>NC_139898.1:32438572-33038572 GCF_905171665.1 Trachurus trachurus
TTTACTTCTTTCAAGCAGATTTTCGCTTGAAATAAGTAGAAAAATCTGATGGTGGAGCAAGTTTTTCTTTCTTATTACAAGCACAAAAAACCTGCTTTCACTGGCAGATTTTTCTACTTATTTCAAGTGAAAATTAGTTTGAAACAAGTGAAAATGATCTAAAAACAAGTTAATGTTTAGGTGAAGAGTCTTATTTTAAGTGAAAAGAGTTTAGTTTTGACTAGAAATGAGACATTACTACGTACGTTTGTTACTTTTAGTTGTCGGTGCAAGCTATTTTCAGAATGGCGGAGCAGAGCCGTGAGCTGCTCAGAGCTACGCTACGGAGGCTTATATTATGGGATTTCTTGGTTTCCCTCATCAAACTCATCAAATACACAATCCAACAACTCCACAACGCTCTAGTGGACAAGTTGTGAGCTGCACATTCACCACGCTATGAGATAATAACACAACGTTACCACACAGAGTTGTTTTAGAGGGAAATTCATGCAAAACCGCTGATGCACGTTGCCTTCAGGGACAGTTTTTCATCAAGCAGTCTCTGTATTTCCCTCTAAAACAACAAAAACAGAGCATGAACGTGACTGAAACTAATAAAAACTGAAATGCGAAATGAAATGCGAGCCTACCACCGCAAACTAATTTCTAGGGCTGACCCGATTATCATATTTTGATAATCGAAGCTTCGCTGACATAAAATCGATTTTAATCCACGTATGTTTCACCCGACTGTGCGACGGCCTTTAGAGATGAGTCGACTCTCTGAGGTCATGAGGTCGTGATGTCATGAGGTCATAGGTCACTTTAAACCAAAGCTGCTTCAACAAACCGGTGAACGACTTCCTGTTCCGTGTCTCAACAGGCGCCGACCTCACAAACCTTTTAAGCCAATCGAGACAAACTAAAGGAGCAGAGATCACAGACCATCCATTTCCATGGTGATCCACTACCAACCAACCCCCCCAAACACACACACACACACACACACTCCACAGGTGAATACACACACACACCTGCTGCTCTGAAACTCCCCCAGAGACTCTGACACACACACACAACAATCAAAACTCTCCAGAGCCTCATAAAGAGAAACACTGACACATCCTGTCCCCCGACACACACACACACACACACACACACACACACACACACACACACACACACACACACACACACACACACACACACACACACACACACACACACTAATTAGCTTCTCATTCTTGCCTCATTAAAAGAAACAGCTCATCAAATCAGTCTGTGATGCTGATGATCTCATTAGGCAACAAATGACACACACACACACACACACACACACACACACACACACACAGTGCATCCGTTTTTCTGTGATGTGATTGGTTTAGTTTAGTTTCGACTATTCTTCTTGGGGTCTATACAGATACAATATTACATTTTTTTTAAAGTTCATCTGCTCAATCTGAACACGTATTAATACACAAATAGTGCGACAAACTAAACTAAACCTGGAAGACAAGAAGAAAAAATAAAGAAAAAGAAATAAAAACGCGCAAAAGATTGTATACAGAGACAGGAAATGGGGGTGTGAGGGGGAGTGACATGCAGCAAAGGGCCATCCGATGCAGGATTCAAACCGAAGGCTCAACCCACTACGCCACATGACGCCCCTGTTGGAGTCAGATTCACTCAAATTTTAAAACCATAAAACACAACAGTCTGGCTTCCTGTTGCCTTTCAAAATAAAAAAAACCAGAAGGCCTGATTGTTAGGATCAGGATTTATAGATCAAAATTTATAGGTCAAGATTTTTATATCAGGATTTATGGATCAGAATTTATAGATCAGGATTTATCAAACAAGATTTTTAGATCAGGATTTACGGATCAAGATTTATAGGTCAAGATTTATGGATCAAGATTTATAGATCAAGATTTATAGGTTGAGATTTATGGATCAAAATTTTTAGATCAAGATTTTTATATGAGGATTTATGGATCAGAATTTATAGATCAAGATTTGTAGATCAAGATTTATCAAACAAGATTTTTATATCAGGATTTACGGATCAGGTTAAAGTCAGGTTCAGGTTGTCGACTGTAACTCTCCAACATCTGTCGGGAGCTGCTGCTGTAACATGAGCTGTTGACTTCAAGTGTGAGAGGCTGGCAACTGTTGGCTACTAACACACACACAAGCAGATGGTGTGTGTGTGTGTGTGTGTGTGTGTGTGTGTGTGTGTGTGTGTGTGTGTGTGTGTGTGTGTGTGTGTGTGTGTGCGTGTGTGTGTGTGTGTGTGTGTGTGAGCTCTTCTCTCCTCTTCCCCCTCTCAGCTGTCACTGATGTGTTCACACCACAACACCGTTCACAGTCTCTACATTATGTTGCTAAATGACCGTAATGCTGCTGTTACTGCGGATGTTTCTACTGGTATCTACTGGTTTCTACTGGTTTCTACCGGGAGTCTCTGGCGGTGCGTGCTGCGTTCACTGACACTGTGTGACTTGCAGAGTCCAGTATAAACAATGACACATCTGGACTCCCTCAGTTTACATTCTTCCTGTGAAGCATCATCAGCCAGAACCAGAACCAGAACCAGACTACCGTTCACATCTGGACCAGGACCAGGACGGGCCGACAGCCTGACGAGGTCTCACTCTGAGGGCTTTATCAGAGAGAAAACTTTACACTAGTATCCCAGCATGCATTTCAGCTCAAGCTTTATGTATCAGTGGCACAAAGAATGTGAGACAAGGTCAATAAGTTACAGTCAGACCCCGTTATAGTCCTATGCAGTCAGATACAGTTGAGTAAAGTCAGATACAAGCTGTGTCTCAATTCAGCGGCTGCAGCCTTCGGAGGACCCAGCAGCCTACGCGGTCTCCGGGGGCAACGGCTTCCGAGGCTCCTCCGACGGCGGCATCAACCGTCGGTAAATGAGACGGTCTTTCCTGATTGCGTCCGGATGTAAACAACGGCCTAACAACCAAGGGGGCAGTTGTCGGTCTGAGAAGTGAAGTCACATCCGTGTTCAACAAACTGCAATCCCCTCGGCTTCGTCTGGGGGCTGGTGCCAGAAGGGAGCAACTCCAATTGAGCCCCATGTTAAAATAGCCGACTTTACAGCTTAAAAAAACATATTTACAGCCTGGTACATTTTATTTTTTTCGTCTCAACCGATAGTTTCTACCCCCGCACACACTCTGAGGGGGGTGAATTTTTTTTAAACTCTACCGTTTTACTGTTATTAGGTTTAAAATTCTGGCCAATTAGGGCGCGGAAACATTGAGTGACAGGTCCGGAGACCGCTGCTTCGAGGCCAGTGGGCGGGCTCTCGGCCGGCCAACGGCCGCACCGCTCCAAATATGGCAAGTAGAATCCAACATGGCGCGGTTCAAACCTCCGTAGTAGCGGCACAAAACAGACTCCCCCAAACCAATGGGTGACGTCACGGTGCTACGGCCATTCTTTTTACAGTCTATGCTAACAACGTCCTAACGTTAAACATTTGAAAGTGGCGCTTGCAACGGCTCTTCCGTTCCTCCGCTCCTCACCTGTGCGACCACGCCTCCAAGCCGGCCGCAGAGCGGGGATACGGTGGAGAGCAGCTAACGTTCGATAGCATGCTACGTTGCTAATAACAACAACAGCGCGCAAAGAATCTTGGGATACGGGAGGCCACGAAGGATAGGTGCGGTTCCTCCTCCTAGAACAGGCAAAGGAAGGCTGCATTCGTCGGCCGCATTTGGAAGAGCCGTCGAATTAAATTGAATTGGGACAGCCTTCGCACAGCGCTGTGACATAATCAGCCTTCAAATGCCGCCACCGAAGGCTGCAGCCGCTGAACTGAGACACAGCTACAGACGAGTACAGTCGGATACAGTCAGATACAGTTGAGTACAGTCAGATACAGTCAGATACAGTTGAGTACAGTCAGATATAGTCAGATACAGTCGAGTACAGTCAGATACAGTCGAGTACAGTCAGATACAGTCAGATACAGTCAGATACAGTCGAGTACAGTCAGATACAGATACAGTCGAATACAGTCAGATACAGTCGGATACAGTCAGATACAGTCAGATACAGTCAGATACAGTCGGATACAGTCAGATACAGTCAGATACAGTCGAGTACAGTCAGATACAGTCGAGTACAGTCAGATACAGTCGAGTACAGTCAGATACAGATACAGTCGAATACAGTCAGATACAGTCGGATACAGTCAGATACAGTCAGATACAGTCAGATACAGTCGGATACAGTCAGATACAGTCAGATACAGTCGAGTACAGTCAGATACAGTCAGATACAGTCAGATACAGTTGAGTACAGTCAGATACAGTCAGATACAGTCGAGTACAGTCAGATACAGATACAGTCGAATACAGTCAGATACAGTCGGATACAGTCAGATACAGTCAGATACAGTCAGATACAGTCGGATACAGTCAGATACAGTCAGATACAGTCGAGTACAGTCAGATACAGTCGAGTACAGTCAGATACAGTCAGATACAGTCAGATACAGTCAGATACAGTCGGATACAGTCAGATACAGTCGAGTACAGTCGAGTAGAGTCAGATACAGTCGAATACAGTCAGATACAGTCGAATACAGTCAGATACAGTCGAGTACAGTCAGATACAGTCGAATACAGTCGGATACAGTCAGATACAGTCAGATTAAGTTATATACCGTTATAGTCAGATACAGTCAGACTTAGGTACAGTCAGAAACAATTAGATACAGGCAGCTGTAACTACAGTCAAGTACAGTCAGATACAGGTACAGTCAGACACAATCAGGGTTGGAGAGAATCTGGACCAGGACTCGGGTTCATTCCCTGGTCTGGACCTGGTTCCCGGTCGACTACACTGATCCTGCAGCGTCAGCAGCAGGTGGGGGTGTCAGGTTACCAGGTTACCAGGTTACCAGGTTACCAGGTGATCAGCTGACGGTCCCATGACGACGGCGAGCGACAGTAAAAACTCAGACTCAGAGTCAGAGTCTTTCAAGTGGTGGACTCGGCCGTATCAGGTTCAGGGTCCTGGTGGATCTGTGGAGATCAGCTGCTGCAGCTCACTGAGGATCAGGAGGCTTCATGGTCTCAGACAGACTCAGGTTTCATTAGTCGGGGGGGTTAAGGAGGGGTGAGTGAAGTGGGGGGGTTAAGGGAGGGGGGTGTTAAAGGGATAGTTCACCCAAAATTCAAATTTCACTCATTATCTACTCACCCTCATGTCGACTAAGAGCTGTAAGAATTTTCAGAGTCCTCCGTTCCTTCTCTGAGTTACGGGGGGGTCCGCGCAGCAGTATTTGTCCATATAATGGTTGTCAATGGATACCAACTTTCTTCGTCCAAAAAGACACACCAAAAAACATCCAAATACCTCCATACTGCTCGTCTGTAATGTCCGTCTTGTATTGAAGCCCCAACATGAGAAATTGTTCCGTCGGCCAGTGAAAATCACGCGAGATTTGCACTGACACAGGAAGAGCAGTGAACTGAGACACTGGGAGCTTCCGCTACAAACAAGCTTAAAACATAGACTTATTTAATTTTTTTCGGAACAATTGGTATCCATTGATTGGAACAGTTGGTATCCATTGACAACCATTATATGGACAAATACTGCTGCACGGAGCCCCGCTGTAACTCAGAGAAGGGACGGAGGACTCTGAAACTTCTCCCAGCCCTTAGTCCACATGAGGGTGAGTAGATAATGCGTGAAATTTGAATTTTGGGTGAACTATCCCTTTAATGTAAATGACACAGTGAGCGTGGGACTGATGGAGATCAGGGATCAGTGGGACGTCCAGACCTGATGAACCGAACATGTTTCTGTTTGATTCTCACCCGTCTGCCCCCGGGGGAGGAGGGGGGGGGTGACAGGCAGCAGGACCGTGACCAATCAATGGGGCGGAGGTGTTGGTGGGGGGGGGTGTAGGGGGGGTATCTGCTCCTCCCACCCCCACAGAGGGAGGAGGGTTACTGAGAGGACACGCTGTTCCCACTGGACCCGAGTCCTGCACAGGAAACTGTTGATGTTGACTGTTCAGACCGGACCGGACCATCCGGACCGGACCAACTGGACCGGAACAACCGGACCAGACCAACCAGACCAACCGGACCGGACCGACTGGACCAGACCAACCGGACCAGACCAACCAGACCAACCGGACTGGACCAACCGGACCGGACCAACTGGACTGGACCAACCGGACCGGATCGACTGGACCAGACCAACCGGACCGGACCAACCGGACTGGACCAGCTGGACCAGATCAACTGGACCGGATCAACTGGACCGGACCAGCTGGACCGGATCAACCGGACCGGATCAACTGGACCGGACCAACTGGTCCAGACCAACCAGACCGGACCAACCGGACCGGACCGGACAGATGATGAAACTTTCTCATGTGCAACTTCAGATGAAGAATCTGGGAAACAACTGTGACTCAATGGATCAATTCACAGAAACCTGATCAGAGACTTTGATCATTAAAGAACCATTAAAACAAACAAACAAACAAACATTAATCGGCTGGTTTCACTTTCTCTTTCTCACAGGTGATGAGGTCACGTCGTCCTACACACAGACACAGACACACACACACACACACACACACACACACACACACACACACACACACACACACACACACACACACACACACACACACACACTTTCAGCCTGTAAACAAACACTGCAGATACAGAAGATTCTGATTCTCCGTGAAACACCTGAACGTCTCACACAGGAGGACGGTCGTGATGTCACTGCTGACATCATTCATTCATCTTCCCTTCAGAGTGTGTGTGTGTGGGTGTGTGTGTGTTTATGTGTGTGTGGGTGTCGTTCGATCTCAAATTAAAACAAAAAGTCGAGTTCAGCTGTTTGTTGAGAATCAGATATAAAGTCAAAATAAAATCCTGTCTGTGTGTGTGTGTGTGTGTGTGTGTGTGTGTGTGTGTGTGTGTGTGTGTGTGTGTGTGTGTGTGTGTGTGTGTGTGTGTGTGTGTGTGTGTGGGGCTCTGTGAGGTGTTAAAGGTCAGAGGTCAACAGCGTTTGATTTGTCGCTCTCTGGAGTGTGAAAGCTGAGACCTGGCGGCTCTGCAGACGCACCGAGCGCGTGCAGAGCGACGCTTTATTTTTGGATCCGACACTCGACGTCGTGTCGAGTTTGACTTTCTCACCTTTTTTTCTTTCCCCCCCCCCCCCCCCCAGTTAAGCTCAGTCCGTTCACTTCACACCAGGAAAAACTGTTAAATCAATCGGTTCATTGATCGATCAGTAAAACAAAAGCTTCTCAACTTTAATTCAGAATCAGTTCAGACACAAAATCTGGTTCTGAATTTTATCACAGGAAAAAAAATTAAAATTGATCGTGAGTCAAAAAAGCTGAACAATCATTAAAAAACTATAATCAATAATTAATATATTAATAAGAGGAGTTAGACAGTATGAAGCAGCAGAAATATATTACATCTTTCTTTTTTTTCTCTTTATAAAAACTGAACGGAGACAATTTATCAATTCACCCAAATAATACTTTTTTCTATTTCTACTTTTGTAAATCAATGAAATAACTGAAAAAAAAATAATCTAAATTCTTCAGTCGCAGCTTCAAAATGTGAACATTTATATTTGAGTTCGAGGCAGAAAATCTGTTTTTCTTTTTAGTTTTTGATTTTTCTGATAAAACAAAACATTTGAACAGATTTTAAATCGATCAAAAAAGAAAAAGAAAAAACGACGGCGATAAATCAATGAGACAAACAGGAGGTTATAAATTAACGTTTCAGTTTTACTGGATTTTAGTAATTTTTATAAAAACACGTCATTGTTATGATTTTAAATTATAAATTCATTTAAACTGAATTTCTCTGAGAATAAATAAATCCTGTTCACGTCTGATTATGAAAATGATTTTATATGAAAGTTTCTCAAATATAATATTTTGTGTAACACGCACACACACACACATACGTTATTATTACGGTTTGTTATGTTTCTTTAGATTCATTCACTGAAATAATTTCTTTGATTTCATTATATTTAAAATGTTTTTATACTGAAAACACAAAGACACAATTTTTGTTTCCGTGCAGCAGAGCGAGAGATTCTCCTCTACACACACTCACGTTGTAAATATAACAATATATGAGGTGAAATAATAATAACGACAGACTTCAAATTAATAATTGTATTGTATTTTTTTTAAAGCCACAGTAAATTTAAGTAAATGCAGCTTTATACGTAATATATACTATGTATGTTTGTATTTCCGTTGATAATATGGACCCCCTCGAAAATGAGATGGCACATCTCAAGGGGCTATCCCGTAAAATAAAGTCAATAAAGTCAATGTGTTACAACAGACTGATATTTGTAGGCCTATATTTCATATTTTATCTATCATCAGATTTTATATTCCATCAAATTGAAACTTTATCTATTTATTTATAAAATCACATAAAGATAAAGAGATAGATATAAATGGATATACGTAGATACATATATTAGAGCTTGAGAATATTAATAAAAATGTATTTATATTTTAAAAAGTGTAACAATTTCTATTAAAAAATGAAAAAAATACAAATCAATGAAAATATTTTTTACGTTTGTTCATGTTTCTAGTTCCTTAGTGGGTCAGGGGGGGTCTGGGTCTGGGTCTGGAGGGAGGTGTTGGGGTGAGGGGGGGTCTGGAGGGTCGAGGAGAGGGTGGATTAGTTCAGCTTCGTTGACAACCGCCCCTCTCCCCCCCCTCCCTCTTTGTCCCGGCTGTCAGCGGTCGACACGCTCCACCAATCACACGCTGCCGTCAACAAAAGCTGCATCATTCCCAGAATTCCCTGAGAACGGATGCTGACACACACACACACACACACACACACACACACACACACACACACACACACACACACACACGAGTCCCTGACGCTGCGACCTTCACTTTACATTTCCTCGCCACGAGGTCACAGTCACTTTCAACACTCTGAAGTCGTCCGTCCGATCACGTTAAATATAGCCTAATTTAATCAATCAATCAGATCAGATCGTCTCCATGACGACATGTGTGTGTTTTTCTTTTTTATCAGCAACAGAAACAAACTCTCTAAACCTTTTGACCTTTGACCTCTGCTCCGTTTCACCAGCTCCATCTCTGACGGCGGCAGTGGGTCCCTGAACGCAACACCGACTTTTAGTAGAGTAAAACAGACCATAAACCAACAGACAAATCAACTGGTGAGACACTAGGACCCTGCTGAAACATCCCATAATCAAACAGCAAAGTTCACGACATCAAAAACGTCCAAAACCACGAAGAACGGAGGACAAACTGTAACAAGAGCGTGAGATTATGATGTCACTGCTACGCAAAAAAACAAAAAATACTTCGAAAACTTTACAATAAGGTTCACAAAGTTACTGAGGAACTAACTATTAGTTAATGGTCAGTTCTTCAGTAACTCCTCAATCAATCAAATTACTGAGGAACTAACTACTACTTAAAGCTGTACAGAAAAGAAAATTGAATTTGATTCCACTCTGGGTAATACAATTAGTGTAATAACTCATCTATCAGACAATGTAGACCAAACTTTGTGCAAAATTATGTATTTTTTGAGTAAATCCGGGATGAAAGTGTGTTTTTTTTTTTTTCGCATTGGATAATGTAGGCGCACGGATTATACGTCACGTTGCTCACGATTCATCAGCCGCTGATATTGGATCCGTCATCCGTCAATCAAACGTCTGAGGTACACACACACACACGGAGCTCTCGCCCGCTCGATAACGACCAGTCAAATTCGTTTTCCTTACTCAGGTAAACTCGTGCGGCAACTCGTGACAACTCGGCGCAGGACAAACGACCATTTCTGTACACCTTTATTACCCTAAAGTAAAGTGAGACAGAGAAAATGAGTAACTTCTATCATTTTGTGTACCTTATTGTAAAGTGTTACCTAAAAAAGACCTATTCATATGATATGATATGATATGATATGATATGATATGATATGATATGATGAGCTACAGCAAAGACATAAAATCTTTATTTTACTATAATTTGATGAATGGAATCTGGGGATCAATAAAGTTATTCTTATCTTATCCTACATATTTCTGTGATGTGAGATGATTTTATGTTATCAGTGTCTTTTCACCGACTGATTCATTGTTATTTAATATATAATTTAAATAATAAGTGTCTTGTATTTTATCAGGAGGCCTTTTTTCATGTTTTTATGTATTAATATTAATGAGTTTTCTACCTGTCGTTCGTTTCACTCTCTCACAAACTCACTTCCTGTTCTTTGGCCAATCAGCTCAGTGGAAGCCGTCAATGAGCGGAGTATTGGAGGGGGGGTTAGGGGGGCATGGGGGGGCGTTCAGGGCACTGGGACCCCCCGCCCGCTCTTATCAGCACCTCGACACGGCCTGGATTACACAGCCCCAGTGGCTGCTGGGAGTTCTGCTAATCTGACCGCTCATTAATATTTAACACAAATCCTGCCAGGAGACGGAGACGAGCGTCTCTGCTGCCGCCGCCGCCATGACAACAACGGCCAATCAGCTTCCTCAGCGCTCCAGCTATGAACCTGCCAGTCAGAGCTCAGGGACACGGACAATGAGGTCACAGTGAGGTCATCTGGTTTTTGTGGTGAGAGGTTGTGTCCAAAATCACTCACTCATTCCCTAGTCCCTACTCACTATAATTCAGTATAGTGACTCACTGGTCAAATAAAAAAACACTTTCGGACACGACTCCGCCGCACAGTTAATGACGTATTACGTTTACGTTAATTAAAACGTTCCGACCTCGATCGTAACGGCCGGGGTGCAGGTACCATGGATACAACCATGGTAACAGTGTAGCATAGACCTACGGCCATTAGGTACCAACATAAAAAGAGGAGTAAAGCAATATATTAAGCGGTTATATATATATATTTAAGCATCAAAGATGTTCAAACAAACCCACATAGTTTGAAACAACATTCAAAACACACAACTAAGGATAAAGTCCGCTAGCTTAATGCTAACGTATAATGTAAAACCCCATAGACGGGCTAACAGAAATTAGCATTGGCTATCCAGAGTCCGTGGTCAGTTTATAACGCTTGTTAGGAAATTTGCTCCGACGTTTGTTGTGGGAGTCTGTGGAAGCCGCGACCGGACAACTCTGGCAGCCTGGACACATTTATTTAGGCTGCTGCACTACTGCATTTATTTGGTAGCTACACCGGTCACTACTTGCATTTGTGTACTTGTCAGTCTGTGCTCTGTCTTGTAATTGTCCACTGTATGACTTGTCATCACAAGGTTTTAAAATTCTGTGTTGTGTTTTTTAGAAACCTGCCTTGGGACTGCGGCTGAAATTTAGCAGTTGTGCTAAGTCCGGCACATTTACACTGGTACTTAATGCGTCAGTGTTGATGAATGTGCACTGTCCCAATTCAATAAATAAAGAAAAAAAATGAAATGAAATTTATTTGGTAGCTACACCGGTCACTACTGCATTTATTTGGTAGCTACACCGGTCACTACTTGCATTTATTTGGTAGCTACACCGGTCAATACTTCATTTATTTGGTAGCTACACCGGTCACTACTTGCATTTATTTGGTAGCTACACCGGTCACTACTGCATTTATTTGGTAGCTACACCGGTCACTACTTGCATTTATTTGGTAGCTACACCGGTCACTACTTGCATTTATTTGGTAGCTACACCGGTCACTACTGCATTTATTTGGTAGCTACACCGGTCACTACTTGCATTTATTTGGTAGCTACACCGGTCACTACTTGCATTTATTTGGTAGCTACACCGGTCACTACTTGCATTTATTTGGTAGCTACACCGGTCACTACGACACAGCCACAGTTTTATTTCAACTTTTATTTTTGTAACTTCCTCTTCCTGTCCTGGCGTTACGTTGTGAGGTCATGATGCTCCTGTGACTCTGATTGGCTGTTTGTGACCTCGTCTCTGTCCGATAAGGAGGAGGAAGAAGAGGGTCAGAGAGTCAGAACCCGATCGGTTCCAGACAAAAACAAACATGTCAGACCGAATTTCCCTCTGTTTTATTTTGATTTTAAAGGGATACTTCACCCAAAATTGATAATTCACCAATCGTCTACTCAGCGTCATGCCAAGGAAGGGTTTGGAGAACTTTCAGAGTCGTCAAAACTCTTTAGGAGTTCCAGGGGGGGTCCGGCTGGTGACGGGTTTTCATATAATGGCGGTGGATAGAGTTCACTTTTGAATGGTCTAAAACACACACTATGAAACATCCAGATACCTCCATACTGCTCGTCTGTACTGACCCAAGTGTCCTGAAGCCGCCACATGGAAAAGTTGGGAGCTACTGATACAACAAGGATAAAAACAGAGATCACATTAATGTTTTCTGAACAACTTTTCCATGTGGCAGCTTCAAGACACTTGGGTCAGTACAGACGAGCAGTATGGAGGTATCTGGATGTTTCATAGTGTGTGTTTTGGACCATTCAAAAGTCAACTCTATCCACCGCCATTATATGAAAACCCGTTGCCGGCCGGACCCCCCTGGAACTCCTAAAGAGTTTTGATGACTCGTTGTGAAAGTTCTCCAAACCCTTCCTTGGCATGACGGTGAGTAGATGATTGGTGAATTATCGATTTTGGGTGAAGTATCCCTTTTAATTTAATCTAAAACTATAGTGCGTAACTTATATCGCCCCCTAGAGGATTTCTGTGGTATTACAACGATACGGCCGGCATCTCAACATGGCATATGGCCCGGTGTATACACGGGAATGTCGCCAATGTCACTAAATACAAAAAGAACAAATACTGAAAAATACGGCGAGGTGTTAGAGGAGCTGAACAGCTTCATCAGCGTTGTATCATCTCCTCTTGTAGTGGCTTGGGGGAAATGGATATTTACAGACACGTAGAAGTTACGCACTATAGCTTTAAAGCAGAAGTAAGTGGAATGTTTGTGTTAATATAAGTCTTAAATAGTTATATCTTCCGACAGCAATCACTTCTATTGAGTGTTTGGTCTGAAACACGGGTCTGTCAGTCACTCTGCTCTGCTCTGAGCCGAGGAGAAAACTTTTATCGTATCCTACAACCTTTATCCAATGAGGAGAGAGAACGGCATGAAGGGGCGGTCCTCTCTGTGTGTGCAGCCAAGGGATGCGCGTGAATGTGGTGTCGTAGGGTCCATCTGCTGACAGGAAGTTAGCCAAAACCACCGGATCGCTTACTTCTGCTTTAATGTAGAGGGCACGGATCGGTTCATTGTAAAACATTTATTTATTGATGTAAATGTGGTGATTTGTGTTCATCCAGAGCCCCGAGGCAGCGCTGCTCCTCTGTCCAGTTCACACCTGAAGCTTCAATTTTCATTCAGAGAAACTAATGCGACTGATGTTGACAGCTGTTAGACTTCATCAATGAGACCAACATTTATCTATGGAGCCGATCGGGAGCTAAAAAATCTCTCCTAGTGAGACCGCCAAAATAAAAGCCTCAGGACAAACTGAGAAACAGTTTAGATATTGATGAGTTCGATATGAACCAGACACTTTTCACTGAAGATTTCTGTTAAGTCAACACTTCTGTAAATAATGACCTGTGTGTGTGTGTGTGTGTCTGTCTGTGTGTGTGTTCAGACACTAATAGAAACACTAATTGCCCCCCCCCCTCCCCCCAAACAAACCTGCTGTGATGATTCAGAGCAACAGGAGGCTGATTAATATGGGACTAATGAAAGGAGGGAGGGGGGGCAGATAATTACTGCAGGGAGGTCAGTGTGTGTGTGTGTGTGTGTGTGTGTGTGTGTGTGTGTGTGTGTGTGTGTGTGTGTGTGTGTGTGTGTGTGTGTGTGTGTGTGTGTGTGGGTCTCTCAGAGGACTGCAGCCACTAGGACACACACACACACACACACACAAACAGTGTATGATGCATATAACACACACATTACCCATACGAAATCACTATAATCTTCATTTTGACGAAGCGTCTCCACCTCAGCGCTGTGTGTGTGTGTGTGTGTGTGTGTGTGTGTGTGTGTGTGTGTGTGTGTGTGTGTGTGTGTGTGTGTGTAAGGGAGGGGGGGGTTTGGGTTTTGGAGGGAAAATGTTCTCGGCGTGTCGCTTCCATTTACACGTAGCGTTGCAAGGCATCATGGGAGGACGCAGCGATGGGGGGCCTGATTATCTATTCATTGATTTTCCTCTGACCTGACTCCGCCCACGGCGTCCCGAGGCGCCGCGAGGTGAGAGCTGCATGCCAACCAGCAGAAGAAGAGACTGTCAGGTGGGGGGGGGGGGGGGGGGGGGGGGGGGCACATCTGGAGCACATCTGGAGCACATCTGCTGACGGGGGGCGGAGCCACAACCAGAGCATTGATGATCTGAGTCGCTGTTCAATCATTCAATCAATCAATCGAGGCGACTCAGAAAACTCCTGGTTCAGGTTTACTCGGTGCTGATTGGTCAAACGCCAAGAGAAAGCGCCAGAAATAAGCAGCATTTTTAAAACCCAGTATTATTCAAAAAGTGTCTACGAAAAGAAGAAAAGTCTTTGCACACCGAGTCTGGTGCGTTTTATTTTCTGTTCCAAACTAGCGATGTGCGATATCAAACCACTGGTTTTCATTACATTCTGATACCAATTAAAACCAAAGGTGGTGTTGCCGATACAGATACCGATTCATGCGTGAAGAGGGAGGAAAACGAAAAAATAGACAGTTTCAAATTATAATTTTGCAATAACACTAAAACACAGAGTTTAGTTTTAATTGTCAGTGGCAATAAAACTCTGAAAAATAGACATTAAATGCCAGGATGTAACCATGGTATGTGGGAAAGTGCATTTCCCACAGTTCTACAGCATTAATATATGAACATTTTCTAATTTAGAGCAACAGTTTTGAGGACTACATTCACAGTTAAAGGAATAGTCTGAAATTTCTTTGAGACAGCAGCGAATAAATCACAGGTTACCTTCCTTATTCTTTCATGAGAAACACTTTTTTTCAAGATTAACATCTAAACTTTAATTCTCCTGCTGTCATTAGGTGTACGAGGTTAATCTACACAACCGTCGTTTGCCTCAGAGGTGGAAGCAGATGTCGTCCCTTCCAACCGGTGGGGAATAGGTCCTGTAAACAGCAAAATAACGGTCTACTGTCATAAGAAAAATAGTTGTTTACCCGAGATTAGAGCAGACTGGTGACAGGATCGATACTGTCTTATGAGTATTGATCCTAAAACGGACACGTTTGGTATCGGAGGTATCGATACTTGAGTATCCATCCGCACATGGGGGACAAAAGTCGTCAAGCGGCGACAATGACTTTGTGTTCCTCTCACGTATCGAAAAATAAAAATAAAAATATTTTGTCGATCCAATCCTGAGAGGACGTAAAGAGCAAAGAGACTTCAGTGGTACCATTTAGTAGAGTCTCAGTTCAACTGGAGCCACATGTAAAAAAGAAGACGACCAATTTACATGAACCTGAACAGCAGCTGCCCTGTCCAACACACACACACACACACACACAGGCAGCTCGGCCGGGATCAGCCTGGGAACACCGATGTGAGGTCAGAATCAGAAAGGAAAATCCAACCTGAACACTTTAATAACGGACGAAAGTTCTGGAGTCAATGTACAAACATGATCAACACAACGTGAGGTTGAATTCATTTTTAAAGGTGCGGCAATTTCGGACGAAAAAAACAGACTTAGTGTACAAAGGCCTTAATCTGAGAAAAACGTATGATAGTAGTAGAATCACAAGATGCAGCCTATAATAAGCGGACAGACAAACACTATCACACAAATACGTAACGATCAAAGCTACACGTTTATAACCCAGCATCATCAGAAAGCATCGACACTGCAGGAAAAACGGCGGTCGAGTTACAGGACGGTTCCTGTAAAGTTCCTCCTGCAGTGGAAACACGGCCTATGATTCTATACAGTGGAAACCGAGTCAATGTGAGCGCTATAAGCAGTTGACGATTTTCTATTATTTCACTTCATTTTTTATGCAGAACATCATCTAAATGCCATTTGTATAGTTTCTCATTGAGAAAAATGTAAGGAATTTTATTTAATGTTTCAGACATGGTTCAGTCGTTTCAAATGCTTTTCCAGAGGCACCGTGCAAGTTTAATTACTGTGCAGACGTAACTCAAATAAATACTGTGCACAATACAGCACAGTAATGTAGAGCTCACTGTGGTTAAAATTATAAATAGGCAGTTGCCTTTAACGTTGTTTTGCAGTTTAGTAAAAACCAGTCGGCCTCCTGTCTGTCCGTAGTGCAGATCGATCGGTTTGGCGCTGACTTCCTTTTTATTTTCTACTGAACATAAACTGCACACGTTAACTAGCAGCAGAAGCAGACGTAAGAAATAAAATAAATACACGTAGTCATAAAATAGTTTTTGCACGTTTTCATTCATAAAATGACCCAAAATGAATAAACAAATAATTTAAACAGCATTTGTGTAGAAATGATTCTTCTGTCCCAAGCCTTTTGATCCATATGAGCGGTTAATTCCTAGATCTGTGATCACTATAAGCTTTTTCCACTGTGTAGGATTTTACCAACAGAACAGTGTGTTGGATTTTACAGTCAACCAACCAATGGTTTAGTCCATTTGTTATGTGAACGCGGCCCAGACAACGATCATATACATATAAAGGGACAATGCTCAGAGGTAAAAGACTAACATGAAACAAATAAAACCAAATAAAACCAACAGCTCTCAAAGTTTCTTCCTCATGTTAATTTGACAGATGGCTGCTGGAATAAAACTATTTCTGTAACGTTTAGTTCTGCAGACTGGTACCATGAGTCTCCAGCCTGATGGGTTGAGAGGGAGGAGCCGTCATTTAGGACAGAGCCGCCGTCCTCTGTAACTGTGTTGTGTTCAGGGACGGTGGATGAAGCTCACGCTGGGCCGCTCCAATCAACCCGCTCCACCATTTCTGAGTTAGGTGAGGCGTATTGCTCACTTGTTTTTGTTTTCTTTGTTTCTAATTTTTATAATACTTCTGTTTTTGTATTTTTGACTGTATATTTGATAGGTTACTGTTGGACCCCAGGAAGAATAGTTGTGGCTTTGCTGCAGCTAATGGGGATCTGAATAATAAACTAAACCAATCTAATTTCACCATTTGGTTCAGGGCAGTTTTTGTTTTAAAGCTCAGCAAAAGTTCAGTCAGGAGGACGGATCTCTTCGATCACGCTCACTGAGTCACTATCCAGTTTTCCTGCTATCGTTTTGCTTCCACTTCTCATCACTAGTTTTTCATCCAATCACAACAACCCGCCACCTTCTCTCTCCCACCAATCAGTCGTTAGCTGTCATTTCAGCCCACCTCCACCCCTTCACCACCTCAACCAAAGGCTTCCACGACAGAAAGCATCATCCTCCCACCGCCACCAAAACCAGTGTCTGAAGTTCTTCTTTAGATGCAACTTCACATCCATTGATCAGTTTATTAAAATGATCTAGCTACTTAGAAAGTTTATTTTGTGCACAATAAATGTCATGGACCACACCAGTAAGTGTGTAAACAACCTCATCAGTTGCATTGGCGACCACGGTGCCTGTTTTCGGTACTTTTTGTGTGTATGTGTGGTAATTAAAGTTATTTTGTCTGTAAAAGAAAAAATAAAATAGCCAAAACTTCTGAAATTTGAATATCTATTAATCAACAACATGACAACTCCTCAGCCTTTTAGAGTATTTTATGTTTTAGCCTAGGGACGGGTAATGATTTCCCTTTTTACTGTCACAGAGGGAGAAACATGGAAATACTCCTACAACCACCAGAAAGTTCTGTTTGAATTCTCTCAAATAAAAAACAAATGAAACCGAGGTGCAACTCTGCAGGACTGTGATGAGAAGCGGTAGCGGAGAATATTCACGTATTGACGAGAGGAAACTTGGTCCTAGTTGAGATGTGCTTTCATTACATGACGAGGACTTAATTGGGTTACGTTATGGTGTAATGAGAAACGGTACTGTTGCAATATTCTCCGGGATTGATTCTCAAATATTTGCGTCAGACAGACTCTCCCATACTGTATCCAATCTCACTGACGCATACGACGCGAAGGTGCGTTCAGGTACTGAAATATGGAACCGTTTAACTTCACATGAATGGATATTCGCTACTTAGGTGGGAATTCAGTCTGTACCAATAAAAGGACTGAAGTGCTGCACTGTCGACACCTACGCCACTGCATCTGTAGTAACACTGGAGGAGCTGATGCTACACCGAGCAGAACAGGTCAAAGGTGGGTCCAGGTGGGCGGGGCTTGGTGACTGCTCTGTTGTGACATCACAGAGTCACAGGAAGTCCTAGACCTGCCGAGTCCGACGAAGCTCGTTAAAGGCTTGTCGTTAGCAACTAGTGGTTTAATGAGGGATCGAACTCTGAATTCTTCTCATTTCTCTAAGGAAGTTCAAACTTTAGATTCTATTACCCCACATACAGATGTTATCGTTCTACTAACGCCTTGCTCTCATGCTGTTTACCATCGTCTGTGCCCAGGGACTGCAAATGAAAATCAGCCTACATCGAAATCTGGCACGATATAGTATGTATTGAGCTCTCGAATAAATTGAAATAAATAAAAAATAAATTTAAAGCCCCAGTATGTAACTTATTTGGCTTTTAATTAGCAAAAATCAAATCTGTCTTTCATAAATACATATTTTACTGAAGGTGAATCACAGCTGCTACAAATGAAAGCTTTCTGGTTCCTTAGAATTAGTTGTTACAAGTCGTTACAAATACATAAGTGGGCGACGCACCGAACCGAGGCGGCCATGTTGCATCGTGACCGTAGGTAACCACGGAAACGGCCTGTTAAAACTGTCACCACTGTGTAGTGTGAGGAAGGACGGAGGCACTGGTGTTGCATTCAGGTGCAGTCGGCAAACCAACCGGATGTCATTTTACTCCACCAGAGAAAGACAGTAAACAATACCACATCACCATGACAACATATTGTCAGGCCTGTATTGTTTTGCCTCGTGCTGGCGGACCACTTGTTTACATAGACGCTTGTTTATCCTGTTACATGCAGCGTCTGTTGTCTGTCTGACGTCTGCCCCATTTCACGTGAATGCAACATCAAGAATACGTTCAGATATGCAACCGCACCGCTAGATGGGGGGAATTCCTACATATATTACGGGCCGTTACAGGACTGGACAGAGTTGGCCCACACACATCTGGCCCACATCTGGTTTACAGATCAGGTTCAGGTTCAGGTGTTAACATCTGGACTCTGCTCCGTCTCCGGGGAGGAACTCCAGCTCCCAGCATGCACCTGGGGGCTTCAGGGAAGAGAACCCTGAACTGTCTTCAGCTCGTTTCCTCCTCTGCTCCTCATCGCCACGGCAGCCGGGGGAGCACGTCGCCATGGCAACAACCTCCCAAGGAGCCATGAGCCAATTCAGGTGAGAGATGGGTGGGGAGTGAGGTGAGGGGGGTGGAGGGAGGGGGGTGAGGGGGGGGTAGTTGTTTTGTTTTGAACACCTGTTTGTCCAGGAAGTAGACACGTCCCCCTGGATCCGTCTAATGTCAGAATCTGTGTTTATGAAACGTTTAAAACAAACTGGAGGAAAAGTTGTAACAGTGAACGACCACGAGGCCACGAGGCCACGAGGCCACGCCCACTCGCCATGAGACAAGGAGAAGTGATGAAAGCCGCAAAGGATTTATATATTTATGGGAACACACACACACACACACACACACACACACACACACACACACACACACACACACACACACACACACACACACACACACACACACACACACACACACACACACCATCAATTATTACTGGCTGCTGGAAAACCATCTGCAAGCCGTCGGCCAATCACAGAGCTCTAACACTGTCGGCCAATCACAGAACTCCCACATTGTGGGCCAATCACAGCGCAGGGATAACAGTAACCAGGGCCAAACACACACACACACACACACACACACACACACACACACACACACACACACAAACCCCGTCTCCCTCTCCTCTCACACACGCCTCCTCATTTAGAATCAATAAATCTATCAATAGCATCAATAGCATCAATGGTATCAATAACCCCATTGACCAACAGTCTGTGTGTGTTTTGACAGCGCTCACTATAAGTTTAACACTTTAATTCATGAAACTGCACAGCAGCAACTAGCAAACGGACGCATTTCAGCTTCTAGATATACTAGAAAAACATCTAAACACCATAGCAAAATAGAAAATATTCACGTGTAAAAAACAATGACAAAAATATAAACAAAAAACATGAGAAAATCCTTTTCTGTAAAAATCGACTGTCCAATAATATGCACCAGACAATAAGAATAAAACATACGTGGGTCCATAACAATGCAGATGACAGAATTAAAACGCCTGGCAATAGGAGACTTCTCATCATGGTTTCTAATGCTACTTTTATGCTCTGAGATCCTGGTCCTACCTACGTAAAAGTGGTTTCTGTTATGTAGGACTAAAAGAGAACTGAGGACCATGTGGTTTCTGTTACGTAGCTAAAACTCTCAGAACACAAAAGTAACATTAGAAACCATGATGAGAAGATGGTGTTTCTAGTCAGATTCATGGGGAATGAATAGTAGTCGCCTCCCTCTTAGAGGAGGCCACAGAGAGAAGAGACTCCTCCAACGAGAGTCCTACTGGATCCACCGTTTACAGACGGAGCATCCAAAAGGACTAAATGAGGAACTGTTGTTGTTGAATGTAGACAGAGATATGTAAATGGTGCTTCTTTACAGCCTGGGATGAACTGCATGCTGTACACTAGACTAATTCCTTTTCACAGGCAGTGGATGTACCATGTCTATTGGTCACTTATCTGTGTATCTTTGTTTTACACGTGAATATTTTCTATTTTGCTTCGGTGCTCAGACTTCTTTCTAGTATATCTAGAAGCTGAAACGCGTCCGTTTGCTGCTGTTGTGCAGTTTCATGAATTAAAGTGTTAAAATTATAGTGAGTGCTGTCAAAACTTTTTTGTACTTTGCTGAGTCAGAGCCAGAACCAGAACCAGAACCAGGCTGGACCAGGACCCAGAGTCTGGTTCATGTCCTTCAGTCTCTCAGTTTAACGTGAGGTCCATGAACGCATCGTCACATCAGACCTGTGACTTTTATTAACCTCATCTCAGTTGGACCTGCAGCTCCTGTCTGGACCCAGACCAGGACCAGGACCAGAACCAGGACCAGGTCTCTGTCCTCCCTCAGGTCTTGGAGCTGTCCATCTCCATCACCCCCCCCCCCCCCTCCTCCTCCAGCAGCTGCTCCTTTTCTCTCTTTGTGTCTCGTCTGAGCCGTCGACCGTTTCTATAATCTCCATTAAAGACCAGACGCATCTGCATAATCCTGTTAACTCTGGAGATGAACACCCCCCCCCCCCTCCCCCCCCCCCCTCTACCCCCCCATCCCCAAAAACCTCCTCTTCCTCACCTCCACAGCCACAGTAGAGAGGGAGGGGGGGTCTGACAGTTCAGAAAAAACCCAAATCTCTTCAGTCTGGAAGCTTCATCCTGATGGACTCCCAACCCCTCCCAAAACCCCCCAAAAACCCACAACCCCCCCAGACCCTCCTAACCCTCCACCCCCGTCTGGGGAACATGGTTTCCTGCCCCCCCTCTGGTAACGCCTCAGTGGCTCCAAGCCGAGGCGATGCTAAAACGTGACGTCAGCCGACTGCCGTCCACTGATTGGCCAGAGATTTGTCACTGAAAACCAGTGTGAGACGGTCGTTGTGTTCGTCGTTCTGTCACCTGAGGTAAATGGTAAATGGACATTCACCCTTTCACACACATTCATACAGCACTAGGCACAGCGCGGGAATCTAACCATTCACACACATTCGTACACCCAATGAACACATCGGGGGGCAAGTGTGGGTTCAGTGTCTTGCCCAAGGACACTTCGACATGTTTCCAGGAGGAACCTTCCGGTTAGTGGACGACCCGCTCTACCTCCTGAGCCACAGCCGCCGAGGTAAATGAAGCTGTGGTGAAAACCAGCTGTGGTCTGTTACCGAGGAGCAGATGATGAGTCTGGAGCCGAGGAGAGGAGAGAGATACGACGACCTCGACCCGCTGAGCTGGAAGAACTATGAAGAACTCAGCTGTGATGGAGAAAGACCTGAACCGAGACGAGACTGTGGAGTGGAAAAACAGATCCAATAACTGGTCCAGTCCAGATCTAATAACCGGTCCAGTCCAGATCTATTTCAGTAACCGGTCCAGTCCAGATCTAGTTCAGGTCCAGTCCAGTAACCGGTCCAGTCCAGATCTAATAACCGGTCCAGTCCAGATCTAGTTCAGGTCCAGTCCAGGTCTAGTAACTGGTCCAGTTCAGATCTAATAACTGGTCCAGTCCAGATCTATTTCAGTAACCGGTCCAGTCCAGATCTAGTTCAGGTCCAGTCCAGATCTAGTTCAGTAACCGGTCCAGTCCAGGTCTAGTCCAGGTCCAGATCCAGTCCAGGTCTTCCTCAGCTGGATGACGTGGAGAATAAAAACACGGCGGCTGCTGCTCTCTGATTGGTCGACTCAATGATTCATGAGTCGTCTCCGAGCAGGAAACAGGTCATTCATAATGAATAACACAATGTTACAGCCACACACACACACACAATGTTACAGCCACACACACACACACACACACACACACACACACACACACACACACACACACACACACACACACACACACACACACAGACACACACACACACACACACTCTGACCCGGTCCCTCACTCATCACAGGAACCTGAACTCGTCACAACTTGAAGGTTCAGAAACGAAACTGATGAAACATAAAACCAGCAGCTGTGTGTGTGTGTGTGTGTGTGTGTGTGTGTGTGTGTGTGTGTGTGTGTGTGTGTGTGTGTGTGTGTGTGTGTGTGTGTGTGTGTGTGTGTGTGTGTGTGTGTGTGTGTGTGTGTGTGTGTGTGTTGGGCTGCCACCACACAGAATCAAGCGCTCCTCATTAAACTCCACCTTCACATGATGAAGCGACAGACGAACAGAGACGATTAAAACAGCTAATTAACACAAACACACGATTTTTAAAAAACGATTTCTTCTTATTTCAGTATTTTACAGTTTCCAGTTGTTAAATTCATCATGTTAAATTACAACATGATGTGAACTTAGATCTTTGAATCAATAACTAAAGCTAAATCTATAATAATATAAATTATTAGAGCTCGCAACTGTTTATTCACCGACGTTTACAGATCTTTTATAATTATTATTTTTGCCGTTTTATTCTGAAAACCACAAATTTAAAGACCGGTTGTGTTGTATATGATAAAATATTATTCTTATATTATTACTATTAATATATTATTAATCATATTGAGACAGGCAGATATGTTGGCACAGCAGAAGACGATAGAATTTGTAATTTATGTGACATTTCTATGACTCTATAAGACAAAAATTGTTCAGTAAAGTAGATCCAAATAACGAATTTGTGTGGTTGGACGATGCTGAGAAGCTAAAACGTCTTTTTCAGTTGAATATATTTACATTTTCTTTATTTCTTGAAAAGGCCTGGGCGATGAGACGAACAGCGATACACACGAAAATAAAAATTCATTCATTCATTCATTATATTGAGATATTTACCGTTGAGGTTTGTAAAATAAAGTCAAACGGATCCGTTCTGACCTGAGCCGACCCTGAACGCCTCCCTCAGTCCCTGCCGTGGTGCGTTCAGGGACTCGAGCCCTGTGGCGACTGCAGGTGCACGCCGTCATTTAGACCGTTTGGATTATCTATCGATCGATCGGCTCAGAGCTGCCGATCAATACTCTCTGATCAGCTGATCAAAGGAGGAGGAGGAACGGTCCTCAGAGAGAAGAGCAGAACTCATCCTCTGGTTCAGTTCATCTCTGTCTCTCAGTTTCATTTCAAACGTCTTTTATTGTCGTCATCGTTTACATTTATTTTCATAAAGTTTGTTTGAACTGAAAAAACTAAAACATTCAGTTCTATGATTGATTGATTGATTGATTTCAGCAGCTCTGAGTCTGTTCAGCGGTCGAGGTTCAACGCTGCAGGTCCTGATGTTTCCACAGCTGGACCTGAAGGTGTGTGTGTGTGTGTGTGTGTGTGTGTGTGTGTGTGTGTGTGTGTGTGTGTGTGTGTGTGTGTGTGTGTGTGTGTGTGTGTGTGTGTGTGTGTGTGTGTGTGTGACCCCTCGGTCCACAAACAGCTTTGTTTTCACCGACGATAATTTGGGATCAACAAGATGAGACGACTCAGGAGTCTGTAATCCTGTTAGAGGACACCTGCAGCTAATCCTGTTTACACACACACACACACACACACACACACACACACACACACGAATAAACACACACAGATACACACACAAATCTGTCCACAAATGCTTCAATATCTGATATTTCAATTTCTTGTATGTAATAAAAATATGGATTTCTGGTAAAATCAAGTAAAAAAAAAAAGTATTTCACAATATTGATTATTATTATTATGACAACAGATGTTTTTCCACTTCTGTTTTTTTTTTTTACTGAACCTGAACACATCAATGCAAAAAAGAAAAGCTCTGCTAAAGAAGCTGACACACATTCCCACACCTGTGTGAGACGTTCAGGTCCAGTTCGACACCAGAGACACAAAAGACACGTCCACGTTGTCAACCTCATTCAGAAATGTCCAAACATTCAGTTTCCTTTAGGTTTTAATTAAAGAGGTTCGAGCTAAGCTATGCTACGCTACGCTAACACTTTCCCTCTGCTTCCAGTCTTTATGCTAAGCTAACGCTCTGCTAACGCCGCCCCGCCGCCCCCCCACGGTTTCATCAGAAAACAGTGAAAGGTTGCAGCTCTTCACCCTCCTCCTCCTGTGAGCTCGAGCCAGGACTTCAAAGTTCCCCCAAGTGTGTGTGTGTGTGTGTGTGTGTGTGTGTGTGTGTGTGTGTGTGTGTGTGTGTGTATCCCGTGAAATGTGGGTCAGGCATTAAAATGCATGAGCAGGGAGCAGAAAGCATGATGAAGTGCTGAGACACGAGGAGGAGAGAATATAAAAATAACTGGGGGGGTCGACAGAAGCCCCTCCCTGCTGATGACACGCCGACACCTCATTGGTCGACTCCACTCCCCCCCCACCACACACACACACACACACACACACAGCCAACAGGAAACGAGCTGACATGGAGACACAGAGTGCTGCTTCCTGCTCTGCGTCCGTCACAGCGACAGAACGACCAGCTGACCTAAGCTCCGCCCCCTCACCTGCATCATGTGACCACAAACATGAACATCAGCACCTGCAGCACACCTGAACACCTGTGACGAGGGTGAAGTGGAGTGAAGCGGTGTGAAGTGTTTTGAAGTGGTGTAAAGTGTGAAATCAAGTGGTGTAACGTGTGAAGTGGTGTAGAGCCCTCGTTATACTTGCTGTAAACAATGCGAACGCGAGCGCATCATGCGTTCGGTCGCGGCCGACGCATCAAACGGACGCAGGTAACGCATGGCAGCCATGATGCGCTCGCGTTCGCATTGTTTACAGCAAGTATATCTCGGCCCTAAAGTGTTAAGTGGTGTAAAGTGTTAAAGGGACAACGAGGAGTTTGTATTTGGTTATAAAAGAGTCTCATATTAAAGCCCCTGTACGGAGCTTTTAACTGGATACGCAAAAGTCTGTGGTTTCTGCTGATGTGTCTCTGTTACCTACAACAGCAAATGAGCCCATCAGTGTAAAGATACGGAAGGCATGGTCGGGTCGGACCACTGACCAAACCATACCAATAGATACATTACGCTGCAAAAAAAAAAAAAAAAAAGCAAGTCTCGTCTTCATGACAGTGGGAAATGCAGTCTTCATTCCGCCGCTTTCATCCACAGGGGCCGCCAAAATCAACACTACATGAAAAGTCTGTACAGGGGCTTTAATGTGGATGAATCTACGCTACCCACACTTGTTAATGGCTCCATTTTCGATAAATATATCGTTTTGTCTCTATCGTTATTTTGTTATTATAATTAATGGTGGAAACGCTGGGCGAGCCGACCACCAGCATTTCCTACTTTTGGTTTTGCAGACACGAAATTCGTGAGAATAACGCCGCCAAATCGCCGTTTATGGTCGGAACTACGACGATATGTCATCGTCTTCCAACCTCTGACTTTGATTCTTGATGAATGAAAACGTCCGTCTTGCGCCAGTCCAAGAATTTCCCCGTGCGCGTGGAGGCTCATGGTGAATGTAGTATGAAAACACTTCGCTTTCCAAAACTCCTCGTTGTCCCTTTAAGTGGAGTAAAGTGTTAAGTGATATGAAGTGTAGTTGCAACAAAGCATCATGGGATACTGGTCCAGTCTCCACTACACACCAGTTTGCACATGTCATACTGGGGGATCATGTGGCACAGTGGGTCGTCAGGCCGTCAAGAAAGAGTTCCTCCTCTCAAACAGCTTCAAATCCTCCAGTTGTGTTTTTTGTGAACGTTTAGAGCTTGGACACCGGACGCTCAGGAAAAAATGTGTTTGATCAAAAACACAGTTACAACAATTATGAGGATTTGATTCGTGCAAAAAAAAAAAAATCAAGATGAATATTTCTACTGGACGACCAACGATCGATTTCACAGACGACCGGACTGATCACAGGTGACAGAGACTCGTTATAGATTTCCAGGTTAAAAAATTAGAATCTGTTCATTTTGAATCCAAAACATCGTCCGTGTTCAAACGGTCAGAACTTTATTAGTCGTCCCTCAGGTCGACAGAGACTTTCACTCGCCGGACGAAAAAAAAAACTGAGTCGACTCTTCACTCGTCTGGTACTGGATTTCATGTCTTTGTGTGTGTGTGTGTGTGTGTGTGTGTGTGTGTGTGTGTGTGTGTGTGTGTGTGTGTGTGTGTGTGTGTGTGTGTGTGTGTGTGAGGAGACGCTCGGCTGCTCCTCCTGCAGGTCGGGGTGTCGGGGGTTAGTGGGGCGAGGGGAGGTGGTGGTGGTGGTGAGGTGGTGGTGGGGGGGGGGGGGGTGACCTCCAATTCAAGAGGAAACACAAAATGGCGGCTGCAGCTGTGTGTGTTAGTGGTTCTTCTTCTTACTGGGAACAAACCCGTCCGCCATTTTCTCCCCCAGCAGCTCAGAGACGGACGAGACCCAGAGAGACTGTAACAGTTCAGGTGTGTAGGTGGGAGAGAAACGTAGATTTAACTCACTTATATTAAGTTACTAATGTACAGTAGTTAACGCACGCACATACACACAAATCGTGACACAAATGGACGACTTCACTTAAAGGTGTACAGAAAAGAAAACTGAATTTGAGCCCACTGTGGGTCTTAACATCAGTGTAATAACTCATCTTTCAGATGATGTAGCCCAAACTTTGTGCAAAATTCTATTTTCGAGTATATCCGGGATGAAAGTGTGGTATTTTTTTTCACATTGGATTGGATTGGATTCACATTATACGTCGCGCTGCTCCGTCATCCGTCAATCAAACATCTGAGACACACACACACACACACACGGAGCTCGGTCTCACCCCAAGCTTTGAATATCCCGCCCGCTCGATAACGACCAATCAAATTTGTTTTCCTTACTCGGGTAAACTCGTGCAGCAACTCGTGAAAACTCGTAGAAGGAGGCGACAAACAGGACAAACGGCCATTTCTGTACACCTTTAAACACTGAGGAACCAAACGTCCAATCAGATGCGGATGACGACAGACTGTCCACTGTGTGACTCTTCAGTACAACACTTTGGCCTTTGACCCATTTCTCTCTCTCAGGTGTGCATGGTTACCAAGCATCAGTGCTGTGTTGCTACGGAGACGCCCTGGACAACAGGGACAGGACGTTAGTTTGGTACCAGACCCGCAAACAAAATCACGTCGTTCAGTTTTTTAAAAGCTGCTCACAAAAATGAAATCAGATAATCACAATACGATGTTTTTTTGTTTTACAAACTGTGGATACCTAATCAATACTTTATATCGATTCATGTTAATTCATCGATTATTTATGACATCAGCTGATCACTGAGTGCTGACCGATCGTTTCCTTTCACCGCTTCAAATGTTGAAAACTCACTCAGCTCAATGTTGTAACAGAAAACTCAGTTCAGACTGAAATTCACGGACCGATTGATTGATTGATTGATTGATTGATTGATTGATTGATTGATTGATTGATTGATTGATTGATTGATTGATTGACACTGTCAAACATCAACATCCTCCAGACTCTGCCCCTGAATGGAGGCATTTTCCTACTTACACATGTGCAACTAGTAAATTTTCTGTTTGTTTGGGGTTTTTTTACACTTAAAGAATCAATAATCTGTCATTACAGGTGTCAGGCCAAGGTGTGTGAGGTAAAAATCGACTGATGTGTTTTTTTCAGGGTCGATACCAGTTATTAGTTATCAAGGAAACTAAGAACTGATATTTCGAACCGATATATTTAAAGTAAAGATGAAGATTTTGGTGTCAGAATTCAGAATAACACAGCTGGGATCAGACTAAATACAGTAAACTGTTTCTTATTTGTACACGGTGATAAGATGCATCTTCTCCCTGCTGCTTTCCAACCAGGGAATAAGAAAAAAAAAAGTAACTATTGCGTTACTTTAAAAAATAAAATAAAATGCTTAAATATATATAAATATGTAAAATTACTCTGACTCTGCGCCCTAACCTCCCGTTTATCTGGAACTAACCAACTCACTCAGTTTTCCTCCTCCTACTGATATTGAGTGAGTTGGTTCCAGATAAACGGCTTTTTTCTGACAAGTTGATGGACTGGAAAAAATTGTGTATATCACGTAGCTACATTTTAACGGGTGTATTTTTTTAATGTGTGACTTGACTTCTTGAATTAACCCTGACCTCTCCAGGTTTGGTGTCTCCTCCTCTGTGTCTCTAACCCTCCTCTCCTCCATGTGCATCATCTGTTTCCAACAAGGAAGAAGCCGGTGAGAAATCAATCCATGGAGCGGTGGATAAGGTTATTTATCATCTACCATGTTACCATGTGTATATCTGTGTAGTCTAATGGAAATACTAAAGAGTTAAGGTGGAAATCCTGCAGAGTTCCTCTTTAACCTTCCTCTTGTGTCAGCTTTCTGCCTCCATCTCTTGTGTTCGGTTCTGACCTGAGTCGTAAATCAGCTGTAAAACACTAAAAACAATTATTTATCATCCCATTTGTTTCTCATCTCTTGGTTACGTTGTTTGGCTCCTTATCCATGAAAAGGTTTTGCACTTTTCAACACTCATTATTGTTCTTCTCATTATAACATGGTCAAAACCGACCCTAACAACACAAATGTCATCATTTTAACCAGAGCATTTTAGAATTTAGTGAAAAAAAATGTGTTTTATTTTGTTTAAATAGAGGTTCCTGAGAAAGTCAAAAAGTCTTGATGCAATAAACAGATTTATGTGGTACTTTTATGCATTAAAAACCTAAACACAGGACGGTGGCGACCAGAACACAAGAGGAAGGTTAAGTAACGGCATATTTTATCGTCAGTAACAGTAACGGCGTTGTAACGGGGGAAACACGCTGCAAAAAATCTAAATCTTACCAAGAATATTTGTCTTGTTTCTATTCAAAACAATCTCATTCTACTTAAAATAAGACTCATCACATAAAAGTAGCTTGTTTTTAGACACTTTTTACGTCTTTCAAGTATATTTTCACTTGAAATAAGTAGAAAAATCTGATAGTGGAGCAAGTTTTTCTTTCTTATTACAAGCACAAAAAACTTGCTTTCACTGGCAGATTTTTCTACTTATTTCAAGTGAAAATTTGTTTGAAACAAGTGAAAATTATCTAAAAACAAGTTGATTTTTAGGTGATGAGTCTTATTTTAAGTGGAAAGAGATTAGATTTGACTAGAAATGAGACATTTTGACAAGAAATAAGACAAATATTCTTGGAAAGATTTTGAGTTTCTGCAGTGCAGTGACTTTTTGATTACTAGTTACTGAAAAAAGCAGTGCCGTTATTTTATAACGCTGTTATTCCTATCACTGGTTTTTGGTGAAAAAACGGCCGATTATATCGATTATCGAAAAAATGCAGAATATCGACTGATAATGATAATAATCGGTCTCTCCCTCCATCATGAATGAGAGAACAAGGAAAAGGAAATGTTAATATTTTGCTTTGAGAGTCAATTTACAGTTTGTGCCTCTAAATATTCTGCTTTCACTCCTACAACTATGACAACAGAACCAGGCGACGCTGCAGCCAATCAGAGCTCAGAGACACGTGATGTAAAACCTCTGAGGTCACAGTGACATCACCACCACCACCATCATCATCACATGATGTTAATATGTTCACACACACACACTGACGGCTGCGTGTCTCATGGTGCTCTGAAGACGACAACACACACACACACACACACACACACACACACACACACACACACACACCTGTAATACGACGCTTATTTTTCCCACTTTTACTTTGACGAGGTGTTTCTTTCGTCCCCCTTTCAAAATAAAAGCTGCAACATTTAGTAGAATGAACCGAGTCCGACTTCTTTCAACTCCTATTCGGCTCCTATTGGTCCGTTCAGACACCAGCCGACCAATCAGAGGAGAGAGCGGTGAGCCGTTAACCCTCTGCTGCCAGGACGGAGCAGATACTGACGAGCCAGTGACAGCTGAGGTCACACACACTGATCCAGGGTCAGTGTGTGTGTGTGTGTGTGTGTGTGTGTGTGTGTGTGTGTGTGTGTGTGTGTGTGTGTGTGAGTGAGTGTGTGTGTGTGTGAGAGAGAGAGAGAGAGAGAGAGAGAGAGAGAGAGAGTGTGTGTGTGAGAGAGAGAGAGAGAGAGTGTGTGTGTGTGTGTGTGTGTGTGAGAGAGAGAGAGAGAGAGTGTGTGTGTGTGTGTGTGTGAGTGTGTGTGTGTGTGAGAGAGAGAGAGAGAGAGAGAGAGAGTGTGTGTGTGTGTGTGTGTGTGTGTGTGTGTGTGTGTGTGTGTGTGTGTGTGTGTGTGTGTGTGTGTGTGTGTGTTCTTTGTGTCTTTGTTGAACCGTGGTGTCGTCGTGAAGTTCGATGCAAAGAAAAATCGGTTTTTAAATCTCAGTTTTTAAATCTCTGGCATCTTGGTCTGAACTGAAGAATGAATCCCTATTGATTATTGATCATCAACTATTGATTAACCCAGCTGCTGTTTTCCTTATTAGGCTACAAGAGTTCATCTGTTTTTTTAATAATCAGAGAAAATCCGAAAATCGACGTCAGATCTTACGCTTCAGAATCCACCTCGATAATCGATCAGATATCAAACCAAAGGTGGTTATTGATTAATCCTGCTGAGCTACGACTGATTGGTTCTCCTCTTCTTCTACCACAGAGTCAAGAGGCCGAAGGGGGCGGGGCCTAACAGGTACAGGTTCACCTTCACTCACTGTAACGACACATCTATGGACGAAGAGATGAACTTGATCAATACACTAGTGCAGACCGACTTATTCCAATATCAATTTCTATTTCAATACTTTACTGCCGAGTCGACCGGGTCAATGGGAATTTGTTTCAAAAACCCTCATTCCATCAGATTCAGACAATAAATGTGAGATAAATAGCTAAATACTAGATAAAATCCAACAATAAAAGGAGATAAAAAAGGAAAAAAAGGAAGATAATAAGATGAGATAAATAGCAAAAAAATACCAATATTACAACCAACATCTGGTTAACCTGCCGAGGGACGAGCAGCCTCATCATATAAAGTGCACAATGCATATTCTTAAAGTGCCCAGTGGTAATTATTACAATTAAGAAGTCGTTAAAACGTTAAAAGTGCAGAATGGCTGGCTCTGTCCTAAGATCGCAAAATTTGGGGAAGATTCAATTCATTATAGGCAGAATTTTGGGTTATGGTGTATCCAAGTCTTATAGTCTTATACATATTATGGAACAACTGACTTATAAAATAAGGACTCAAGAGGATCAATACTGCCGGAAGTGGGAGAAATGGACTGAATACATAAAAACGACAGGACAAGGACCATCACATGGACAAAAAGGATCAAACTGTAGAAGCATGGTGATCCAACATGTTCTTTTCCACATCTTTGTTTTGTATAATGTTTATACACTGCTTAAGAAAAACAAGAAAAAGAAAGTATCAAAAAAAAAGTGCAGAATGAACAATTATTAATTATAAAGAAGAGGAACGTACTGCTGCTGTTAAATCTGGTTGTTTTTGCTTTGATGCAGGAAGTCCATAGATGGATCTTAAGGCCTATTTTCTAATTAGGTCAGAGGTTAAGTAGACACAGTGTGTGAGTATGTGTGTTCTCCTTTATTGAAACCTCAGATAAAACTAAACTTTACAGAACTGGTCCAGACTAGAAACTAAAAAGAGATAAATTAATATTAAAAAAGGAAGATAATAAGCAAAAAAAAAATACCAATAAATAACACCAATACCAGGTTAACCTGCTGAGGGAAGAGCAGCCTCATCAAATAAAGTGCACAATGCATATTTTTGTATTAGGCTAATGCTTGTTAAAGTGCACAGTGGTAGGCTAATCATTACAATTAAGAAGTCGTTAAAACGTTAAAAGTGCAGAATGGACAATTATTAATTATCAAGAAGAGGAACAAGCTGCTGCTGTTAAATCTGGTTGTCTTTGCTTTGATGCAGAAAGTTCATGGATGGATCTTAAGGCCATTTTTCTAATTAGGTCAGAGGTTAATTAGTGTGTGCGTTTGTGTATGTGCATGTGTGTGTTCTCCTTTACTGAAACCTCAGATAAAACTAAACTTTACAGAACTGTTCCAGACTAGAAACTAAAAACAGATTTAAAAAAAGAAAAAAGGAAGATAATAAGATAAGATAAATAGCCAAGAATACCAATAAATAACACCAATACCATGTTAACCTGCTGAGGGACAAGCAGCCTCATCAAATGAAGTGCACAATGCATATTCTTGATGCTTGATGCTTGATGCTTGATGAAGAGTGGTAATCATTACAATTAAGGAGTCGTTAAAACGTTAAAAGTGAAGAATGAACAATTATTAATTATCAAGAAGTAGTTGCTGTTAAATCTGGTTGTTTTTGCTTTGATGCTTCTGAGAGGAAAAAGTTCATATGGATCTTAATCTTGAGGCCTTATTTCTAATTAGGTCAGAGGTTAATTAGACACATATTGAAACCTCAGATAAAACTAAACTTTGCAGAACTGGTCCAGACTAGAAACTAAAAAGAGATCAGAAAAAAGCAACAACAAAAAAACAATAAATAACACCAATACCAGGTTAACCTGCTGCTTACAATTAAGAAGTCGTTAAAACGTTAAAAGTGCAGAATGGAAAATTATTAATTATCAAGAAGAGGAACGAGCTGCTGCTGTTAAATCTGGTTGTTTTTGCTTTGATGCAGAAAGTTCATAGATGGCTCTTAATCTTGAGGCCTTATTTCTAATTAGGTCAGAGGTTAATTAGACACATATTGAAACCTCAAATAAAACTAAACTTTACAGAACTGGTCCAGACTAAGAGCAGCATGGTCTTCTGGTCTTCTGGTCTTTCTTACCTCGGGTTGGAGCTGTTCCAGTAGACCCCGTACCGGTCTGAGAAGAGCCGGTCGTCGGTGACGGCGGCGGCGGCGGAGCAGCAGAGTCTGAGCAGCGGCGCGAGGAGCAGCGCGAGCACCGGCAGCACGAGGAACGGCGGCTTTAACGGGAACCGGAACATCTCTCTCTTCTCTTCTCTTCTTCAGCTGTAGGGACCAGAACCACCACCAGGACCAGAACCCAAACACATCAATCAGGTCTGAGGCTCCGAGTTCCTCTCAGCAGAACTCAGGTTGCATCCACATCGATATAACTTATCAATAAGCATCGATTTGACTCCTATTATTATTATTATTATTAGGCGCGTTTAGTTGGAGTTGGAGATTCCCCAACAACAACTACAATAATTATGATGATGATGATAAAAATAAAAATAATAATCCATGATTCCTCCTCTTCTTTTTTCTTCACGGGGACCGTTTCTCCTCCTCACAAACCGGTGAATTCACGTTAATCCTGCAGGTCCACGACGAGCACAAACTGTCCCAAAGTCTCAGTCTCATCCTCCTCTTCACTTCAGATCAGTCTGAACCAGAACCAGAACCAGAACCTGAACCAAGGGAATCGAACCTGGGCCAGGATCAGGATCAGAGCCACAGGGGACCGGGTTGTTGTGCACAGAGGAGGATCAGTGCGTCCATGTGCATGTGCGTCCTGCCTCTCTGCTCTGCTGCTTTTCTCTGCTGGAAGCTCCGGATCGATCCCCGCTCTTTGGATCCTCTCATTCAGGATTTATGCTTCTTTTTTCTTTTCTTTTTTTCCCTTCTTTTTCTTTTTTTTATGTCTTTGCGAGTCTCTTATGTAACCGCTCCTCCAGGATCTCACCGTCCCTCCAAACCTTCCCGCTGCTCCGCGGCTGAGCTGATGGCAGCGGCTCTGGAAGTTCAACACTCCGCTGCACCGCGAGTCCGCATCAAGGAGCGCTGGCTTTTTGTGCAGAGTTTTTTTTTTTCTTGCAGGTTTTTTTGCAGGAGTTTCCTCCGTCCGAACCTGGACTCACAAACAAACTTTCCGCAGCTGTTCTTCTGACTCTTCTGAACCGAACCGAACTGAGTCCGAACCAGAGGAACAAAGAGGAGAGAGAGAGAAGGAGAGAGAGAGGGAGAGAGGAAAGGGAGAGAGAGGAGGAGAAAGTTTGTGCAGCTGCAGGAGGAGCGTTTGGTGTGGGCACCGGCTCAGCTCCGACTGCTGCTGCTGCTGCTCCCGGTGCGTCCCCGCTGGGCGGAGCTTCTGAGCCGCGGTGTCTTCCTCCTCCTTCCTCCTCCTCCTCCTTCCTCCTCCTCCCTCCTCCTCCTGCACTGCAAAAACCCAAAATCTTTCCAAGAATAGGCCTATTTGTCTTATTTCTTGTCAAAAGGTCTAATTTCTACTCATTATGAACCTCTTTCCACTTAAAATAAGACTCATCATCACCTAAAAAATCAAACTAACTTTCACTTGAAATAAGTAGAAAAATCTGTGCTTGTATAAGAAGAACTTGCTCCACTATCAGATTTTTCTACTTATTTCAAGTGAAAATGTGCTTGAAAGAAGTAAAAAAAAAAAAAAAAAGTGTCTAAAAACAAGCTACTTTTAATGTGACAAGTCTTATTTTAAAGCAGAAGTAAGCAGAATGTTAGTGTTAATATAAGTCTTAAATAGTTCTATCTTCCGACAGCAATCACTTCTATAGAGTGTTTGGTCTGAAACATGGGTCTGTCAGTCACTCTGCTCTGCTGTAAGCCGAGGAGAAAACTTTCCTTGTATCCTACAACGTTTATCCAATGAGGAGAGAGAACGGCATAAAGGGGCGGTCCTCTCTGTGTGTGCAGCCAGGGGATGCGCGTGAATGTGGTGACGTAGGGACGAGGACGGGGACTGCTAACTCCATCGGCTGACAGGAAGTTAGACAAAACCACCGGATCGCTTACTTCTGCTTTAAGTATAATGAGATTTGTTTCGACTTGAAATAAGACAAATATTCTTGGTAAGAGTTTGAGTTTTTGCAGTGTGCTGCTCCTTCCTCCTCCTCCTCCTCCTCCTCCTGCTGCTCTGCCTCCAACCACAGGCGGCGGCTCCACGGACAGAAATAAGTGGACACGACCGGGACCTCAGATCTGGATCAGAACCAGAACCAGGATCTGGAGTTAAGACCCGGATCTAGACTACAAGGTGCAGGTGAATCCACCAGACCAGTTTTACTGATGCTGAGTCCTGGACAAAGTAAAAAATAAAAAAAACTTTAATGAGATTTAAAGGAATAGTCCAACATTTTGGAAAATTCTCCTATCACTGTAATCCCTATAGTGATAGCAGTAGGTTCATCACCTTTAAAGAGACCGAGAGGAGTTTGCTTTTGATTATAAAAGAGTCTCATATTGATGTGGATGAATCTACGTTACCCACTTGTTAATGGGTCCATTTTAGATAAATATATCCTTTTGTCTTTATAGTTATTTTGCTATTATTTGGTGGTCGGCTCGCCCAGCATTTCCTAGTTCGCTAGTTGGCATCGTTTATGGTCGGAACTATGACGGTATCTGATTGTCTTCAAACCTCCGACTTTCATTCTTGATCAATAAATGAAAACATTCTTGGCAAATGCTTTCGCTTTCATCCGTCCAAGAAGAGGCAGAGGCTCATGGGAAATGTAGTGTGAAAACACTTCGCTTTCCAAAACTTGTCGTAGTCCACTTTAATTATCGGTGCATGTTGTTTTGAGATCGGCGGGGCAGAGACGTGAGCTGCTCAGGGAACACAATGATGATCATCACACTCATCAAATACACAATCCAACAACTCCACAACGCTCTGGTGGACAAGTTGTGACCTGCACATTCACCACGCTATGAGATAATAACACAACGTTACCAGACAAGAGTTGTTTTAGAGGGAAATGCAGCCGGAACTACATTCCAGACACGGCTGCTGGGGCGGAGGGATTTCAGAAGAGAAAGTAGTTCTGAGTATTTGCTTCATATATACGTTATTTTGGAGTTGTTGGATTGTGTATTTGATGAGTTTGATGAGGGACAGGGGACCTGGACCGTTCACCTCCATTGTGTTCACTGAGCAGCTCACGTCTCTGCCCCGCCGATCTCAAAATAACATGCACCGATAATTAAAGGGACAACGAGGAGTTTTGGAAAAGCGAAGCGTTTCTTTGACCGGCGCAAGACAGACTCATGTTTTCATTCATCAAGAATTAAAGTCAGAGGTTGGAAGACGATCACATACCGTCGTAGTTCCCACCATAAACGGAGATTCTGCAGTGTTATTCTCATGACTCGCCACAAAACCGATAGTAAAGAAAGCTGGTCGGATCAACCAGCATTTCCACCACCACTAATAATAACAAAATAACGATAGAGACAAAATGATATATTTATCTAAAATGGGCCCATTAACAAGTGTGGGTAACGTAGATTCATCCACATTAATATTAGACTTTTTTATTGTCGCGGAATTTTTCGTTCTGCCGACGGAGAAACTCCTCGTTGTCCCTTTAAAGGTGATTAACCTACTGCTATGACTACAGGGATTATGGTGAGAGGAGAATTGGCCAAAATGTTGAACTATCCCTTTAAAAATATATAAAGATATCTAAACCATGTGACCTTTAACCTGTAAACTACACACCTGCCGTCTCACCTGTGTCTCTGTGGTGAATCAGCTGATCAGTGGTGGGGGGATTTGAACCTGTAACATTGCTGCTGCTGCTGCTGTGAGGAAGACGACGACCCCCCTCTTCCTCCTCTTCCTCCTCCTCCTCTTCCTCCTCTCTCTCTCCCAGTGATTCAGCACTCATACATATTTCAGAGTGTAAGCTTTGGAGGGAAAGTGGGAGCGGGGGGAGGAGGAGGAGGAGGAGGGAGGGGGAATACAGATGAATCTTTAATTCTTGCTTTTAAAGCGGGCTCACAGATTAATGGAGCTGCTCTATTAAACTTTCAGAGGGTCCCCATGAATAAATGCAGAGACCGCCGGGCGTTCGACAACCACTGACCATGTAGACACAGAGAGAGAGAAAGAGAGAGAGAGAGTGGTGGTTATTGCACAGCAGCAGCTCCACGTTACATCAGTGTGTTCTAATTACACATCTGGACCAGGTAACATCTGTCTGCAGGGGGGCTCGGCTCTACACCGACCCAGAAGAGCCCAGAGAGTGAGTGAATGAGGCGTTCACTGACCTCACCTGGAGTCGGGAGAGGCTGGACCAGGTCACAGGTACTAGACGACAGGTTCTGGGTTACTTTAAAATAATAATTAGTCATAGTTAAAGGGACAACGAGGAGTTTTGGAAAAGCGAAGTGTTTTCTCACTACATTTATGAGCCGCCGCACCGTGAAATTCTTTGACCGGCGCAAGACAGACTCATGTTTTCATTCATCAAGAATTAAAGTCAGAGGTTGGAAGACGATCACATACCGTCGTAGTTCCGACCATAAACGGAGATTCAGCGGCATTATTCTCATGACTCGCCACAAAACCGAAAGTAAAGAAACGCTGGTCGGCTCGCCCAGCATTTCCACCACCACTAATAATAACAAAATAACCATAGAGACAAAACCATATATTTATCTAAAATGGACCATTAACAAGTGGTAACGTAGATTCATCCACATTAACGTGAGAATTTTTTGTTCTGCCGATCGTTGTCCCTTTAAAGGGATACTTCACCCAAAATCGATAATTCACCAATCGTCTACTCACCGTCATGCCAAGGAAGGAAGGGTTTGGAGAACTTCCAGACAGTACGTTTACATGATGACGCTTGAGAAAACTGAATTATTGCCTTAAAACCCTCCTGTTGTCCTCCTGGGTCAAGGAAGGAAGGTCGAAGGGATAGAAGGAAGGAAGGAAGGAATGCAGGAAGAAAGGAAGGACAAAGGGATAGAAGGAAGGAAAGAAGGACAATAGAAGGAAGGAGGAAGGACGAAGGGAAAGAAGGAAGAAGGGAAGGGAAGGGAAGGAAAGAAAGAAGGACAAAGGGATAGAAGGTAGGAAGGACAAAGGGAAAATGGGAGGAAAAAAGGAAGGGAAAAAAGAAGGAAACAGATGGAGGGAGGGAACAGATTGGGTCAAAAAAAGAAGGAAGGAAGGAAGGAAGTAAAAAAAAGTAATTAGTTATAGTTAGTTATAGTTGTTACTCTCCTGAAAAAGTAAGAGTTAGTAACTGAATTACTACATTATAAAAGAAACTTATTACAAGGAAAAGTAACTATTTCTAGTAATATCTGTTACGTTTTTAAAATAAAATGCTGGTTAGTTCAAGATAAACGTCTTTTTTCCAACTAGTTGATGGACTAAAAAAATAAAATCCACTTTAACGGGTGTATTATTTTGTGACTGGACTTCTAGAGTCAAGTAACGGCGAGTAACGCATTTTATTGTCAGTAACGTTAACGGCGTTATAACGGAGGAAACTTCTGCGATTACTTGTTACTGGAAAAAGTAGCGCCGTTAGTAACGCCGTTATTCCCATCACTGGTTATAACTCCATGTGACTCCAACAGGTGTCTGACGAGCTGACGGTTCTGACGGTCCCGATGTCGACGACGACATGGATGTTGATGCTGATGCGACCTTTAACCTCAGGTCCAGTTCCAGTTGTGTGAGCGTTTCCACGGAGACTCTTTACAAGTTCTGTTCGTCCTTGCTGAAGGACGGAGAGCGTCTCCGTGGGGGGTCCGGACCAAACCAGACGACTTAATGGACTGTGCTGATTCGTCCTCCGCCGGGCTTTAATTGACCTGCTGCGTCTGTGTGTGTGTTTGAGTGTGTTTCAGTGTGTGTGTGTGTGTGTTTCTTACATGTGACCAATCTCCGTCCTCTCAGACAGAATTAAAGGGTTAATTACCACCCAGACCAGAGTGGGCCGATTATTCACGTTTCACCGCTCGGGGACAGGTTTACCTGGCGACCCCCTGCGGGACGGCGTCCAATCACAGAGACACCAGGACAGAGCAGCCTGAGGAGTGTGTGTGTGTTCTTGTACATGCTACGTTGTGAGGACCGGAACGAGTTTTTAACCAACAGAGTGAGGACATTTTTGGGAAGTGAGGACATTTTGGCCGGTGCTCACTTTTTCAAAGGGCTGTTTGAGGGTTAAGACGTTAGGTTATAATTAGGTTTAAATTAGGTTTAGAGTAATGGTTAAGTTTAGGCATTTGTTTTGGATGGTTAAGGTTAGGGTTAGGGGCTAGGGAATACATTATGTCAATGACATGTCCTCACGAAGATATATTTACAAGGATGTGTGTGTGTGTGTGTGTGTGTGTGTGTGTGTGTGTGTGTGTGTGTGTGTGTGTGTGTGTGTGTGTTGGAAGAGGCCGAAGAGACGACTGTTTGAATAATCTGCCTTTTAGGTGGAAGCAGTGAAGCTGTCAAGCCGCCGGGCGGTGATGGGGCCTGTCAGCCGGGCGGCCATTAGCCGCACGCTGAGACGCCTCCTCCTCGGCTTCCCGCCTAAAAAAAAGCGGCGTTTACCTCCTCTTCTCCCGCTCAAACACGTCAAACACGCGTGACCGGCGCTCATCTCATCGAGCAGCAGCAGCATCACACACACACACACACACATATAAACATGGCGCTCGGCAGCGGGATTAGCTGTCTGACGGGCGCCATGTGCTTGTTTGCAGCGGTCACTCTGTGGGGGGTGGAGGGGGGTGTGTTAGTGGGTGTGTGTTAGTGTGTGTGTGTGTGTGCGGGGGGTGTGTGTGTGTGTGTTGGCTGATATGTTTGACTGCAGGACGGTGGGCGGGAGAATTAGCATTTAAAGTACTTGCCCACCAGGCATTAGCACACCTTAGTGAGCCCAGCAATCTGTTTCCTGCTGCTGCCGAAAACTCAGACATCACATCAACACATCACAGAGAGAGGTGGCGTGTGTGTGTCTGTGTGTGTGTGTGTGTTGCTTCTATGGCAACACATCAGTGCACCGTCATTGACTGATGTTGAAACCGTGAGCAGGTGTGCAGCTGCTACAGTACACCTGGATGAGGCTCCTCCTCCTTCTTCGTGGATGGATCGGACAACGTACAGATGAAACTCACAGGCGGCCATCTTGTGTCGGTTCACTCGCTCTGACTCCGGTCGCAGTAAAGTGGGTGATCCAGTTTTGTCCGTATATACAGTAGCTATTACTATTCTTGAAGTCATTTTCCAGGACATTTTCAGCTGCTTCAGTCTGACAGACGTGTTATAGAGTTGATCCAGGGCTGAAGTTTATCACGGCGCTGGTTCCAGGAAAAGAAAGTGAATGGGGTTTCTGCATTGTGTTTTGGATGATACTTAGTTTCTGATCCTTCCAAGTTAAGTTCAGTGAGATAATCTTCACATATGAACTCCTTTTCTACCGCATCTGAAGCTTAAATGCGACATCCAGAAGTAAAAAGCTAACGTTAGGCGTGACGTCACCACCACTAAGCTTTCCACTGGTTTCAGCTGCTTTATGTTAAAAACATTGTCTAATCTCTATATTTTATAGAACAACAAACCAACTGCTCAGCGATAGCTGTCACGGCCTGAAAACGATATGGGAGAGGGACCTGGGATGTCTGATGGATGAGGAGGAATGGACGAGAATCATATCTAACAACGGGAAATTCATTAGGGAAGCTAAAGGGAAATTTACACAATACAAAATAACACATAGGTACTACTGGACTCCACAAAGACTAAATAGAGCCGGCATAATGAACAATAACTTGTGTTGGAAATGCCAGAAAGACATAGGTACTCTGTTACACTGTATCTGGGAGTGCCCTGTCATTCAGCCTTTTTGGAAAACAGTCCTGGACAATTTGAGCAAATGGCTGGGAAGTGGCATACCGTTATCTCCCAGGTTATGTCTATTAGGAGACAGAAACCAAATAGTAAACATATCAAGTGGAGAGTTCTCTGTAATCATGGCAGGGACTACAACGGCTGCCAGGGCAATACTTAAACTGTGGAAAACACCTAAAGCCCCTGAACTAAAAGAGTGGATAAACATTATGGTAAAAACAGCTTCATATGAAGTTATGCTCGACAAGATAAATAACAAGAATAAGGTCAAGGCACCAGTCTGGGACTTGTTTTGGACTCACATCACTATGACTGATGATCCTACAGCTTGAACGCCGTTTTCTGAGTGTATCCAACATGTATGTATCCACCTATTGTATGTATATGTTTTCCAGCTATGTGAATGCATCAATATGTCCCCTATACATCATTACATCATCGCATCATTTATATCATTTACATAATTTATGTGGTATTCTTATGTTATTTTTGTTTTTCTATACCACTGACACCTCATGTAACGTGCATAAGATGTCTGAAAATGTAAAATGTTCTAATGTCATACACCAGAGATAAAAGAAATAAAAACTTGAATTACAAAAAAAAAAAACATTGTCTAATGGGGAAATGGGACTGTTTTGACTTGTTGAAGAGCCATAAATAACATCAGAGAACCTCCATAAGAACTCTCTGGCCTGTTGGGGGGGGGGGGGGGGGGCGTTTTATGTCCCCCACAGGGTTTGTAGTCGTATGGAGCAACTTGTTAGCAACCGCCTTTTTGGCTGCACGTCAAAGCTTCAACATTCACCAGTAGGGGATTTACTGACCTGTTTCATGTCCTACAACTAAACCTGAAACTCTCTGAAGCTTTTGTTAACCACAGACCTGATCTGAGGGTTTTTACCAGAATCCCATTTAGAGAACGTAATGACTTTTAGACGAGGGAACAGGAAGTGACCGACGCAAGGGTGAAGATGATGAGGTACCGAAATGTGGAACCGTTTGACTTCACGTGAATCGATACTCAGTACTTCAGTGGGAATTCGGTCGGTAAACCAAGGTTATAATACAGTAGTTTTGGATTTATTACTATAATAGTTTTATTTTGTTTTGACTTTCTTTTTCTCTAATTCAGTTAGTTTTAATTAGTTTTTTGAACGGGTTTGCTAGTTTTTGTTAGTTTTTAGTTTTTTTGAAATGCTTAGTTTTAGTTTAGAGTTTATTTGTTTTTGTATTAGTTTTTTCATACTTTGGGTTATTTGTCAGGTGCAGGATTCAAACAGATCAGAGTAAATAGGCTATTGTGTAATAAATAATGTATATTGTTTTTTGACATATCAGTTCATTACAGTACCTCACGTTTTATTGTATTTAACATTATAAAGTGAACAAATGCAAATGTTTTGGACACTTAAAGTGCACAACTTTTGTCACCATTTTGCCAGGTAGAGCGGTGACGAGAAGCCGACTCTAAACGAGAAGTGATATCGTGCCGCCAGCTCGCGTAAAACTGCTCGAGCGAAATAAATCGATTTCATATCAATCCAAAATTGACAAAGACGAAAACGAAGGGAATTTTATCTATAATTTCAATACGTTTTAGTTAGTTTTGTAAACACATAATACAGTTTCAGTTAGTTATCTTTTTTTTTCTTTTTCTTTTAAGTATAGTTGTTCAGTTAATTCTAGTTTTCGTCATTTTCGTTGAAGATAATAACCTTGGTCGGCACCAATAAAAGAACCAAATTTAGGTCCCCATCCCTGCTCACATGTGACTACAACCCGACTGCGGTGACAGGTGATGAGTTCAACGTGACGTGAAACAGCAGAGAGTGATGTAAACAGGAAGTGAACAAAGTAAACAAATCTCAAACCGGGAGGAGAAAGAACGTGTCAGTCAGACAGGTGAGGTCAGGTGGTCGCCGTGTTCCTGCACCTGCAGATCAGACTCGGCGCCCGGTGAACAGACCTGACAGAGTGTGTGTGTAAGTGTGAGTGAGAGTGAGAGAAAGTGTGTGTAAGTGTGTGTGTGTGTAGGATTATGCTAACTCTTCCCTCCTCTCTGCTCAGTCTGAAGGATTTGTGTCAGACCAAGCTGGCGTGCCGACGCTTTTTCTCCCACAATCCCTCTTTGTTCGCTGGCGTGTCACCGGTCCAGCGTTGTTGTGTGGGGAGAGTGTGTGTGTGTGTGTGTGTGTGTGGTGGCTGGTGGTGCATGTGTGTGGTGATTCGGGTGGGGGGGCGTGTGTGTGTGTGTGTGTGTATAAGAATTCACGGATATGAACTTCCTCCAGTCTGTAAAGCCTCAAATCTCGTCTGCCGTTTCCACAGGACTGAATGTGAAAGTGAACGCTTCACTTCTCCTCTTCCTCTGTTTTATTATCCCCCCCCCCCCCCCCCTCTCCTCCTCTTCTTTCTTTGATCGTCCTCTTAGATACAGCTCCTCTCTCCCTCTCTCTTTCTCTCTGCAGGTTCATCAGGTTCAGCTCTCTCAGACTAAGCGACAGGAAGTGAAACCTGACGTGCGGTTCGGTCGGTCTCTGATCCGACGGCGGCGGTGGTTGTTACCTGAGTGGCGACTCTCACCGACTTTTCACCTCTCACCTCCACACAGATATCACACAAAGATCATGAAGGTCACATGATGATGTCACACCAGCATGTTTCCTCCTCTGGACCAGCTGTTGGTTGCCAGGTGAATCCAGAGCTTCTGCAGGTGCACAGGTGTTTCTAATAAAAAAGTGCTGCTCTCGCTCCCTGCAGCTACAAGATGATGATGATGAGGTCGAGGTCCGTCTGTGTTTCTGAGCGTTTGCTGCCACCTGCTGCTTCGGATCAGACATCACACGCTAGAGACAGACAGGTGGTGAGGTGTGTCTCTCTACTGCCACCTGCTGGATGGAGATGGAGACAACATAACACAAAACAGCATTTTATTATTTATAAATACATATGAACTGAAATTTAAAGAACCAGTGGACTACGAAACTGCATACGGTAGCTTGTTCAAAATGAACAACAATATGCTGCCTGACTGTTTTCAGAAAATGTTCAATAAAAGACAAAGCTATTACAACTTCAGAGGGATGTGTATATTCAGAATTAACACTAAAATCTATGGAATACTGAATGATTTAAAAACATGCAGTTACAAAATCTCATTTAAAAAAACACTCAAAAATAGGATGATCAATTCATATAAGATAGATAAGTTAGATGAATTGTGGTGCCTGCTGCTGTGGAGCTTTTTATTCTCTTTATTTTCTGACTGTTTATTTGCTGATAAAAGGAACTTTTACCTTTTTTTAATAAAACCTAATCTATAATAGGGTAGGCAAAATAAGCTAAACTTAAGCCCACACCTTTTCGGTCTAAATGTCTATTGTACACTTTCATTATTTAATTTGCATATTTTCCGTTTTGTTACTTTTTTTAGTCCTCGTCTAGCTTCTGTTGAGCTGTAATTTCTATTGTACAATGACGTGCCATGTCAAGCCATAAAAGTATTCACACACTCAAAATGTAAACAAACGCATAACAAATAAACATGAATATGATTCATAATAAGATAAATGAGGAAAATTCTGATTATAAATTACCTGAGGACTTAACCACCACGTTCCTGTGAGGTCATCCTGAGACAGTGATGTCATAACTAAACTTTACAGGAACCGTCCTCTCTCTCTCCGCAGCCGTGTCTCCACTGCAGACCAGGACCTCCGGACGCTTGAGTTTTTGATCATCGCGCAACCGTTGTGCTGTAGCTTTGTTTTTGTTTTTTTTACTACTCTTGTTGTTTTTCCAGCAGTAGAGATGCTTTCAAATGTAACTGGGTTTTAAAAATGTTGTTTTGTGCGATTGCATAATTGTCTGATCACTTATAAAACGTAATTTACTACTACTACTACTACTACTACCATCATACGTCTTAAACTGCCTAATTCTCTTTTTTTCCGGCTCTGGAGACACCTTTTTCAATAACGATGGGTTTTAAAAATGCCAGTTATTTCGGGGCTTTCTCTTGGTATCATACTGCTCTTTGAGTATGACCAATCAGCACACAGGTTTGAGCAAGTCAAATTTAAGACTTTTTAAGACCTTTTTAATGCCACCTTGAATGAAATTTAAGACCGAAAAAAAAAAGAATTCCTGTAAATATAAGCGATGGTTGGGGATCCTGCTGTACTACAATCTCTTTTGAAAGCGAAGTGTTTCACACTACATTTCCCATGAGCTTCCATGCGCACGTTGAAATTCTTGGACCGGCGCAAGCGAAAACATTTGCCAAGAATGTTTTCATTAATCAAGAATGAAAGTTGGAGGTTCGAAGACGATCAGATACCGTCGTAGTTCCGACCATAAATGATGCCGACTAGCGATCCGACGGCGTTATTCCCATGACCCGGCGGGCAGCGTCCGGGAAACCTAAACTGGGAAATGCTGGGTGAGTCGACCACTAAATGATAATATCAAAATATCTATAAAGACAAAACGATACATTTATTGAAAATGGAGTGTGCATATTTTCATTTATTCTAATGCATTTCTGTTGTTCTTAGATCATCTACTGTCCACACACATACACAAACACAGAGAGTAATGACACAGTCGTAGATAAAAAGTGATTTAATGTGTTTTTGTCTGTGACACAGTTTAAGGCTCAGAACCGTCGACACTTGAATCAAAATAAACGTTTCATCAGATATAAAACCAACATCACTGACTCACCTGTGCTACAAAACATGTATGTACAGTTAACACACCACCCCCCCTCCCCTCCCCTCCCCTCCCCCCACCAACCCCTCTACCTGCCTCACCTGCCTCACCTATCTCACCCCCGCCCCGACACGGAAGGCTCATGGTGCATTCAAGGCACCTGGGGAGACATGATTCACATCAAGTGAGATTGATTCGTTTTTTTTTTTTTAATTTCAGTAACTTTTAAGGATCCAAATCCCTGATTCGGTGTCGGTGTCTCGGCCTCTGATGACATCACTGCTCCACTGTCCGACTGTGACGACTGCGCTGTGATCAGAACCTGAGGAACCGGGTCTCAGTCCTGATGTAGGGAGTTTGTGCGTCTAAGTTTTGTGGAGACTTGACCTGTGGCCAAGGAGGAGGAGGGGGCATACCTGAGACAGGTAGATGTTGTTGTGTTTTAATACTCGCTGTGGGGCGTTCAGACCAAGTGGATCTGCCCCTGGAGGATGTGCAGTGCATTGTGGGAACTGAGGATATCAGTCAGAAGACACTTTGTGGACATGGAGCAGGAATGAGCTGAGCCATTTAATTTTTTTCTTTTTCTCCTAGTCTCAATCCATCATCGACCAAAGCTCCCAGGTGTCTTGAATGCAGCACGACTGTGGTTCAGACAGTGAAGCAGCTTCATCGTGAAGTTCAGGTGAGCGGCTGGAATGTCGACATAACAACATTAAGACACAGATGAACGAAATGTCTTCAGTTCATCTCTGACGGCGGCACCCCGAGCAGCCCAACGTCAAGACGTGCGACTCGGCCGGCGCCGTGTGAAGGCACAACACACAAACTGCCGCAGCAGCAGAACCTCAAGTCGCACCGACCTGTGAAATCCAGTGAAGCAGTCGAGAACAACATTCAACTTTCCCACAGGAAACACCGAGAGCGCCTAAACCAGTTCACCATCTTTTGAGTCTGTTCTTTGTGTATTTATTTTTTATTTTAAGTCCTAAAAACCAGAAACCTGAGGCAGGCGGGTCTGTTTGCATCTAAAAGGCCGTTTTTGGTTTCAGCTGTAGTGGATCACAAACTTATAAATAAACCGTTCAGAGGCAACAGACAAGACGAGCGAACAACAAAACCCAACAGAACAAGACAGAAACAAACCCCCAGCAAATAAAAGCTAAGGAATGATTAAAATATTGCTACAATGTCTGATTGGAATAAAACGTGATTGCATACGTGGAAATAAAGAAATCAAAAGAGGAATAGAAAAAAAGAAAAAATCTCATCTAGAACTAAAAAGACCCAGCAAACGGCTAAAACAGAATCAGTTCACATGTCTGACGCTACAGTAACCAGCAGTACAAAACACTAACAGGAAGGAAACAACAATAAAATACACTTACAAATGCGGATATAGCTGTAATACATCTCAACAGTAAACCTTTGACAGCTGTAAACCTGCTCTTTGCCAGTTTACAGAGGCATGATGGGAGATTCGTTTTCTGAGTCGAGATTTGCTCTGACTCCAGGAATAAGGCACAGGGATCATCTAAAGGCCAACAAGGCCTGATCTCAGGTCTGACAGCCTGAGGTGGATTCAGGACTGGCGGAGGCCTGAACTGGTAAAGACGACGAGTTACGTCAAACGGGGGGAAACCAGAGAAGAGGACTAGGGCCGCGGGAAAGTGAGAATAAAGAGAGAACTGTGAGTTCATGAATTCAGAATTCAAAGGGTTTAAGTCCAGAGCCTGGATGACGAATTGAAACACTGACTTTAAATCTTTAGTTCTGACTTTAAAGTCAAAAGGCAAGAGTGGCTCAAGGTAACAGCTCCACAACAAGAAGGCAAGAGAGGGGGCACCGTCTGAAACCTCCTTCAAATCCTGACCACAAACTCAGAATCCTGACTTTATTTATTATGTGGATTTGAGGCTAAACACAAGTTCTCCTGAATTTCTCCAGACTCAGAGTAGTCCAGCATCTTCTCCCCAAGGACCCTAATCCTCTTTGAAGGCAAAGAGCTTTTTAAAACAATAATTTAACATCACACCAGAGTTCACGATGGTTTCTGCAGACGACGTGTTGGAATGATCGGAGTGTAGTGGACACCATCGATAACCGCCCTCCGAGAAGGAGGTGCAGGGTCCAGATGGTGGGAGTCTGAGGCTCAGATTGACGACTTGGAGAAGGAGACCCGCAGGTGATGGTTCTCTCCCAGGTCGTGGTTGTGGAACTCGATAAGGGACTCAATGGCCTCCTCCACTGAGCCCATCTGGATCAGAGCCATCTTGTGGTCCTTCCTGAAGGACAGATCAGGAAGTTCTTAAGGACTGAGAACATGATGTTTCTCTCAAACAACGGTACAACCTCTGGGTTCTGAAACCTTTAGCTAAAATGTGACAAATAACACTTGAAGGTCAGCCCTAAAATCAGCATCAATGCCCTCAAGCTTCTCTCTGCTCTTCAATCTTCTGTGCTCGCATGGAGGCCTGTTACTTGTCTTCAACTTCTTGAGTGCACCTCAATGTTCTAACTCTTGTTGTTGCCCTTTCTTCCAACTTTTGTCCTTGTCCTGAAACCTAAACATCTTGTCTTCCTCCTTGTACCCAAGTCTCTTTTTTTTGGAGGCCTGTTACTTGTCTTCAACTTCTTGAGTGCACCATAATGTTCTCACTTTTGCTGTTGCCCTTTCCTCAAGCTTTTGTTCTCACCCTGAAACCTAACAGTCTTGCCTGAAGTCCTTGCTCTTGTCTTCCTCCTTTATTTTTGGTCTTTCGTTCCTGTTCTTTCTGGGAGATCTTTGAGTCACCCCTGAAAACGTCTTTCTTGGCATGTAGGCCCTTATATTGTCCTGATGCCCCTTCTTGGTCCTGCAGCTCTTACCATCCTTGTCCTGAGAACCCCATTCTCACTCAAAATCCTTTTCACTACCCATACCTTGACGCTCCTTTAGCTAAAACGTTACAAATAACACTTGAAGGTCAGCCCTAAAATCTTCATCAATGTCCTCAAGCTTCTCTCTGCTCTTAAATCTTCTGTACTCGCATGTAGCCCTCTTACTTGTCTTCAACTTCTTGTTGTCACTCTTGCTGTTGCCCTTTCCTCAAGCTTTTGTCCTTGGCCAGAAACTGTCTGCCTGAAGTCCTTGTTCTTGTCTTCCTCCTTGTTCCTAAGTGTTTATTTTTGGTCTCTCGTTCCTGTTCTTTCTGTCACCCCTGAATACGTCTTTCTTGGCATGTAGGCCCTTATATTGTCCTGATGCCCCGTCCTGGTCCTGCAGCTCTTACCATCCTTGTCCTGAGAACCCCATTCTCACTCAAAAACCTTCTCACTACCCTTAAACTCCTACCCTAACCTTGATGCTCCTTTAACTAAAACGTAACAAATAACACTTGAGGGTATGCCCTAAAATCTCCATCCATGCCCTCAAGCTTCTCTCTACTCTTAAATCTTCTGTGCTCGCATGGAGGCCTGTTACTTGTCTTCAACTTCTTGTGTGCACCTCAATTTTCTAACTCTTGTTGTTGCCCTTTCTTCAAACTTTTGTCCTTGTCCTGAAACCTAAACATCTTGTCTTCCTCTTTATACCCAAATCTTTATTTTTGGTGTTTTGTCCCTGTTCTTTCTGGGAGATGTTTGAGTCGCCCCTCAATACCTCTTTCTTGGGCTTACTCTCAAGAGTCATCCATACCTTCAAAGCTTCAATAGTCTGTACTCGCATGGAGGCCTGTTACTTGTCTTCAACTTCTTGTGTGCACCTTAATGTTCTCACTCTTGCCCTTTCCTCAAGCTTTTGTCCTTGTCCTGAAACCTAACTGTCTGCTTGAAGTCCTTGTTCTTGTCTTCTTCCTTGTTCTTCCTTATTTTTGGTCTCTCGTTCCTGTTCTTTCTGGGAGATCTTTTGAGTCACCCCTGTTTACGTCTTTCTTGGCATGTAGGCCCTTATATTGTCCTGATGCCTCAGCCTGGTCCTGCAGCCCTCTCTTCTCTCAGAAACCTTGCAACCGTGCAAAGCCCTGAAACTCCTATCCTTACCTCAATGTTCCTTTCTTCGTTCAGAAGTACATGAAAACTCTTTGCTGGCTGGTTCAGTGTGCTGAGGCCCTCATCCATTCCAGAAGCCCTCCTGCTCTGATATTTTTCAGGTTACCTCAATTGTTGTGCTGAAGCCCTCAGTTATTTCACAACAATCACTATATCAAACATTTTATCAAAGCCTTCTACTTGCCCTGTCCTGGGGCCTTAAGGCACACTGTCCTCAAGCTGTAGGTATTTGAGAAATGCCTCAGGAAAAGGAGCTACTGGCTAAGAACTGAGATTTCAGCACAATAGACAAAGAACAAGGATGAAAGCTGAACAAAGTAGGGAACTTCAGGTAAGGCTTCAGGAAAAGGACATGGAGTTGCAGGAAAGGAACTGGGTGCAGGGATAAAGTTTAACAACGGTTTTAGGGGCATTGGGTTTGGGAGAACAAGAAAGGCATAAAGATGAAACAAATCATATGATTTTCAAAACAAGAGAAGGAACTTTAGGACGAAGATGAAGATTTCAGAAGAGAGACTTTGGGACAAAGCAGGGTGATAGCATATCAGGGCTGGAGTCAGTGATGAATGACTTACTGGAAGAACTTGAAGGCCTTGACCATGGCTCCTGAGCTGGAAAACAGCATCTTGAGGTCATCTTCTACCACAGAGGGGCTAAAAACAACAACAACAGATCAGAATTGAGTAATGTTGCAGTTTATATAAGTTTGATATCAGGTGTCGTGATCCTCTGGTGTCCATGGTGTACTGTTGAATGACTTACGGGATGTTTGAAAGGTGCAGGGTGGCAGAGGGTGGGAAGATGTTGGAGTAGTTTTTGGAGCCAGGCTTCTTGAAGCGGTGCAAGGGGGAGTTGCTGTAGTCTTTGGTCAGGCCCTGGTCCTCGTGGCCTTCACGGGGAAGCTGGACGTTGGTGTGCTTGGACAGCGTGATGCGCAGAGGCTTTCCATGCAGCCGCTGACCATTCAGGTGACTCATAGCTGCAAAATCAGAATCAGTGGAGAACACTGCTCAAGTTTCTGACTGGACAAGAACTGAGCTGATAAGAAACAGTTGTTTGATGTTTTATGAGGAAGTAAGTTAAATCAGACACAGGTGAGTAACACTAAAAACAAATGTCTAGTACTTGCTGTGTCTTAGGATCAGTTAGATCATTCCATAACTAGTGGAAGTACTCCTTCCCCTTCCTGCAGTTCCTGAACCAAAATGACTCAGTAAACCAAGGCTCAACTGTTCTCTCTTTACGTTCTTGTCTTTGTTTTTCCTCGTCTCATCTCATCTTTCATGTCTTTCTTTCTTTGTCTTCTTGCTTTTCCCTTTCTGTCGTGCTTGTCTGCCCATCTGCCTGTCTCGTCCTTCCCTTCATTTCCATCTTTCTTTCCTTTCTGTGTTTCCATCTTTCTCATAAGTTAGTCTTGTAGAGCTGCTGTTACAGTCAAAAAATAAAAAACATGTTTTCAACTATTTCTGACTTCGACAGCAGAAAGTAATATTGTGAGTGACAGGAAATGAAGAAGCTGGTTTCATGGACCAGACAAGAAGAGGTCGACCCGTGGAGGTGGTTACCTAGCTGAGCCTGTGTGCTGTCAGACATCTGAACCAGAGCGTTTTCCTTCTTGTTGAACAGGATCTTCACTCTCATCACATCGCCATAAACACCTTCACACAAAGTCAGACACACAACAAACAACAAAGGCAACATCAGCAACAGGTTAGACAGCTGTTACACAGTGAGAGCTCAGAGCTGAACTCTAGAGGACATTGTATGACACCGACTACAGCCACTGACCCACTGTCTAATTCTCATATCAAACTAATGTGGAGTTGTTGTTTTTTTCCCTTTCCTCTGTTTTAATGTGCCAATGGAAATCTGTGGAAGTGTGAACCTGAAGGTGGAGAAGACGCTGCTGTCAGGAAACACTAATGACTTTTTAAAATTTAATTTAGAAGGCAGGATTCCTGGACGGTTGTACACAGGAGATGCAGTGAGGAAACTGAGGGTCAGAGGAAATTAAACATGGCAGATTAAACCGTGGTGGAGTTTCTGACATGGACTAAAAAAAATAGATTAAAAAAAACAGCACTAAGGACATGCAAACTGAAGGAAACTGGGCATGCAAACTCAAACTGAGACAAGATCACTAACATAAGATGATCACACAATAGATGCAACTCCTCAGAGGTCACTAAAGGTCAAACTGAACCGCTTCAGGTCATGCAGAACCAGAAAAGTGTGTTTTAGTCAATTGATCAGTTAGAAATAAAATATATTGTTTGTTCCTTGTTCCGTGTCATTATCACAAGACAATCCTGTTTCTTTCTGGAGCTCCAGTGGCAACACTTCAGTGTCAGCCAATCAGAAGAGAGGAGGCTCTGAGCCTGTTTTCTGATTGGCTGACTGTTTTCTGACTGATCCAATTAGAAATAGAGCAGATTTCAGAATAAAACACTCAGAGAAACCAAATCCTGCAAGTTGTTGTTGGATGGCAGGGTTTCTGAATACAGGCTGTGTGCATTTCTCTGTGGACTGAGGCTTTGATACTTTCACAGTATTAATATAGAACCTAGAGCTGCTTTATAGTCACACTACGCATGGACATCTACCTTTATACTGTATGGAGCTTTAACACAAACATCTACCTTTATACTGTATGGAGCTTTAATACAAACATCTACCTTTATACTGTATGGAGCTTTAACACAAACATCTACCTTTATACTGTATGGAGCTTTAATACAAACATCTACCTTTATTTTGAAGGAGCTTTTAATTTGTTTGTGAATATACAACAGTATGGTACGAGTCGACCACTGAGGAGAAGCTGCAAATATTGTGATCAATAAACTCAAATCAATCAAAATCAACACGCTTCATGTGACACAACCAACAAACTCTTTTTTTTTTTTAAACATAAAAACAAAAAGCAAAAAAGAGGAAAAACAACAAACATGACTTTTTAAATCAACGGCTGATACTAAAGAATTCAAAATAAGAAGCTAGTGACAACATACCGAAGAGAATAAAGAGGCAGTGGGGCGTAACTCTCTTAAAGACAGCAGAGAAGGCAGCGTAGGGACAGGACAGGTAAAGGTGGGAGGGCAGGACAGGTGGAGGGTCCGAGGCGTTTCCATGGCAACAAATTAAAAAGGGGAAAAAAAGACAGGTGAGGGGTCAATCAGAAGGTTAATTACCTTTTGGAGAGGAGGGGGGTCAGATGATGTCAATATAAGAGAACACATTTAAACATGATTGCACAGGAGTGTGTGTCTGTGTGTGTGTGTGTTCAAGTGTGTGTGTGTGTGTGTGTGTGTGTGTGTGTGTTCAGGGAGTGTGGAGGATCTCATCCAGGAAGTCACAGGAGAGACAAAACGTTTAATGTCTGACAGAAGAAGAAACTCAAGGTTTAAACCATGATGATGATGTAATGAAGGACGCCTGCACCTGTCAGAGCGGCGACCTCTGACCTCAACTGCTGATGACATCACACACCGTCTCTAGCCATGTTCACATGGACACGAATAATCAGAATAAAACAGGAATGAATGCCGATCACAGTAAAACTGCGTTATGTAAACACGTTGGTTTGGGCGATAAACCAAAAAATTTACTGATACCGAAATTTACGACAATAACCAGCGTCATTTTGCCCATGTCGGTATATTCTGTGTTTTTTTTTTTAACTAAATAAAAGGTCGTTTTTGTCTTTTTTGGCTGTGTGTGTAGGTAGGCTATGGTCATGTCCCTTTAAGATACTGTACCACGTGTACAGCGTTATCAAGGTGAACTGCTCAATACATCGTGATACTGATTTGAGGCCATATCGTCCAGCCCTATAAACATGTCGCTTTCTAATAAAGCTGGGTTTTTAATTGCCGTTTCGATCGTAGCGTAATTGAGTGATTGCGTATTTATCATACCCTACTTTTTCTTTTTCTTTTTAACAGTACGACGCATGATTTTTTAAACTGTCATGCGTCTGTTAATGACTTATTCGCTCTTTTTTTACAGCTGCGTTTTTTTTTAAAATAACTCTGGGTTTAAAAATTCTGCTTATTTTGGGGCTTTCTCATGGCGTCCGACCAATCAGCAGAGAGTAAACCTCAAGCCCCACCTGGGAGATTTTCAGGGCTGATCTGAGCACCTACCCCGAGACAGGAAAAGCTGCTTCTTCTACTGTTTTCAACTAATCTGACCGGCAAAAACTTCACTGAGCATGTCACAGTGAATTTATTGCGATTAACTACTTGATGCTCGTACATGCACGCTTTAATCGGATCACTTTATTTTGCATTTCCACTCCCGATCAGAACGATTACGATCAGACGGTAGAAAACAAATGCACATGTAAACGTGGCGACTGGTTGATGTCATACAGTGGAGACGGAGCTCAGACCACCTGACAGGACAAAACTGAGCAGGTCTTCATGTTCAGGCCTCTACTCATCACTCTGCTGTCAGACTGGATGGAAACGGAGGACCAGAGCGTCTCAGACTGACGGTGGTGATGATGATGATGATGATGTTGGGTGTTGATGTGGGACCGGTGGAGCGGTGGACATGGACCAGAGGAGCCGTGTGAGGGACTCACCTCGGGGTTCAGGTTGCTGACCAGAAGGACACAGTGTCCTGCAGCCATGGAGGGGAAGCCCAGCCGGGTGGCGCCGGGCAGCGACAGAGAGGCCAGCGCTCCGGGCAGAGCCGGGACCGTCAGCCCTGGGTAGTGGGAGACGCCTGAGAGAGGTGAGACCGGTAAAACACCAGGAGCTGCAGGACCACACCATGACTGAACCATGATTGAACACTGGTGAAACGTGGAAGGAGCGACTCAAAAATCTGGAATCTATCATTACAGGTGGCAGGCCAAGATGTGTGAGGACTGTAGCAACAATAACGTAGTAATTTTGGCCATTTTAATTGTAATGAAGCCAAGAATGTAAGAAAATGTTTGAGCCAATAACGTAACTAACTTTTTTTTGGGCTAATAATGTAATGTAAAATGCTTCATGATAAATGTGATTTGCTTGGCGTTTTCTCACATGTTTGCAAACAGAGGAAGTACAGTAAGAACGGTAGGCTATCAACAACCTGGTTGTACCACACTGACATCTTCTACCCTGAAAATAAAAATAAATCAAGCGAAACATATTATTAAATGATCAGTTAATACAATTTGAAAAGAGGTTTTAAATAATAGAAAACATACGTTATTGGCTTTATTGCATTTAAAATGGCCAAAATTATTTCATTATTGGCCGTATTTCATTATGTTTTGGGTTTCTATAAGGATCATGAATGAAAAGGAAATGTGAATATTTGAATTGCATGACAATTTACGCCCCTAAATTTCCTGCTTACGCTCCTAAAATTTTAAGTTATGGGGCATCTGTGCTCCAGTTCGTCTGCAGCCCTGATAATCAGTAATGAACAGGGGTCTCATTTATAAAACTGTGCGTGGGATCGTTACTAAAAGTGTACGTACGCCCAAAAGCCAGGTTTTGCGTGCGCCAGTAAATATTCAGACTTATAAAACCCTGCGTACGCACACTTGCAAGCAAACTTCCCTTTATAAATCAGAGAGTTCCTACAATTGTGCGCAGCTGAATCCGCTTCACGTTCCGCCCTGTACACGCCCTGTTTTAACCGTAGATGGTCAATGCAAACCACCACATGAATGTGATCTGCATGTCAATGAGCCTGACGTGCTCTTGTTCTGTCGGTGTTGTGAATTAACTGCAGGTGTGAAAGTGGCGACGTGACGTGTTGCTGCAGCTGTTAACGGCGTCAGCGGCTCAGAGCGCACGCGGTGTTGTTTTGGTGCGCTGCCTCTCACATGCTGGACCCGGTTCGGCACATTTACAACAATGACAACAGTTTTAATCTGAAACGAGTTATTAACCATTCATCATGGTCTCCCTCTCCCTCCTTTCTCCTCCAGCGGTGCCGTGGTGCAGAATTACGCACGAGGCTCACCGCTGTATATATTTACAGTAATTAGACCGATCGATAAAACTTTGAATAATTAGCGGAATCAGTTACATTCTGAGGAATGATCAAACATGACACTTCTCTTGACAAGAAAACAGAATGTAACAATTGTGGGAACAATTACTGGATTTTTTCCCCCAGGGTTTGAGATTTAATTGATTCTCGATCATATGTTCACAGTATCATAGGAACATATAGTTATTTACACCATGTATTTATCCCATGCAGCCGCGGCGTCCTCTCCTCCTCCTGCGCTCTGGGAGGAGTGGACAATATGACGACGGTGGTGATTAAATATAGAGAAGGAATTTTGATTTTAAATTTTAAGTTAGATTCTAAGAAGTCCGATGCAAAATAAGGCTGTTGAATTAAATCACCGTGGCAACATGGATCTAACGCATACGGGTTGAAATTAAATGTGTGACGGCCGATAATAAAAACATAATCGTTCTTCTCACTCATCATTTCCTGAGTCTGACTTCAGTTCACCACCACACCGTCTGTGTCGCCAATTCCCCTTTTCCTCCAAACCATGCGTACGCATGGGTCAGAGTTTGCTTAGAGCTGCGCACATTCTCCCGTCAAGTTAGTTTTTTATAGATCACAACCTTGGCGTGAAAAGTCACGTACGCCACTTTCAGCCCCGTTTTGTGCGTACGCAACGGTTATAAATGAGACCCCAGGTGATTTTTTTTTATTCAACTTCACTGTGTTTCTCTACATTACTGTTGTCACTTCCTGTTGGCACCGTAACCATAGAGACGGCCTCCACAGGAACAGGAGCAGGAGCGGGAGCGGGGAGGTGAGACTCACCTGCAGGCTGGATGGTGAAGGTCGGGGGGAAGGCGTGAGTGGCTCCGGGGTACGGAGCAGCCGAGATGATTCCTGGAGCTGAGACAGAGACAGAGACACTGAGCTACAGGTCTGAGCCAATAGAGAGAGAGAAGGAGGAGAGGGAGGGGGAGGGGGAGGGGGAGGGGGAGGGGGAGGGGGAGGGGGGTCTTACTGAAGGCGGTGGCCATGGCCGGGTGCTCCATGGGGGGCTGGCTGTCTCCGCTGGGCAGGTCTGGTCTGGTGAAGTCTCGGCTCTTCTCGTTGTTGTACTTGACGTTGAGGCTCGTGAGTTTGGAGAAGCTGATCCTCAGCGTGCAGCAGCCGTTGTAGATGTTCTGTCCGTCCAGAGACTGGTGGGACACACACACAGAGAAACAGAGAAACACACACACACACACACACACACACACACACGGGGGGGGTCAGTGTCACACACACGGGGGGGGTCAGTGTCAGAACGCTACCGATCAGCGTTGCGTTCTCCAGCTCCGGGTCAGGACTCACCAGTTTGGCGGCTTGGGCCGACGGTCCGTCAGGATACTGCAGCAGAGCCTGGAACTGGCTGTTCTTGGTGAAGACGATGATCCTCAACACGGTGCCGAACTTGGAGAAGATCTGAAAGGGCAGAGGTCAACAGAGGTCAACAGAGGTCAACAGGGGTCAACAGAGGTCAATGATCCTCTCTCGTCTCGCCACATTTAACATGAAGCTGCAGCAGCGTTGATGTGCATGAACTCTGAGCCTTCACACAGACTCAAAAATAGTTCAACTGGACATTTCAGCGTGGAATTAAGCTATATCCATTATATTTTGATTGAAAGGATGAAGTTAAATATACATTTATTTAAAAAACTAGAGCGTATCGTCGGATTCACCAACGAAGCAACAGGCAAAACACATTGTTCGCGGCATTTAACCTTAGTTAATAAATAAACTAATCAATCGCTCTAGTGTGCACTGAGAGTTTTTTTTTTTTTTCACTTCTATTCATCCTGCACCAGCTGGCACCTAGGAGAAGAGACACTTGCTGTGCACGGGACTTACAAACTTTTTTCTAATACATTTATTTAACTTAATGACTGTATTTTCCTAATTAAGGAGCCTGGAGACCTCTGACCTTATCTGAGCACTTTTAATGGCATAAGTGGGTGTATTTGTTTCCTTTCAATACAAAGTCTATTTAGAAAAAATATTTGAAACATTTTTTGGGTTGTTAGATTGATTATTTTCGCAATAAAGCTGCTGCAGCGCACAAAAGTTTCACTGAACAGTGATGTGAGTGACGTGGAGCTGGGACGGATGGAGCGGGCAGAGCAGCATGCTGCGTTCAAGTGTCGCTGTTTAAACAAAAACACATCTTTTTAACTGGCAGGTTGCAGCGCTCCAAGCCACATGTCTGCTGGTTGTGTTGTTGTAGTTACCTGACACAGGGCGTCCAGGGTGACGGGGTAAACCAGGTTCTCCACCACCACCCTCAGCACGGTGCTGGGAGCCACTGCAGCCGGGTCCAGGTGGGAGGAGCTGAGGGCGCGGAGAGCAGCCTGGGCCCTCTGAGACCAGACACAGACACAGGGTCAACACAGGTTTTCACTACATAAAAACTATATTTCTAAAGTGTCAAACAAGGAAAGAAAATCCATAATCGTGACATTACTAAGTTTATTCTTCTTGTGAATGAAGAACAGACTTTTAACTTCTCATAAAATCACAGCCCATCAGATTCAGTTTTAAGGAAGATGGACGTTCAAAACATTTTGCATTTAGTGATTTAGCAGCTGTGGAGAACTCAAAACAGGCGGTGGAGAGGGAGAGAGAAGGGAAACATAAAGAATGTCCAACGGAATCAGATCTGATCAGACCTGCAGCGACGTGTAAATTGTTTCCATCACGATGCACAAAAACAACACCTCATGAGAGAGTAAAAATGTTAGAGGTTTTTTGAAAGTTAGGTGTTTCCATTACCTGTTTTTTATTGCAATATTTAGGTTTAGTGTATCTTTAGGGGTTTAATGGAAACACAACTACAGGGCAGAGCCTCACCTCCTGGTTGGGGGAGTTGTCCGTCTTCAGCTCCTTGTGGTTGGAGAACTGGACGTAGACCGGGTGGTGTCTGATGATGGGCATCACAGTGGAGTAATAACCCACCATGTTCTGAGCTGCTTCCTCCGAGTTCATCTCTAAGAAGGCCTGAGGACGGACAGAGGACAGAGGACGGTTATGACACCTATTCTGATCAATCAATACATTTTAAGGAAGAAAAATCTCAAAACTGATCAGTGCATGAAAAAACTGTGTTTTGCCTGTAGTGTCTCTTTTTAAGGTTGAAAATTTAGATTTTCAAATTTTAGACTTTAGGCTTTAAGACCTCGCAGAAACCCTGGGTTATCGATTCGATTTCCGATTATTGTTTTTCCATTTGACAGTATCAGTAAAACCAAAATACACCACAAACGTATTGCACCACTAACAAACAGTCACCTCCTGCTGCAGCTACTTGACTTCTCTTTTATTGTGTTAGACCTTTACTGCACCTTCAATTTGTGTAGTGTAGATGTAACTTCCAAATTATTATCTAAATAATAAATGTATTTTCTATTTTTTTGTTGTCATTTGTTTTAGATGCTGTCTTGCAAATAAATGTCCATCTATAGTTTGAGTTTTTTAAAGGGACAACGAGGAGTTTATAAAAAAGTCTCATATTAATGTGGATGAATCTACGTTACCACTTGTTAATGGTCCATTTTAGATAAATCTATGGTTTTGTCTCTATCGTTATTTTGTTATTATTAGTGGTGGTGGAAATGCTGGGCGACCAGCGTTTCTTTACTTTCGGTTTTGTGGCGAGTCATGAGAATAACGCCGCCGAATCTCCGTTTATGGTGGGAACTACGACGGTATGTGATCGTCTTCCAACCTCTGACTTTAATTCTTGATGAATGAAAACATGAGTCTGTCTTGCGCCGGTCAAAGAATTTCATGGTGCGCGGAGGCTCATAAATGTAGTGAGAAAACGCTTCGCTTTTCCAAAACTCCTCATTGTCCCTTTAACCCTAACCCTAAACCTACAGAAGAAAGATGCAGCTTTAGAACTTTAAAAATCGAACACAATAAAATAATCATTTATCAACATTAGTCCCACGTCATCGCTCCTATAGCTGAAGCTCACAGGACGGAAATAAAACGCAATAAAAAAATCAATTTTTGGAAATCGACTTGTAATCGTCCATACAATAATTGTTTTTTTAACCCCCCTCTCCCATCATGTCAAACAGCAGTGGTTGTGGTTCTGGTTGTGGTTCTGGTTGTGGTTCTGGTTCCTGACCTGGTTCTTGGCTTTGAGCATCAGCAGGTTGGACACGTCTCCGAAGGGCAGCCCCAGGCCGATGACCTCGGTCTCAGTGATGTCGTTGGGGAGCCTGCGGATGTGGATGACCCTGGACGGCGCCCCGGGACCTCTTATGTCACCTTTGAACTTTTTGCTGTCGTTGCCATTGGCTACAGAGGAGAGGAGAGAGAGAAAGAGAGGAGGGTTAATGATGCTTCAGTCACATGGTCCTACAAGGAGCTTCAATTAAACTGGACTGTGATTACACTTGCATTTACATTTATTTTTTTTCAATTATCACACACACACACACTGAGTAGCAGTTACCATGGTAACAGTCACTGACAGCAGCCGGACCGGTCGCGTCCACCACACAGGTGAGGCTGCAGCGTGTGTTCTCACCTGTGGTGCTCATGATATACGGGCCGTTGGGGACGCTGGAGAAAAGTTCGTCAGATCCTCTCTGAAAAGAGACGCAGAGCAAAGAGTCAAGACACACACACACACACACACCACCACACACACACACCCACAAACCACAACACCCACACACACACACACCACAACACACACAACACAGAGCGATTGTTTACAATGTTTTAAAGGTACATTGTGTAGGAATTTCTCCCATCTAGCGTTGCGGTTGTATTTCGCAAGCAACTCAATTGTATTTTTCATGCTGCATTCACGTGAAATTGGGCAGACGGCAGACGGACGACAGCCGCTGCACGTAACGGTATAAACAATACACGTGACAATATGTTGTCATGGCGATGTGGTATTGTTTTACCGGCTTTCTCTGGACTTCTGTGACTAAAATGACTAAAATCTGGTTTGTTACCGACGACATCCGTCTGCCCGACTGCAGGTGAATGCAGCATCAGTGTAACGCTCCATTCTGCCTCACTGCGTTACCGCGGTGACTTTTCACAGACGCCACCTCCACCTGAGCCGACAGCTCCGGTGTCTCCGCTGAGTTTCCGTGGTTTCCTACCGTCGTCACGCTGCCACTGAACGAAAAAAAAACATGGCGACACCACATGGCAGCCAGCACCGAGCTTACCCGCTCCATGGAGATATGAACGATATGAACGGCTCATTCAGAGCTGAAAGGAACACTTAAAGGGATAGTTCACCCAAAATTGAAATTGCACTCATTATCTCCTCCCCCTCATGTGGACTAAGGGCTGGGAGAAGTTTCAGAGTCCTCCGTGGCTTCTCTGAGTTACAGGGGGTCTCGGCGTAGCAGTGCATGTCCATATAACGGTTGCAAATGGATACCAACTGTCTTCGTAACAAAAAGACACACCAAAAAACATCCAAATACCTCCATGCTGCTCGTATGTAATGTCCGTCTCGTATTGAAGCCTCGAAATGCGAAATTGTCCCGAAAAAAATTAAATAAGTCTATAATTCAACCTTGTTTTGTAGCGGAAGCTTCTCGAAGCTCCTCTTCCCGGTTCGTCAAATTTGGACGAACTGGGAAGAGGAGCTTCGAGAAGCTTCCGCTACAAAACAAGCTTGAAAAATTGAAAAAAGACAGACATTATACGAGCAGCATGGAGGTATTTGGATGTTTTTTTGTGTGTCTTTTTGTTACGAAGACAGTTGGTATCCGTTTGCAACCGTTATATGGACATGCACTGCTACGCCGAGACCCCCTGTAACTCAGAGAAGCCACGGAGGACTCTGAAACTTCTCCCAGCCCTTAGTCCACATGAGGGGGAGGAGATAATGAGTGAAATTTCAATTTTGGGTGAACTATCCCTTTAACAGAACAACAAACGCTTCCTGTCCAGAACCGGACCTGGACCTGACCGGTCCAACACCAGCAGCTTCACTCTGATAAAACACCACTGTCAGCTCTGCCCCTCCCCCCTCGCCCCCCCCCCGCAGTGAGCCGGGGGTGAATTCCTGTGGAGCTCAATGAAAACCAGATGTAGACAAACAGGCCGAGCCTCATTCAGACGACGCGTCGTTAAAAAACTGACCCTGAACCGGTCCAGACCAGAACCACCTGAACTCTTCCTCCAAAAAACAAGCTGCTTATTATTTGTAATAATTTGGGTATTTATCTATTTACTTATTATGTTGCTCTGGTGGCGTTGTCTTTGTATTAGTGATGTCATGATCATATTCAGAGAAATAACCACGGTATTACGATTATCACAATTATACATTAATTTCATAATTTCAATTTCATAATTTCAAATGTAATTTATTTAGACAAAATAATTTAGCAAATATTCAAGTCATTAATTGCCATCTATACCAAATGTTTAGGTCTATTTTAATCGTTTTTTTTAATCATTATTATTACAAATGACATGCTAACATTTAAATTCCTAACAATTCAATGTTACATTAGGAATATTCACTTAATTTAAGCCAGTATCTGTGCATTTACTTTTATTTTGGTGCTTATTTTTTTTATCTTTTTTGGAAAGTGACGGTATTTAGGAATCATGACGATTAATTGATTTAATAATAATAATTTAATACCGCGATTAAATTGTGAAAACAAGTCATTGTGACGTCCCTACTTTATATGTGGCTGTATATTGATATACGTGAGATAAAGATTATTGATGATGTATTAGAATAAATCCAGCTAAATTAACTTTACAACGATAAAAGTCTGTGGTGTAAATCTAGACCGGCAGGGGGCCACACAGAGACCTGGTCCCACCTGGTCCACCTGGTCCCATGGGCCCATCACCCTCTGATCCAGAGCGATAAACCAAGAGATATTCATGTAAATGATGAATGAATGAATGAATGCATGGATGGATGGATGAATGAAGTGTGTGATAACGAGGTCGTGATGAAAACGAGGCGTCGGCGTCTCTGAAGGAACCTGAGCAGCTTCTCTAACAAAGCAGCTCAGATCTTCTTACCGAGCCTCCATCAATAATGGACCGACACCTGATACCCACCTGCCCCCACCTCACCTCCCCTACCACCCCCCCCCCCCCCCCCCCCCCCCCTCACCTGTGTCTGACAGCTGCTGCCCCCTCCCTCCCTCTCCCCCTCCTCCACACCCACACAGACTGACCAATCAGAGCTGCTCATCGCTGTCACCAGGTGCTGACATCACCTCCTCTGTCTGGTCACACAAAATTCACAGACAACTAGTATTGATCTTATAAATACTCATTTAATACCGCAATAAAAAAATAAAAAAACAACCATGCTCTACTTTATCCAAGAAAAAAAAGCTGTTTCATATCAGACTTTCTTGTATTCCAGCTCCACTGAGCTTCAACAGCTTCTCAACCTGCTCAAAGTTTGAAGAGCAGCAACATGAAGTTAAAACAAAGTCAGGGAGTCGTCACTGAGTCCTTCAACGAGTTCAACACAACTGTTGTTCTCACACACACACACTAGGAATGGGCTATGTTTCCCACATTCTGTGTCATAGACTATAAACTGTTTTCTTGTCTATAACATCTATGTCACGTCTGTCCGTCCTGGGTGAGGGATTCCTCCTCTGTTGCTCACCATGAGGTTTCTCAGATTTTTCCCAGTTAAAGGGGTTTTCCATGGAGTTTTTCCTCAGTGGATGTGAGGGTCTAAGGACAGAGGATGTTGTTATGATGCCATGTGAAGCCCTTTGAGACAAACTGGTGGTAAAAACGGGCTATACAAATAAAATTGCCTTGCCTATATTTTACCGTTTGCGATATACTGTCAAAAAATTTCCCCAAGGTAAGAATTTGTCATATCGCGGTAATAACGATAAATTCCCGTTGCTGACTTTTCTTTTGTTTTTTACTTTATTGTATTCAGATTTACTCCCGTTGGATGACGTTGTGTGCAACCACGCACTCCCAGCCCAGCTCACGTGACCGTCACCTGCGTGCAGACCTGACCTCTTGGCTCACGTTAACTCTTTCGCGACCACACTAATTCCTCAGCACATCCGCTCAGGACCACATGTTTTTGGCTATTTGTTTACCTTTTATCTCACGTCGAACCGAACTCTGTACATCACCTAGAAACAAACGGTCTTCACTTGGTTGAAGAGTGACTTTACAACGTGCTTCTCGAAAAAACGGCGAGTTTTTCTGCCGTTTCGTTCGTGAGTACGAAGGAGGAGAAGAGAGCTGCGTTTCTCCAAAAACGGAGCTCCCGCTCTAGTTTCAGAGAAAAACGCACTTTTGTGTCAAGTGGCAATCTGCTCATTTTACCGGTACTCTGCAGTGTGGCGTCTCCCAAATCATTTCTACGGCTAAATAAATATATTTGTAGGTAAATCTGGGGGGTGTGGCAGCTTGGAGAGCAGCGGTGCGGGTCTCTGGCCGCAGCGCAGCAGCTCCGGGACACTGCTGTGTGACTGGCCGGCGATGAGTGCTTCGGGGCGGGGGCGGCCGGTCACAGCCCCCGCTGCTCAGCGCCCGCTCCGCTGCACCGTGAAAACAGCTGTGATAACGAGCTTTCAGATCCGAGTCTTCAAACCAGAAACGTTTGTAAACAACACCGGAAAAACTCGCCAGATTTGTCGTCGGTCGCTTTTGTCAAAAGAGGGTTTGGAAAGTCGCCAGATTCAGCGAGAAAGTCGCAACACTGTAGCCGACAGCCGCACAGCGCTGCACGCTGTCCCCAGAGCAGCATTCAAGGAGAACGATTACTCAAATAAAACCAAGATCACACAGTTTATAAAAAACATTATGTTTTGGTTTTAGTTTAAAACAGTTTTACACATCAGAGGACTACCATATTCACACACAGGGTACCTGAGAGTGTCTATTATCTTAATCTGTAAAAAAACGGTTTTGACGAGTTTGCTCGTCAGTGGTCGTGAACGTTCGGCAGGCTGTGACGAGTTTACTCGTCAATGGTCGCGAAAGAGTTAAGAACAACAACAAACATGGCGGAAGGTGGAGCTGAGAGCGAGGAGCTCGTTGCTAAACGAGGCTCCAGCATTTGAATAAATGTTGAATCTGTTCTCACATTTCAAACTTGGTTGATTTGAGTCATTACAGTTTTGCATTTTTTATCGTCACTTTTATCATTACCGGGATAAATGCCAGAAATTATCGTGATAATGGGCTCTATGCACAGCTCAACCACTTCCTGAATTTAAGGCAGGTCCTTCATTTCCTGTCTTACATTATTGGACAAACTGATTAATCCAGGTGTGTCTGAGTAGTCACAATGGTGGTGTTTAAGTCGATGACCACTTCCTGTTATTCCTACCCGGACCACACAAACATGAGGAAGTAAAACTAAAACAACAACTGATACAGATTTTAAATGATGTTCGATCCGACAGGTGCTTCATTCACCTCACTGACCTCAGACCAGCTCTTTATAATCTGATTGGACGACAGGTAAAATCATGCACAGGACCTGGTCTGAGCTGAAGCCAGAACCGGCCAGAACCAGTCGGAGATCGGCCGGTCGGCAGCAGGTATGAGCCGAGCAGTGGAGTGTAACTCTCCGTTCTGAATTATTTACACCTTGATGACTGATCACGTTTCAACTGGCTGGCAGCTCCTTAGTAGAACTACAATACCCATGAGCGCCGGCGGCCACTGTTGCCATGGAGAAGAACCAGGTGGTCCAAAAAAAAAAAAGGCACAAGTTCATGTAGTCGATCCTGAATTTTTAAAAAGAAAAAAAGTGAGATCGTTGCAGGTTGTGTGTCTGGGAGTTGTAGTTCTCTCCATCTACCTAAATATAGTCAAAAGTAGGGCTGCCCCCGACCAAAGATTTTGTTGGTCGACCAGTAGTCGTCACTTATGGCGATTAGTCGACTAATCGACCCCCCACCTTGAGGGAAAAAAAAAAAAAAAAAAAAAAAAAAAATTATAATTTTTTTTTTTTTTTGTGCCTGCGGTCAGGTTGAGAATTAATTAATTAATGCTCGTGACTCCGGCCGTGTTGGGTCCGAGATTCAACAACAAGCCGGTCTGTTTCACCGTTATTACCGGCAGAATGCCCGTTTATCACCAATAAACACAGTAGAGGAGGGTAAAAAGTTACGTTGAGCTCAGGCTGTGACGGGGGTGTGGGGTGGGGGTCCGCGGCGTGGAGCGGTGCGGGCATAGACATGTCTATGGGTGTGGGCATAGACATATGTCTATGGGTGCGGGACTGCAGCAGGGACCATCATGGATCCGCTCCGTGACACTGAGACTGACCGCCGGTGAGCCTGTGGGACGGGACCGGGGCTCAGACAGCACCGCTAATGGTGACAGCGGTGATACGAGAGAGACGGCCGTGCCGTGTAAAAAAAAAAGTGTCACGTCACGACTTCCTGTATCTGGCCCTTCAAAATAAAAGCCCCTTAACCTTTCATATACAGTTCAGTCATTGATGTTGGCTTAATTTTGACAAGACACGGCTCCAAATGTTTGTTTTTTTTTTTCCTGCGACCAATCGACCAATGAAATTTTGCTCGGCTAATGATTTTTTGGTCGACCAGTGCTTGGTCGACTATTTGGGGGCAGCCCTAGTCAAAAGTATAACTGCATTACTAATTATTTACACAAAATAGTATCTATTGAAATATGATGAATTATTAATCCCCCAGGGGAAGTCTTTGAAATATTCAAGTCATTAATTGTCATCTATACTAGATGTTTAAGTTTGTTTTAATCTTTGTGTCTAAAACAAGCTCATTTTTAATGTGACTAATCATCAACTATGGGCTTCTAGTCCTGTGTGGTGGTGTCGGTGTCTGCAGCCCCCCCTCCCCCTGCCTGTATTTTGGTCTTTTGCTCTGTTTTGTTCAGGTTTTGTTATGCACGGAGATGTTTCTGGGTGGAGAGCGAGAGTCGCGAGAGAGCATAGACCGATTCCCCACCGTCACCGACAACTTAAAGGACAATTCCAGGCAAATTCAACTCGGGGTGTATTTTTCTATCATTTTAGGTCTAAAAGAAGGAATCTGAAGGTTTTCAGTTTAATTGCTCCTGTTTTGCGGTAGTTGCGTCTGTCCCCGCATCGACAAGGCAACGATGAATGGAAGCGGATGCAAGTTCCGCTGGTTAGACTGTTTACATCCCTCAAAGCCGCAATTTTTTTCCACACACAGCGTCAGATGGCGACTCAAACATGCACCGAGGAGTTTGTTTACTTCAAGCAAGCCGACATGTTTGTAAAACTAGATCTAATTCAAAGTCTCCCGGAGTCTCGCGCGAGCCCGAAGTTGCAGTGCTGGTGTATTCAGGCGCAGTGGGAGCTCCTGTTTGTGTCATAAACACAGGAATATCAACTCTTTACTTGCTTGAAGTGTACATACAGTGTCAGGTGGCTACTGAAACATTCGCCAAGAAGTTTTTTTTACTTGAAGCAAGTAAAGAGTTGATATTCCTGTGTTTATGACACAAACGGGAGCTCCCACTGCACCTGAACACACCGCACACGGCAACTGGGTCTCGCGCGAGACTCCAGGAGACTTTGAATTAGTTCTAGTTTTACAAACATGTCGGCTTGCTTTAAGTAAACAAACTCCTCGGTGCATGTTTGAGTCTCCATCTGACGCTGTCTGTGGAAAAAAATTGCAGCTTTGAGGGCTGGAAACAGCCTAAACAGCGGAACTTGCATCCGCTCCCATTCATCGTTGCCGTGGCGATGCGGGGACAGACACAACTACCGCAAAACAGGAGCAATTAAACTGAACATTTTCAGATTCCTTCTTTTAGACCTAAAATGATAGGAAAATACAGCCCCGAGTTGAATTCGCCTGGAATTGTCCTTTAAGCCTCGACTGGTAACAAGTATTAGGGCCGTTGTAGTGAGCTAGCTCGATGCTAACTTCGGCTAGCGCTAGCGGTTAGCATCCGCCGCTAACACCCGCTTTCCAGGTCACCACAACGGCATAAAAACATGACACGGAGGCTTCTGGTGTTGGCGAAAGGTCGGCTAATCGGCCCACGGCTCCAGCGGTTCTTTCAGACTGTATTTCCTTCCCTTTGTTGTCATGACAACCGCTGCTGTCAGGAGCAGGAGGCTACACAGCTTAGCCCGAGAGGAGGAGGGGCCTAGTTTCAATGTTTTGTTTACAAACTGCAACGAACAAAACTCCAGACCCTACCTTTAAGGTTTGTAGCGCCACACTGTGTAATAATTTGTGTAATATTGTAGTAATCTTTTTCTAATCATGATGCATTTTGTAATAACTGATGCAATACCCAATAACTTGGGCAAAATGTGGCGTTATTAGGCTACATAATGAGGTGAAAATGTATTACATCATACACAATTCGGTGTTGTTACATAATGTTACGCTACAAGGTTATCATGACGGACCATGTATAGTGTTTATGTTTAACTTTTCAATCATATATGTTTGGTTTCTTTTCATATCAAATCATTTTATCCTGCGATTCCCTGACGGTTGTGGAGGAAATGTTTGTGTTTTTTGTGTTAGTATACTCTAAAAACTTTACTGTACTTTGTCACACACTGTGTCACACACTGAATGATGGTCACAGCAGAAACAAACCAGCAGACACACAAGGAGGAGGAGCAAGAGGAGGAGGAGCAGGAGGAGAAGGAGGAGGAGGAGCAGAGGTGCCTACCTTAGTACCAACTGTTATATCGTGGTGGACACTGCTGTGAAGAAAAGAAAGCGTGTTAGAAGCAGCAGGGAGAAAAAACTCAAACAGCAAAACAAAAGTAAACCAAGGTTAAAGAGGAGCCAATCAGAGGAGGAGGAGGAGGGGGAGGAGCAGCACAGAGGAGAGGAGGAGCAGGAGGAGGAGGAGGACCCACCATGAACACCCACGAGACACCAGCTACATTCACTGTGTGGTTCTCAAACTTTTTTTTTTTTTTTTTTTACATTTAGTACCCTAAATTGACACAAATCGGCAAAGCAAACACCAGAAATTAGGGCTGGGACGATATGCTTTTCTCCCGATTCGATTCTACTATGATTTTTTGGATGGCGATTCGATTTAAATTGCGATTCTACGATATTGCCGATTCTCTCGATTTTTAGTCTTTAGCATTTTTAACATTTATCTGCACACAAATACTGTAGGAGCCTATAAATTAACATACTCCATTATAAAGTTAACTTAAACCCTTTTCAAAAAAAAGGCTAACAAATGCACATTGCACAATATTTAAAAAAAAAAAAAAAATAGTGGTAAAATTTCATTATCATTTTTTTTCATTCTGGAAGAAACTGGTAACATTTCTCAAAAAAGTAAAAATAAATAAATAAATAAATAAATAAATAAATAATCTAGGAAAAGTGGTGACATTTCTGGAAAAATAAAAAAAGGGGTAAAATTTCAAGAAAAAGTTGGGGACCCCACTTGAACCCTCTGAAGGACCCCACTTTGAGAACCACTGATCTAATACACACTTTAACACAGTGTAAACAGCACCAATTAACAACAGAGGCGATGAAGGTACTCGTCTTCATGTTACTGACACAAACTTGGTCTGAGGAGTCGGGCTCCATGATTTCCACAATCACAGAATCGGCCAATTAAAAACAGAACCTATTTCTAACGTAGAACTAGGCATGGGCCGACTACCAGTTTCAAGGTTATCCCCCACGGTATGAAAAAAACACTACAATTTTCCGTCATACCGATCCTGCGGTACGAGCTGTTTTTCTGCGTTTTAAAAGAAAAAATGTATTTATTTATTTCTTGTCACAGAGAGAAAGTGCAGGTCAGAAATCCCTCAGGTTGTGTGGCGCTGTAGTCTATGCAGAATATTGTGGAATTTGACTGAAATGCTGTTTTTCATGTGGAAGAGGAACGTTTGTCTGGGGAAAACTGCACAGAGGGAAGCAAATCTGGGTGGCAAAAAGCCTTGCAAGGGAAAACAAGGAAAATATATTTTAAACTAATATGATATATTTTACTGGAAGCAGTTTATTAAGCTCATAAGAATTAATATTTTGTTGGTACATTAAGTGCTTAAAATGCAGTGTTATGTTGCATTGCATCATGCAGTATTTGATCTCAAGGTATGGAGGAAAAGTGTTGTTTGCTTGTTACCTCAATACATTTAAAGTAAATTCTATTTAATCTGTGTACATTTTAGTCATTAACATAAAAAAACCACTCTTTTTGGTAGTAAAATAAGAGTAAAAGGGTCTGTAGTAACAACATGTCGTCATCGTGTGTGAGGTCATCAGTCATTACATCATCGGTCTGTCAGCTGACGTCACAGCAACACCTGACAGGAAGTTCATCCTAACGGTTATTAACCTCCTCAGACTCATCATCATCTTCATCATCATCATCATCATCATCACTCCCCACCAGCACCAGGCAGAAACCAAACACCACCCCCATCCTCCACCTGCCCCCGAGCTGCACCTGCACCGCGTCAACACCTGACAGGGGGCAAATAGAGTCAAACAGCTCCGGCTTGACGTGTGTAAATGCAAAAAGTACGAGGTAAAAAATGAAAAAATGTGTCGTTTTTGCACCAGTATGTGTGAAAACAGCTTCTTTTGTAGAACTACCTGGATAAAATTAATGACTTCATGTTTGTATTGAGCCATATTTAGGTCAATGACGTGATGCAACCCAATGTCAAGTGGTGTAACTGGTATTCTGACTCGGTATATACAGGAAAATAAATCTGGAATTAAATGTAATTCACTTTTGAATGCAACACTTCTGTTTCTTGACAAATTTTATATAATTTCTTTCACACGTTATTTAGAAGAAAAGCCTGTTTTTAGGATACTTCCTGCTCAGTATTGCCAAAATGCATTAAAATTTAAATATAGAAATGTAATGTTTTCAGAAAGAAGTAGGCTATATATTTTTTTATAACTTTTCCTGGGATCTGAATGTCTAGACTTAAATCCACTGTTAAATCCATCTGTATAAAGATAAAATATTCAATATTTATCTTTATTTTGTGGTTGCATGATTTGACGTTTTCAGGGGCATTCAGCCGAAAAAAGGTTCAAATGTCATAAAACCAACATTAATACAAAATGTCCTTTTTTGCCAAATCTGATGCATTCTCTTAAAACAATTTATTGATTGATTTTATCTGCAATTTACCATTTTAACTCTGTTCCTACTTCATCTTTCTGCCATATAAGTAGTTGAAGCTCAGTGGAGCTTAAATACAAGAAAGTTTGAGAAACTGTTTTTAAATAAAAAGTAGCCTAATGAATTTAGAAGCACATGGGTTTCTGCTTTTTGTTTTTGTGGTATCGAATAAATATCGAGAATCGCGGAAATTTACAGGTATAGGCATCTACTCCTGAAATTCTGGTCTGGTGACAAGCCTACAAGAGAAGATTTAATATTATTAACTCGTTATCCCACGTATATGACACCACTAACGCATGGTGTTATTATTAGTAAAGAACTTACATTTTTTTAAGGTTTTGAAAAGTCAAAGTTGGTTTGTATTTGTAAAATATTTTTTATTCTTATTATTTTGTCTTATTATTTTGTTGTTTGTCGTTTATCTAATTCTGTAAGTTATTGTATTATGTTTTGATTGTCACATATGAGTGTCTGGACCCCAGGAAGAATAGTCCTTACCAAGGTGAGGATTAATGGGGATCCATAATAAAACTAAAACTAAAAACTAAAACTCAAGAGGGAATTAGTAAAAAAAGAAAGAAAACCAAAGTCTCAGAAAAGCTGGAAACAATCACCTGTTAAACCCATGAAAACTACCGGTAAGCGACAGTGAGGAGAGTTTTTTAAATGTAAAAAAACTAATGAATGAATGAATGAAAGCTGCTGGACAAAAAACGCCCGAGTCACTGAGGTGACACTTGAAACAAAAAAAGAAGAAGAAAAAAAAAAGAAAAAGAGAAACCGGCTGGTCAGGCTGACGCTGATACGACTGTACAGACTGTAAACCAGCTGGAAGAGGACGACCCCTCAGGGCACGAATGAGTCCTGACGGAGCACAAATATTCAAACGCCTCCGAGTCTCCAGCTCCAGCTCACTGCAGGATCATTACACACACACACACACACACACACACATTTACACGTTACACACACACACAGACTGTTCAGACTGCGGCCTGTTCATCAACACAAACAAACAGAGAAATAAATAAACCGTTGCTAATATAATAATCAATAGAGGATTGAAACGACAGAGCGGCTTTTACCTTTGATCACAGCGACACACACACACACACGTTAAACTGCTGCAGGGTGAACTGGTTAAGTCAGCTCACACACACACACTCACACACACTTCCTCCCTAAACCAACACACCTCTTTCCCAGCTTTATACATTTAACATGTTTCAGTTGCACACACACACACACACACACACACACACATAAACACACACACCGGGCCCGAGGCAGCGGCGGTACCGACGTCCGACAACACCGGACGGACGCACAACAACTGTCCGGTCTGAGCTCTTTGTCTGGTTCTAACAAAACCCACAACAGAACTGAACAGGAACCACGATACAACACACACACAGACACACACACACACACACACCCAGCAGCAGTGTTGTAGTCTGTGTGTTACGCAGGTATATCCTGTATATAAAATGCATTAATATCTACTTCAGTGTACCCACAACGACAAAACTACCTACCTAGACACAGGTATAAACAGTTAAACAAACTTAAAAACCATTAGATTTTACTGCACCGACTACAACAAATGCTGTCTCGTATGGTTTGTGTATATTTAGCCTATATAAAATGTATTTTTTTAATGGCAATGGTAACTTATGGTTAACCTTCCTCTTGTGTTCTGGTCGCCACCGACCTGTTTTTAGGTTTTAAATGCATAAAAGCACCACATAAATCTGTTTATAGCATCACGGCCTTTTGACTTTGTCAGGAAACTCTATTTAAACAAAATAAAATTAATATTATTGACATTTGTGGTGTTAGGGTCAGTTATAACGATAAGAACAGTAATGAGAGTTAAAACTGAAATAATAAGTGCAAAAACAACCTTTTCATGGATAAGGAAGCATAACAATGTAACCAAGAGTTGAGAAACAAATGGGATGATAAATAATTGTTTTTAGTGTTTTACAGCTGATTTAAGACTCAGGTCAGAACTGACTCTAACACAAGAGAGGAAGATTAAGTACTGCACAATGTACTTCCTCCCATTCTTTGTCTTTTAATTATTAATTGTCATATGGACTCATGTGTCTGAAATAAATGTGACTACATCACTGTCACCAAGGTGAATCATTTCAGTATAAAAAATTATTTTTAGTAGTTTCGTACGCGGCTCAACTTGTCTTGAAGATGCTGCATTTAAATCACTTTGAATGAATTGAACCGAGCAACAACAGCGTTACGTCACTTCACAGATGCAGAAGCCAATGAACAGAACCCATTAGAATAATTTTATGCGTTGCTTAGACGATATTTGGTCTGAATTTTACAACAGTAGCGCGTAAAACCCAACTTTATATCTTATAAATAATTATAGGGATATAAATGTATTGCTATACTGTATGCAGCTCTTTGACTTTAAAACCAATTAATTACTTGCAACAACTACTCTCTAATTTGACAATGATATAACACTTTGGCGAGGGCAAGGCTAGCCCGCCCTTTATTTTAAACCCATACGCAAAGTGAGAATCTGTTTAGTTGTGGTGTTGTGAATCCAGTTAAGTTGCTCCAAAGATGTGTCTCATCTTTTACCGCTTATTACATCATCATCACCAACACTTTATAATTATTACCAGTCCTCAATGTGCTGCAGCAAAACACAGATTACACTTCATATTGTTAGGAAGGAGTTCGCTAACAGCAGCTGACGGTTTTCCATTAATGTTGCATTGTCAACCATTTGGTCGGCCATTGATGTGTTGTTGTTGTTTGGTATTAGCAACATATTGAAGCCTGTTCACTAACTAGAAGCCAGATGACATGTGTGAAAGATGATAACAATGGACATAAGACAGTTCTTTAAAGGGATAGTTCAACATTTAGACAAATTCGCCTATTGCCATAATCCCTATAGTCATAGCAGTAGGTTCATTACCTTTAATTGTCGTTGCAAGTTGTTTTTAGATCAGCAGGGCAGAGACGTGAGCTGCTCAAAACTAATCAAATACACAATCCAACAACTCCAAAACGCTCTCGTGGTCGTGAAGAAGTTGTGACCTGCACATTCACCACGCTATGAGATGACGACGTATAATTATGTAACATTACGACACATGAAGCAAATACTTTCGCTTTCTTTTGAAATCCCTCCGCCCAGCAGCCGTGTCTGGAATGTAGTTCCGGCTGCATTTGCGTAACGTTGTGTTATTATCTCATAGCGTGGTGAATGTGCAGGTCACAACTTGTCCACCAGAGCGTTGTGGAGTTGTTGGATTGTGTATTTGATTAGTTTGATGGGGAAAGGCTAAAGTATCATGCGCCTCTGTTGCATTACCTGAGCAGCTCACGTCTCTGCCCCGCCGATCCCAAAACAACATGCACCAACAATTAAAAGGTAATGAACCTACTGCTGTGACTATAGAGATTATGGTGAGAGGAGAATCTGACTAAATGTTGAACTATCCCTTTAAAAGAAAGAAGCCAGATTCAGAAGGATTTTTTTTTAAACTTAGAAGTGTGAAGCTAAAGTAACAGATAATATAAACCAGGTATCTGTAACGTTATGTTCTTCTCTCACAAATGTCAGAATGATTATCCAAAATTATTTTACAATAGACATAATTTTGTCTGTTTGTTTTGGTGTGGAAGAAATGGTGGGTGCTCTAGCATCGCCCCTGCACTTTGTAACTTAGCTATGACAGATTGAAAGGAACTTAAATTTAACTTTTCCAGATGAACAGTGAGTCTCCGCAGTGGGCGTGAGCGCCGTGAACGCACCACTGAAGTTGTGTTCATTTTTTGCTTCGAGAAAAGAAACACTCAAACAAACCACACGACACTTTGGACTCGGTTTGGTTTTAGTTTTGCTGCGTTTTTTGTGTGTGTGTGTATGTGTGTGTTTCTTCAGGTTACAACAACACTACGGAGCTTGGTATCCGCGGAGAAACAGCTAACTGTTACAGCTAACTCGGCTAGCTTAGTGTAGCTTAGCTTAGCTTAGCTTTTAGCTTCCTGCTGGCGCCACAAACACAACTTTAACAGTCGCACGATAGAGAAGCGGTTTGCTCTTTCTATTAAAACGCCCACTTTCCCGCCACATATTTCCTCTTTCTGCCTTAATGTGTGAGTGTAAATGAGCCAGAAACTCCATAGTTAAAAGTGTAGTGTGAACGTGAAGTCGGTGGGATAACTCACCCGTCCATTGCACAACACGGAACTGCGGAGCAACAGGTTCCAGCCAGCGGCCAGCAGCAGCAGCAGGACTTCCCATCCCGACAGCACCGCAGCCGTTATAAACCCACAAAATGGCGGCCGGGCCCAGGGGGAGGAGCGCTCTGATTGGACGGCGGCGGAGAACGGTGGGCGTTTCCCAGAGCGGAGCGGCGCGCTGATTGGCTGTTGCTGCTACAGCGCCGACTCAGAGGAGGACAACAACAAAAGAAGATAGGGAAGGAGAAGGAGAAGTTCCATATCCAAGCACACGGTTGACTCAGCGTTAATGCAACCGATGGATGTGTGTCTTTTTAAAAGTCTGAACCTGGTTTAAAGGGATAGTTCAACAATGACTAAGTCAATAACCCTTTCATAACCGGAATATTAGCAATAGCACAGCCATGTAAACACCAATAACCCTTTTGAAAACGTGGAATATATGCTCATTTTCACCACGCTATGAGATAATCATGTATAATTATGTAATATTACGACACATGAAGCAAATACTTGGAACTAGCCTACTTACGATTTTGAAATGACTCCGCCCTGTCTGGAATGTAGTTCCGGCTGCAGTTGCCTCTAAAACAACTCTGTCTCGTAATGTTACATGATTATTTCATAGCGTGGTGAATGTGCAGGTCACAACTTCTTCACGAGAATGTTTAGGAGTTGTTGGATTTTGTATTTGATGAGGGAAAGGCGAAAGTATTGTGCGCCTCCCGTTGCGTTAGCTGAGCAGCTTAATTGCGTCTCTGCCCCGCCGATCTCAAAACAACATGCACCGATAATTAAAGGTTAAAGGTGTACAGAAAAGAAAATTGAATTTGAGCCCACTTTGGGTGATAAAATTAATGTGATAACTCATCTTTCAGACGTTGTAGGCCAAACTTTGTGCAAAATTCTATTTTTTAGTAAATCCGGGATGAAAGTGTGTATTTTTTTTTTCGCATTGGATAATGCAGGCGCACGGATTATACGTCAGCCTGTACACGATTCACCAGCCACTGATATTGGATCCGTAATCCGTCATTCAACGTCTGAGACACGCACACACACGGAGCTCGGGCTCGCCCCAAGCTTTGAATATCCCGCCCGCTCGATAACGACCAATCAAATTCGTTTTCCTCACTCGGGTAAACTCGTGTTGCAGCTCGTGACAACTCGGCGCGACAAACAGGACAAACGGCCATTTCTGTACACCTTTAATGAACCTACTGCTATGACTATAGGGATTATGGCGATAGACAAATTTGCCAAAATGTTGAACTATCCCTTTAACCACACAAACAATGTGTTTTAATAATTCAGATCAGCAGTAATTAGCACCACAGAGCCACAACATCAGTTACTATGGTCCTACACGACAACTAGAGGCCCCTGGACACACACACATACGTAGGCTATTATATCATTCTTTATTTCAGACACACAGTCCATATGACAATTAATACAATTAAAAGACAGACAAAGAATTGGAGGAAGTACATTACAGTACTTAACCATTCAATTAAATTCCTTTTATTTGATGAAGAGGGACAATGTACATTGATAAACATTTTAAAATAAAATGTAAATGTACTCAATTCTAGCTACCAAGCTTATTTCCATTGACAGTCCCCCTATGTCCCCCATTGTCATTAAAAATACATAAATATACATAAACCATATAGGCCTACATATAAATAAAGCACATATGAGACAGCATTTACTTAAAAAGGGGTCAAACTAACATACCAGACCAGTGCATTTGAAGCCTGGATGTGAACCGATAGTCCATGATGATATATTTTCAGACACATCCAGTCGACATATAAAACTAAACAGCTTCTTCTGACAAGTCACAGAGACAGAAAACCAAACCTGACGGCTGTTTCACTCAGGTGTGAGGCTACTCCCATTAATTATTCTCATTATCAATCATCATTTGTCATCATCTGATCGATTTGATTGTTCAGCCCAGAAAGTTTGACTAATAGTTTGAGATCTAGGCCGTTACCTGGGGGAAATAATGAAATAATGAGACTGACTGAACCGACTTGGGATCATTTGGGGCCAAACTGCGAACAGTTTTTGCTCTGGGGGCAACGACAGATGGAGGATTTGTTTGAGCATGTCTGTGTCATGTCATGTATAAGCCGAATAATCATTTATGGTGTGAGTTTATTAACACAGTGAAGTCTTTTCTCTGACAGTTTCACACAGGTTAACTCGTTTATCTTGAGCCGATACAGCTCATATTATTATATTATGTTTATGTGACTCTTCCTCTGGTTCTTCTGGCCACTGGCTGCTGCTGCTGCTGCTGCTGCTGCTGCTGCTGCTGCTGCTGCTGCTGCTGGTCGGTGTCTCTGCTCAGTCTCATGTAACACACTGATAAATAATTCCTCCATGTGCTGCTTTTCAGGAAATGACTCTGTGTGCTGGACGCTGATCATCCAACTGCTCACACATGATGAATAATTCAACACACAGAAGTGAAAAGGTCCATGGTTACAGTTTCATTCTCTGGCTTCTGATTGGTTGCTCTTTGCATCTCTGCATCCACCTGTCGCTTGTCTCTGTTGTCTGATTGAAAAAAAACGACTCTTACGACTTTATAGTTTATACACTAGGCGTGTGTGTGGCGCTGTAACGCTGCCACAGAAATACACAGCAAACAAGAAGTGGAGCGTGCACAGAAAGCTAAAGCGCCATTTACAAACTCCAAACATTATATGAGTCACTATTTATTTTACTCGGGGAAAATGTTGTCTGTGGTTTCCATAATTATTCTAAGAGAGAAGGAAAATGTCACTTTTTAATAAATTTGTTTGTTTTTTTGACCAAATTCTTTATTCGTAAAAGTAGATTTAATAAGAAAACCCTTTGTTTTTGTTTTCAGAAAAGAAATGGAGCATTATTTTAAGATTCTTACTAATTCAAAGAATCAAAAGGATATTAAAACATTAAATTTCTGTACCATTTACAACCTTTTTTATTTAGCCTTATGTATTTTACCCCTGGCTCATCTGTTACTTTTTATTTCTGCTTTTTCAATAATAATAAAAAAAATCATGAGTCACTAAACAGGAGAAAGTTGGCTAGGAGTCGTGTTGCCATTGTCGTTATACGTGACCTATAGCGGTGTGGCTGAGGTTACAGAGGTGAGGCCATGACGTCATAGTTTCACAAACGTTGTGTTTTGGTTGTCTACATGAAAACGCTGGGGCGGTGTTTTGAAATTCAGACAAACTGTCAATCACAGTAGTTTTTACTGGGTGTAATTATAAAACCTGCTGTTTAAGGCAAAACAACCTGCAGGAGAAACTTTTCCTTTTTTTTTAGGTAGGTCAATATGTGCAAACATTCAGTTTCTTTGACAGCTCAATAAGGGAACAACAGGCTGTGTTATTATGGAGAGGGGGTATACATTTATTTTATTTATTCATTTATTTATTTTTGATTGATTGATTGATTGTTTTTATTTCGTATGAATGACAGACATACATACATACGAAAAGGATAGGTAAGAAGCCAAGGCTTATGAGGAACTTACCCCATTACAACTGTTACATTTACAATCAATCATGGTGTAGAGACAATATCACTAAGCTACTTGCATATACAGTAATACAGAGACAAATTTGAAACATGATTAAGTAAGCAAATCCGACGGTGTAAATGGGATGCTCTTGCAGAATTCATACATCATTCATGCCTCACTTTATTTATGAGAAATGAGGAATAGCTTACTATAAATTATTAAACTTATTGCCCATCACTCACCGCATACAGTTCAAAATCATCCTCCTCACACACAAAGCACTTAATAACCTGGCCCCCCCCTACCTCACAGACCTGCTCCATCACCACACCCCCTCCCGCGACCTCCGCTCATCCCAAGGAAACATCCTGTCACTACCCACACGGACCAAGCACCGAACCTGGGGGGACAGAGCCTTCTCCATCACTGCCCCCTCCCTCTGGAACTCACTCCCCAAACCCATCCGCACCTGCACTCACCTCCCAACTTTCAAGACAATGTTAAAAACACACCTTTTTAAATCAGCTTTTAATACATCATTTCTGTGTGTGTTTTATATTGTTCTCTATGTTTTATACTGTCTCTGCTGCTTTTAATTGAATGTCTTGTGTTCTTAACTGCATTTATTGTATGTAAAGTGTCTTTGAGCTTTTGGAAAAGCGCTTATAAATAAAATTTATTATTTTATTATTATTATTATTTAATCAATTTATATTTAGGGCCCGAGCGGCGACTGCTGTCGCCCAGCGAAAGCCCTATTGTTTCTGCTATGTTTATTATTATTCTTTCTTTCTTTCTTTCATTCTTTTTCTCTCAAAAGGATCGCATTTTTGGGGGCTTCAACATGCCCCAAAACGCGTAAATTTTGGCATGCACATCAGGACTGGCGAAAAATTTGATATTTTAAAGTCGTTGGAAATGGGCGTGGCCAAATGGCTAAATAGCGCCCCCTAGAAAATTTCAAAACATCAGCCCCGCCTTTGTGTGTCACCTAGACGCATGAAATTTGGTGGGCTTATAGAACATGGCAAGACACACAAAAAAGCCTCTTAATGTCATGGTGAAATCACAACAGGAAGTCGGCCATTTTGATTTGAATTTTTGACCTGTTTGATCTAACTTCTCCTAGGGATTTTGTCCGATTGACTTCAAATTGGCTAGAGACCACCGAGATGCCACTCTGATCAAAAGTTGTGCTCCGCAGGTCTCTAGGTCAAGGGGCGTGGCTTCTGGGGCCTTGAGGATTTTGGCGACTTTTCGTTTGCTCGCCATTTCACCTTCGAACAGCTCTCACACCCACATACTTTATCTGATCAGCTTCAAACTTGCTGGACATGATGACGGCTCCGCCCTGAACGTCCCCATATATTAATTTCCTACGTCACTCATAGCGCCCCCCGGTGGTAACAGGAAGTGGCCAGGTTTTACCTTAACGTGTACTGATGGCACATAGTTGACCCCATCAACTTCATTCCACTTCTAAACCATGCAGACTAAGGTGGTGAAGCTACATCATGAACGCTGTGAAGCTACGAGTAATGGCGTCCATGTGGGGGCGTGGCTACGATTCCTCGCCATGAACATACGTTTGGCTTTTTGATGGCTTTATTGAACTCGTATCAACATGAAAATTGGTACACAGGTCCAGGGTCACGACCTCAACGTCTCCATATGCTCATAGGCGATCTCACTCATTCGCCCCCTAGTGGAAACAGGAAGTGGCATATTTTACATCAACATTGTCCGATATCCACGAAACTTCACATGTGTGATGAGGGACTGACCCTGAACACACCTGCACGCATCCCATTACTGCCCCCTAGTGGACGAACCATTAACTGCTCATAACTCCCTCATGCTTTGTCCGATTCACTCCAAACTTCACATGAGTGATGAGGGGCCGACCCTGAACGCACCCGCCCACAACTGCTTAGCGCCACCTGGTGGATGAACAAAACATTGCAGCCCAGGCATGCCTCAGGCCCCGCGGTCGCATGGGGAAGCGAGGGCCCGTCATCGCCGCTTGCGGCTTTAATTTTAGTTGTGTCTGAAGAATGTCCGTCTTCTTTTAATGTGTTTTGAGCCACGCCAAATGGTGATGATTTTCTGTGATAAAAAGGCAAAGATTTTTTTTCTAATATAATATAATATAATATAATATAATATAATATAATATAATATAATATAATATAATATAATATAATATAATATAATATAATATAATATAACATAATAGGCCTATAGCCTACCTGTAGGAGAAACTCCAGCCTCTTGGTCCTGTTCCCCCTCTGACCTGCGGGGGCGCTGTCGGTCTTCGAGTCATTTCAATCTGCATCATTTACATAGCACAAGAAGAGGGAAGAACGTTGAGCGGGAGCGGGAGCCTCCTATTGGTCAGACGCGCTGTAACGGAGCTTCCTATTGGTCAGACGCCCTGTAACGGAGCTTCCTATTGGCTGGAGCAGTCGCCCCGCCAGTGGAGAGTGGAAACAGCGCCATAATTCAACTGCGGCTCGTTTCAGGTCAGAGTTACCGGGATAAAACAAGGAAAAACGGAAAAACGAGAAAAGTAAAAACCCTCCAACCGGTCGTGACTTTTACTAAAACCGTAGTTAGAGTTCCGGAGACTCGACTTTCGTCCCGTTGGAGAAGCTAACGGAGCTAACGGAGCTAACTAACAGACGCGGCTAATGCGGCTCCAGCGGCGGAGCAGCTAACGCGGCTAACTGACGTCAGCGGCTGTTCTCAGGTGACGTGACCGACCTCAGGACGCTCTCCGTCGGCCACGGCGAGGATGAGCTGCCCGGTGAACCTCCAGGCGCTGCCGACAGCTGTGTTGGAGGAGGTGTTCACCCCGGAGAACATGAGAGGAGCACGGTGAGTCTGAGGGACACACACAGTCACACACACCTCTGTCCGTACCAAAACTGGTCGATCGATCAATCAATCAATCAATCAATCAATCAATCAATCAATCAATCAATCAATGAGACTCTGACCGTGTAGTAATACATGAAAACAACAACAACAGACACTAAAACAGGAATGAATGTGAGTAAATCCACTTATAAAAGGTGGTGTATTGAAAAAACAAAAACAAACATGGATATTACAGACTGTCAAACTGTGTGTTATTGTGTTATCTCTAAAATTTGAGACAGTGCAAGTTCTTTTTCATCTACTTGCCCATGTGCAACCAGTAAATCTGTTTGTTTTTGGGGGGGTTTTTTACACTCAAAAAATCTGGAATCTGTCATTATATTGTCAGGCCAAAGTGTATGAAGATCATGAATGAAAAGGAAACGTGAATATTTGCTTTGTAAGTGGATTTACACAGTGTCTGTGCGCCCCTAAATTTTCTGCTTGGGCTCCTAAAATTTTCAGTGGGGGCCACTCACTTTGCTCCTAGTAAAGAATAAAGTTATTCTGGAGCCCTGCAAGATGAGCTTTAACCTCTCTCATTTTAAGTGTCAGAATGTAGGCTAATAATAATAATACGTTTTTTTTATTTATAAGCACTCAATCAGTCAATCAATCAGGCTCTGCCCGTGTAGTAATACATGAAAACGATAGCAACAGACACTAAAACAGGAATGAATGTGAGTAAATCCACTTATAAAAGGTGGCGTATTGAAAAAACAAACACAAACATGGATGTTTCAGACTGTCAAACTGTGTGTTATTGTGTTGTTGCCTCTAAAATTTGAGACAGTGCAAGTTATATTTCATCTGCTTGCCCATGTGCAACCAGTGAATCTGTTTGTTTTGGGTTTTTTTTTTTTACACTCAATCAATCTGGATTCTGTCAGTACAGGTGTCAGCCCAAAGTGTATGAAGATCATGAATGAAAAGGAAACATGAATATTTGCTTTGCAAGTGTAGGCTTCCCACGCGTCCTGGTGGACCATGGTTGACCAATTATCCAGTCATGGAAAACACACGGAAATTGAGAAAAAGGGTCAAATGTTCTGGAAAAGCTTGAGTTGTCCTGGAAAATCATTTATCACATGGTGACATCAGCTACCAGAGCTCTGTTGAACTTTTTCAGACCCCACTAAAGATTTGTTTTCCAATGATGTGCCCAGCGTGAAAAGAGAGCTGTTTTAGATGTGGTTTAAAAACAAAAACAACATGTTTTTGCGTTGTTCTATGATAAATTTGTCTTAATTTCTAAGCACGTGAGAGATTATTTCATAGATAAGTTAGAGCCACAGACTGCAGAGCTTTTAATCAAACTTCTTGGGGTGAGAGAAAATAATAAATATAGAAACAAACTGGTTGAATGTACAAAATAAAGTACAACTGTCGAACTACAACAGAATGAATGGGACGGGGCGATGTGTAAAGGCCTAATAACATGTCTGTCAGACTATAGCAGCTGAAAATGTCCTGGAAAAGTCCTGGAAAATTGATTTCAAGAAAAGAGTGGGAACCCTTTAGTGGATTTACAGTGTGTGCATCCCTAAATTTTCTGCTTGGGCTCCTAAAATGTTAAGTTAGGTGGAGGCCACTCACTCACTGAGCTTTAACCTCTCTCACTTTAAGTGTCAGATTTGTAAGCACTTTAACAAATGCTCAAAGACGCTTTACACTTTAAAAATCATAAATTAAAGCAAAGTCAGAATGAAAAACAGCAATAAAACTGTATAAAACACACAATTCTACATTAAAAGCTGATTTACAAAGGTGAGTTTTGAGCATGGTCTTGAATGTTGGGAGGTGTGTACAGGGGTTTGGGGAGTGAGTTCGGGAGAGAGGGGGGCAGCGATGGAAAAGGCTCTGTCCCCTTTTCTATCGCTCATTGTATAATATATATATTTTTTAAATCTAATTAATTAGAGCCTTTGTAATTAATTAATCTCAATTAATCACATAACAATATTGGACAGGAGAAGCAACAGTTTTCAGTTTAAATTGATTTTGGTAGATGACTGAATAGACACATAAATGAGCTTAAACTACAAAATCTTGTTTATTTTCATCACTGAGTGTTAACTTAAAGTGCAATATGAATATAGAACATTATCATTGCTTTGTTCGCAAGACACAAACTTAAATTAAAGTTAGCTATATTCAAGCTTTTTCAGGACTTTTTGTAAACTTTGTATGTCTTAAACACATTCGTAGTGCAGTGCATTCCTAAAAAGTGGAAACCTAACATTACAAAATACTTAGAATAATATTCTTGGCATAAAATAAACAGTCCAACAGTTAAACGTAATGTGCCCTTTGTTCCATAAATGGTTTAAAAAAACAAGAGAAACAAAAATGATGACAGTCCCCTCTAACCTAATCTGCCCTGAGCAAAAAATCTTTGCAACATATAAGCCATAAGCCATCCGATTAGTCGACTAATCGGATCATACTGTATGTAAAGTGAATGTAAAACATACAGCTTATCCCACCAGCATGCAGCTGCTCTTATATAACCATCATTGGCTTTCAGCTTGAAGTGTTTAAGGAATATGCTAACTAAAAATAAAGACAATTAAGATGATAGTTCATTCAACCTTTAATGAAATATGCAGCTTGTAGCAACAAACAGTTCTTTAACTGTAGCACACAGCGCAAACAGTTCAAACATATCACAACGTTACAACGTTACAGAAAACACATGATGAAATGTTTGCTAACTAAGGCTAATGAATCAAATCGTTATTGCTAATGTTAAAGGTCCCATATTATGCTATATAGGGATATAGGGATGGGGTCGGGCATTGATTTCCCAATGATCAAATAGATGCTCAGTCTTTTTTTTTTTGATTGATTGATTAGTCTTTATTTCGAACATATTAAAAAAGATAAAGAAAAAGAGGGGAAAAAAAGTCATATAAAATAAGTATCACATTATAATGTCCTAAAAAAACAAGTCCCAAACAATTATTTAAGTCAATAAACAAAGAATGCTGGAAAAGGAGCAGGAGGAAGCCGAGCTTTTCAGTTCCCACCCCTTTATCACTACTTCATCATCCCATAATCAATAAAACCAGATGAACAGAATACAAGAAGTCACTCTCAGTTTCATCATCACCTATGTAGTCAAGATGATATTCCAACCTACTTTTCCTCATTCTCATATATTTTTAGAAACATGTTTTTATATCATTTTTTATATTTGTCCACAAGAATATTTTTCTCTCCATTTTTCTCCAGACCATTCCACAATTAAACTAGGTATACCACGATTACTTGTTTTCACAATTAATCGTGGTATTAAACGCCACAATTATTTAATCGTAAAGATTCCTAAATACCGTCACTTCCCAAAAAAGATGATGTCGGGACCGTATCGGCAGATGTGGCGCTAAAATAAAGGTAAATGCTCAGATACTGGTCCATTTAACTAACGTAACATTGAATTGGTAGGAATTTAAATGTCAGTGTCAATTGTATTTTTAAAGAAAACAAAACAAAAACAATACGTAATGACAATTTATGACCTGAATATTTCAAACATTTCCACTGGGGGGTTAATAATTGGTCATATATTAATAGATACTTGAAATATTTTGTGTAAACAATGAGTAATGTAATTATATTTTTGACTATATTTGATTTTACACATTCATAGTGTTGTGAAATTAATATGCAGAATAATCGTAACACTGTGATTATTTCTCTGACAATAATCGTAATAAGAAAATGTATAATCGTGACATCGCTACCGCAGACTGTTATGCACGTACTTTTCAGAGTTGTTCTGACATTAACTCTCTTAAAATCCAGTTCCCCTCTCAGATTATACCTACCCTGCCTTTCCATAAACATATTTTGTATCTCACCTCAAGGTTATATCTTGCTTTGTTAAAAAAAAAAGTTTCTGAGACTCTTATCTTGTCTGAAAAAATTTAAATTTTACTTTGGCAGAAGGAGGAGAAACACGGAGAGACTCTTACAACCATTTAGAAAGTTCTGTGTGAAACTGTCAAATAAAAAAGACAAGTGAAACTGAGGAGCAGCACAAACTGTCTGGTAACGTTGTGTTAATATCTCATAGCGTGGTGAATGTGCAGCTCACAACTTGTTCACCAGAGCGTTGTGGAGTTGTTGGATTGTGTATTTGATGAGTTTGATGAGGAAAACCAAGAAATCCCATAATGAGCCTCCGTAGCGTAGCTCTGAGCAGCTCACGGCTCTGCTCCGCCGTTCTAAAAATAGCTTGCACCGACAATTAAAGGTAACGGACCTACTGCTATGACTATAGCGGTTATGGCAATGGGCCAATTTGCCATAATGTTGAACTATCCCTTTAACGTTTACAGCTGTCAATATGAGTAAGTAGTAAGTTTAGCTCTCTGTTTACGCTAATGTTAGCCTCACAGCTGACCCCGGTCACCACTGCGCATGTGTGTCAAGGACAGAAAGGCAGATGCGGCGGCAGTTTTAAAGGGATAGTTCACCCAAAATTGAAATTTCACTCATTATCTCCTCCCCCTCATGTGGACTAAGGGCTGGGAGAAGTTTCAGAGTCCTCCGTGGCTTCTCTGAGTTACAGGGGGTCTCGGCGTAGCAGTGCATGTCCATATGACGGTTGCAAATGGATACCAACTGTCTTCGTAACAAAAAGACACACCAAAAAACATCCAAATACCTCCATGCTGCTCGTATGTAATGTCCGTCTTGTATTGAAGCGCCAAAATGCAAAATTGTCCCGAAAAAAATTAAATAAGTCTATTTTTCAAGCTTGTTTGTAGCGGAAGCTCCTCTTCCCAGTTCGTCCAAATTTGATGAACCAGGAAGAGGAGCTTTGAGAAGCTTCCGCTACAAAACAAGCTTGAAATATAGACTTATTTCATTTTTTTCGGGACAATTTCGCATTTCGGGGCTTCATGGACATTACATACAAGCAGCATGGAGGTATTTGGATGTTTTTTGGTGTGTCTTTTTGTTACGAAGACAGTTGGTATCCATGTGCAACCGTTATATGGACATGCACTGCTACGCCGAGACCCCCTGTAACTCAGAGAAGCCACGGAGGACTCTGAAACTTCTCCCAGCCCTTAGTCCACATGAGGGGGAGGAGATAATGATAATGGGTGAACTAACCCTTTTAGAGAAAAACAAAGTAAAAAAAACAACAACGATGCGTTGACTATTAAATTAGTCAACAATGAGTTTAATAACAAACTCGGGACTCGTCGGCCTCTCCTTCCCCTTTAACCAGCTGCTGAGACAGACGAGCGTGTTGAGGTTTTCGGGGCCGAGCGCGGCTCTCTTCTTCTCCGCGGCGTTTCCCGCCAGAGAGAAGAGTCGGTCGCAGGGCACGGCCGTGGCCGGGCTGCTCAGGAAGCGCCGCGCCAGCACGGACACGTGGGGGTGGGCGCCGGCGTGCGTGGACCACCACTGCAGCGGGCAGTCGGTCTCGCTCACGGTGGGCTCGGCCCCGTAGCGGCTCAGCGCCCGGCCAGGCCCCGCCACGCCGTCCTCGTCCTCGTCCTCGTCCGTGTCCGACTCCGACGCACACAGCAGCAGCCGCTTCTTCTTCCTCGCCGGCGGCTGCTGCTCCGTTGTTGTCGGCGTCGCCGCGGCGGTAGCAGCACTTCTTCTGGATTCTTTCTGGAGCAGCGCCTCGAGGCCGGTCCACACCGCCTCTCGCTCTGCTTTGGGGAGACACTTTAAAAAGGTACAATATGTAAGAATGTGGCCAAAAACAGTTACTGCAGTCAAATTCAAAACACAGCGATCTGGTTTTTCCTCCCAGTCATAGCAGCAGCTCAGTGGAAGCAGACTGAGGCTGAAACGCCATGTTTCCATCCAAAGTGATTTGAATTACTGGGAAATGCGCATTAAAAGAAATTCAAATCATGTGTGTTTCCATCTACGGAGTTTGCCCCCCCCCCCCCGACAGACTGACGGTCTGATTTGAACACATTCGCGATTTAGCGCATATGTTTATTACCGTCGCAACGCGACCTGTCCGTGTGGGAGTGTGTGTGAGAGGGACAGAGAGAGAGAGTCGCGGCAGACTTTATTAATGAAACGCTGGATGCGCTGGTTGATAAGTTTGGTTTTTACTGAGGAGGAACTATGAAGAACTGTGCAGTAACATCATTATGAAGGTGTGTGGGGGCTGCGTGGCGGTGCAGAAACCCTGTTGTTGTCTTGTGAGTGAACTGCAAACACGGGAGCAGATGGGGTGAAAGTGGCTACGTCACACTTAATTCGCATACAGCTGTTTCCATCCCATTCGAATCAACCAAAACCCGGCCATAGCGAGCGTATTTCAGTTTGTGCGAATCAGGGGATTTTAATTTGAATCACGGCGTTTCCATCATCATTTTCCGATGCGATACATCTAGATGCATCTAAACAGCTGATGGAAACGCACCTACTGACGCCGCCGTGACTGGGAGAGAGCGCTAGGTGGCGCAACATGTAAACACGTAAATTCAAAACATAAACATGATTTGCAGTCTGCAAAAAAAGATTTTTAATGCGAATACTCTGGCTGTACTATTGTTGTTGGTGAGTTCATCGTGTTATATGAACATTATTCCTGAGTCTCTGTGACATATTAGGAGGATGTTTTTACGGCCAGTTGCTTTAGATTTCTTACATACTGTACCTTTAAGTCCTTGAAGCGCGGGTCGAGCACCGTCGCCAGCTTGAGCCACTCGTGGTTGAGCGTCGCTTGGTGTCGGGCGAGGTCCTTGGAGAAGGCGGCCTTGAAGCTCGCCACGTAGTCGGGGTCGTCGGCGGAGACCTTCATGCTGCGGTCCAGGTGGCAGAGAGCAGGAAGCACCACAGAACACGGGACATAAGTCTCACCGCCAAGAAGCTCAGTCACATATCTGCAACGGACAGTTAAAGGATTATTATTTACTGTGCAAATTAACCATAAGTTGAGACACTACAGGTGAATAGGGTAAAAAAAATGTAACCAACACATATCACCATGAAACTTCCCAAGTTTATCACTGACATTAAGACAGATATGTGCTAATTTGCATACACGTCCAGAACCGAAATCTGAACATTGGATAAAGCTACTTTCAAAATTCTTGTTTTATTTTGTTGACACATTAGAGTCAGAAGTTTTTACAGAGGAGGATTTTGGATATCTCTTTTTATCACTCTGTAAATGAAAAAATACTGTCACCAGCCCTAAAAAAATATATATCTAATTTCGCCATGTTTTTAAAAAACAGTGCTTTTGCCTGTAGTGTCTCGCAAAAAAAATATCTTAAACAATGGTCAATTCAAAAAGCTTTTAAAAGGAAAAGATGCCATTGCCAACTAATAAAATCATACTAGAGAAAGATAGCATTTCCTGCAGAAAATGCATGTGAATGCTGAAAGCAGCTGAACGCTATGGCTGAAGCAATGCTGAATGAGCTGAATAAATTGTTGAATCAATGCTAAATTAGCTGAAGAAACTGCTAATGTTGAAAAAGGCTAAAGCTGAAACATATAACTTGTAGTATGAGATGAATGTCTCTTAAAGGTAAAAAAAAAAAAAAAAAGCAGTAGAAATGCTAAAGGTAGATGAAAACATTGAAATCCTGCATGTTTAAAGCAGAAGTAAGCGATCCGGTCGTTTTGTTAGCAGTCCCCGCCCTCGTCCCTACGTCACCACATTCAGGCGCATCCCTTGGCTGCACACACAGAGAGGACCGCCCCTTTATGCCGTTCTCTCTCCTCATTGGATGAAGGTTGTAGGATACAAGGAAAGTTTTCTCCTCGGCTCAGAGCAGAGCAGAGTGACTGACAGACCCGTGTTTCAGACCAAACACTCAATAGAAGTGATTGCTGTCGGAAGATACAACTATTTAAGACTTATATTAACACAAACATTCACCTTACTTCTGTTTTAAACAATGGTAAATTCAAAAAGCTTTTAAAAGGAAAAGATGCCATTGCCAACTAATAGAAGAAGAAGCATTTCCTGCAGAAAATGCGTGTGAATGCTGAAAGCAGCTGGAGCGCTATGGCTGAAGCAATGCTGAATGAGCTGAAGAAATTGTTGAACCAATGCTAAATTAGTTGAAGAAACTGCTAAAGCAATGTTGAAAAAGGCTAATGCTAAAGCTCAAACATATAACTTGTAGCATTAGATGAATTACTTGAATTGTTTAAGATGAAAACTAGCCCAAAATCTCAAAATTGAACAGTGCATGAAAAAAACAGTGTTTTTGCCTGTAGTGTCTCAATTCAAAAAGCTTTTAAAAGGGAAAGATGCCATTGTTGCCAACTAATAAACCCATATTAAACAGTTCTTGGTGTAGGTGAGTTTTGGTTTTTACCTGCATGGCTCTAGCACGGCGGCCAGCCCCTGTAGTCTGTCCCACTCCTCTGCGGTCAGCGTGGTGACCGGGAGTTTGTGCTGCTGCTTGGTCAGTGTTGCCTTCACGGCCTCCTGGTTATTCAGGAGACCAGACATCATATCCAGCGTGGAGTTCCACCTGGTGGGAGCGTCCTGTACCATCAGCGGCTCTCTGTTGATCCCCAGCGCCGTCTGCTCCCAGTGCAGCTCCTCCGTGTGAGCGGCGCTGTGCGTAAAATGACCCACGATCTGGCGACATTTGTCCAGCAGCGCGTCGTTCAACCCTCCGCCGTCGGACAGACACACAGCCACGGTTCTCTGCAGGATGTGCGCAACACACGGCATGTGCCTCGACGGGAGCATCATGTCTGTCCCAACTGTTGTAACTTTATGTTGAATCCCCCACGCTTCTGCCACGGAGAGGAACAACTCGGAGCATTTCTCATCGCAGTCCGTGGTGTTGGTCTTCTGCGCGGTGAGGGCGAAGGACTTGAGCCGCCATTCGTCAATAACATGCGCCGTCACAGCCACGTAATCTGTGTTGTTGTCGCTGCTGCTGCTCATGCTGCTCACCGTGGAGCTCCACTGATCCCCAGTCACAGCCACACACTCGGCTTTCTCCAGTAGATTAACTCTCGCTTGCTTCTCGGTGTCGTACAGCTGCTGTATGGTGTATGAGACGGTCTTCCTGCTCGGCAGCTCGTACGTGGGGTCGGAGGAGGCGGTCTGCAGCAGCGCCTGCAGCCCCGGGTCCTCCAGCACGCACAGCGGCCGGCAGTCCGCTGCGATCCACCTCGCCAGCGCGTTTGTGACTTTATCAGCCGTGGATTTATTCATTTTGGCTCTGAATCCCGTCATCTTGTCCAGTTTGGATTTCCGGCTCTGCTTGCTGGAGCCAGCAGCATCTCCGTTTCCCACTGCAACAAAGTGTTTGGCGTTGAGGTGGTAGCGGAGGCTGGAGGTGCTGCGGTGATACGCCAGCTCCTTTTTGCACCATTTGCAAACCACTATGCCTTTATCCTGGCTGCCGTCCGCTCGTCTTTTAAAACTAAAGTTCCCGTTCACCGAGCCATGCAGCGACTTCTCATAAGCTTCCATTGTGCTCCTGTTGGGTTTCGCTCACAGACTGTATGTGGTGTGTGTGTGTGTGTGTGGTTTCGCGCCGTGTTGTTCTCCCCTGTGCAGCAGTGTTACGGGGTCGCCGGGAACTTGTGCACAATGAGGAAAGTTCCGCGCTGCTGGGACTGAGTGCAAAAATAAATTGCGATTAAATGCGTTATTTTATTTTTTCGTCGCGTTATTTTTCTGTGATTAATTAATCGTAATAAACATCAGTTAACACTTTATTCAGACTCAAAGTGTGAATCAAATCTCCCGTTGAAGCTATGGAAAGCTTATTGAGGGAGCCTGGATACATGCAACACACACTACGGTGGCCCTGAGGTGCCAATCACAAAGGCAAATCAGAAAACACAACGACAAAAGAGAAAACACTACAAATTACTAAACACAACAACAAAACAGGAAATTTTGCCGTTGTGTTACTTTTTTGGTCAATGTGCGTTCAAATTAGGGCCAGTGGCGTGAATTTTTGGAAATATTGTAGAGAAAATTGCTGAAAATTCTGGAAAAAAGTGATACAATTTCTCCAAAAACATTTAAACATTTCTAGAACAATGTGGTAAAGAATTCTCCAAAAAAAGTGGTAAGATTTCCCCCCCAAAAAACAAAAGTCAAACATTTTCTAGAAAAAAAGTGGTAAAATTCCTCTTAAAAAAAGTAAAAAAAAAAAAAAAAAAAAAAAAAAAAATTCTAGATAAAGTGGTAAGATAAATTGTTTTTAAAAAATTTCTAGAAAAAAAATAGGTAAAATTTCTCAAAAAAGTGGTAAAATTCCTCATTAAAAAGTTTTAAAAAATTCTAGAAGAAGTGGTAAATTTTCTAAAAAATAAATAAATACTAATAATAAAAAAAAAAGTGGTAAAGATTTCTCCCCAAAAAAAGTCTTACAATTCTAGAAAAAAGTAGTAGAATTTAAAGAAAATGACCCCACTTTACAAAACACAACACAAAAAGAGAAAACACAACGACAAATTGCTAAACACAACAAAACAGGAAATTTTGTCGTTGTGTTCAGTAATTTGTTACGAGTATCCGAGTAGTGAAATAAATGGCACTGGGGGGGTCGCTGCCACTACTTAAAAAAATCCTAGAGGAAAACACTGCACATAATATTGTTTGCACTTGAAAAAGAGAAAGAAATAATTTATTTTATTTTAACTTTTATAAATTATTTTAACTTTTATAAATTTTAGTTTTACTTTCAATTTGTGGAAGAAGAGGTTTATTAAAAGCTCATGCTTACATCATGCATGTAAAAAGTTATAATAAAACATTTCAAAATGCATGTGCAACTCGGTTAAAGGGACAGTATGGGACTTTATTGGCTTTTTATTGACAAAAATCAAATATCGCTTTCATAAATACGTATTTCACTGAAGTGGAATCGCGCCCGCATACAAACGAGCGCTTTCTCGTACCTTAGAATGAGATGTTACAAGTCGTTACAAACATACAGGGGGGGGTTCACCGAACCTTCTCTGCCATGTTGAATCGCCATGTTTTACGTTCAGTGTCACCGTGGCTGTAAGTAACCTCAAACTCGGGCCGCCGGAGCTTCTCGGCTCGGGGAGAAAGTTTTCCAGACAGCGCCTGTTAAAACTGTCACCACCGTGTAGCTAGTGTGAGGAAGGACGGAGGCACTGGTGTTGCCTTCAGGTGCAGTCAGACACCTGAATGACGCCGTGAGTGACGCCGTCGGCAAACCGACTGGATGTTATTTTACTCGACGAGAGAAAGCCGGTAAAACGTGGGTCAGGTAAACAATACGACATCACCATGACAACATATTGTCACGCCTGTATTGTTTTGCCTCGTGCTGGCGGACCGTTTGTTTACATAGAGGCTTGTTTATCCTGATACATGCAGCGTGTGTTGTTTTTCTGACTTCTGCCCGAGTTTACGTAAACGCAACAGCAAGAATACGTGCCGACATGCAACCGCACCGCTAGATGGGGGTAAATCTCACATACTGTCCCTTTAAATAAAAGTCTGTTGGTCCAGTCGTATATTTTGTCATTGTAGTTAAACACAACAACTCTTTATTTTTTTTTTAGCTTTTTATAATAGTGTTGTAGTCAAGACCCAGACCAAACCAATGTGAGACCATCCCCAAACTGTCTCCAGTCCCAGTCCTCATAATAATAATCATGTCTTGATATTTACATTATTCCTCCTCAGCTAAAACAAAGAAAAGACGATTTGATGTCAAATCTAAACCATATTTAATGTGAACAAAGTTTGTATTGAACAGAAGTTTAGTAACTATTTGAATGATCTGAAACTCATTGAATTACATCACAGAAACCAAAGAGATGTGACTGCAGCTGTGGTCTCGACTGGTCTGGAGAAAAAGACTGAGACCGAGACGAGACCGAATGTCTGGTCATTGATGATGAGTTGATCAATAAACTGTGAATAAATCAATCAATCAATCCGTTAATCATCTGTTCTTCTCCTTCTCCTTCTTCTCCTGCTGGTCCACAGATCCTCCACCACTCTGCTCACTCAGCTCAGTTTCCCCAAATCCAGATCGGCGCTGTGGGACGGCAGCCCCGCGGGAGAGAAGCTCCGCCTCCAGCTCTGCTCACACAGGTAAACACACACACACACACACACACACACACACACACACACACACACACACACACACACACTTATTTATATAATTTATGTCGGGGGACATTTTTGTATCAAAATAATGTCCGACAGGTAGAAACAGACTCAAAAAATCAGTTTTAAAAGCCAATGAAACTCAAATGCTGCAATTAACAATTATTTTCATTATCAATTAATCTGAAATTTCTGGGGAAAAAGGTGGTACAATTTCTCCACATTTCTAGAACAAAGTGGTAAGATTAAAAAAAGAAGTTCAAAATTTTCTAGGAAAAAAGTGGTAAAATTCCTCATAAAAGTTTTTTGTTTTTTTTAATTCTAGAAGTGGTACAATTTCTTTAAAAAAGTGGTAAAAATGTCTAAAAAAAAAAAAGTTTAAAAATTCTATCCCACTTTGAGAACCATTGTTTTATACGATTAATAGATTTGTTGTTTGGTCAATACAATATAAAATTTTTTTGAAAAATGTCAGTGTTGTTTACTCAAACAAACTCGAACAAAGAAACGAGAAATATTCACATTTAAGAAGCTGAAATCAGAGAATTTTGACTTAAACTGATTATTAGATCATCAAAATAGTTGACGATTCATTTAATAATCGATTATTGTTCGATTAATCGATTAATAGTTGCAGCTCAAAGTTCTTTATTGTCATTCAATTGTATAAGATTCAAGAATCAAGAGCTTTATTGTCATTGTACAATAAAGAAATGTCATGTAAGGCTAACCTGTGTGTGTGTGTTGTGTGTGTGTGTGCAGGAAGCCTCGGGTGGTGCTGCTGGAGAAAGCTCTGCGTCTGTCTCAGCGACACGTCCACCACAGCAACAAGCTCCGCCTCCACTGCTTCTTCCTGGGATCGGTGTCTGTGGACTCAGGTGAGGCCCGGTCATCCTGAGCTCTGATTGGTCCAGAGCGTCTGTTATAATAAAACACAGGTCGTTCATCATCATCAGAGTGTTAACTGTAGTTGAACTATCCCTTTAACTGTTGAACTCTGCTCCAGATGAGGAGGGCCTCACCGTCACTCTGGACCGGTTCGATCCGGGTCGGGACCAGCCCGGAGCGTCGGCGGTCCGTGTTCCCTCCGCCGTGCTTCCTGGAGACGTCCTGGTTTCCTGTCTGTTCTCCACGCAGACCGAGACGCCGGACGCCGTCGTCCAATCAGAGGCCGAGCTGCATCGCTGCTTCAAGGTAACAGGAAGTCACAGGAAAGAAGTAAATTGATCAAAGTTGTTGTTATTATTAGTGTTTATTGAATAATTTATTGATTATTATTGTCTAACCGTAACCAAAGACGGTAGTGAAGTATCTTTGCCGTGTAGCGTAACCATGTTATATAGTTTAATAAAATAAAACTTAATGCAGACTGATCGGTTCATTGTAAAACATTTATTTATTAATGTAAAATGTGGTGATTTCTGTACAGACAGAGCCCCGAGGCAGCACTGCTCTTCTGTCCAATACACACAGGAAGCTTCACTTTTCATTCAAACAAACTAATGCGACTGCCACAATTGTTACATTTCATCAATGAGACTAGCATTTATCTCCAATAAAGTATTAAACCAGCCGGCGGTAAACCTCTAAAAACCTGCTGATAAGTTTTCTTAGTCGTTTTCTCCCCCAATGACGGAGGTTGACCGGCCAGTGAGCTGCTGCAGGCGGCTGCAGACTGGGGAAGCCCCGCTCCTCCTGCTCGCTGCTACCACAGTAGCTCCAAAAACGTCGGGTGATATGTGGATAAACTGACCACAGACTGGGATCTAAACTGTGACTTTCTGGCATGAAAAAATATTAAAACTTTAAAAAGTGACGTGTTAACAGCGCCGCAGCAAGACGGTAAAATAGCTTTTAGCTGCTTAGCTTTACAGCTAGCGCTGCCGGTTGCTGCCAAATGCATTCTGGGAAACAAAGATCCTGGATGACTGAAAAGAGGGTTCACTCCGTTCATTCTGCAAAACAAACGGCCCAGGTGCTGAGACCGATGCAGAGTGAAGCCTCTTGTCATCCAGCCTGGTTGGAGGCCAGAGACCAGGAAAACAAATACGTGCATGCACATGGCGATTTATCGAGGCCGGAAAAACTATCGAGTTCATTTTCATTTATCGTGCGATTAATTGATTTATTGATTATCGTCCCAGGCCTACTCACATCTTTGGGTGTCTACAAGCCAGTTCTTAACATTTGCTTGGAATGAGTGATATGATGGAGATTCTCTGATCGATAGTGGCACTGTGTTCCATTGACGTGATGCTTTGAATGAGAATACAGCCTGGCTGAATGTGCTGTTCCTTAACGGGATTATGCAATATTTTTTTGTTGCACCTCATGTAGTTCTAATAGCAGATGATTTGAACTTAATAAAACCGTCTCTCCTGTCTCTCCAGCTGCTGCATCAGGCTGTGAGCAGCAAACAGACTCTGGATCTGTCTCAGCTGTTGAAGGTCAGAGTGGCCGTGTCCTGCTCGCTGCAGCCCGACGCCGCGGCGACCTTCGGCCTCAGCTGGTCGGCCGTCTGTCCCTCCGTCGCCGTGGAGATCCAGCCGCTGCGGCCGCTGCCCGTCATCCCCACGGCGCTGCTGAGGAGTCTGACCAGCAGCGCAGCTACAGCAGCTACAGCTGCACGCTCCGCTACGCAGCTCACAGCCAGCAGACAGAGAGGGTGAGGTCCTCCTTCTCCTCCATGAAGCACTTCTTCTCCTTCTTCTTTTTCTTTTTCTGCTTCCTTTTCCTTTTCCTCTTCTCCTCCTTCTTTTTATTTTTTTCTTCTCCTCCTTCTCCCTCGTTTTCTTTTCTCCTTCTCTTCCTCCTCCTCCTTTTTCTTTTTCCTCTTCTTTTCCTTCTCCTCCTTCTTCTTTTCTCCTCCTCCTCCTTTTTCTTCTCCTCATTCTTTCTCCTTCTTCTCCTTTTTCCTTTTCTTCTCCTCCTTCTTTTTCTTTTCTCCTTCTCCTCCTTCTTTTTCTTTTCTCCTTCTTCTTTTTCTTTTCTCCTTCTCCTCCTTTTTCTTTTTCTTTTTCCTCTTTTCCTTTTCCTCCTTTTTCTTTTCTCTTCCTTCTCCTTCTTTTTCTTTTCTCCTTCTCCTCCTCCTTTTTCTTTTTCCTCTTTTCCTTTTCCTCCTTTTTCTTTTCTCTTCCTTCTCCTTCTTTTTCTTTTCTCCTTCTCCTCCTCCTTTTTCTTTTTCCTCTTTTCCTTTTCCTCCTTTTTCTTTTCTCTTCCTTCTCCTTCTTTTTCTTTTCTCCTTCTCCTTCTCCTCCTCCTCCTCCTCCTCCTTTTTATTTTTCCTCCTTTTTCTTTTCTCCTTCTCCTCCTCCTCCTCCTTTTTATTTTTCCTCCTTCTTTTTCTTTTCTCCTTCTCCTCCTCCTTCTTCTTTTTCCTCTTTTCCTTTTCCTCCTTTTTCTTTTCTCTTCCTTCTCCTTCTTTTTCTTTTCTCCTTCTCCTGCTCCTCCTCCTTTTTCTTTTCCTCTTCTCCTTCTTTTTCTTTTCTCTTTCTTCCTCTTCCTCCTTCTGCTGTTTTTACTGTAGCTGTTGTTTTCCCGTCTGCAGGTTTCTGACCATGGATCAGACCAGGAAGCTGCTGCTGCTGCTGGAGTCGGATCCCAAAGCCGCCACGCTGCCGCTGGTCGGACTGTGAGTCTGTCGGCTGATCCCAGAACAGATTAGAGTCGAAGAGTAGGAAGAAGCAGGGTTATAAACATAAAGATACAAACACAGATCTGGAAAAAACTTAAAAAGCATCTCTACATGTTTGGCACTTATTCGAGTCCAGTTTTTTTTTAAAACACCAACACAAACACAACTCATTCTGATTTAATGAGACACTGATGAGGTCGTCACCTGAACCACATCTGGTTTTATAGGAAGATTATAAAAACCACTGCTGGGATTAAACATTGATATTATCCCACCAAAATTGATTTATAAATTCTTCCTAAATTAAAATATTCCTGTTGTGTTGGTCAGGAATGAATATGGACATGTTTTGGTAACACTTTACAATAAGTGAGACATCAAAATGAGTAACTACTCTAATTTTGTGTACCTTATTGTAAATATTACCCATGTTTTCTTTGCATTATTATTATTCAAGGTCTGAAAAGACTTTAAATTTTTTGTTATTTTTTTACTAGCTGTCATTATCTACCAATAAATGCTCTAAATGGAAATATTTTCATTTCAATTTTGGGAGAAATGTTGTCATTAGCTAAAACTAAAATGTTAATTTTACTAACACATTCCTATAAATAGTAAAACCAGAGAAACTGATAATTTTGAAGTGGTTTCTACTTATAATATATAAACAACCGTGTGTAAACCTGACGTTCAGACCAAACCCGCTCCAGTTTAGTTCAGCCAGCATCATATGTTCTTGTCTCTGATGTCATGACCCCTCCTCTCTGTCCAGCTGGCTGAGTGGAGTCACACACGTCTACAACCCTCAGGTGTCGGCCTGGTGCCTCAGGTTCCTGTTCAGCTCCGCGCTCCAGGACCGGTGAGTGACCGGTCTTCTTCTTCCTCTTCTTCTTCTCCTGCAGAGACAGACATGTCCCTCAGGTGAATGAAAATCTGGAAAATGGTTGACCAATTATCCAGTCATGGAAAACACACGGAAATTGAGAAAAGGGGTCAAATGTTCTGGAAAATCATTTATCACATGGTGACATCAGCTACCAGAGCTCTGTTTAACTTCTTCAGACCCCACTAAGGATTTGTTTTCCAAAGATGTGCCCAGCGGGAAAAGACAGCTGTTTTAGATGTGGTTTAAAAACAAAAAAACACGTTTTTGCGTTGTTCTATGATAAATTTGTCTTAATTTCTAAGCACGTGAGAGATTATTTCATAGATAAGTTAGAGCCACAGACTGCATATCTTTTAAATCAAACTTCTTGGGGTGAGAGAAAATAATAAATATAGAAAAAAACTGGTTGAATGTACAAAATAAAGTACAACTGTCGAACTACAACTTCTTCAAAGCATGAATGGGACGGGGCGATGTACCTTAATAACATGTCGGTCAGACTGTAGCAGCTGAAAATGTCCTGGAAAATGATTTCAAGAAAAGGGTGGGAACCCTGAGTCTGTGTCCGTGTCTCACCGTCGTCTCCGTTGGTTACAGGGTTCTGTCGGAGAGCGGCTGCTTCCTCCTCGTCCTCTTCGCCTCCACTCACAGAGCTCCGCAGTTCTTCCAGTGCCGAGCTCCCAGACCGGGATCTGGACTGGACTACGAGCTGCTGACGGCCTTCCAGTCCTTTACACTCTACCAGGTAACAGTTCTCCTTCTTCCTCTCCTTCTTCTCCCTTCTTCCTCTCCTTCTCCTTCTTCTCCCTTCTTCCTCTCCTTCTCCTTCTTCTCCCTTCTTCCTCTCCTTCTCCTTCTTTCTCTCCTTCTCCCTTCTTCTCCTTCTTCTCCTTCTCCCTTCTTCTCCTTCTTTTCCTTCTCCTTCTTCCTCTCCTTCTCCTTCTTTCTCTCCTTCTTGTCCTTCTTCTTCTCCTTCTTCTACTTATTTATTTATGGGTTGATTGATTGATGTGGGGTTGTTTGTGTTGATGTATGTATGTGTGTTTATTGGTGTGGGTTGTAAATAAATAGATGAGTCTGTAGTTGGGTAGAAGGAACAGCTGATAATTGTCCTGTGATTGGTAAATAAAGTGTGGTTGTAAAAATCAAAAAAAAAAAATCTTCTCCTTCTTCGTATGTTTAATAAATAACACACCTGAGTGTTTGTCAGTGATGCAGCGACGACTGACGAGGTTAAACTCTGTGTAAAGTGAAATAGGAGATTTGATTGAAAACATATTAAATATGTTAGAAAATGGTTCTTGAAAACATGTGAACAGATTCATAAATATAGAGCTGAACTGTGAAGTTTGAGGATAAAAAGGTTTTTGATTTGTTTTTTCAGGCGGGAAGAAGAATGACGTAGATAAACTGCAGCTAGTTATTACCCCGCGCGTAACGGCACAACCCCAGTACCACTATATATATATATATATATGCGCAACTGCACATAAAAAGCTGCTATTTTTCTATCTTTTTTAAATATTTATTGGCTGCTATCTCTATCTTTTTATGAATATTCATTGTTATCTTTCTTTTATATTGTTTTTATGCATGAAATGATGAAAAATGAATTTCCTACGGGATCAATAAGATAGATAGATAGATAGATAGATAGATAGATAGATAGAACTTTATTCATCCAGAAGGAAACTCTTATGCCAGGTTGCTCCAAAAGGAAATGTGCAAAGGAAATAAATGAAGCACAAAGAAGAAATAATGATGATATGATCAAATATACCCTACAATGTCTAAAACAATAAAAATAAACTCTACTTTTGCAAAAGGAACAGCCTAAAGATAAGTTAAATACAGTGCTACATAATTTGAATATAATACATAATTGAAATACAATATAATACTAGTTTAAAAGGGCCTACACATAATTTAAAAAGGAGGTACCGGTATGTTGTTGTGTTTTGGACATGGAGGAGTTATACAGTCTGATTGCCACAGGGAGTAAAAACCTCCTGTGTGCTGTTTGATCTATCAATCTATCTATCTAACGTCGTTAGGTGGTATTTGATTGACAGTTGAAATCTGGTGCAGCTCAGCGAGTGGGCGGAGCTTGAGCTTTTTGTCATGATTATAAAACCTAATTTTCACTAAACGGATTTTATTATCTATCATTCACATTTGTCGGGATGGTTAAAACAAATCTCAGTTTCAGTTTACACAGACTGTAGATGATGATGATGATGATGATGATGATGATGAGCTGTGTGTTCCTCCCAGGTGGCGCCGGTGGACGGTCGGACGCTGCAGTGCGAGCTGAGGCCAGAAGGTCACGGCCGACAGATGGAGGTCTTCAGGGAGGCTCGGAGGTCCTTCAGCAGGTAACGCCGCTGGCCACGCCCACTTTTACCACCTGTCTGACATCATCATCATCATCATCATCATCATCAGGTGTGTGTCCTCTGTCCTCAGCGCCGCCGCCCCTCCACCAGCCGCCGCCGCCGCCGGCCTCTCCGTCAGCGACCAGGACTCAGGAGTGGAGGATGAAGATCTGTCTCCACGGCCGTCCCCGAGCCCCCACCCCCCCACTCAGCAGGTCAGTCAGAGGTCAGAGGTCAGACTGTTGTTTTATTTGTACAGCAGAGAACCATGACAGTATACACTGTGTGCACAGTTATTAGGCAAGTGAGTATTTCTCTGAGCACTGAACACCTTTTTGTATGCCTAATATATAATGAGAAAATAGCACTATCTGCTGGTAAACTGTAAAAATGAAAAATTTGACTAGTTTTCTTCAAATCTAAACCCTAACATCACAGAATGCATGATTATTTCTTGTAAAAACAATTAGATTTAAAAATGTGGTTTAATGGGATTTTTAATGGAAGTTTTAATGGGAGTCAATGGGAGGGAAAAACTAATGATGCTACAAAGCCAATATTTTGAGGAATCCTTGACCCTATCCAAGACTGATTAAAAAAAAAATGCCCCAGTCACTTGACATTTGTTTTTCAGAAAATAGCTAACTGTTTTGTGTTTTTTTCATTTAAAAAAAACAGTGACATCGAGGAATCAAACTGGCATTTCAAGGGTTAAAATCCTCAGAATTATTGAATATTTTGGTAGTTTTGGACAGAGGAGAAGTGGTTTAAGGGATTTATGCAAAAAAAAAAACAGAAAAAAATATTAATCTGTTAGATCTTTAGAGCAGTTTTTCAGAAGTGGACATCTTTGTCTGAAGCGGTTAAAGGGATAGTTCAACATTTTGGCAATAATTGACCCATTGCTATAATCCCTATAGTCATAGCAGTAGGTTTGATACCTTTAATTGTCGGTGCAAGCTGTTTTTAGAACGGTGGAGTTGTTTTAGAGGTAAATTCATGCAAAACCGCGCGTTCCCGTCGGCATTTCCCTCTAAAACAACTCTGTCTGGTAACGTTGTGTTATTATCTCATAGCGTGGTGAATGTGCAGGTCACAACTTGTCCACCAGAGCGTTGTGGAGTTGTTGGATTGTGTATTTGATGAGTTTGATGAGGGAAACCAAGAAATCCCATAATGGGCCTCCGTAGCGTAGCTCTGAGCAGCTCACGGCTCTGCTCCGCCGTTCTAAAAACAGCTTGCACCGACAATTAAAGGTAACGAACCTACTGCTATGACTATAGGGATTATGGCAATGGGCCAATTTGCCAAAATGTTGAACTATCCCTTTAAAATGTCATGTTTTCATCTCTTCTCTCCTCCAGAGTCGTAGAGTTCAGCCGTCCGTCCCTGAACTCTCTCTGTTGATCGAAAGCAGCTTCACGACGTCCAATCACAGCGCTCGCCACCACTCTGGCTCCGCCCCCAGACCTCCTCCTGCTCCTCCTTCTGCTCCTGCTGCTGCTCCTCTGACAGGAAACTCCTCCTCCTCCGCTGCTCCCAGACCTGCTCCCCCTCCCCCCCACCTCCACAGCACCCCCAACCCCAACCTGCAGCAGCCCTGCTCCTGCTGCTCCCCCCACTCCCACAGCTGCACCTCCATCTTCTCCTCCCCCAGACTCCTCCTCCCCCCTCCTCCTCCTCCTGCTGCTGCTCCTCTACACTCCACCCTTCATCACACTCCTGCTCCTCCTCCTCCTTCACATCATCACTCTTCTCCTCCTCCTCCTCTTCCCTCCTCCCACCACTCTTCTCCTCCTCCTTCACATCATCACACTCCTCCTCCTCCTGCTCCTCTACACTCCACCCATCATCATTCTCCTCCTCCTCTTCCCTCCACCTGTGTCTTTGCTCCTCCTCCTCCTCCCACCTCCCCTCTCCCCCCTGCTCCTCCTTGCCCCTGCAGCCATCACTCCTCTCCTCCTCCTGCTCCTCCTGCTGTCGACTCCCCCTCCCTCCTCCCCCCTCCCTCCTCCTGTGGGGTCATACCCCCCGACACCTACCAGCTCCTCCTCCATCAGGACCGACAGCTGCGCCTCCTGCAGGCTCAGGTGAGACACACACACACTTCCTGTTAACGGACCAATGAGCTTCATCGATCAATCAACTGATTTATTTATTTGTTATTAGGTTACACATGTTGCCCGTAAATATGTATACACTAGGGCTGCAACTAATGGTTAAATATTTATTATCGATTAATCTGTCGATTATTTCAACTATTAATCGATTAGTTGTTTGGTCGATAAAATGTCAATCAGTGTTTCTCAAACCACAAGACATCGTCCTCAAATGTCTTGTTTTGTCCACAAACCAAAGAGAGACTCAGTTTATTCTCATAAAGGAACAAAGAAACCAGAAATATTCACATTTAAGAAGCTGCAATCAGAGAATTTTGACTTTTTTTCTTTCTTTAAAAACTACTCAAACTGATTATTAGATTATCAGAATCGATTAGTTTTCTTTTTATAAAGAAAGAAAGACAATGTCACATCATTACAAAAGCACCCACTCTCTCTCCTTTACAGGTTCACTTGTATTTGAACTGAGGGGCAACTTTAGGATGCGAAAAATAAGAAATAATAACAGGGATGCAAACAGCGCGCCGAAAAGCGAAACTCGCTTTTTTCATGACCAATTAGGTGACTTGTGTGAATCGTTCAGATCCGAAGTGTTTTTGTTTTGGGGGGGGTCAGTAAAATGTTTTTCTAACAGGCTGACAGTGACAATCACGTGAAACTGAGGCGAACTCATTCATGGTTGTCTCTGATTATACTGATAACAGCCGACCTCCAAAGTAGACGCACGACGTGCGCGCTCATTAAAGCGGCGCGTATCCGCGTACATCGGTGCGACGGCGACGTCGTTTCCCCCCCCCCGTGCATGTCTGTGGAGCTGTGCGCCGCGGACATGCACGGTTCGCTACGTTGCTGTGTCAGGCAGGTGTTTCCACGGAGCTCTGCCCCGTTTCAGAGGTGAAGGACGCACTAAGTGGAAAGACGTCGCCTCCACGATGTAGAATGTGTTCAATTCAAAAAGTGAAACTAACACATTATATATATGTCCACACTGAGTGTGTAATGGACATATATATAATGTAGACATGTCTATTATTTTAATAATAATAATAATAATAATAATAATTATGACTAACATTCAGTGAAGACCTAAAAATCAGTTTCTCCAAAATGGAAATATTGCAAAGGAATTTTTTTTTTTTTTTAAGCATTTTTAATATAGAAATGTTGGCCTTCTGAAAACTATGTCCATCTATATGCACTCAATACTTGGTTGGGGTTGAACTACTGGAAATTGACTTTTCTGTGATATTGTAATGTACTTATTTGTTAATGGTGAGCACCCCCCCCCCCCCCCCCCCCGGGAAATTCCTCTCTTTTTTGGTCCTGACCCGTTTGCATCCCTGTAATAATGATAACTAGAAAAATAAAAATAGAATAAATAAAACAGATAAATATACAGCAGGAGATAAAAATAGACAATAACAGCTTTAATGTTAAGTAAGTTTGTCTGCCCCATGGTCACCTTCCTTTATCCATGACTTCTCCTGCCAACTGTATCTTGATAATAACGGTGATGACAAACACGACAACACAAATAATGAATAACTGAAATAAATATATATATATATATATATATATATATATATATATATATATATATATATATATATATATATATATGAATAAATGAATAAAGGCAGTTTGTTCTGTACATGTGTAACTCTGTTGTTTTTCTACCTGTGGTACCAGGTTCAGATGCTCCTGGAGGCTCAGGGGAAGATTCAGTCGTCCAATCAGAAGCCACCGAGCACGGCCAACATCGCCGTGGGCACAGGTGTGTGTGTTTTAGATGTGTGTGTGTGTGTGTGTTTGTCAGGTGTGTTCGCGTGTGTGTGTTCATGTTTTTAACCTCTCACCTTCTCTCCCAGGCGCCAGTCTGTTCTGGCCCCTCCCTCACCAGGAGGAACAGGCTCCTCCCCCTTCCTCCCCCTCCTCCTCCTCCTCCTCCTCCTTCAGACGCTCTTCGTCACATGACCTGTCCGTCACCCGGCCTGTGGGCGGGGCCGAGGATGGTGATGTCACACACCAGGTGGCGTCCTGCTCCCCCCCCTCCGGTCCGCACAGGTGAGTCCGTTCAGTGTTGAGATGTAACGATACGGAAAATTTGACATCTGGTTTAGTGACCAAATTATCACAGTTATTATTTAACTCAGTGGTTCTGAAACTTTTTTACATCAAGGACCCTAAACTGACACAAATCTGACCACGGACCCCCCCACAAATTATTCTCTGAGACTGAATAGTCAATGTATGTTCGAATTAGGGCCACTGGCGTGAATTTTTTTAAAAGTTTAAGTTAAAGTTTAAGTTAAAAAGAAAATGGTAAAATTTCTCAAAAATTGGAAAAAAAAGATTATTTTTTTTCTAAAAAAAAATTTCTCCCCAAAATGTTTTTAAAAAATTAGAAAAAAAGTGGTTACAGTTCTCGAAAAAAGCTTTTAAAAAATTTTTAAGAAAAAAGTGATAACATTTCTCAAAAAAAAACATTAAAATATTAGAAAGAAGCTTTTAAAAAGATTAAGAAAAAAGTCGTAAAATAAAAAAAGTTTACCCCACACTTTGAGAACCACTGCTCTATATAATTGCGATGTTCCTAAGTGCAACAAATTTTATTTATTTAGGAAACATTCTTTCAGTGCAAGTTTAAATTAACACTTAAACGTTTGATTTAAGAAAAAAAACTGCTACCTAATTGTCTTGAAGCAAAACAGAAAACTTTTCTTCCTGCTGCTCTGCAGACACAGGACAAGTGTCCAATCCAAAATACGCCCAGATACTTGTGATTTTTCTTTTCACTTTCCGCTGTGCCTTCGATCTAGTTTCCTACACAGACGGTTTTTGCTACCATGACAAAACTTTTACCTGCTCCTCTTCCTGCAGCCTGAGCCGTCTGCAGAGCCCGGTCCTCGGGGAGAGCGTGAGCATGTACAGACCAGTGGAGGAGCAGCAGAGCTTCTACACCAACCTCATGGTAACTCCTCCTCCTCCTCCTCCTCCTCCTCCTCCTCCTCCTCCTGCACGCTGAGGATTCTGGGATGTGAACTAGGGCTGCCCGATAAATCGTATTTCCATCGTCATCGCGGTGTCAACATGCACGATAAACACATCGCGTAAGGTTGCCTGAAATGCGATTAGTACGTTGCATTCATCCCCCCGCGGTCGGACTCACACTCACACATCACACAGTTTATAAACGTTGATTAATGTTAACAGTTACCTGTCTCAAAACCAGTGTTGCTACTGGCTTTCTTTTTCCTCTTTTTGCCCGCGGTCGGGTTGAGAAATGCATTACAAGACACGGCTCCAAATGTTTATGTTTTTTTTTTCCTGTGACCAATCGACCAATGAAATCTTGGTCGGCTTTTGGTGTGAACGCACAGTGATTTTTTTTTGGTCAACCAGTGCTTGGTCAACTATTTGGGGGCAGCCCTAGTAACAACAACAACAATGGCGGACTTCTGTCAGGTTTCTCACATACCGCGCCTGAAACACATCCACGCAGCATCGATCAGCATATTTGTACTTGCACAACTTGTGTTTAGTCGGCTTATAATGTTCGGAGTTTGTTCACAGCATCGCAAGTTTTCCACCCTTCTTCTCCGTTTGTGGTGTATTTGTGTGGCAGCGTTACAGCACCACCACTACAGTGTTTACTACAGCGTGTTGAGGTTGTTTTCAGAGAGACACAGGAACTGTATGGTTAATATGCAGCACACCAAAAACAGAGTGGACACGCACATCACACCAGTGAGGGCAGGTGCAGAGTGCAAACAATGAGCAAAATAGAAAAAGCAAGAGCACTCGCAGCTCTGCAGGACTCGGTGTCAATTTATTGTAGTGACGTACGTTTCGAGCAGTGTAGCTCTTCGTCAGACCAAATATGCAGCACACCTAAATGTTTTATTATTTATCGCAAGTCATATCGTCATCGCAATACTGAACAGTGTCATTGCACATCGGACATCCCATCAATCAGCCAATCATATCTATTACATCCGGTTTGCCTGTTCACCTGCTGGCTCTAATTAACATCCCTTGTTCTCTTTTAGTTTTTTTAGTAGTATGTTTTTCTTATTTGAACTTGTTTTTATGAGTATTTTAAACTATTTATTGCACTCCCCGCACTTTCTCCTTTTTTTTCTCTTTTCTCTCTTGGATATGTGTGCCAGTGTTGCTACTGCAATGTATGTATTGTGTATGTATGTTTTACAAGTACAAAGCAGCTGCATTATGCCCAAGACGAATTTCCCTCCCAGGACAAATAAAGTTTATTTGATTGATTGATTTTGACATTCTCCTGATATCGTGCAGGCCTAATGTGAACTCCCCGGTCCTGTCTCTCTCTCTCCCTCAGACTCAGCTCACCAGCCGCCTGCAGGACGACGACATCACACAGGAAGTGGACGAGTCCTTCAGCAGCAGCAGGAGGAGGAGGAGCTTGTCTGTGGTTCCTGACCGCCACCAGACCAGTGTCGCCTCCTCTTTCTCCTCCTCGTCCTCCTCCTCCTCCTCCTCCTCTTCATCCAGGAGGAAGCAGCAGCAGCAGCAGCTGAGTCCAGCAGCAGGAGGAGGAGGAGACCCGGTGATCAGCGCTACGCTCCGCCAGCTGCAGCAGCTCGGCGTCGACGTGGACAACGACCTGACAGAGTCTGACAGGAGCCGCATCAGGACTGTGGAGAGCGCCAGGTGAGTCTGAGGAGTCTAAAGTCTAAAGGACACGTTTACATTTTGTTTTTATATCATAAACTATTCGATTTTTTTTTTCATTGAATGACTATTTGAATATTTGAAAATCCCTTCCCATCTCTGATGAGTTTTTATTCTACCAATCAAAGCCAGTCATCATCACTTATGTGCATAGACACCACTGATGAGGCCATTAGCGTAGCGTAGCTCTGAGCAGCTCACGGCTCTGCTCCACCGTTCTAAAAACAGCTTGCACCGACAATTAAAGGTAACCAACCTACTGCTATGACTATAGGGATTACGGCAATGGGCCAATTTGACAAAATGTTGAACTATCCCTTTAAGTGTTAATTTAAATTGCACTAAAGGAACATCTTCTAAATAAATAAACTTGCTGCACTTGTTGCACTTAAGAACATCGCGATTATATAGATCAGTGGTTCCCAAAGTGTGGTCCGGGGACCCCCAGGGGGCCTTGAGAGAGTTCAAGGGGGTCCCAAACTTTTTCATTAAATTTTATCACGTTTTCCTAGGATTTCTTCTTTTCCTTTCTTTTTTATTTTACGACTACGTAAATAAAAGAAAACTTTTTTCGAGAAATTTAACCACTTCTAAAAAATTTGGGGAGAAATTTCACCTTTTTTTTTGTCTCAAATTTGTTATGTTTTTTTTCTTTTTCTTTTTTGAGAAATTTTACAATTTTTTTCTAAAAAAAATTCTAAATTTTTTTAATTTTCTAGAATTTTTTTTTGCTTTTTCTTTCTGTTGCCAATGTTAACACTTTTTTCAAACAATTTCGCAAACTTTTTTTTTTTTTGAGAAATGTTACCACTTTTTAAAAATTAATTTAGCAATTTTCCCAAAGATTCACGATTTTTTTTTCAATTTTAAGACTTTTTTCTTAAATTAAAAAAAAAAAAATTTGAGAAATGTAACCACTTTTTTCTAATTTTTTAAAAAACTTAAAAAAAAAATTTTTACCTTCTTTTTTTAATGTTTTTTTGAGAAATTTTATCACTTTTTTTGTAGAATTTTCTAGAACACACTAAGTTTTACCAACAACAAAAGACAAAGACAACTAAAAGAAGGGAAATCGAAATATTAGAAGTCATGGAGCAACGGATCACAGTTGATCTGTGATCCGTTCTGATCAACGACAGTTTCAACCTTCGAATGTTCTCATTTTAAAAAATAATTTGAATTCCGTTGAATAGTGAAGTTCATTCTGACCGTAGAAAGTAGCGCCGTTCATTTACAACGCCGTTATTCCCATCAGAGGTCGTATATGATGACGACCAATGACGGAGCAGTACAGGGGTCTGAGGTCACTTCCTGTAGCTCCGGAGTCTTTACTCAACATGTTTCTGTGTGTCTGTGTGTGTGTTTGTCGTCATCCAGCACGCTGGCGAGCATCAACCCTGCGGCCGTCGTGTCCAGACTGAGCGTGTCCTCTGATCCGACCGTCAGCGCTCTGTTCCCCGGCGGCAGCGTGGACCTGAGCCTCGAGGCCAACGCCATCGCTCTGCGTTACCTCAGCGACGCTCAGCTCAGCAGGTTGTCTCTGGGAGGCCACGCCCCCTTACCCACCGCCACCACCACCTCCTCCTCCTCCTCCTCTACCGGCGACTCCCTGCTGTCGCCTAGCAACATGTCTCTGGCCACCAGGAAGTACATGCGGAGGTATGCGTTGCTACTCGATCAGAGTCGCACATTTCATCTGCTTCATATCAAAGTTAAAAAAGATATAACATATAAAATCCAAAACAATGTGAAGGGGAAATGCCAGAAAACCCTCCAGGGGCTTGTAGGGTGGCATTGTCCGACTACAGTTCTAAGCTAATGAGCATAGACACATTTGTGAGGTACAAAAGTCGTTCGTACATAATAAATACAAACATGGTTTAACATGATTTAACATTGTACAATGCAGTACAAAAAGCTTGATAAACACATGATAAGAAATATAGAATAATCCCAGTTTAGATAGGCAGACCATGTGGAAAGTATTGACTGGTTAACAGGAGAGACTTTAGTGCTCTCCTAAACTGTTTTTTAATACATTTTTTCATGTTATTTTGTGTTTTTTCACATTAAACTGTAATATAAGGTGGAGGCTTAAAAATAAGCCCCTTGTGGCTTTTTGCCTCTCTTATTGTTACCTACCATTGATTCTAGTGCTGCACGATTAATCCAATCGCAATCGCGATGTCACGCCGTGCGATTACGTAATCGCACGAAAGAGTGCGATTGGCGATTTAAAGTACATAAATGTGCGACCGCGTGAGCCTGTAAACGGGACTTTAACTCCTGTAGTGTGTGGAGCAGAGCCGCTAATGTGTGCAGCATAGCAGACTCCGTCAGTAGTCATGTGACCAGCAGGTCTGATCACGTGACTACCCAGCTGGCAGACAGCGCTCCATGTGCTGCAGGACCGTCTCCCCGTGATTACGGCAGGTGTGGAGCTTTAGCGTCACGGAGCGAACTGTGGCTGTATTCGAAACCGCATACTATACTGCTAGTACGTACTGATTTGGCCAAAATGTAGTATGTAGTATGCAGTATGCGAACAAAAGCAAAATCTGCAGTATGTGAAAAGTTCCCGGATGTCGTACTGATTCGGAAAATATCTCCAGTATGCATCTGACCAGTCTACATCGCCTACTGTATCCCACAATGCAATGCTCCCCTGACGTCCTAACGTAACCAGAGCGTAACCAAAGACGGTAGTGTAGCCGTGTACCGTAACTATAGTTTAATAAAATAAAACTTCATGCAGACTGATCGGTTCATTGTAAAATATTTATTTATTTTTTGTAAATGTGGTGGTTTCTGTACGTAACGTCAGGCTCCAGAGCCCCGAGGCAGCGCTGCTTAACTTACACACAGGAAGCTTCACTTTACATTCAAACAAACTAATGCTACTGCCACAATTGAGATTTCATCAATGAGACCAACATTTATCTCCTGAAAATAATTTAACCAGCCGGTGGTAAACCTTTAAAAACCTGCGGGTAAGTTAATTAGCGACCGTTTTCTCCTCCGGAATGACGTCGTAGTGCTGGCCGGCCGAGCACGTCAGGAGCCGGGCTGCTGCCTCTGTGATGTCCCAGTCGCTGCGGAGCTTCACTTCTCCGAAAAACATCGGAGCAAACTTTTAAACAGCCGTCATTTGGATAAACTGGCCGTATATTTGGGGTCTTAACAGTTACTTTCTCGCATGAAAATATATTAAAACTTTAAAAAGTTACATAATAACAGCGCTAGAGCGAGAAATAAAACAGCTTTTAGCCTGTTTTACAGCTGCTGCTGCCGGTTGCCGTGAAATGCATTCTGGGAAACTCGTATACTGCATACTGCGATGATAACGGCGTCGGTCTGCTGAAGTAGTATACTGAATCCCACATTCAGTATGCAGTATACAGTACATATAACGCAGTATGTAGTAGGCAGTACGGTAGTATGCGGTTTCGAAAACAGCCTGTGTTTTCCTCCGCAACATGTGCAGTGCGTTTAAAAAATGAGGAGGTATATGCCTGTTGGGGCGAACGACCAGAAAGCTCCGGTGTTTGGTTTTCTTTTAACTGTCTTTTTTATTTTTTATTTTTTTTTTATTTTACGGTAACAGCCACACTCATTTGCATTCTCCTCTCGTCTCCTCCGTTGTGTGTGTGTGTGTGTGTGTGTGCGCGCGCGCGTGCGTGTCTGTGTGTGTGTGTGTGTCTGTCTGTCTGTCTCTGTGTTACCTGTGTACCTGTGTGCTGTGAGAGGAGGGAGGGGGGGGAGAAAGGCATTGTAATAAATGATGGCATTGCAGTAGACTATGAAACTGCACAAAAAGTTACCTATTTTTATTTAATACAAAGATACTGTGAGGAAACACTTATTATTTGAGAAATACACTCCTAAAATATGGTTATTTCCTGTGCTGTGCTTGATAATCAAGCAAATAGACTCCTCACAGCATTAACTTACAATATCGCAATCGCAATCGCAAATCGCAATATTTTCCACCATAATCACAATCGCACATTTTTATCAAATCGTGCAGCACTAATTGATTGATTGATATCTTTATTTCGATCATGTAAACGACGATGTAAAAAAATAAAATAAATAAGATAAAATAATAATATAATAAGGAAATAAGTGAACAGCAAAAATGTATACACAACAGGGTTCGACAATAACGGTTGCCCGATTGCCCGGGGCAAGTAAAAATTACCGGCGGGCAGGTAGAACCTGCGCGGACTTGCCCGGTCGGGCAAGCACCGACACAGATTTTATTATTTTTTATTTTCGGACTTTTTATGCATTTATTTTGAAAGGACAGCTGGAGAGAGACGGGGGGAGAGGGAGCGAGTGAGAGGGGGGGTTGACGCGGAGCAAAGGCACTGTCAGGTGGGATCGAGCTGGGTCGCTGCAGCGGGTGCTCTACCAGGTGAGATAGGCTGTACGTCGCTCGCGGCTGGCCGTATTTAATCGGCGATTTCACCGAACATTTCACTGACGGTGAGCGGCCTGACGCTGCTTCATTAACGCCGCCGCTGTTTGAGACTCGGGGCAGACGCACACAGCAACAGTCACCTGTTACCGTTACCATACCGACGAGCTAACGTGTCCTTTTTAGGTTATAATCCTGTTGTCAATAAACACACGTGGAGACGGCGCTACAACCAGGGGTGTGAAACATGCGGCCCGCGGGCCAAAACCGGCCCGGCAGTGGGTCCAATCCGGCCCTCAGCAAGTGTGAAAATCTTAAATTGCACATATTTTTATCAAGAAATTTCAGGTGGTTCATAATATGTTTTGTAAAAGGATAGTTCATTAACTGTAAACATCTTAATAATGTACTAAAACAGAGGAAAAATAAAAATTTTAAAATATATGTATAGGCTATCATGCTATTGTTTTACTGGTTAGGCCTACTTGAGATCAAATTGTGCTGTTTGTTACCCCTGAACTAAATTGAGTTTGACACACATGATTGGCTGTTTGCTTGTCACTGTTGTTTCAATGTCCCACATCCTTTTACAGGGGCAACTCAATAAACTAGAGTAACATGGAAAAGTCTAGGCTATTTCCAGTAGTTCAAGTCAAATGGCCCCAACCAAGTATTGAGAGCATATAGATGGACATGAACATTTTCATATAAAAAATTATTTTTTAAATTGGTTTTTTCTAATATATATATATTTTTTAGATACTGCATTAATACTGAAGCTAAATTGTCCACTGCAGCATGTGAATGCAATGAAAAAAATAAAATCTGATTGGAGGAGCCAGCTTTCTGTTAAAATGTTGTCCAGGTTAATGTTTTTAGCCATTAAAAGGCCCTTCAGTTCAAGATTTCAACTGTGATCGGGCATTAAACAGGTGGCTCACCTGTTCAGATAGGGCATGGAGGGTGTAACTGCTACTGGTCAAATAATGTGAAATAGCAGTTAATTTTACATGTCTGCAATGGTTGCCATTTAAATGAAATTATAGATAATAATAAATACTGCTTTCTGAAGAAAGAAGTGTTGTGTATATAGTCAACAGGAAGGATTTTAGTAAGATATAAGTCATGAGCGAAAGTATGCACCACACAACCAGAAAAAAAAACCTAGGCAGGGCAAGTAAGAATTTAGATGGGGCAAGTAGATTTGAAAAGTACTTGCCCGACAGGGCAAGTACGAAAAAACCTTAACGTCGGACCCTGCACAAAAAAAGTAACATCTCATAAGCAACGCAGTTTACATGAGCGAAAAGGAGTAGGAAGAAGTATAAACTTATCTAATCCTACCCCTATAATTTTAACTACATGTTCTAATGAAACATTCTACACATTACACATTTTAATCCAAATAGTAAGTAAGCAAACACCTTGTGTGAGTTATTCAATATACCTCTGGAGAATCATTTCTTTATGTCTCTTTTTAAACATGATTACACTCGAAATGTTTTTGATTTCAGTTACTCATATTATTCCACAGTTTTACTCCACAAATGGTGATACAGAAACCATGTTTTATGTTGTATTCTTTTAACTTTGTGCAAAAATAAAAATAAAAATTCAAATTCAAATTCAATTCAGGTACGGGCTGATCGAGGAGGAAGAGGAGGACGAAGACGAGCAGCGTGATGTCACGGTCCAGGAGGCGTTGGCCGAAACGACGAACACGAAGCTCCTCCTCCCACAGAGTCAGCTGATCAGAGATCTGCGGCCCAAGATGCAGCTGTTGGCGGGAAACGCCAAATCCAACATGGCCGCCAACATGGCCGCCAGCACCAAGGAGAACTGTCCCAGCAGGCGGCGGCCATCTTTACCGAGGGCAGCGAGCAGCCGCCAGGTGGAAGCGTCCGTAGGAAACATCCTGGACCTGAGCCGCCTCAGACAGCTTCCCAAACTGTTCTGAACTGAACTTAAAATGTGTTTTTAATGGAAGTTTGTCACTTTACTTTTCCTGTTACAGCTGTTTATGTGTTATTGTGTGTGTGTGTGTGTGTGTGTGTGTGTGTGTGTGTGTTGTGTGTGTGTGTGTGTGTGTGTGTGTGTGTGTGTGTGTGTGTGTGTGTGTGTGTGTGTGTGTGTGTGTGTGTGTGTGTGTGTGTGTGTGTGTGTGTGTGTGTGTGTGTGTGTGTGTGTGTGTGTGTGTGTGTGTGTGTGTGTGTGTGTGTGTGTGTGTGTGTGCGTGTGTTTATATATTTTACAGGTTGTGTCTCTGATGTTTGTGTTAATAAAGTCTCTTTTCACTGGTTTTTAATTTTTCACCAATAAAATGAATTTGATTCTTTCAGCAGCTTCGTCCATGTTTGTTTCTTTGACCTCCTCTTCCTCTTCCTCATCTCCTCCTCCTCTTCTCATCTTCTCCTCCTCCTTTTCTTTCTCCTCTTCTCCTTCTTCCTATTCCTCCTCCTTTCCCCTACTTCTTCCTCTTCCTTCTTCTCCTCCTTCCTATTCCTACTCTTCTTCCTCCTCCTCTTCTCTCTCCTCTTCCACCTCTTCTCATTTTCTTTCTCCTCTTTCCTATTCCTCCTTCCTCTTCCTACTCTTCTTCCTCCTCCTCCTTTTCTCTCTCCTCTTCCTCCACTTCTCCTTCTTCCTATTCCTCTTCCTTCTTCCTCCTCCTTTCCCCTACTTCTTCCTCTTCCTTCTTCTCCTCCTTCCTATTCCTCTTCTTCCTACTCTCCTTCCTCCTCCTCTTCTCTCTCCTCTTCCACCTCTTCTCCTTTTCTTTCTCCTCTTTCCTATTCCTCCTCTTCTTCCTCCTTCCTCTTCCTACTCTTCCTCCTCCTCCTTTTCTCTCTCCTCTTCCTCCTCTTCTCCTTCTTCCTCTTCCTCCTTTTCTTTCTCCTATTCCTCCTCTTCTTCCTCTTCTCCTTTTTCCTCTTCCTCTTCTTCCTCCTTCCTCTTCCTACTCTTATTTCTCCTTCCTATTGCTCCTCTTCCTCCTCCTCTTCTCCTTCTTCCCCTTCTTTCTCCTTCCTATTCTTTCTCCTTCCTCTTCCTCCTCCTTTTCTTCCTCCTCTTCTCCTACTTCTTCCTCTTCCTCCTTCTCTTCCTCTTCTTTCTCTTCTCCTTTTCTTTCTCCTCTTTCCTATTCCTCCTCTCCTTCCTCTTCCTCCTCCTTTTCTCTCTCCTCTTCCTCCTTCTTTCTCCTTCCTATTCCTCTTCCTTCTCTTCTTTCTCCTCTTATCCTCCTTCCTCATCCTCTTCTCCTACTCCTTCCTCCTCTCCTTCTTCCTCTTCCTTCTCCTTCCTTCTCTTCCCTCCTCTTCCAGATGTGTCAGCTCAGGTAGAGTCCTCCCCCCACCCCCCCTTCCTCATTCTCCTTTCTATTCCTCCTCTTCTTTCTCCTTCTTCCTCTTCTCTTCCTCCTTTTCTTTCTACTCTTCTACTTCTTCCTCCTTCTCCTTCCTATTCCTCCTCTTCTTCCTCCTCCTTTTCTCTCCTCTTCCTCCTCCTCTTCTCCTTCCTCCTTTTCTTTCTCCTCCTTTTTCTTTTTCCTCATTCTTCCTCCTCTTCTCCCCTTCTTCCTCCTCTTCTTTCTCCTCCTTCCTCTTCTTTCTCTTCTTCTCCCCCTACTTATCCCTCCTCTCCTCCTCCTTCTCCCTCTTCCTCCTCTTCCAGGTTTGTCAGCTCAGGTAGAGTCCTCTCCCCCTGCTGGTCGGAGCGCAGCCCTGCAGCTGTGTTGTCGTTATTGATCGGTGATCGGGGGGATGATGAGGTCATCAGTGAGGTCATCACTGGCCTGTTTGTGTCCAGATGTTTTTCCTGGTACGGAGCCGCGGTGCCGTGTTGACAGGACGGATCAATGTCTCAAAGGTCGCGTGGCGTCTGTCTGTGCTCTGCAGGACACTGACCTGAGCTCAGCGCCTCGAGCTCAGCAGATCACACACCGCCGTCTACCTGCGCAGGTAAGATCTACCTCTAATTCATTCACCAACAACCACCTTCTTCTTTTTTGTTCTTCTTAGAGTCGGTTCTGTGTTTTACAGACTTTTCCTGTGCAACCTCGAACGCAACACTTGACTCCAGTGTTGTAACAAGGTTTTTTTTGTGTGTGTGTGTGTGTGTGTGTTTTTTTTTCTCATTTAAACATTTTTTTAAAACGTTGCGTGGAAGAAAACCAAGATATTTTTAATCCAGTGATGATTGTGTGAGGTGTTCACGGACCTTCTGTTAAACAGAGATCTGATGATCAGTGCTGCTGCTGCTTATGTTTGTCATGGTTTCTGTGTTTGGTTCAAAAAACAAATGTATTTGTCCATTAAGAGACACAAAAAAAACCCAGAACATTCACAAACACAAGACTCAAAAATACAAAAGAGATTAAATGAATAATTCAACGAAAAACACAAAAACACAGTTTGTTTATGATAAAGTTCAAACTCTGGTCCAGAGATTGATGAGTAACTGGTGTGTAGGCGTGTGTGTGTGTGTGTGTGTGCACAAGTGATCTGGTGAAGCAAAATTAAAATCTGTTTGGATAGAAAACGTAAATGACTCTTTTCGCTTCTGATCAATATTTTAATTTTAATAATTTATGAAGATCAATTTATTATTTAAAGGGATACACCAACATTTTTTTTTTTTCGTGTCTTGCCTCACTTCCGAGTCCATGACCAGCAGATAGACACCATCCTTTCGACTGTGCGTGCAGTAACAAGGGAGATAGAGCCGTATCGCCGTAATTAGCTTAGCTCAAACGCTGGAAGTGTATAGGTAGTATTAGCCTGCCTCCACCTAAAGTCGCTAATTAGCTTAGCTCAAACACTGGAAGTGTATAGGTAGTGTTAGCCTGCCTCCACCTAAAGTCGCTAATTAGCTTAGCTCAAACACTGGAAGTGTATGGGTAGTGTTAGCCTGCCTCCACCTAAAGTCATCAGAGAAACTCTTCAGCAACTCTAAACGGAAACCGGCGGGCCGATCTTGGTCTCAGAGCTGACAAAACTCTCCGGTAAGGCATCTTGAGCGGTCAAATGTCGGTAACGGGACGAGATCGGTCTAAACAGAGGGTTCAAGCAAAGACGGTTTATTTTGTTTCAAGCTATAGCTACATCGAGGGTAGGTTAGCTTCCTGTTTCAAAGTAAAAGCACAAATTCTATCGTCATGGTTTTCTGTATGTAAAGGGCAACGGGTGTTTTATTTTGTGAAAGTAACCGGAAGTGCGTTGGTCACAACAGCTAGCTTGAGTAGGCTATAGGTAGTGTTAGCCTGCCTCCTACCTGAGCCGAAATCAGCAGTCAGAAGCTGATTTCATTTTAGCTCTAAACTCTGTAAATATATCACTTTATCCACATTTCAAACATGTTTAGGCGAGAAAGTAGCCGTTTAGATCAGCAGTGTGTCGTTAATTTGTCTAAATACCAGCTGTTCACAATTTTGTTCGGACGAATTCGGCGCTACTCAAGCTAGCCGTTGTGACCAACGCACTTCCGGTTACTTTCACTAAATAAAACACCCGTTTCCCTTTACATACAGAAAACCATGACGATAGAATTTGTGCTTTTACTTTGAAATAGGAAGCTAACCTACCCTCGATGTAGCTAGTTTGAACCAAAATAAACCGTCTTTGCTTGAACCCTCCGTTTTGACTGATCTCGTCCCGTTAGCGGCATTTGACCGCTCAAGATGCCTTACCGGAGAGTTTTGTCAGCTCTGAGACGAAGATCGGCCCGCCGGTTTCTGTTTAGAGTTGCTGAAGAGTTTCTCTGATGACTTTAGGTGGAGGCAGGCTAACACTACCCATACACTTCCAGCGTTTGAGCTAAGCTAATTAGCGGTGCAATACAGCTCTATTAGTGTTGCCACCCGTCCCGTTTTTCCCAGAATTGTTCTCTTATTTCATCAGCTGTCCCGGGGAAAAAGAAATCTCTCCCGGGACACAGTTTGTCCCGTTTTTGGGGGAAAATACATGTCACCATGAAACTCTTCCAAAGCAGAGAGATCAGTATCGCCTATGAACACATTCTATCCATTGCTGTTCTACGCTATTGCACGGACGCATCAGTTTTTTTTTCTGGCTGCTGCGGTGTAGGGGTCAGAGTCACCAGACACTTTTTACCGGGTAGACCCCGGTAAACATGCGCTGTCCCCCCCTGTAAAATTCTCAATAAAATTTCATGAATGAGACCTATTTTTCACCACAGAATAATATCCCTCCTCCCCCCTGCGCTATGACTGACCTGACGCGTCTAGGAGTGGTTGACAGCTCTCTCTCTCTCTTTTTTCTCACTTTTAATGATAAAGTCACGTTAAACCAGTCATTCCCATTAGGAAAACCAAATGTCTGACGCGCGAGTCCGCGACGACCTACTGGCACTGACACACCTGTCTATGGAACTCAACATGAGAGAGAAGGTGCTCTGCTCTTATTTCCATCTCACCCCACACACGTCCACCTGTGTCTTGTGAAGACGTACAGCGCGATGGAGAGAGAGAGAGAGAAGAGGGATCATACAGTAGGCTATACAGCTGCACTGCACACCAGCTGATCCGCCGGTCCTCTGAGTGAAATATGCAAGTTAGTCAGATAATCAGGGCCGTTGCTAGGAATTCTGGGGCCCCTGAAAGAATACTAAAGTGGGCCCCTGACTTTTCCACTTTTTTTCTTAGACTAAATATGTATTATCATTTTTTATTTATCCTACTTTGTTTTGATGCTAATGCAGAATTACTATGAGTATTAGTCAGGGTCTTATATTAATAATTCAGTCATACAAAGATTAGACTACTGGGGTTTTTTGTGGGCCCTACTGGGCGCTGGGCCCCTAGAATTATCATCACCTTTCTCCCATATACAACGGCCATGCAGATAATTAATGACATGTCCTGAATCAAAAGGTGGCAAAGTGACTGGACTGACTAGTTTTGTTTATTTAATTATTATTTTATTTTAACAACAAATGTTATGGCACTTTCGTTCATATGGCAGCAGAACATTGAAATAAAAGTGCACTTTACACTACTTTTGAATTCATTATTGGATTTTGCGTATAGCTACAAAAAATTGGTCGAATGTCCCTTTTTTTCACAAATTCAAGGTGGCAACCCTAAGCTCTATCTCCCTTGTTACTGCACGCACAGTCGAAAGGATGGTGTCTATCTGCTGGTCATGGACTCGGGAGTGAGGCAAGACATGAAAAAAAAATGTTGGCGTATCCCTTTAATCAACAAAATCAACCTGTTCATGATAATGATGATGAAGGTCTTTGACTCTGTGTGTCCAGGATGAGGGCTTCTGATTGGCTGTTGGTTCTGGCGGTGGTGCCGCTCATCTCTCTCGCCGCCACCGCCGCCACTCCTCCTTCTCCTCCTTCTCCTCCCGACATCTGCAGCGCCAAACCCAGAGACCTCCCGCTGGAGCCGCGCTGCATCTACCGCAGCCCCGAGCCCGACCCCGACGCCGAGGGCCCGACCGAGGAGCCAGAACCGGTCCCAGAGTCCACCAACCCCCGCGTGTGGGAGCTGTCCAAGGCCAACGGCCGCTTCGCCCTGGCGCTCTACAAGCAGCTGTCCGTCAGCAGAGCGCCGGCGGCCAACATCTTCATGTCGCCCATCAGCGTCTCCACCGCCTTCGCCATGACCAAGCTGGGAGCCTGCGACCAGACGCTGGAGCAGATCATGAAGGTGGTACCAGAACCACTCAGACCCACTTCTCCACCAGAAACAACCTGGTGCTGGTACCAGTGACTTAAAGGGATAGTTCAACATTTTGGCAAACTGGTCCATTGCCATAATCCCTATAGTCATAGCAGTAGGTTCGTTACCTTTAATTGTCGGTGCAAGCTATTTTTAGAACGGCGGAGCAGAGCTGTGAGCTGCTCAGAGCTACACTACGGAGGATCATTATGGGATTTCTTGGTTTCCCTCATCAAACTCATCAAATACACAATCCAACAACTCCACAACGCTCTGGTGGACAAGTTGTCCCAAAAAATTCAAAGCATAAAAAACATTTGTAATCTTTTCCCTCCATGACATTACTATGAAATTGACTGTTATTTCTAGGCCATATATTGGCATTACTACGTAATTAATTGTTATTTCTAGGCTATTTCTTGACATTATCACGTAGGCTAATTATCCTGTAATTATCGGCCTGTAAATTAAAGGGTTACCACATTAAATCTTGGCCCAAAAAAAGAAGAAGCCACCTTCGTTGTAATCACAGCGAATGTCAACTACACTTGATTTGCCCAAATAGGCGAATTGATCTAGCGTGTTGCAAAGCCATATACCTGTGCGGAGGAATACTGAGTGAGTTGGTTGGTTCCAGATAAACAAACCTTTTTCCGACCAGCTGATGCATTGTAAATTTTTACTTTATTTCGTAATCTTGAACTGGTGTATTAGCCTATCTGAGATGGGACTTCTCATAGGCAGCGAAAATACGCGATTAATCGTCCCTCATTCACAACAGTGTGCTGCCTGTGTCTCGATGCAGTACGATGCGCCTGTGTTTCTCCTTGGGGGGGAGCAGAGACCTTTCTACTGCAGATATTATACCTAATGGCAATTTGTACCTCATACAACCCCACTTAAAAAAAAAGCTGAACTATCCCTTTAAGTGAACGTTAGCCGTTCTTTAGCTCAACTTCTTAGCTTCAAACGCTAGCTTGTACTCTCATTGATTAGCAGTTCTTGGCTCTGGAGTCGGTTCTGGTCTGGAACTAGTTTTGAGAGCTTACAGCTTGGACGCACTAGACGCGGAACCGAAGCGCAGCGCCCTGGAGCGGAGGGAGTTTCAGTTCGGCGCACATGTTAACAGGTCTGCCTGGCCGCACATCTCGCGCCGTGGAGCGCAGTGCGCGCGCCTGGAGCGCTTCAGTTCGGTTCATTTCTATTTTTCACGCGAGCCGCGCGCGCCGAGAGCGCCGTCTGTCAAGCTGGACAGACGTGGTCGTACCAGACAGGAAGTCGGGCACAGAAAAGGCGAGAGAATCCGGTCAATTTTCAAAATAAAATAATTAAATGATGATTAATTAAGTTGTTGCTTGTCCATCTAAACATATTTGACCGTTGCGTCTGCACACGAGACACACAGACACATGTTTAAAATGACGTGTGTGTGTGGAAAACCGAGTGAATACGAGTATGAACGACTGCAGTCGATGTCTGACCGGCGCGGAGAGAGGAGGAGAAGTAGCTCCCAGTGCGACCACCCAAGCGCCCGAGAAGCCGCGCGCAGTGCGCGCGCCCAGCTTCCGCGTGCAGTGCGTCCAAGGGGTTAGGAGGTCGAAAAGCAAAGAATCGGTGCGAAATCCGTCTCAGGCTCCGAACCAGCACTGGAAGCAGCTCGGTGGAAAAGGGAGTATGAGACCGCGATCGACTGATTAGGGAACTTGTCTCACCTGCGTCCGTCTGTCCGTCTGTCTGTGCAGGTGTTTGAGTTCGACAGCATCAAGGAGAAGACCTCGGACCAGGTCCACTTCTTCTTCGCCAAGCTGAACTGCCGTCTGTACAGGAAGAAAGACGAGACGACGGAGCTCATCTCCGCCAACCGTCTGTTCGGGGACAAGTCGCTGGTCTTCAACGAGACCTACCAGCACATCAGCGAGACCGTCTACGGCGCCAAGCTGCTGCCGCTCAACTTCAAGGTAACGTCAGTCACCTTCCGTCACTAGGTCGACCGCTGCGATCCTCTGAAAAGTCGGCTCTCAAGGAAACCAAGAAATAGTTTGTTCTTCCCCGGGAGTTGTGACATCATCAGTGGGCGTGTCTTACTCTAGGAGAAGGCAGCGACTGACAAAGAAAAAGAAAAATAGTTTGATTTGTCGTGGTCTGCTGAGGAAACGAAATGTTTGGTGGCGATTTGGGCATCGAAAGAATTTTAGGGCTGCCCCCAAATAGTCGACCAAAAAGTCATTAGTCCACCAAAATTTAATTGGTCGATTGGTTGCAGGAAAAAAAAAAACACATTTGGAGCCATGTCTTGTCAAAATTAAGTCAAAATCAATATGACTGAACTGTATATATGAAAGGCTATAGGGCTTTTAATTTGAAGGGCCAGATACAGGAAGTCGTGACACGGCACGGCAGGTCCCTATTTTTTATTTAATTTTTTATTCGACTAATCACCATAAATGACGACTATTGGTCGTCCAAGAAAATCTTTGGTCGGGGGCAGCCCTACAGAATTTCAAGAAAATCTAGAAAGCAGCACAAGAAAAGAAGAAGTTTTTTGAATTTCCCTATTGTGACTTTCCTTCGTGGTGTCAAAGCCACAAAACTATGTGCTCCCTCTCACAGATTTCATGTCCAACTGAAGCTGTCGGTGATGTATTTCCACTGAAATTCTAGCACTCTAGATATACAAGACATAGACAAAAATACAAACTATGAAATTATGAAATTCAAAATTGATAAATTTTGGCTCCTACAGTCCCTTTGGCTTAAAGGTATACCGTAGTTCACCCAAAATTGAAATTTCACTCATTATCTCCTCCCCCTCATGTGGACTAAGGGCTGGGAGAAGTTTCAGAGTCCTCCGTGGCTTCTCTGAGTTACAGGGGGTCTCGGCGTAGCAGTGCATGTCCATATAACGGTTGCAAATGGATACCAACTGTCTTCGTAGCAAAAAGACACACCAAAAAACATCCAAATACCTCCATGCTGCTCGTATGTAATGTCCCTGTATTGAAGCCCCGAAATGCAAAATTGTCCCGAAAAAAATTAAATAAGTCTATTTAAACCAGGGTCCGCCCTCTTCCCGGTTCATCCAAATATGAGTGAAATTTCCATTTTGGGTGAACTATCTCTTTATAAAGTAAAGTAATTCTCATCTTTGAACTCTGGGAAGAGTTGGTTAAGGCTGCCTTCACTCCAATGCCAGACCAAGTAATTAGTAAACTCAAAAAAAAAAAACTGAAGTTGATTACAGAGACAGCAAAAAAGCAAAAACTCCAGAACCAGCACTGTGTCAGTCTGAAAGCCCCATCAGTATCGGTCTTCCCACTGACCCTGGGTCTTCCCAACAGGACAACCCGGAGGAGGCCCGGGTCACCATCAACGACTGGATCTCCAACAAGACGGAGAACAGGATCCAGGACACGCTGCCAGTCGGGGTTCTGGACTCCACCACGGTCCTGGTCCTGGTCAACACCATCTACTTCAAGGTAGGAGCCTCAAACACCATGAGAGTCCGGTCCGGTCTGGTCGGTGAGCTCCTCAGGTTTCTACCGATGCAACAGACTCCAAAGCTCTTAGACCGGACGACTGGTCCTCCGAGCGCTGACGAATCAGCCGCGTAGGCACCGGTGGGCGCCCACCACCCAACGGAAAACCCTGCCCACCCAGACAGTTTGCACCAGTTATTGGACATACCGTATATCAGTGGTTCTCAACCTTTTTTACATCAAGGACCCCTAAATTGACACAAATTAGACCACGGACCCCCATCGGACAAAATTTTCAAGCAAACCAGAAATACACCAATATTTGTTCTGAGACTGAATAACGTTACTCTGAATTTTTGGAAACTTTATAGAGAAATTTCTGGAAAAAGTGGTACAATTTCTCCAAAAACATTTAAACATTTGTAGGAAGAGGTGGTTAAAAGAAATCTCAAAAAAAGTTTTAAAAAAAAAGTATAAGTAAAAAATAAAAAGTTAAAGATTTTCTACAAAAAAAGTGGTAAAATTCTCAAAAAAAAAACAAACCAAAAAAAAAACCCGGACCGAACAGCTATATAACATTTTAAAACAACTTAATAATATTTGTCTGTGTGTTTATATACTGTATGTGTGTGAAATTAATTTTCCATTTTTTATTTCCCCCTCTATATTTTGTCATATCAATTTTTCTACATTCAAAAAAGGATGTAAAATACTTAATTGTACCTCACAGAGTTGAGGATTTATAAGAATTCATACACAAAGAGACCAGGCGAGAGGAAAATAGAAGAACATTCCATAGACCATGTAGGCTATAGGGGAGAGTGGGGTAAGTTGAGCCACTTTTTGTATTCAGGATCACTACATCAAGACAATTATAGTTTTGCGGAGACGAAAAAAGCACAAGGCTTACTTCAGGCACTCACGCGCAGGAGACAAGGTGATGCGTAAAAAGCCTTTAATAAATCAGGGCATGGATACAAAAGAACGCCGATCGGTTTGAAAACATTTTTCAACTTCAAGAGCACCCCGCAACACCTGGAGTTACCTTTGTTTCCACCACGAGCACTCGTATCCCCCCCCCCCCCCCCCTCCCCCCGCCTTTGAAAACAATTATAGTTTTGTTGCTAACTAACACATATATTTCAGGATGTTTTGCATCCCTACAAATTAACAGAATGAGTGTAAATATAACTTTTTAAAATATAGCATGTTCAAAAAAAGTGGTCTTGACCATAGGAGTGGGGTAAATTGATCAACCCCCCCTTCTTTCCTTCCATCCATCTCCTCCCTCCCCCCTTTACTTAATATTTCATCTGTCCAGGCTACAGGTGAACACAAACTACAGGGACTTCCTGCTGAGCCACCAACTCACTGAGATTTGGGGAGTTTTGCAATTACGTGCATCTTGGGAAGAATCCCAGAGATTTTTCTTTGAAAGTAAAGTTAACACACTATAAACAACTTTTCCTGTTTATAGGAACATACTTACTGTAATCACAAACATACAGAATCTTGATTTAATCATTTGGACATATATAGCCAAAATACATTCATTAAGTGTATAGGATAGGTGGCTCAACTTACCCCACAGCTACCCTAGCTTGGGTTTATTGCTCTCACAGCTAAAATGGTGCAGTTTCATGCTAGGTTTACTAGCTCATGTTGTAGCTCATAGATGCCACAACCCATGTATAAAACAAATTTGCAATCATCTCTTTTGGTCTAAACACAATTCTCATGAAACTTATGATCGACGAAATTCACTCTCGAGAGTGAAAAATGATTTTTTGGTCATAAATGTTAAACCACTTTACTCACGTGATTCTAATCTTCACAGACTCCATGAAATGATGCCTGCCTCCCAAATATTTGGTCACATGCTAACTTTTTCCTATAGTTTCCTAGAAACAAGGGGTGGGTCAACTTACCCACTGGCTCATCTTACCCCACTCTCCCCTAAATGTGTTTCATCCCCCTGGCACTGGGTTTGGAACGCATAGCATAGAGTAGTTGTGTGCTGTAAGATGCGTTCCAATCCCCTGGCACTGTAGTTATTATGTGGGCTACAAGATGCATTTGTCAGCCCTCTGGTACTGTTATTATGTAGCTAGGCTATAAGCTAATTTCTGGCTACGCTACTGTGACGAATGTCCCCGTCCTGTCTCTCCTCTTCGCCTCTCAGGGTCAGTGGAAGAACAAGTTCGACAAGGACAACGTCTTCAACTCGGACTTCCACGTCAGCGAGACTCGCACCTGTCCCGTGGACATGATGTACCAGGAGACCAAGTTCAGGTACAAGAACTTCATCGACGAGCAGATCCAGATCCTGGAGATGCCGTACCGCGGAGACGACATCACCATGGTGCTGATCCTGCCCAGGAGAGGAACGCCGCTCAGTCAGGTGGATAACATCTAACGTCTGTCCTTCCTTCCTCTGTGCTGCTGCTGCTGCTTTTAGCAAACGTTTGTTTCCTTTCCTGAGAAGATGTGAAGGTCACGAGATGTTTCTGTGAGAACCTCGTTTAGTATTTGTTCCTCAGGTCAGAGGAGAAGTTTAGACTCCAGGAGCAAAAGTTTGGACACACCTTCTCATTTAATGGTCTTATCTTTGTTTTTATGACTTTCTACATTCTAGATTCAAACTGAAGACATCAAAACTATGAAGGAACATGGAGTTATGTTATAAACACAAAAGTGTTCATTAAAACGTGTGTTCTCTGTCAGCTGACCTAAACCCAGCTGAGATGGTTTGGGATGAGTTGGAGCACAGAGTGAAGGTCAAACAGCAACAAGTTCTTCTCCTTCAACACTGTTGGAAAACAAAAACGATTTGACCCCATGAAGCTGAGGACTGGATCTAAAGTCTGAGAAAAGCTGCCATCAAAGTAAAAGATGGAAAAATCTAATATATCAAACTTTGTTTAACACTTTTTTGTTTTCTACATTATTCAGTAACCTTTTAATTTATAGGCATTAATAACGTGATAATGTCTACAAATAGCCTAGAAATAACGGTCGATTTCACAGTAATGTCAAGAAATATCGCTAAGAAATAACCATTGATTGCATAGAAATAGCCCAGAAATATCGGTCAACTGCAGAGACTTGGTGGAGAAAAATTCTGGCCTTTCCCCAAAAATCCAAAGCATGAAAACCGTATGTAATCTTTTGCTTTTATGAAAAACATTACTATGAAATTGACCTTTATTTCTAGGCTATTTCTTGACATTACTACGCAATTAATTGTTATTTCTTGGCTATTTCTTTAGGCTACATGATCATGTAATTAATGGCCTTTAAATTAAAGGGTTACCAATTGTGAATGTGTGTGTGAATGGGTGAATGCGATGTACTGTAAAGCGCTTTGGGTATCGTTCAGGTTTAGTAAAGCGCTGTATAAATACAGACCATTTACCATTTACCAATTATTAGGGCCCGAGCGGCGACTGCAAGTCGCCCAGCGAAAGCCCTATTGTTATTGCTCTGTTTATTATTATTCTTTCATTCTTTTTCTCTCAAAAGGATCGCATTTTTGGAGGCTTCAACATGCCCCAAAACGCGTAAATTTTGGCATGCACATCAGGACTGGCGAAAAATTTGATATTTTAAAGTCGTTGGAAATGGGCGTGGCCAAATGGCTAAATAGCGCCCCCTAGAAAATTTCAAAACATCAGCCCCGCCTTTGTGTGTCACCTAGACGCATGAAATTTGGTGGGCTTATAGAACATGGCAAGACACACAAAAAAGCCTCTTATGTCATGGTGAAATCACAACAGGAAGTCGGCCATTTTGGTTTGAATTTTTGACCTGTTTGATCTATCTTCTCCTAGGGATTTTGTCCGATTGACTTCAAATTGGCTGGAGACCACCGAGATGCCACTCTGATCAAAAGTTGTGCTCCGCAGGTCTCTAGGTCAAAGGGCGTGGCTTCTGGGGCCTTGAGGATTTTGGCGACTTTTCGTTTGCTCGCCATTTCACCTTCGAACAGCTCTCACGCCCACATACTTTATCCGATCAGCTTCAAACTTGCTGGACATGATGACGGCTCCGCCCTGAACGTCCCTATATATTAATTTCCTACGTCACTCATAGCGCCCCCCGGTGGTAACAGGAAGTGGCCAGGTTTTACCTTAACGTGTACAGATGGCACATAGTTCACCCCATCAACTTCATTCCACTTCTAAAACATGCAGACTAAGGTGGTGAAGCTACATCATGAACGCTGTGAAGCTACGAGTAATGGCGTCCGTGTGGCGACGCGGCGACCATTCCTCGCCATGAAAATACGTTTGGCTTTATGATGGCTTTAATGAACTCGTATCATCATGAAAATTGGTACACAGGTCCAGGATCACGACCTCAACGTCTCCATATGCTCATAGGCGATCTCACTCATGTTGCCCCCTAGTGGAAACAGGAAGTGGCATATTTTACATCAACATTGTCCGATTTCCACGAAACTTCACATGTGTGATGAGGGACTGACCCTGAACACACCTGCACGCATCCCATTACTGCCCCCTAGTGGATGAACCATTAACTGCTCATAACTCTCTCATGCTTTGTCCGATTCACTCCAAACTTCACGTGTGTGATGAGGGACTGACCCTGAACACACCTGCACGCATCCCATTACTGCCCCCTGGTGGATGAACCATCAACTCATCATAACTCCTTCATGCTTTTTCCGATTTGCTCGAAACTTCACGTGTGTGATGAAGGTCCGCCCCTGAGCTCATCTGCCTACATCTGGTTACCGCCCCCTGGTGGATGAACGAAATATTGCGTTTTTTTGCTCCTGCCAGGGTTTTTCTCCCTTCTCACCACAGCCCCCGCGTGCCTCAGGCCCGGCGGTGGCGCGGAGTCGCGAGGGCCCGATCATCGCCGCTTGCGGCTTTAATTCCATATGTGTTCCTTCATAGTTTTGATGTCTTGATGTCTTCAGTTTGTATCTACAATGTAGAAAGTGATAAAAATAAAGGAAAAACCATGGAATGAGAAGGTGTGTCCAAACGTTTGAAGATAAAGTCATGTCCTCATGTAGTTGTGTGATTGTGTGTCTGTTGTGTGCAGGTGGAGGAGAACCTGAGCCTGAACAAGCTGAGCGACTGGTTGGGTCAGATGAAGGAGACGACCGTCACCGTCCACGTCCCTCGCTTCCGGGTGGAGGACAGCTTCAGTCTGAAGGAGCAGCTCCGGGCCATGGGCCTGACGGCGCTGTTCAGCCCCGAGGCCGCCAGCCTGCCAGGTGAGCCCCGCTACAGGTAGATCACAGGTAAAGGTCTCAGGTAGACGAGTCCAGGTGAGACCAGTGACTTCCTGTTTCACCTGTCTTCATCTCTCCTGTGTGTGTTTCAGGGATGCTGGAGGACGGAGGTGAAGGTCTCTTCATCACAGACGCCTTCCACAAAGCTTTTCTGGAGGTAAGTCAGACCAGGTCCTGATAGTCCTGGTCCTGGTCCTGGTCCTGGTCCTGGTCCTGGTCCTGGTCCTGGTCCTGGTCCTGGACCAGGTCCAGACCAGGTCCTGGTCCTGGTCCTGGTCCAGAGTCCAGACCACTGTTCCCTCTAAGGTGTTTTACTGCCCAGTAAGACAAAAAAAGTTGCACACTCAGATATCCCCGACTAGTTTACTGTTCATTTCTCCCTAATGTGGCTTCGAATTGTGAAATGTATGACCTTAACCGTGGTCTGTAGTGCAACTACGATTTTTGCTTGAGAATTATTATTACTGTTCATATCAAGAATGCTTCTGTGCCAAGAGTTGATGACACCAACTTGATGTTAGTTATTTTTTTCATATTGTTCATATGGCAATAAATGCAAACTCTATTTTGCCAAAACAATATTGTATTTTGTTATCATTAACTGTAACTGGAGTAGCCTAGGTAACGTTGTCAAAATAATCTGTTATTAATCATTATAGTAATAGCCAATTGTATTGATATTTGGGGTTGTAGAGGTGAGGCCACAGCACCAGCATGTGGACGTACTGTCGCTCACAGTCGCTCAAGCAGCTCAGGGGAGTTGGATTTCTGCTCAGGAGTTTTGAAAATTAGAGGGAACATTGGTCCAGACCTGGTCCTGGTCCTGGTCCAGAGTCCTGGTCCAGACCTGGTCCTGGTCCTGGTCCAGAGTCCAGACCTGGTCCAGAGTCCTGGTCCTGGTCCTGGTCCTGGTCCTGGTCCTGGTCCTGGTCCTGGTCCTGGTCCTGGTCCTGGTCTAGAGTCAGCTGACCCACCTGTTTCCTGGTTGCCAGGTGAACGAGGAGGGCAGCGAGGCGGCGGCGGCCACCACCGTCGTAGCGGTCGGACGCTCCATCAACCTGAACCGAGAGGTGTTCGTGGCCGACCGGCCGTTCCTGGTGCTGATCCGAGAGTCCACCATCAACACGCTGCTGTTCATTGGCCGAGTGGCCGACCCCTGCAGCCAATGAGAGACGAGCTGAAGAAGTGAAGCTGACCGGCCTGAGACTCGTGGTGCCTTCACTGTCCCCTCTGACAGCAGAGCGCTGCTCCCTGCACTGACCAATGATCCATCATCAATAATCAATAAACACAGTTTAACAATCTGAGTCTGAGTCACTGATTGATTCAAGTCTTTTATTGATCCTAGTGTTGATTCCTCTCAGCTCCCATGGCAACAAGGAACTGATGGTGAAGATGAGATGAAGAAACAGACTGATGTTAATTAAGATTGCTGGTCTGATGTGGTCTCTAGTGGTCTGACATGGTGTCTGTGGTCTCTGGTGGTCTAGTGGTCTCTAGTAGTCTGATTTGGTCTCATGTAGTCTGATGTGGTCTCATGTAGTCTGATGTGGTCTGATTTGGTCTCATGTAGTCTGATGTGGTCTGATTTTGTCTCATGCAGTCTGATTTGGTCTCATGTAGTCTGATGTGGTCTGATTTTGTCTCATGCAGTCTGATTTGGTCTGATGTGGTCTCATGTAGTCTGATTTGGTCTGATTTGGTCTCATGCAGTCTGATTTGGTCTGATTTGGTCTCATGTAGTCTGATGTAGTCTCATGTAGTCTGATTTGGTCTCATGTAGTCTGATGTAGTCTCATGTAGTCTGATTTGGTCTCATGTAGTCTGATTTGGTCTCATGTAGTCTGATGTGGTCTGATTTTGTCTCATGTAGTCTGATGTGGTCTGATTTGGTCTGATTTGGTCTCATGTAGTCTGATTTGGTCTGATTTGGTCTCATGTAGTCTGATTTGGTCTCATGTAGTCTGATGTGGTCTGATTTTGTCTCATGCAGTCTGATTTGGTCTGATTTGGTCTCATGTAGTCTGATTTGGTCTCATGTGGTCTGATTTGGTCTCATGTGGTCTGATTTGGTCTCATGTAGTCTGATTTGGTCTCATGTGGTCTGATTTGGTCTCATGTAGTCTGATTTGGTCTCATGTGGTCTGATTTGGTCTCATGTGGTCTGATTTGGTCTGATGTGGTCTGATTTGGTCTCATGTAGTCTGATTTGGTCTCATGTGGTCTGATTTGGTCTCATGTGGTCTGATTTGGTCTCATGTGGTCTGATTTGGTCTCATGTGGTCTGATTTGGTCTCATGTAGTCTGATTTGGTCTCATGTGGTCTGATTTGGTCTCATGTAGTCTGATTTGGTCTCATGTAATCTGATTTGGTCTGATGTGGTCTGATTTGGTCTCATGTAATCTGATTTGGTCTCATGTAGTCTGATTTGGTCTCATGTGGTCTGATTTGGTCTCATGTAGTCTGATTTGGTCTCATGTGGTCTGATTTGGTCACATGTAGTCTGATGTGGTCTGATTTGGTCTGATTTGGTCTCATGTAGTCTGATTTGGTCTCATGCGTTCTGATTTGGTCTGATTTGGTCTCATGCGTTCTGATTTGGTCTGATTTGGTCTCATGTAGTCTGATTTGGTCTCATGTAGTCTGATTTGGTCTCATGTGGTCTGATTTGGTCTCATGTAGTCTGATTTGGTCTCATGTAGTCTGATTTGGTCTGATTTGGTCTCATGTAGTCTGATTTGGTCTGATGTGGTCTGATTTGGTCTCATGTAGTCTGATTTGGTCTCATGTAGTCTGATTTGGTCTCATGTGGTCTCATGTAGTCTGATTTGGTCTCATGTGGTCTGATTTGGTCTCATGTGGTCTGATTTGGTCTCATGCGGTCTGATTTGGTCTCATGCAGTCTGACTGGTCTCATGTAGTCTGATTTGGTCTCATGTAGTCTGATGTAGTCTCATGTGGTCTCATGTGGTCTGATTTGGTCTCATGTGGTCTGATTTGGTCTCATGTGGTCTGATTTGGTCTCATGTAGTCTGATTTGGTCTGATTTGGTCTCATGTAGTCTGATGTAGTCTGATGTGGTCTCATGTGGTCTGATGTGGTCTCATGTGGTCTGATGTGGTCTCATGTGGTCTGATTTGGTCTCATGTGGTCTGATTTGGTCTCATGTAGTCTGATGTGGTCTGATTTGGTCTCATGTAGTCTGATGTGGTCTGATTTGGTCTCATGTAGTCTGATGTAGTCTCATGTGGTCTCATGTAGTCTGATTTGGTCTCATGTAGTCTGATGTGGTCTGATTTGGTCTCATGTAGTCTGATGTAGTCTCATGTGGTCTCATGTAGTCTGATGTGGTCTGATTTGGTCTCATGTAGTCTGATGTGGTCTCATGTAGTCTGATTTGGTCTCATGTAGTCTGATTTGGTCTCATGTGGTCTGATTTGGTCTCATGTAGTCTGATTTGGTCTCATGTGGTCTGATTTGGTCTCATGTAGTCTGATTTGGTCACATGTGGTCTGATTTGGTCTCATGTAGTCTGATTTGGTCTGATGTGGTCTGATTTGGTCTCATGTAATCTGATTTGGTCTCATGTAGTCTGATTTGGTCTCATGTGGTCTGATTTGGTCTCATGTAGTCTGATTTGGTCTCATGTGGTCTGATTTGGTCACATGTAGTCTGATGTGGTCTGATTTGGTCTGATTTGGTCTCATGTAGTCTGATTTGGTCTCATGCGTTCTGATTTGGTCTGATTTGGTCTCATGCGTTCTGATTTTGTCTGATTTTGTCTCATGCAGTCTGATTTGGTCTGATTTGGTCTCATGTAGTCTGATTTGGTCTCATGTAGTCTGATTTGGTCTCATGTGGTCTGATTTGGTCTCATGTAGTCTGATTTGGTCTCATGTAGTCTGATTTGGTCTGATTTGGTCTCATGTAGTCTGATTTGGTCTGATGTGGTCTGATTTGGTCTCATGTGGTCTGATTTGGTCTCATGTAGTCTGATTTGGTCTCATGTGGTCTCATGTAGTCTGATTTGGTCTCATGTGGTCTGATTTGGTCTCATGTGGTCTGATTTGGTCTCATGCGGTCTGATTTGGTCTCATGCAGTCTGACTGGTCTCATGTAGTCTGATTTGGTCTCATGTAGTCTGATGTAGTCTCATGTGGTCTCATGTGGTCTGATTTGGTCTCATGTGGTCTGATTTGGTCTCATGTGGTCTGATTTGGTCTCATGTGGTCTGATTTGGTCTCATGTAGTCTGATTTGGTCTGATTTGGTCTCATGTAGTCTGATGTAGTCTCATGTGGTCTCATGTGGTCTGATGTGGTCTCATGTGGTCTGATGTGGTCTCATGTGGTCTGATTTGGTCTCATGTGGTCTGATTTGGTCTCATGTAGTCTGATTTGGTCTCATGTAGTCTGATGTGGTCTGATTTGGTCTCATGTAGTCTGATGTGGTCTGATTTGGTCTCATGTAGTCTGATGTAGTCTCATGTGGTCTCATGTAGTCTGATTTGGTCTCATGTAGTCTGATGTGGTCTGATTTGGTCTCATGTAGTCTGATGTAGTCTCATGTGGTCTCATGTAGTCTGATGTGGTCTGATTTGGTCTCATGTGGTCTGATTTGGTCTCATGTAGTCTGATTTGGTCTCATGTAGTCTGATGTGGTCTCATGTGGTCTGATTTGGTCTCATGTAGTCTGATGTGGTCTGATTTGGTCTCATGTAGTCTGATGTGGTCTGATGTGGTCTCATGTGGTCTGATTTGGTCTCATGTAGTCTGATTTGGTCTCATGTGGTCTGATGTGGTCTCATGTAGTCTGATTTGGTCTCATGTGGTCTGATTTGGTCTCATGTGGTCTGATGTGGTCTGATTTGGTCTCATGTAGTCTGATTTGGTCTCATGTGGTCTGATGTGGTCTCATGTAGTCTGATTTGGTCTCATGTGGTCTGATTTGGTCTCATGTAGTCTGATGTGGTCTGATGTGGTCTCATGTAGTCTGATGTGGTCTCATGTGGTCTCATGTGGTCTGATTTGGTCTCATGTAGTCTGATTTGGTCTCATGTGGTCTGATGTGGTCTCATGTAGTCTGATTTGGTCTCATGTGGTCTGATTTGGTCTCATGTGGTCTGATGTGGTCTCATGTAGTCTGATGTGGTCTCATGTGGTCTGATTTGGTCTCATGTGGTCTGATGTGGTCTCATGTGGTCTGATGTGGTCTCATGTAGTCTGATTTGGTCTCATGTGGTCTGATTTGGTCTCATGTGGTCTCATGTGGTCTGATTTGGTCTCATGTAGTCTGATGTGGTCTCATGTGGTCTGATGTGGTCTCATGTAGTCTGATTTGGTCTCATGTGGTCTGATTTGGTCTCATGTGGTCTGATGTGGTCTCATGTGGTCTGATTTGGTCTCATGTAGTCTGATGTGGTCTCATGTGGTCTGATGTGGTCTGATCTGGTCTCATGTAGTCTGATTTGGTCTCATGTAGTCTGATTTGGTCTCATGTAGTCTGATGTAGTCTCATGTGGTCTCATGTAGTCTGATTTGGTCTCATGTGGTCTGATGTAGTCTCATGTGGTCTCATGTAGTCTGATTTGGTCTCATGTAGTCTGATGGGGTCTGATTTGGTCTCATGTAGTCTGATGTGGTCTGATTTGGTCTCATGTAGTCTGATGTGGTCTCTAGTGGTCTGATGTGGTCTGATTTGGTCTCATGTAGTCTGATGGGGTCTCATGTAGTCTGATTTGGTCTCATGTGGTCTCATGTAGTCTGATTTGGTCTCATGTAGTCTGATGGGGTCTCATGTAGTCTGATTTGGTCTCATGTGGTCTCATGTAGTCTCATGTGGTCTCATGTAGTCTGATTTGGTCTCATGTGGTCTGATTTGGTCTCATGTGGTCTGATTTGGTCTCATGTAGTCTGATTTGGTCTCATGTAATCTGATTTGGTCTGATGTGGTCTGATTTGGTCTCATGTAATCTGATTTGGTCTCATGTAGTCTGATTTGGTCTCATGTGGTCTGATTTGGTCTCATGTAGTCTGATTTGGTCTCATGTGGTCTGATTTGGTCACATGTAGTCTGATGTGGTCTGATTTGGTCTGATTTGGTCTCATGTAGTCTGATTTGGTCTCATGCGTTCTGATTTGGTCTGATTTGGTCTCATGCGTTCTGATTTTGTCTGATTTTGTCTCATGCAGTCTGATTTGGTCTGATTTGGTCTCATGTAGTCTGATTTGGTCTCATGTAGTCTGATTTGGTCTCATGTGGTCTGATTTGGTCTCATGTAGTCTGATTTGGTCTCATGTAGTCTGATTTGGTCTGATTTGGTCTCATGTAGTCTGATTTGGTCTGATGTGGTCTGATTTGGTCTCATGTGGTCTGATTTGGTCTCATGTAGTCTGATTTGGTCTCATGTGGTCTCATGTAGTCTGATTTGGTCTCATGTGGTCTGATTTGGTCTCATGTGGTCTGATTTGGTCTCATGCGGTCTGATTTGGTCTCATGCAGTCTGACTGGTCTCATGTAGTCTGATTTGGTCTCATGTAGTCTGATGTAGTCTCATGTGGTCTCATGTGGTCTGATTTGGTCTCATGTGGTCTGATTTGGTCTCATGTGGTCTGATTTGGTCTCATGTGGTCTGATTTGGTCTCATGTAGTCTGATTTGGTCTGATTTGGTCTCATGTAGTCTGATGTAGTCTCATGTGGTCTCATGTGGTCTGATGTGGTCTCATGTGGTCTGATGTGGTCTCATGTGGTCTGATTTGGTCTCATGTGGTCTGATTTGGTCTCATGTAGTCTGATTTGGTCTCATGTAGTCTGATGTGGTCTGATTTGGTCTCATGTAGTCTGATGTGGTCTGATTTGGTCTCATGTAGTCTGATGTAGTCTCATGTGGTCTCATGTAGTCTGATTTGGTCTCATGTAGTCTGATGTGGTCTGATTTGGTCTCATGTAGTCTGATGTAGTCTCATGTGGTCTCATGTAGTCTGATGTGGTCTGATTTGGTCTCATGTGGTCTGATTTGGTCTCATGTAGTCTGATTTGGTCTCATGTAGTCTGATGTGGTCTCATGTGGTCTGATTTGGTCTCATGTAGTCTGATGTGGTCTGATGTGGTCTGATTTGGTCTCATGTAGTCTGATGTGGTCTGATGTGGTCTCATGTGGTCTGATTTGGTCTCATGTAGTCTGATTTGGTCTCATGTGGTCTGATGTGGTCTCATGTAGTCTGATTTGGTCTCATGTGGTCTGATTTGGTCTCATGTGGTCTGATGTGGTCTGATTTGGTCTCATGTAGTCTGATTTGGTCTCATGTGGTCTGATGTGGTCTCATGTAGTCTGATTTGGTCTCATGTGGTCTGATTTGGTCTCATGTAGTCTGATGTGGTCTGATGTGGTCTCATGTAGTCTGATGTGGTCTCATGTGGTCTCATGTGGTCTGATTTGGTCTCATGTAGTCTGATTTGGTCTCATGTGGTCTGATGTGGTCTCATGTAGTCTGATTTGGTCTCATGTGGTCTGATTTGGTCTCATGTGGTCTGATGTGGTCTCATGTAGTCTGATGTGGTCTCATGTGGTCTGATTTGGTCTCATGTGGTCTGATGTGGTCTCATGTGGTCTGATGTGGTCTCATGTAGTCTGATTTGGTCTCATGTGGTCTGATTTGGTCTCATGTGGTCTCATGTGGTCTGATTTGGTCTCATGTAGTCTGATGTGGTCTCATGTGGTCTGATGTGGTCTCATGTAGTCTGATTTGGTCTCATGTGGTCTGATTTGGTCTCATGTGGTCTGATGTGGTCTCATGTGGTCTGATTTGGTCTCATGTAGTCTGATGTGGTCTCATGTGGTCTGATGTGGTCTGATCTGGTCTCATGTAGTCTGATTTGGTCTCATGTAGTCTGATTTGGTCTCATGTAGTCTGATGTAGTCTCATGTGGTCTCATGTAGTCTGATTTGGTCTCATGTGGTCTGATGTAGTCTCATGTGGTCTCATGTAGTCTGATTTGGTCTCATGTAGTCTGATGGGGTCTGATTTGGTCTCATGTAGTCTGATGTGGTCTGATTTGGTCTCATGTAGTCTGATGTGGTCTCTAGTGGTCTGATGTGGTCTGATTTGGTCTCATGTAGTCTGATGGGGTCTCATGTAGTCTGATTTGGTCTCATGTGGTCTCATGTAGTCTGATTTGGTCTCATGTAGTCTGATGGGGTCTCATGTAGTCTGATTTGGTCTCATGTGGTCTCATGTAGTCTCATGTGGTCTCATGTAGTCTGATTTGGTCTCATGTAGTCTGATGTAGTCTCATGTGGTCTCATGTAGTCTGATTTGGTCTCATGTAGTCTGATGTGGTCTGATTTGGTCTCATGTAGTCTGATGTGGTCTGATTTGGTCTCATGTAGTCTGATGTGGTCTCTAGTGGTCTGATGTGGTCTCTAGAGGTCTGAAGTGGTCTAGTGGTCTGATGTGGTCTCTAGTAGTCTGATCTGGTCTCTGGTGGTCTGATGTGGTCTCTAGTAGTCTGATGTGGTCTGACATGGTCTCTACTGGTCTGATGTGGTCTCTGATGGTCTGATGTGGTCTCTGGTGATCTGATGTGGTCTCTGGTCTCTGGTGGTCTCTAGTGGACTGATGTGGTCTCTAGTGGTCTGACGTGGTCTAGTGGTCTCTAGTGGACTGATGTGGTCTGGAGGTAAAGAAGGACTCAGACTCGTACACGTAAAGTGCTTTATTATGAGCAGAGAAGCGACCGACCTGTGAGTGATCTAGTGGTTCATAGTGACACAAGCTTCTTCACATTTTTCTGAACTAAACTCGACCTTTGGCCTCCTCCCCCTTTCTCCCCCCCTTCACCCCCTTTTTACCCCCCTTTTACCCCCTTTACCCCCCTTTTACCTAGAGCAATGGAAAAGAGAGTAAGGATACGCATTGGTTCAATGGAAGCGCCTCCTGATGGCGGAATGTGGGAATAGGACGAATCTCCTTGTTGTTTACAACTACTTCCGGGTAGAAAACCAGCATGAGAACAATAGTGACGGACGAGAGTTTCGCTATATCTACTTTTTCATGTTACTATATCACCGTTTAGACTAATCTGATGTTTGTAAAGTCTATAAAACCAATGATTGGACAAACATTACTATTTCGGTGTGCACATATTTGTAATTAGTCATGGTTATCATAGATTAGCCGGGCTAACGGTTAGCTACCTGTTTAACTTTAATAACTCAGTGACTCAATAAACGCTCCATGAAAAAATATTTTCTCCAGCGGATATCTGAGTTACAACATGACTGAGCTAACTGGAGTAGTTTCATGTCGTGTCCGACAACGGGAGGGTTTTAACAGCTGACGTCCTGCTGTTAGCTTAGCTACTGCCGTTAGCTTAGCTACCGTTAGCTGTCCCTGTCAGCTGCAGCCACTGATGCTTTCTAGACACTGTGATTCCCCCAAACTGAATAAATACAACACATAGCAACACAAAACACACACACAGAAATAGTAATGTTTCTTCAATCATTTCAGATTTGTCTAAACGGTGATAGGGCGTGAAAAATATGATATATATAGCTAAACTCTCGTTCGTTACTATTGATCTCATTCAAATTACGTGCTGGTTTTCTACCCGGAAGTAGAATGTAAACAAGGTGATTCGGTCTATAGATCACCCACGTTAATAGCATCATTGAGGACCCTTTACAGATAAACATTAACACATAGGCGAGTAAAAAAACACACACAAAAAAAAACAGTTGTCTACAATACATTAATGTTTCAATCTATATTTTGTAATAAACAAATTATAAGTATAATCTGATATGACAAAGACGCCTAAAAACAAAAACACTGCCGTTTTCATCAATTTACAAGCAAGTGGGCAACACACATACATTGGAGTGAATGAGTTTTCTGGGCGCTTTTGCAATACCCATATCCTGCCACTAGGGGCGCAAAACCCTTACCACGGGAGTCAATGGTGGTGTCGTTTGTTACTCTCTTTTCCAGTGCTCTACTTTTACTTTTACCCCCCCCTCCCCCTCCCCCTCCCCCATGTTTTAACAACAGAGACATGCAACATAAAAGATCTTCACATTGAACCTCTCAGGTCCGACTACAGAACGTTTAGTACCTCCTCTTTTAAAAATGTACAGTATTAAAAGTTAATTTACTAAACTCACCTTTGTATTGATCTGATATTGATTATTATAATTATTATAATTATTATTATTATTAATTATTATTAGGATACGAATCTTGTTAATTAATAATTAAGTGAATATGATGATGATTCGTCATCAGGCTTGTTCTTGTTGTTGTGTTAAAGACTCAACGTTTAGTTTGACTCACACAAAAATAATCGAAGACAAAAAGAAACAAAACAAAACAACGTTTGGCTTCGGTTGTAAAGCAAAAAAGTGAGAGAGTGATGAAGACACGATGAAGACCAGAGGATGATGAGGATGATGATGATGAAGATGATGAGGTTGGGCTGTTTTCACAGTTTGAAGAGTGAAGCTGAGACGAGGAGGAAAGAAAAAGTTGGAGCTGAACTTTCACTCCTTCATTGATCCGATATTTAAAGTTTGATCGATCAGTGAATCAGTGAAGGTCGTCACATCTCCAGCTCCACTGTTCCTCTTCTACAGAGTCCTCAGACCGGACTGGACCGGACCGGACTAGACCGGACCAGAACTGGACCGGACTGGACTCTTAACCGTCCTGACACGAGGCATTCACTAAAACTGGGTCTTTTCAGCTTCACTGCGTGTCAGTGCTGAGGAGGTATGGAGCTACATTTGTGTCTTTATTATTCAATCAAAAGAAAAGTTGATTTAAACAAAAAAGATATTTAATAAATCACTTTAATCAAAAAAAAAAAAAAAAGGTGTTTGAATGCTAAAAAAAAATTGCACTTGAGCACTTTTTTTTCTTTGATTGAAAAGTTTTTTTTTGTATTGAGGTGAGTTATTATTTGATTGAAAATATTTTGGGGGATTAAAGTCATCTTTTTTATATTTGGGCCATTTAATGGGTAGGATATTGTGTCTGTATTATTCAATCAAACAAAAAGTTGATTTAAACAAAAATAAATAAATTATTTAAATAAAAAAATACATTTTCAATCAAAGAAAAGAAGGGTTCAAACACAATTTTTGGGGTCTCAAATATATTTTTTTGACTCAAGTGAAGTTTGTTTTGATTGAAAATATACCTCTTTTGTTTCAATCAACTTTTCTTTTGATTGAATAATAAAGACACAAATGTAGCTCCATAAGGAGGAAACTTGCTGCTTGTTCTCAAACCATCAGACGACTTAAACCTGTCGACTTGTTTTAAAGAGGAACTATGCAGGTCAGCTGTTTTGCTGACTTTTTTGGAGTTCACGATAGTCACATGTCGGTCTCGGACATTTATCTAAGAATCTGCAGAAGCAATCACAGAAGAATATTTGGTAACCCTTTAATTTACTGGCTGTTAAATACGTGATAAAGTCTCGAAATAAATAACCGTCAATTTCATAGTAATGTCATGTTTTTCATAAAGGGAAAAGATTACACATGCTTCTCATGCTCTGAATATTTTGGGAAAGGCCAGAATTTTTCTCCATCAAGTCTTTCCAATTGGCCGTTATTTCTGGGCTATTTCGAGACATTATGACGCAATTAATTGATATATCTTGGCTATTTCTTGACATTATCACGTAATTAAAGGACTAATTTAAAGCTTGACCGAAAACTTTGATTTCAAGCACCAAATTGCAAAGTAACCTAAAGTAAAAACAAATGTGTATTTCTGTGGTGGGTGTTAAAAATATGTAATTCCTTAACAGTCGAAGTCGGAAAAAACTGTAATGTACTACCCATGATGTATGAGCAAAAAGTAGGGAAATTATGTAAAAACATGTCATAAAAAAGAATAGTTTAGTGAAGAATAGTGACTCGTCTGTCCACAAGGGGTCGCCAAAATCAACACAATGAAAGTTCTTTGCAGCTGCTTTAAAGTAAAAATTCTGCATAGTTCCTCTTTAATCTTGAACATGAAGGCTGATCAGGGTTTGGACTTCTTCGATCATCAGGTAGAAGAACTGATTCATTACTGATAATAATCAATCAATGGTTCTGACAGCAGTGAAGTGACGTGATGTTTAAAAACAAAAAATAAAAAAAACAAAAAACAGCTGCAGTCAGATTCACTCTGAATAGTGTTTTCACTCAACCTCAACACTGATGTTTCTGCAGCAGTAGCGGTGACGTATGACAAGCGGATTAAACATTTAAAAGCTAAATTTGACTCTCTGGAATTAACATTGTAGATATCAACAACGTCTTTCTGACTTATCGTCGTAATTACATTTTGAATAGTTGGATTTTTCATTCAAGATATCTGTAATTCAGTTTTGCCTCGTCAAAAAGAACATTTCAGATATCTGCAACTACTTTCTTCCTAGGACAAATGACGTCACTTTTGCCACTCATGTGTATGGGGTTTGTCATTAATTCAGTTGCAGATATCCGCTATGTGAATCACGGATATCTGTAACTGAATTACGACTATTACTAATTCCAGTTTGAGATATCTACAACTTCAATTCGCCTAGTCAAAACTTAATTTCAGATATCTGAAAAGGGACATGTAGGCTAGATATCTTTAATTGAGGTGAATTAAAGAAATCTTGAACTGGAATTAGGAATAGTCGTAATTCAGTTACAGATAGGCTATCCGTAGGCTAATTCACATAGCGGATATCTGCAACTAAATTGTAGATATCTGTAATGACAAACCCCATACACATGAATGGTTAAAGTGACGTAATTTGTCCTAGGAAGAACGTAGTTGCAGATATCTGAAATATTCTTTTCTCGGCAAAACTGAATTACAGATATCTTGCAACACACATCCAGTCTGGCTTTTAAATGTTAAAATGGGTTGCCATAGTGACGTCACTGCTGCTGCTGCTGATGTCACACCGAGGCTGCTGACTCATGAGGGTTGGGAGGACGAAGGACAAGAGAGGAGGTGTAAGGTCACCGCAAAAAACAACTCAACTGACCAAACTGTGTCTGTGTCTGTGTCCCCCCCGACCCCGACCCGGCCCCCTACCGGCCAATCACAGAGCAGAGTTTCCTGTGGGACACTGTGGAGGTCTGTGGTTGGTTGAATCTGGTTCGTGTGTTCGTCCTCTGCAGCAGCGACCTGCAGGGATTCTAACCTGCTGCTGTTTTTTTTATTTACAGATGAGTTCAATAGTGTAAAGCTGTAAAGCAGTACCGGAGGCAACAGTTCTAGGACCGTTCGATTTACAGTACGTCACAGCGCCACCCAACCTTCGGAAGTTGCTGCGTTACTATGGAAACGGTCACCGCTCCGGAGGCGATTATTTGAAATGTATATTCCAAGTTCACATTTAGAGTTTGAGTGGTTAGGTTTTTAGGCAACGAAGAAAGGAGTTGGTTAAAGGGACAACGAGGAGTTTTGGAAAAGCAAAGCGTTTTTTTTCTCACTACATTTATGAGCCTCCGCGCGCACCGTACATTTCTTTGACCGGCGCAAGACAGACTCATGTTATCAAGAATTAAAGTCAGAGGTTCAAAGACGATCACATACCGTCGTAGTTCCCACCATAAACGGCGATTCGGTGGCGTTATTCTCATGACTCGCCACGAAACCAAAAGTAAAGAAACGCTGGTCGGCTCACCCAGCATTTCCGCCACCACTAATAATAACAAAATAACCATAGAGACAAAACGATAGATTTATCGAAAATGGGGCCATTAACAAGTGTGGGTAGCGTAGATTCATCCACATTAATATGAGACTTTTTTATAACCAAATAGAAACTCCTCGTTGTCCCTTTAAAGTTTAGTAAAAAGACCAGTCGAGTGTAGAATAGAGAGTCCAATGACTGTCCAGAAAGTAGTTCGGAGCACGTTTGAGGTGATTTGTAGTCGATAAATCTGACAGCAGTAACTTCAGACGAGATTTGGTAAAAAAAAAAAAAAAAAAACAGCAGGTAACGGCAGTCTCCACTTGGTAGGAAGCGCTGTGACGTAAATCGAACGGTCCTACAACTGCACTGCAAAAACTCAAAATCTTTCCAAGAATATTTGTCTTATTTCTAGTCAAAATGTCTCATTTCTAGTCAAAACTAATCTCATTATACTTAAAATAAGACTCATCAACATAAAAGCAGCTTGTCTTTAGACACTTTTTTACTTCTTTCAAGCAGATTTTCACTTGAAATAAGTAGAAAAATCTGATAGTGGAGCAAGTTTTTCTTTCTTATTACAAGCACAAAAAACCTGCTTTCACTGGCAGATACTTATTTCAAGTGAAAATTAGTTTGAAACAAATGAAAATTATCTGAAAACAAGTTCATTTTTAGGTGATGAGTCTTATAGAGTTTAGTTTTGACTAGAAATTAGACATTTTTACAAGAAATAAGACAAATATTCTTGGAAAGATTTTGAGTTTTTGCAGTGTGCGGTTACTCCGGTAACTACTGCAGCTTCACGCTACTCGATGAGTTTGATTTCTCGCACTGAGGTTTTTTTCGCCATTAGCAACTCTGCTGCTACGTGGGGGACAGGTGAATGTCCGGTTCACTGAATTAGAAGAAGAGTCTGTTATACCTGATAGTTCCTGGTTTTAGCCTGAAGAGTGAGGCGGCGGCGGCGGTGGCGTTAGCGGCGGCGGGATCTGGGAGGGAACCTGTAGTCCGGCCGGCTGCAGTGAGTGAGGACTGTGCCGCTGCGCTGCCTTCACTTGCATAAAAACTTGAGTGTCCACTGAAAATCTGATTCATTAGCTCCGTAGAAAACAGTAACAGCTGATCCGTGTGCTACCTGCACGCTGCCCGCCGCCGCTCCCACCTCTGAGCTCGGTTACATCATTCATATGCAAAAAATCATCTAAGTAGTTTAAATATGTTTGATAATATGTAGATTCTCATTGTTCTTCTGTTTATAAAAAAGTTTTTCTGTTCCGACTCTGGTAAGTGCTCAAGTTGTTTTGGAGTTTTGGAGGGCCAACGCGGCCGCGGCCTCGCCCTCGTTCCTTTGGTTGCCAGGCGACCTGTCCGACCTGCTTTCTCGCCTCCAGCAGGTGAACATTTATTTGACCTTTTTGGAGGGTTTTTTAAAATTTTTCGTTTAAGTCCAGCTCCATGGGCCTGGCTACTACATCCATCTTGGTCTGACTGGGTCCGGCCTCTCAATGCCGTCGCGACCAGATCACAAAGTCGTCGTCAATGACGCATCAACCCCGCTGCACGTTTCACCTGTCGCAGCAAAAAAACACGACAGAACAAACACGAACGCTCTGATGGATCATCGACTGATTGGAAAACAGCCAATGCTCTCCAGTTGGAACCATCTCCCATGGTTCTGTTCAAGACCAAACAACTCATTAACTAATCAAATGATCGATAATCAAAACGATATTAAACACACTGTCGTATTCTTATCAGATCCTCAGTTTTTAATTTATGATTGTAACATTTTAATATCAGTTCACTAAATTAGCCATCTAGTCTTTGGTATTTACCAACTTTACCAACTTTAAAACCAATTTCTGTAAGCTGGTACGTAGGGGTGGGCGATACAGCAAAAATATCATATCACAATTTTATCACAATTTTTTAACCCTAACTAAAAGTATAGCCCTAAAAGAAGGGGTTAATAAAGTTTGTAAGTTCTAATCCTTCATGATCTAATATCGTCATATGATTGGCCTATTTCATGAACTTCATGAATGTTTTTATGTCGTTTGATGTTCCGTTTGTCCTTTTGATGCTGCTCTTCATGTCTTTTAAATTGCCCCTCGGGGACAAATAAAGTGTTTTGAATTGAACTGAATTGAATATCAGCCACCCCTAGATACTTGTATACGTGAATTATGCTGATTTGCTCCCTAATGTTACACAGCTGGTTTCTGCTAGCTTGTTTATCAGTGTGAAATGTGTTTTTGCTTTAGGCTATTGCTATTATTTAGTAAAAAAAAAAAAAAAAAAAAATCTTTTAGCTTTTTCACATATGTTTTTCTGTTAGCATCGATGCTAAGTCCCTTGATTCAAAGTCAATACTATAGCTAGCTAAGCATTAGCTCTAAGTGCATGACGTTAATTTACCATTTGCTTGTCTGTTACATAATTTATGCCAGCTAATGTTTTATTCATCCGACGATCCAGATGTTGGCTCCATTAGTGGTGGTGGACATACCATAATGTGCACTTATCTGTCACTGATGAGTCAGCAAAATAAAACTGTTAGCTTAGAAGTTAATGTTAGCATCACATGCCTCCATTTTTAACGGAAAATGTAGAAAAAGTTAACTGAAAATTGGACCAGCTTCCATCAGTTTTAGCATATTTGCTGTTTTTCCATCTTCTCAGTTCTAATCTGAAGCTTTTCTGTTTTCAGAGTTGTGTTTATTTCTCTCTCTCGGTAACTGGACCAGGTCTTGATCAGGCCTGAGTGATTGTGCAGCAGGTTTTAATGCGTCATTAACTCCTGATCGGGTCTCGATGCGTCTCGACCTCGAAGCTCGTCTTCTGTCTCACACATTGTCAGAGCAAAAAAAGTGTCCAAGAAAAACAACAAGGAAACGATAACGACATGCTTGTTTATAAAAATATCTGAGAAGACTGACAAGAGATCTCTGTGTTAGTGGATCAGAGCGCCCCCTGGTGGTGCTGTGCTGTGAAGTGCATCAGCTGTATTGCGTAGTGATGAGAGGTAACTGAGCTGTGTAGCTTATCTGAGGCTGGACGCTGTCCAGTTTCTTCCTGCTGTGAGTCAACAGGCTGCCGGATGGTTCCACCACTGGACCCATATAACCGAGTCCAACTGTCTCCAACTCAAACTCTACTCTGAAGGATTTAGACACGATTTACGGCCGAATTAGTAGATTCGTCCAGTCGACCGGTGTGATCAGAGTGTGAAGCTACTGGGACACGTCTGTCTGGAGGTTTCAACCGCATCTCATGGTCTTCTTCTTCTTCTGGGGTTTGTTGAGCCACTCTACAAACATGGTCATCGTACAACCACCAATCATATGACCAACGTTGTGTCTCAATTCGAATACTTCCATACTGTGCGTCTCAAATGACAAGTACGTCAAAACGCAGTGTAGCCTACTGTAAGAACCTGGATGGTTTCACTAAAAAGGGACCACTGGCGACCGTTGGGGACCACTGGCGACCGTTGGCGACCATTGGGGACCATTGGCGACCGTTGGCGACCATTGGGGACCACTGGCGACCGTTGGCGACCATTGGAGACCATTGGCGACCGTTGGCGACCATTGGGGACCACTGGCGACCATAGGCGACCGTTGGCGATCGTTAGTTCCCAGTAAGTGCACAACAACAGTATTTGATTTGGGACAACACTAACTATCGAAATTTGTGCACTTTGAACTCGTAAGTCACGACTTTAAGTCACGACTTTGTAGCGTTCCAGGCAACCCCCCGTAACTCGTGTTTTTCCGACCTGTTACCCGTGAAAATGCACTATAACGGCAGTCAAACCCGTAACTTCGGAAAAACACGAGTTACGGGTTGCCTGGAACGCACCATAAGTACATAGCGTAGATAGTAAACTACATGACAGTCAACTCATGGAAGGATTCGAATTGAGACAAGTTCGATCATGTGACACCCCGCTAAGGTGTTGGCGACCATTGGCGACAATTGGTGACCATTGGCGACCGTTGGCGATCGTTAGTTCCCAGTAAGTGCACAACAACAGTATTTGATTTGGGACAACACTAACTATCGAAATTTGCGCACTACAGAAGTAAAGCTGCGTTTCGGACAGTTTTTTGAACTCGTAAGTCACAACTTCAAGTCACGACTTAGGACTTTGTAGCGTTCCAGGCAACCCCCCGTAACTCGTGTTTTTCCAACCTGTTACCCGTGAAAATGCACTATAACGGCAGTCAAACCCGTAACTTCGGAAAAACGGGTTGCCTGGGAACGCACCATAAGTACATAGAAGGATTTGAATTGAGACACCGCACAAGTTCATGGTCATGTGACACCCCGCTTAGGAAGGCTGTGAGATACGGATGAAAGCTGCCGGTGAGTGGACCTTGTGTTCAAGACCACTGACTTCATATTTCATATTGAATAAGTAAACTTGTTGTGCTGTGATGTGACAGTTTCACAAAAACAAAAACCATTTAGTAAAAAACAAACGAGGAGCGGGAAGAGAGGTCGTCGTTCTCCTGTGGCTGAGGACGGAGGACGTGTCAACAGTTGTGTGGATGAGGTATGTGGCGTAGAAACGTGACCCGCAGCGGCTCGTCGCGACTCTGATCACACCGGACGATGTTTTGTTTTTTTTCCTCATTAAAACCTTTTGTGCAACTAAATCTTTTGAGGCCGTTGGCGGCGCTTGGCGAGCAGGCGGGACCGTCGTCGGCACCGACCCCACCTGCTCCGGATTGTCTCAAGGCAAAAAATATGAAGGATATTGAAACTGTTGAACTGGCACTGAGTAGTTTGGCAAAGTCTCCACCAGACAGACTGTTGTGATGCTGTGTGTTGTGTGAACCTGTAAATACTTGTAAATATAAAATTAGAAATGTGTAACATAACAAACTTAGACGGAGGCAAACGAGAACCACGGGCGTCGTGGCGCGTTATGAGGTTGTTGGACTGTGTGGCATTTTTTCTTCATTTAGCTTAATCTGTTCCGTTTTGGATAGTGAAGGTAGATGCGGTTTAAAGCGGAAAAATCTCAGTCTGGACTCTGAGGTTCGTTTTTCTGTCGCTGCTTCGACTTCGGCAGCTTCGGCATCCTGTCGTCTCCACTCTTCCAGCGGCGCTCCGGGGTCAGTCCGGCCCCGTGGTTGAGACCGAGGCCTGCGGACCGTCGCTGCCATACTGGCCTCCACTGCCCCCGTTGCCCCCGCTGCCCCCGCCGCCTCCGTTGCCCCCGCCCTCGGGCTCCTCCTGGCTGGGCGAGGCCTCGTCGCTCGGGCCGCCCCGCGACGTGACCGAGGCGGTGGTGGTCTCGGGGGAGGCGCTGTGGGCTTCCTGCGGAGCGCAGCCGGGATGGTTCTTACGGAAGTGCTGATTGAGGATGGCCTGGAGGGAAGTAGGAACGTCACGGTTACAAGTTTCCTTGGTGTTACGATTATTGTCAGAGAAATAATCACGGTGTTACGATTATCATGATTATTATGCATCAATTAACCCTCTTGTGGTCTGTTTCCTTCCTCCATCCTTCTTTCTTTCCTTCCTTTCTCCCTTCACTGTATTTCACTGTACTAGCTATGTGACAAATAAAGTACCTTTACCTTCCTTCCCTTCATCCTTACTTCTTCCTTCTTGATCCGATTGACGTGATCTGTTCCCTCCATCTTTCTTTCCTTCCCCTTTTTCCACAATCCTTTTCCGCTTCCTTCCTTCCTTCCTTCCCTTCGCCCTTACTTCTTTCTTCCTTTTTGACCCAATTGACCCAATCTGTTCCCTCCCTCCTTCTATCTTTCCTTCCTTTTTCCCTTTCTTTTTCCCACAATCCCTTTCCCCTTCCTTCTTTCCTTCCTTCCCTTCATCCTTACTTCTTCCTTCCTTTTTTGATCCAATTGACCTGATCTGTTCCCTCCATCTTTCTTTCCTTCCTTTTTCCCTTCCTTCTTTCCACAATCCTTTTTCCCTTCCTTCTTTCCTTCATTCCCTTCATCCTTACTTCTTCCTTCCTTTTTTGATCCAATTGACCTGATCTGTTCCCTCCATCTTTCTTTCCTTCCCTTTTCCCTTCCTTCTTCCACAATCCTTTTCCCCTTCCTTTCCTTCGCCCTTACTTCTTCCTTCCTTTTTGACCCAATTGACCCAATCTGTTCCCTCCCTCCTTCTATCTTTCCTTCCTTTTTCCCTTTCTTCTTCCCCAAATCCCTTTCCTTCTTTCCTTCCTTCCCTTCATCCTTACTTCTTCCTTCCTCTTTTGATCCAATTGACCTGATCTGTTCCCTATACCTCCATCTTTCTTTCCTTCCCTTTTCCCTTCCTTCTTTCCCTTCTTCCTTCCTTGAACGAATCTGTTCCCTCCCTCCATCTTTCTTTCCTTCCTTTTTTCCCTTCCTTCTTTCCACAATCGTTTTCCCTTCCTTCCTTCTTTCTTTCTTTCCCTTCGTCCTTACTTCTTCCTTCCTCTTTCGACCCAATTGACCCAATCTGTTCCCTCCCTCCTTCTATCTTTCCTTCCTTTCTTTTTCTTTCTTTTTTGGGAAGTGACGGTATTTAGGAATCTTTACGATTAATCAATTGTGGCGTTTAATACCACGATTAATTTAATGAAAGCAAGTAATGGTGACGTCCCTACCTGGAAGGGGAAGCTCTTGCCACACACGTGGCAGTGGAAGGGCTTGTTGCCCGTGTGCTTGCGGATGTGGTACTCCAGCTGATCCTTGCGGGTGTACTTCTTCCCGCAGATGCGGCAGACGAACGGCGTGATGCCCATGTGCAGCCGCATGTGTCGGTCCAGGCTGCCCTTCTGGTTGAAGGACTTGCAGCAGTAGATGCAGGTGAGCCGCGGGTTGTAGCGGAACCAGCGGTCGCCCACCTGCTCCCTAAGGTAGTCCTCGTAGCCGCCCATGTCAAACGCTGCGTTTTCTTCCCCCTGATGGAGAATGAAATGTTAATATAACCCCAAAAAATGTACTTGAGTACTGTACTTAAGTACATATCCAGAGGATTTGTACTTTACTTGAGTATTAGATTTCTTTGGTACTTATTACTCTTACTTGAATACATTTCCAAGACAAATATTTTTACTTTTACTGGAGTTAATTTGTAGGAAGGCTGAAAAGTACTCGTTACTTCCAGGTCTTTTTCTAAAATCCTATTGGACACAAGCTGTGTTTGTGAAAGAAGGAAACCCTAACCCCTAAAATCAGTGCAGCTGCTTTCAAAGAGTTCATTCTCACAAACAAGAGTTAAAAGCTCCTTACATTCATGTAGCAGTAGGTTACCTGGGAGTTGGGCTGCCGCAGCTCGTCCGGCCGGTTGGGCGACTCGCTCTTCGCTCTCTGGCGCTCGGCCAGGACGACCACGCTGCCGGTGGGACTGAACCTGACGGACACACACACACACACACACACACATTAACACACATGTCGTCAGGTGTTGTGTGGTGTTTGGCGCTCTGACTCTCACCTGTCCGCCTCACTGAAGCTGGAGGAGGGTTGGACGCTCCGAGCCACCGGCCCCGTGACCAGCGTGCTGCGTCCCGACGTGTCGATCATCACCGTGGCGCCGCCCCCCTCCTCCACCGGCCCCCCCTCGTCGCCGTGGTGATGCTCCCCGGCGCCGATCCACTCGTCCATCCGCTCCGTCTTGATCCTGATCCCGTCCACCACGCCGCCGCTCTCCTCGGCGCTGCCGCTGCCGCTGCGCTCCAGCTCGCCGCTCGTCTCCACGTACCACTGCCCCGCGCGGTTGATGCGGAGGATCGGCTCTTTGCCCGCGCGGCCGATGGCGGCAGCGACGGCGTTCCCGACAGCGTTCCCGGGTCCCTCCATCCCGCTGTGCTCCACGGTCGGCGGCGGGCTGATGGACTCCTCGATGGGACTCACCGCCTCCACGTCGCCGCCTCGCGGCCCGAGGATCCGCAAACCGCCGCCTCTTCCCGCCGCCTCTAAGATCCTCCTAGATCTACAGCCGCAACAATTCACTCAGATTAATCCAACAATAATCACAATCATTAAATTAATCGTCAACTATTCTGATAATCTAATAATCAGTTTGAGTAGTTTTTTAAAGAAAAAAAGTCAAAATTCTCTGATTCCAGCTTCTTCAATGTGAATATTTCTGGTTTCTTTGTTCCTTTATGAGAATAAACTGAGTCTCTCTTTGAGGACGTCGTCTGGTGGTTTGGTAAACACTGATTGATGTTTTCAATATTTTTCAACATTTTATTGATCAAACAACCAATCGATTAATCGTTTAAATCAATGGTTCACAAAATGGGCTCTTTTTCTTGAAATTTTTCCACTTTTTTCTAGAATTTTTAAACCTTTTTTTTTTTTTGAAATTTTTACCACTTTTTATTTTATTAGTATTTTTCTTTCTTTTTTTTTTTCTTTAAATTTAACCACTTTTTCTAGAATCTTTTTTAAAACTTTTTTTTGAGAATTTTTTCTTGAACTATTTTTTTTTAACTATATATATATTTTAAAATCTTAACACTTTTTTCTAGAATTGTTTTTTAGACCTTTTTTTTGAGAATTTTTAACACTTTGTTCTAGAAATGTTTAAGCATTTTTGGAGGAATTGTACCACTTTTTTTCCAGAAATTTCTCTACAATATTCCCAAAAATTCACACCATTTGCCCTAATTTGAGCGTACACTGACTAAAAAAGTAATGCTCTTCAGTCTCGGAACAAATATTTGTGTATTTCTGGTGTTTGCTTCAAAAATTGTGGTCTGTGGTCTAATTTGTGTGAATTTCAGGGTCCTTGATGTTAAAAAGTTTGAGAACCACTGGTGTAAAATGGACAGATGAATCAATAATGACAGTAACCGTTAAGCTGCTAACCCTACCTGGACCCCTGCGCCTCCTCGTCCCGGGACTCCTCGTCCAGGTCGGCCAGGCTGATCTTCAGGTGGATGCCCTCCAGGATCTGCGTGCAGCGGTCGATGATGTGCTGCATCTGCAGGAAGCTGGCGGCCGTCAGGTAGCTGATGATGTCGGCCAGCTGCAGGCAGAGCCGGCCCGTGTAGCAGAAGCTCAGCAGCTGCTCGAACACCGACGGGTTGCGGATCACCGTCAGCGACACGGTGCTCATCTGGCTCAGGGACATGTGGTCCCGGAAGTACGGCGAGCTGGCGGCCAGCACCACCTTGTGGGCGCGGAAGCTCTGGCCCTGGACGTTGACCACGATGTCACAGAGGCGGCCCTGGACGCGCAGCTGGTTCAGGTGGCTCAGGACCGAGTTGCTGAAGTCCGGGATGTCCAGCTGGATGCTGCCGGAGCGCTCCATGCTGCAGGGAATCTGCAACCAGAGGACAGGACAGAGTCAGAGATTGAGTTTCTATTAAATCAGTCAGAGCAGAAGTAAGCAGAATGTTTGTGTTAATATAAGTCTTAAATAGTTATATCTTCCGACAGCAATCACTTCTATAGAGTGTTTGGTCTGAAACACGGGTCTGTCAGTCACTCTGCTCTGCTCTGAGCCGAGGAGAAAACTTTCCTTGTATCCTACGACCTTTATCCAATGAGGAGAGAGAACGGCATAAAGGGGCAGTCCTCTCTGTGTGTGCAGCCAAGGGATGCGCGTGAATGTGGTGACGTAGGGACGAGGGCGGTCGATCAGACATTGACAGTTTCTTTGAACCTCTCTTCATTTTTCTTTTGTTTAATTTAGTAAATTCATTAATTTTGTTACTTTTTCTTCTTTTTTTTGAGTCCAAAAAGTGAAGGACCTGTCTCAGAGCAGCTTCACAAAACGTACAGTTTATATTTTTAACAAGAAGACAGGATGGAAGTGACCTAAGTTTCTGCAGTAAAAACTTTTAAACTATTTAAACTGAAAATTACTGCAGGAAAAAAGAGAAATCTGCATCAAAGCTGCACCACATCTTCTTCATCCATTGTCCTGCTGCTCGTCTTCCTCACTAAAGAGCCTCAAACACCTGTGATCGATGTGTTTACACAACTTCAATCAGCTGTTTGTTTATCAATAAGAATGAAAAACACACACACACACACACACACGAGACATCATCAGTGTGTTTCTGTCACAGAAACTGAACACGTTGCAGGTCAAATCTGTTGATTTAAGGTTCATAACATCTGTATAAAACTGTAATGAGATGAACTTTAACTTCCTGTGTGTTACTGTTCCTCACGTCACCTGCTCAGACTTTCCTCTGTCTCTCACCCTGAGGTTTCTCTTCTGTTTTCTCAGGAGTCAATGGACAGAGGATGTTGTTATGATGCTGTGTAAAGACCTTTGAGCCAAACTGTTTGTAAAAAAAAAAAAAGGGATATACAGATAAAATAGCCTTAAACTGAGTCAGTCTGTTCACAGAAGGCCATTACACGGAAATGGCTGCAGACAAATTTGCCATCAAAGAATACTATCAACAAAATACAATGCATGTAAAAACTGACCTTCATCTTAAGACTACGAGCTGAACAGTTTACTAAGTACTGGGAAAAGTGGACTTCATATTCTCTAAGGTGTAACTCCTTGTCTGTGTGAATGATAACCCCATTTTGCTCTAATGTACGGCCCATGTCAACCTTGTCAACCTGTCTGTTCTACACTGCAAAAACTCAAAATCTTTCCAAGAATATTTGTCTTATTTCTTGTCAAAATGTCTCATTTCTAGTCAAAACTAATCTCTTTCCACTTTAAATAAGACTCATCACCTAAAAATTAACTTGTTTTTAGATCATTTTCACTTGTTTCAAACTAATTTTCACTTGAAATAAGTAGAAAAATCTGCCAGTGAAAGCAAGTTGTTTGTGCTTGAAATAAGAAAGAAAAACTTGCTCCACTGTCAGATTATTTTAAGTGAAAACATGCTTGAAAGAATTAAAAAAGTGTCTAAAAACAAGCTACTTTTTAATGTGATGAGTCTTATTTTAAAGTATAATGAGATTTGTTATGTATATGATTTTGTTCTTTCTCTGTTTTATGTTTCCCTGTTTGTCCTTTATTGTTTTTTTTTTTGTTTTTTTTTTGTTTTTTTTTTAAGTATATTTTTTGCCTTTATTTGATAGTACGTAGTGAGATAGACAGGAAAGGGGGAGGCAGAGAGAGGGGGAATGACATGCAGGAAAGGTCTGCCCGACGCGGGATTCGAACCGGGGACGCCTGCGTTGAGGACTGTAGCCTCTACATGGGGCGGCCGCCTTTACCACTGCGCCACGCACCGCCCCGTTTGTCCTTTATTGTTGAAAAAAAAGAACTGAAAACTTAATAATAAAAAAGAAACAGCTCAGGTCAGACAGGTGACCACACACACCGAGACCAGTTGTCACACCTGGGGGGCTCCACAGCAGAACCAGAACCAGCAGCAGCACTGACAGCTGATCCGGTCTGATCCGGATCAGCTGATCTAGCAGGACCCAGACCCAGACCCAGTAGTAGCTACAAGAACCGGACCACACCGGTCTGACAGCTCAGATCCAGATGTGTGTCAGTGTGACCCGGGGGACCAGGTGTGCAGCAGCAGCAGCAGCAGCAGCAGCAGCAGCAGGGTGGCTCTCACCTGAAGGGGGGGCAGAGGGGCTCTGGTTTCAGGGTGCGGTGCTGTCTTGTCCTCAGTCCCTCAGCTCAGTCCGGCTCGGTTCGGCTCAGCTCAGTCCACCTCAGTCCACCTCGGCTCGGCTGCAGCTCCACCCGCCGCCCGCTCCTCCTCCAGGCTGCGGAGCTCCAGCGGCGGTCGCGTCGGGGGCTCAAGGCCGGAGAGCAGCAGCGGAGCTCGGCCTCGGTTCCGTCTGCAGCCGCTGTGCCGCCGCCGCCATCGGTTCTGTTCGGTTCGGTTCTGTTCAGAGTCTGCGGCCGCTGCTGCTGCTGCTGCTGCTGCTGCTGCTGCTGCTCCGACCCGCTCTCATCTTCCCTTTTTCACGGCAGCAGAAGGGCCGCGGCTGCAGGAAGGAAGGAAAGAGGGAAAGAAGAAAACGCGCGGGGCATGCTGGGAGATGGAGTTCACGGCGCAAGGGAGAGCTGCACGGCGAACCCGAACCGCTCTCTGAGACTAAGACTCCACTTCCCGGCATGCATCTGTGAGGAAGATGAGGGGTCATGACTCGTGATGGCACGTTGAGTTTTGGCAAAGTAGAGCACACACACACACACACACACACACACACACACACACACACACAACTCATCACTGTTATGTTTGAGCTGCATGCCTTTCTTTATGACGTCATCCAGACTGACACCTCACCTGTGATAGGCTACTGATCAGTTCATGTCAAGAAGGCTATTGATTATTGTAACTTTGTGCAGTAATTTATTTAAAGGGATAGTTCAACATTTTTGGCAAGTTGGTCCATTGCCATAATCCCTATAGTCATAGCAGTAGGTTCGTTACCTTTAATTGTCAGTGCAAGATATTTTTAGAACGGCGGAGCAGAGCCGTGAGCTGCTCAGAGCTACGCTACGGAGGGATTTCTTGGTTTCAGATTCAGATTCAGCTTTATTTGTCCTTTACAAGGAAACTTGTTTTCACCCCCGTACGCAACACACAACCTCAAGATACATAAATACATACATTACATCACCCACCCATACACATTAAACAGGAATACACATCAAACTCATCAAATACACAATCCAACAACTCCACAACGCTCTGGTGGACAAGTTGTGACCTGCACATTCACCACGCTATGAGATAATAACACAACGTTACCACACAGAGTTGTTTTAGAGGGAAATTCATGCAAAACCACTGATGCACGTTGCCTTCAGGGACAGTTTTTCATCAAGCAGACTCTGTATTTCCCTCTAAAACAACTCTGTCTGGTAACGTTGTGTTATTATCTCATAGCGTGGTGAATGTGCAGGTCACAACTTGTCCACCAGAGCGTTGTGGAGTTGTTGGATTGTGTATTTGATGAGTTTGATGAGGGAAACCAAGAAATCCCATAATGAGCCTCCGTAGCGTAGCTCTGAGCAGCTCACGGCTCTGCTCCGCCGTTCTAAAAATAGCTTGCACCAACAATTAAAGGTAACGAACCTACTGCTATGACTATAGGGATTATGGCAATGGGCCGATTTGCCAAAATGTTGAACTATCCCTTTAACCTGACACCTGTAATGACAGATTCCAGATTCTTTGAGTCGCCTCTTCCACGTTTCACCAGTTAAAAAAAAAAAAAAAAAAAGACAAATTTCTTGGTTGCACATGCTTAAGTAGATGTGACGACACTCAGGTGGTTGTCATGTCAACATGGACTCTGATCAGGTGATGATTGATTGATTTTGAACCAGCTGTGCAACAAACACATGATTGAGGCAGGTGCAGTGCCTGAAGTGGCCACAGGGAGGCAGCACGCACACACACACACACACACACACACACACACACACACACACACACAGAGCCTTTAGCCTGGTCCCTCACTTTATTGTGTCCCCAAAAAGTAATAATTTATAGTTACTAGTTAGTTTCCTCAAAAACATGAATGAACATTACTACATGATAAAAGAGATTAATTACAAGGAAACCAACTATTGCGTTATTTTTTTAATAAAAATGCTCAAATATGTCAAATTGCTTCCTGTTTATCTAACTACTGCACCAAACATCTCACTCGGTATTCCTCCACACAGACAGGTTCCAGGATGCGCTGTATCACTCACTCACATTCCAGATAAACTGATTTTTCCGATGAGTTGATGACCTGAAAAAAAAACATGTGTAGCTATATAACGTCCTACACTTTATCAGGTGTATTATTATTTTGTGATGGGACTTCTTGAGTCAAGGAACGGCGCATTTTACACTAAAACACTACTCATAACTCAGTGAAATTTTGTCCGTATATAGCTATTACATTAAAGGAGACATACTATGCCCCCTTTTCACACATTAAAATAGTTCCCAGGTGTCTTAAAGACGTGTCTGTGACATGCTTTGGTCAAAATCCCCCAAGGATCAAACATCACAGCTCTTTTCATCCTCTCTAAACAGCCCTGTTCAGAACGGCTGGTTTCAGTGACTGTCCCTTTAAATGCAAATGAGCCACTGCTTGTACTTGAACTCACAGGTAGGGGTGGGATTATGCAATTTTGAAAACAAAACTAATTACATCAGTGGATGGCAACTGAGGGAGCAGCTGGTAAAACCACATGGATTTCAACCTCAGGGGGATGAAAATTACTGATTTATTTGGTCAATTCTCAAATTTTGGGAGCTGGAATATGTTAAAGAGCTTTCAAAAAGTGATATTTCCATAATATGTTCCCTTTATCTATTTGAATAATGTTACTATAGTTATTTTCTTGCAAATTGTTTCAGTTTGCACATGCACAATTTGCACAATATTTATTTATTTACTATTTATTATACATATTGCACACATGCATCATACCTCCTTTTCTCTTCTCTTATCTCTTTTATTACTACCGTTGCTGTCATTGTTGTTGTTGCTTTTAATTGCTTACTTTTATACCTAGTTTTTATAATTACTGGCGTTTTGTTTTGTGATGTGGACAGCAAAGTAAGAATTTCATTGTCAGGGAAACTCACCTTTCCACTGTACAAATGACAATGAACACTTTTGAACTTGAACTTTGAACTAACAAAAGTACATGATGATTAAAATGATCCATAATTTGTATCATAACTGCATTTGTGACGTTCATAACAAACCAAATTGTTTGAAAATCGGTCAAAAACTGATCAAGTTCTGGTTATTTTAGTAGAACAGGCACCAGAGGCTCTGAGGGGGCGAGCAAATTGAGCCAAGATGGCGGCCGCCTGATCTGTTTCCTTATTTCCTCTCTTTCCCATTTTTCCTACATCGTGTCTTCCTTTTCTTTTCTTTTATGTGCTCCTCTCGTTCATCTCTCATTTCCTTCCCTGTGCTGATGTTTCCTTCTTTTACTTTTCTTTCCTTCTTCATCTTCCACCTCGTCCCGTGTGTGTGTCACGTGACCTCAGGCGACCTCGTCTCAGACACAGACTGTGTGTGTGTGTGTGTGTTTCTAATTCTGTCTTTATTAAGCAACTAACGAACCAACATTCAGGAGTTAACAGACCGACACAGTTCACACTCTGATTACAAACACAGATTAATTAATGGATTAATTAATTGATCAGAGGACGGAACTTGGGAGGGGCGTGGTCTCCATGGAAACAAGTGTCCTATCTCTACGGAAGCTCGTTGCCGCCAAAAATTCAAGAAGAGATTAAATGTTTGCATTCCTAAAACGTGAAATTTCTTCTTTTTTTTTCTTTTTTTAAGGTTTTGAACACGGCAAATTTTTCTTCAGCGTCAGATGTGGATGTGATGACATCATCACCTCGACCTGATGAAGACCATGCAAAGCGACTGAAAGCGACAGAGCTTTTATTTTGAAAGGGTGCTACAGTTTAATCCTGAGGCAAAGCTTGTGACTAAATTTTTAGCGGCAACGAGCTTCCGTAGAGAAAACAAAACAAAACTGGGACAGATATAAACAAAAAGAAGTCGACTACACACACACTCGCACACACACACATACATACACACGTCGCTATGGCAACAACAGACAGGAAGTAGAAAATACATTCTGACCAATGGCAACTACAACACAGTTAAGCTTCTTCTTTTTTTGTTCTTTTTTTTTTAACAAACAGGTCAAACACACGTAAACTCAGAGCTGAGGTGCTTCTCACACTCAGCAGACGTATTGATTAGTTGATTGATTGATTATCAGTTTTAAAGGTTAAAGGGATATTTCAACATTTTTGGCAAATTCTCCTATTGCCATAATCCCTGTAGTCTTAGCTGTAGGTTCATTACCTTTAATTATCGGTGCATGTTGTTTTGAGATCGGCGTATTTCCACGTTTCCTTCATCAAACTCATCAAATACACAATCCAACAACTCCAAAACGCTCTGGTGGACAAGTTGTGACCTGCACATTCACCACGCTATGAGATAATTACAGAACGTTACCAGACAGAGTTGTTTTAGAGGGAAATACAGAGACTGATGATGAAAAACTGTCCCTGAAGGCAACGTGCATCAGTGGTTTTGCATGAATTTCCCTCTAAAACAACTCTGTGTGGTAACGTTGTGTTATTATCTCATAGCGTGGTGAATGTGCAGGTCACAACTTGTCCACCAGAGCGTTGTGGAGTTGTTGGATTGTGTATTTGATGAGTTTGATGATGAGGGAAAGGCAGAAAATACCACATGCCGTGCAGAGCTCACGTCTCTGCTCCACCGTTCTAAAAATAGCTTGCACCGACAATTAAAGGTAACAAACCTACTGCTATGACTATAGGGATTATGGTGATAGGCGCATTTGCCAAAATGTTGAACTATCCCTTTGAAACTGGCGGACTGATGCTTCCTCTGTGTAGCTGGTGCTGCGTTCATGACACCTGTGTGAAAGTGGGAAATCACAACAACATACATCAAGGTGAAGACAAAAAGACACCGGCGAGTGTTGCGAGTGAAGGTGGGAGGAGCTTAGCTGCTGAGAGAAGCACCGGAGCTCTGAGTCGCACAGCGTCTCCACATGTGAGGAGGTTTTTTACACTGAAGTGAAGGAAAAACAAAACAAAACAGAACAAAACAAAACAAAACGTCATGAATTAATTTGCATCTTAAATATTTGACGGCTGAGTTTAAGGTTCTACAGGTTCTAGTTGATCTTAGAGGGTCAGTACAAAGTCCAGTTCTTCTTCATCTTCTTCTTCTTCTTCTTCTTCTTCTTCTTCTTCTTCTTCTACCAGCGTCAGTGACCTTCTGTGAGGCTCCGGGGTCCTGATCGAACCCGGACCTTAAAGGGATAGTTCAACATTTTGGCAAATTGGCCCATTGCCATAATAATCCCTATAGTCATAGCAGTAGGTTTGTTACCTTTAATTGTTGGTGCAAGCTATTTTTAGAACGGCGGAGCAGAGCCGTGAGCTGCTCAGAGCTACGCTACGGAGGCTCATTATGGGATTTCTTTGGTTTCCCTCATCAAACTCATCAAATACACAATCCAACAACTCCACAACGCTCTGGTGGACAAGTTGTGACCTGCACATTCACCACACTATGAGATAATAACACAACATTACCAGACAGAGTTGTTTTAGAGGGAAATACAGAGAAAAACTGCCCCCGACAGGAACGCGCATCAGCGGTTTTGCATGAATTTACCTCTAAAACAATTCTGTCTGGTAACGTTGTGTTATTATCTCATAGCGTGGTGAATGTGCAGGTCACAACTTGTCCACCAGAGCGTTTTGTTGTTGAGTTGTTGCATTGTGTATTTGATGAGTTTGATGAGGGAAACCAAGAAATACCATAATGAGCCTCTGTAGCGTAGCTCTGAGCAGCTCACGGCTCTGCTCCGCCGTTCTAAAAATAGCTTGCACCGACAATTAAAGGTAACGAACCTACTGCTATGACTATAGGGATTATGGCAATGGGCCAATTTGCCAAAATGTTGAACTATTGAACTATCCCTTTAATAACGTGTGCAACCTGAAGTGAGGGGGTCAGAGGTCAGAGGTCATGAGCCGGCTGAGCCTCCTGCAGGTGTGTTGGTGGTGTGTGTGTGGTGTGTGACCTCCTCTACCTGAGGGTCCGACTGGTTCCAGTTTAACCATAATAATAAGTGCTGTGAGTCCTGATCCGCTGAAGGTTCGGATCGGTTGTTGTGACGACGACGACGACGAGGCGGCGCCGTTCGTTCACACCTGTTTGAGTACAAACTCTCCGTCCTATAATAACGCCGTGCAATGCATCCTTTTCTCCCTATACGACTCGTTTCAACGGTTGGTTGGTTGGTTGGTCGGAGCGTTTTGTTGGGAAACGCTTTAGGACGACGAGGCGACGTTCACCGAGGAGGACGCCACCGTGGTCTCCCCCCTCGGCGAGTACTCCACCTCCTCCTTGTTGGGGTGGGAGGAGTTGTCCGACTTGCTGCGGCTGAACTCGGCGCCGACGATCGGGTGGCCCGCCGCGAACTTGCCCCTGGGCCGCAGCCAGGCGGTGCAGCAGAGCAGCGTCTTCAGGAAGGCGCGGCGCATCTCGTTGCTGGTCAGCGTGTAGATGAGCGGGTTCATGGCCGAGTTGAGGACGGCGAGCGCCAAGAACCACTCGGCCTTGTAGAGGATCGGGCATCCTTGGGTCTCGCACGCCACGTCCAGCAGCAGCAGGATGAAGAGCGGCGCCCAGCACGCGATGAAGCAGCTCAGCACGATGATGACGGTCTTCAGCAGCGCCATCGACTTCTCCGAGCTCTTGCTGCTGCCGCTGTTGCCGGCGGCGGCATTGCTGCGGCCGTTGTTGGTTTTGGCCTTGCGGAAGACGAGCTTGCGGCTGCGCGTGCGGACGAGCGCGTAGATGCGGGCGTAGAGCACGACGATGGCCATGAGGATGATGCTGAACACGGTGGTGCAGAACAGGATGTAGGCCTTGTGGTAGAGCGGCAGCACGGTGGAGCAGCGCGCCATGCTCCGGATGCAGTTCCAGCCCATCACCGGCAGGCCGCCCAGCACCGCCGCGATCATCCACACCGCGCTGATGAGCAGGAAGACGCGGCACGTGTTCCCGTTGTTGTGCAGCTTCATCTTCAGCATGGTGAGGTGGCGCTCGATGGCGATGGCCAGCAGGCTGAACACCGACGCCGCCAGCGCCACGAACATGCTGCCCTCGCGGAAGAACCACTGCGTCGGCGTCAGCTTGTAGGTGTTGGCGCCCGACAGCAGGATGTTGGCGGTGTACACGACGCCCGCCAGCAGGTCGGACAGCGCCAGGTTGCCGATGAAGTAGTACATGGGCTTGTGGAACTTCTTGGTCCTCCAGATGGTCGTCAGCACCAGGACGTTCTCCAGGATGATGAAGCAGCACACCACGATGAAGACCACCGAGTCGGCCTTCAGGCCCGAGTCCCGCTCCGTCTTGCGGAACTTGCCGGTGTAGTTGTAGTGTTTGGCGATCAGGTCGGAGTAGCTGAGTGGCTCGGCCATGGCTGAGGCTGTGGCTGCAGCTGCTGTGGCTGTGACAGTCCAGCAGGGGGCGCTACGTCCTCACGCTCAGGTCCTCCTCATGTCAGGAAGTAGCTGTGGCGAGGAGCGGAGAGTGAGAGGGTCCGGCTGCTGGACGGGGACATGGTCCTGCACAGAGAGAGACACAGAGAGAGAGTTAGAGACTGGGACCGGGCCAGGAAACAAAAAAAAACAGAACCAGAGAAGTAACCCTTTAAGTTACAGGCCGTTCATTACGTGATAATGTCAAGAAATAACCAAGAAATAACAATTAATGTCAAGAAATGCCCAAGAAATAACAGTTTATTGCGTCATAATGTCTAGAAATAACCAAGAAATAACAGTTAATTGCGTCATAATGTCTAGAAATAACCAAGAAATAACAGTTAATTGCGTCATAATGTCTAGAAATAACCGAGAAATAACAGTTAATTGCGTCATAATGTCTAGAAATAACCGAGAAATAACAGTTAATTGAGTCATAATGTCTAGAAACAGCCAAGAAATAACAGTTAATTGCGTCATAATGTCTAGAAATAACCAAAAATAACAGTTAATTACGTCATAATGTCAAGAAATAACCAAGGAATAACAGTTAATTGCGTCATAATGTCAAGAAATAACCAAAAATAACAGTTAATTGCGTCGTAATGTCAAGAAATAACCAAGGAATAACAGTTAATTGAGTCATAATGTCTAGAAATAACCAAGAAATATCAGTCAATTGCGTCATAATGTCAAGAAATAACCAAAAAATAAAGGTCCATTTCATAGTTATTGAGAAACAGAGCCAAGAAATAGCCTAAAGATTGATTGCTTAGTAATTATGGTCAATTCCAATGACTTGGTGGAGAAACATTCTGGCCATTCCCAAAAAAATTCAAAGCATGAAAAGCATGTGTAATCTTTTTTCCTTTAAGAAAAACATGACATTAGCCTCCTACTATGAAACTGACCCTTATTTCTCGGCTCTTTCTGGACATTACTACGCAGTTCATTGTTATTTCTTGGTTGTTTCTTGACATTATTAGTTACGTAATTAACGGTCTGTAACTTAAAGGGTTACCCCCCCAACAAATTAATATTCACAAACCACACAGAACTCACAGCACGGACAGTGAACACAGCACGGCGTCTCTTCTATAGCTACTACACCATCTCACTGATCCGTTCCGACACCTTATTCACTACACTTTAGTCATTTTCATCCGAATAAATGAAATAAATGGAAATAAATGAAATAAATAAATAAAGCGTCGCTGCTGTTTTTCCCCTCGACGCTTTTCCAACACCAGTCCGAGTCCGATTCCCTCATTCCACTGTCCTGTCCTGTCCCACGGTCCTGCTGTGGACTCTAATAGCCTATAGTCTTTTATTATGGAGATATAACCAGAAACCTCGTAGGCTATCTCCTTCTGCAGATTCACTTTCACCAACCACCACTGACTTTTTCCTTCTTTCTTTCTTTCTTTCTTTCTTTCTTTCTTTCTTTCTGTCTTTTTAAATGACAAACTCGTGCTTGTTCCCGTTAAACGGCTCGGTTCTGAGTCTATAAACCCGTTAATAAACCCATGCACTCACCGTCTCTCCACTGTCCTAGAGCTGTTCTCTCTGAACTCGGTCACTCTGTTCTGATTTAGTATCGATAATAAAACCTTTAAATTAAAAACTCTGACGTCACCTCGGTCGGTTTTTAAACTCGCAATAAAAAAAAAAGAAATCTGACTCTGACCATTATTGTTTTTTCACATCTAAACCGGATCAATCGGAACCACCAAGACACACGGATTCTCTTTCATCAAAAGTTTTTTCTACTATTGAAATTAAAAAACGGTTTAAATCCCGATCTAAGAAGTTTTTATTTATTTATATATATTCTTTTTTTTTTACCTTGAAGCGGAGTCCGGAGGAAAAGAGTCCGACAGCGAGCGGGACAGAGCGAGACACACACACACACACACACACACACACACACACACACACACACACACACACACACACACACACACACACACACACACACACACACAGAAGAGGAGGAGGAGGAGGAGGGGGATGAGGATGGAGGTGCTGCCCTCCTCCTGATCTCCTCATTGTGTTTTTTTTCCTCCTTTATTCCTCATGAAAACTGATCAGATCGATGTTGAACCCAATAAATATATAAACAGATACAGAAAAACAAATATTCACTTTTACACTGACAAAGTTTAATTTACAGCATTGATTTTATTTGCAATTCTGGTAACACTTTACAATAAGGGTCCCTTAATTAACGTTACTTAGTAGCCTACATTATTAAGCATTAATATATAAACTAATGTGTTAATTAACGCTGAGTAATGCATACATAATGATAACTAATTACATTATTCAACTTTTATTATTACTTAATCATTTTATAACTAACTTTGAGTAGTAAACATTAATTAACTGCTTACTAACAGGCTACATTAATTAATGTGTTTCCTAATCCTAAGTAATACATAATAATGATTGTTAATATATCTGTAAACAGTTAATTAATGCTTAATAATGTACTAACTAACGTTAATTAAGGGACCCTTATTGTAAAGTGTTACCGATTTAAAAAATAATTTATTAAAATCCTGTTTCTAATCTAAAATGTGCTTTTATTTTGCTGACAGTTTAGCTGCTGCCCTTTCAGATTAAAAGTCCAGACGAGTTACGGTGACATCACAGCAGGACGTGATGACATCATCATGAATGAGGTAAGGTGCATTCTGGGATAACAGCCCTGTTATGTGGTGATGATGTCATACCTACAGGTGAACTCCAGTGCATCACCGTGGTAACAGTGCATGGTGCCCAGGTGACCTCTGACCTGGACATGAGGTCATGAGGTCATGATGATTTCAGAACCAACTGGGAGGCTGGGAACTAACTGGAACAGACTGGGAATAAACTGGGAACAGACTGGGAATAAACTGGAGCAGACTGGGAACATAGAGTGGACTCATACTGGAAGAACTGGAAACAAACAGAGAACAGACTGGGAATAAACTGGAAAAAACTAGAAACAGACTGTGAACAAACTGGGGAACAGACTGGGAACAGACTGGGAATAGATTGGGGAACAGACTGGGAACAGACTGGGAATAGATTGGGGAACAGACTGGGAACAGACTGGGAATAGATTGGGGAACAGACTGGGAATAGATTGGGGAACAGACTGGGAACAGACTGGGAATAGATTGGGGAACAGACTGGGAACAGACTGGGAATAGACTGGGAACAGACTGGGAACAGACTGGGAATAGACTGGGAACAGACTGGGAACAGATTGGAGAACAGACTGGGAACAGACTGGGAACAGACTGGGAACAGACTGGGGACAAACTGGGAATAGAGTGGGAACAGACTGGGAACAGACTGGGAATAGAGTGGGAACAGACTGGGAACAGACTGGGAACAGACTGGGAATAGAGTGGGAACAGTCTGGGGAACAGAGTGGGAACAAACTGGGAACAGACTGGGAACAGACTGGGAATAGACTGAGAACAGACTGGGAACAGACTGGGAATAGACTGGGAATAGAGTGGGGAACAGACTGGGAATAAACTGAGAACAGACTGGGAATAAACTGGGAACAGACTGGGAACAAACTGGGAACAGACTGGGAACAGACTGGGAACAGACTGGGGACAAACTGAGGAACAGACTGGGAACTAACTGGGGACAGACTGGGAACAAACTGGGAATAGAGTGGGAACAGACTGGGAATAGAGTGGGAACAGACTGGGAACAGATTGGAGAACAGACTGGGAACAGATTGGAGAACAGACTGGGAACAGACTGGGAACAGACTGGGAATAGACTGGGAACAGACTGGGAACAGACTGGGAATAGACTGGGAACAGACTGGGAACAGATTGGAGAACAGACTGGGAACAGACTGTGAACAGACTGGGAACAGACTGGGAACAGACTGGGAATAGACTGGGAATAAACTGGGAATAGACTGGGGACAAACTGGGAATAGACTGGGAATAGACTGGGAATAAACTGGGAATAGACTGGGGACAAACTGGGAACAGACTGGGAATAGACTGGGAATAAACTGGGAATAGACTGGGGACAAACTGGGAATAGACTGGGAATAAACTGGGAATAGACTGGGAATAAACTGGGAATAGACTGGGAATAAACTGGGAACAGACTGGGGACAAACTGGGAATAAACTGGGAACAAACTGGGAATAGACTGGGAATAGATTGGAGAACAGACTGGGAACAGACTGGGAATAGACTGGGAACAGACTGGGAACAGACTGGGAATAGACTGGGAACAGACTGGGAACAGATTGGAGAACAGACTGGGAACAGACTGGGAACAGACTGGGAATAGACTGGGAACAGACTGGGAACAGACTGGGAATAGACTGGGAATAGACTGGGGACAAACTGGGAATAGACTGGGAATAAACTGGGAATAGACTGGGGACAAACTGGGAATAGAGTGGGGACAAACTGGGAATAGAGTGGGAACAGACTGTGAACAGACTGGGAATAGAGTGGGAACAGACTGGGAACAGACTGGGAATAGAGTGGGAACAGACTGTGAACAGACTGGGAATAGAGTGGGAACAGACTGGGAACAGACTGGGGACAAACTGGGAATAGAGTGGGAACAGACTGTGAACAGACTGGGAATAGAGTGGGAACAGACTGGGAACAGACTGGGAATAGAGTGGGAACAGACTGTGAACAGACTGGGAATAGAGTGGGAACAAACTGGGAACAGACTGGGGACAAACTGGGAATAGAGTGGGAACAGACTGTGAACAGACTGGGAATAGAGTGGGAACAGACTGGGAACAGACTGGGAATAGAGTGGGAACAGTCTGGGGAACAGAGTGGGAACAAACTGGGAACAGACTGGGAACAGACTGGGAATAGACTGAGAACAGACTGGGAACAGACTGGGAATAGACTGGGAATAGAGTGGGGAACAGACTGGGAATAAACTGAGAACAGACTGGGAACAAACTGGGAACAGACTGGGAACAGACTGGGAACAGACTGGGGACAAACTGAGGAACAGACTGGGAACTAACTGGGGACAGACTGGGAACAAACTGGGAATAGAGTGGGAACAGACTGGGAACAGACTGGGAACAGACTGGGAACAGACTGGGGACAAACTGAGGAACAGACTGGGAACTAACTGGGGACAGACTGGGAACAAACTGGGAACAGAATGGGGAACAAACTGGGAATAGATTGGGGAACTAACTGGGGACAGACTGGGGAACAGACTGGGAACTAACTGGGGACAGACTGGGAATAAACTTGAAAAAGACTGGGAACAGACTGGGATTAAATTGGGAACAGACTGGGAACAAACTGGGAACAGACTGGGAACAAACTGGGGACAAACCGGGGAACAGACTGGGAACTAACTGGGGAACAGACTGGGAACAAACTGGGGACAAACCGGGGAACAGACTGGGAACTAACTGGGGACAGACTGGAACAAACTGGGGACAGACTGGGAATAAACCGGGGAACAGACTGGGAACAAACTGGGGACAAACCGGGGAACAGACTGGGAACTAACTGGGGACAGACTGGAACAAACCGGGGAACAGACTGGGAACAAACCGGGGAACAGACTGGGAACAAACTGGGGACAAACCGGGGAACAGACTGGGAACTAACTGGGGACAGACTGGAACAAACTGGGGACAGACTGGGAATAAACTGGAAACAAACAGAGAACAGACTGGGATTAAATTGGGAACAGACTGGGGAACAGTCTGGGGACAAACTGGGAACAGACTGGGAACTAACTGGGAACAGACTGGGAACTAACTGGGAACAGACTGAGAACAGACTAGGATCAGACTGGGGAACAAAGTGGGAACAAACTGGGGACAGACTGGGAATAGAGTGGGAACAGACTGGGAATACAGACTGGGAAACAGACTGGGAATACAGACTGGGAATACAGACTGGGAAACAGACTGGGAATACAGACTGGGAATACAGACTGGGAACAGACTGGGAATAGATTGGGAACAGACTGGGGAATAAACTGGAAATAGACTGGGAACAGACTAGGGAATAAACTGGGGAACAGACTGGGAACAGACTGGGGAATAAACTGGGGACAAACTGGGAAACAGACTGGGGAACAGACCATCAACATTTCCCTCTCTGCTGAGCTCACACTGGGAATCGATGAACATTACAGCGGCAGCAGCAGTGGGATGTTTCTGTGTTTCTGGAAGTTTACCAGTGATGAACTGGGAGCGTAGTGGGAGCGGAGGAAGCTACTGGTGCGGGACATGTGAGCGGTCGGTTTCCTGTTCGCTGCTCCGAGAAAACAGAGCTGGGATGAACAGAGAGGGTTTTTAGTGAGGGGAGAGGGGGGTTGTGGGTAACAAAGGCCTCTTTCCACGGAGCGCCGACTGTATTCAGGCTCCGCATAGCTGAGTGTCACCATGGCGACGGCTGGAGGGAAACAGGGAACCGGAGAGAGGAGAAGAACCACAAGGAGCTGCAGACGCCAACATCAGCTCCACATAAACCAGATCACAGCCACAGTCCTGGTCCTGAACCCGAGTCCTGATCCACTGATCCTGGACCGGGTTCAGGATCAGTGGTTCAGGACCTGGAAAAAGACCTGGAAAAAGACCTGGAAAAAGGACCTGGAAAAAGACCTGGGAACAGACTGGGAACAGACTGGGAATAAACAGAGAACAGAGGGAGCAGACTTGGAAACAGTCTGGGGAATAGAGTGGGAACAAACTGGGGACATTGGGAACAGACTGGGAATCGATTGGGGAACAAACTGGGGACAAACTGGGAATAAACTGGGAATAGAATTGGAACAAACTGGGAAACAGACTGGGGAACAGACTGGGGACAAACTGGGAATAGAGTGGGAACAGATTGGGAACAAACTGGGAATAGAGTGGGAATAGATTGGGAACAAACTGGGAATAGAGTGGGAACAGACTGGGAACAAACTGGGAATAGAGTGGGAACAGACTGGGAACAAACTGGGAATAGAGTGGGAACAGATTGGGAACAAACTGGGAATAGACTGGGAACAGACTGGGAACAGACTGGGAACAAACTGGGAATAGAGTGGGAACAAACTGGGGAACAAACTGGGAACAGAGTGGGAACAGACTGGGAACAAACTGGGAATAGAGTGGGAACAGACTGGGGACAAACTGGGAATAGAGTGGGAACAGACTGGGAACAAACTGGGAATAGAGTGGGAACAGACTGGGAACAAACTGGGAATAGAGTGGGAACAGACTGGGAACAAACTGGGAATAGAGTGGGAACAGACTGGGGACAAACTGGGAATAGAGTGGGAACAAACTGGGAACAAACTGGAAACAGATTGGGAATCGATTAGGGAACAGACTGGGAATAAACTGGAAACAAACAGAGAACAGACTGGGAACAAACAGACTGTGAACAAACTGGGGAACAGACTGGGAATAGACTGGGAATAAACTGATCCTGAACCCGGGTCCTTAACCCTTTTATTATTATTTTTATTTAACCTTTATTTAACCAGGCGAGCAAATTAAGAACAAAATTCTTATTTTCAAGTGCAGCCTGACGGGGAAGGGGGAGGGGAGTGCTAAAAGTGAAAAATATTAGTTATATAAGTTATATAGTAGCCTAAATTACACTTAGAAAAATTCAATATAATACAATACAATAAAACAGTTAAAGCAGAAGTAAGCGATCCGGTGGTTTTGTCTAACTTCCTGTCAGCCGATGGAGTTAGCAGTCCCCGCCCTCGTCCCTACGTCACCACATTCACGCGCATCCCTTGGCTGCACACACAGAGAGGACTGCCCCTTTATGCCGTTCTCTCTCCTCATTGGATAAAGGTTGTAGGATACAAGGGAAAATATAACTATTTAAGACTTATATTAACACAAATATTCTTCTCCTTTTTCTATCCCGTCTGGTTTCTTCTGGTCTCTGGTTCTGTGTTTGGATGTGGCCTTGGATCCATGTTGGTCCTGTCCTATAGTCTCAGTTTTCATCCTCATGGTGTGATGATCCTGGTCCGGTTCATCATATCATAATCTTCATTCTGGTCCTGGTCCTGGTCCTGGTCCTGGTCCTGGTCCTGGTCCTGGTCTTCTTGGCTCCCTCTCATCGTGCTGCAGTGAAACTTTAACTGCTGAACATCTGTAGCCTGTAATTATGGTTTGGACTCTGTCTGTGTGTGTGTGTGTGTGTGTGTGTGTGTGTGTGTGTGTGTGTGTGTGTGTGTGTGTGTGTGTGTGTGTGTGTGTGTGTGTGTGTGTGTGTGTGTGTGTGTGTGTGACAGGAAAGCATTAGTCGGCTTCTTCCTCTCAGATTTCCTGTGATGTGATTCGTTGTTTCCCAGTTCAGAGGAATGTGGAGACTCGCCATCGTTTCCTCAGAAAGAAGGGGAGAGTGTGTGTGTGTGTGTGTGTGTGTGTGTGTGTGTTGCTCTGTTAGAATTAAAAACATATTGAGCGGAGAGCGGCGGAGCAGGAGAGACCCGGACCGCCACGGAGCCCCTGAGATCCCTGATCCATCATGTCAGGAAACAGCAGCTGGATGCAGATGTGATGTGATGATGGAGGACAGAACAGGTGAGGACAGGTGAGCTCTGAGCTGTGTGTGTGTGTGTGTGTGTGTGTGTGTGTGTGTGTGTGTGTGTGTGTGTGTGTGTGTGTGTGTGTGTGTGTGTGTGTGTGTGTGTGTGTGTGTGTGTGTGTTAATCTGTGTGTTGTGTCTGCAGCTCCAGTGTCAATAAACAGCTCAGACATGATTCACATCACTGTGTTTTATAATACAACAACATGAGGAGGAGGAGGAGGAGGAAGAGGAGGAGGAGGAGGAAGGAGGAGGAGGAAGAGGAAGAGGAAGAAGAAAAAGGAAAAAGTAGGAGGAGAAGGAGGAGGGAGAGGAGGAAGAAGAGGAGGAGGAGAAAGAGGAAGAAAAGTAGGGAGAGGAGGAGGAGGAAGGATGAGGTGGAGGAGAGGGAGGAGGAGGAGAAAGAAGAGGAAGAAAAGTAGGAAGAGGAGGAGGAAGAATGAGGTGGAGGAGGGAGAGGAGAAGAAGGAGGAGAAGGAAGAGGATGAAGGAGAAGAGGAAAAGGGTAGGAGAAGGAGGAGGGAGAGGAGGAAGAAGAAGAGGAGGAGAAATAGGAAGAGGAGGAGGAGGAAGAATGAGGTGGAGGAGGAGGAGAAAGAGGAAGAAAAGTAGGAGGAAGAGGAGGAGGAGGAGAAAAAGGAAGAAAAGTAGGAGGAGGAGGAGAAGGAAGAGGAGAAAGAGGAACAGGAGGAGGAGGAAGAATGAGGTGGAGGAGGAGGAAGAGGGGAAGGAGGAGGAAAAGGAGAGAGGGGAGGAAGAAAATAAATTCAGCCAGTAATGCAGTGTTTTTCAACCTTGGGGTCAGGACCCAACATGGGGTCGCCTGAAATGTCTAGTAAGTGAAAAAAAAAAGTATTTTTTAAACTAATTATTATTATTCTTAAAATTATGATTAAAAACACCACACACAATATTGAGTATACAACTGTACACTTTCACTTTCTTGAATATAAATCGAGTTCAAATAAAATGCAGCATTTAAAAATATGATCTGAGCTGAGGCATCTTGATTGATTGACAGCTGCAATCACGTGGCTGCATGAATCCCTGCCGGGGTCACCAGAAATCTGTGATGTCAAAATGAGGTCATGACCATAGACTGTAAAAAGAATGGACGTAACACTGTGACGTCACCCATTGGTTTGGGGGAGTCTGTTTTGTGCCGCTACTACGGGGGTTTGAACCGCGCCATGTTGGATTCTACTTTCCATATTTGGAGCGGTGCGGCCGTTAGCCGGCCGAGAACCCGCCCACTGGCCTCGAAGCAGCTGTCCACGGAGCTGCTCGGACCTGTCACTCAACGTTTCCGCGCCCTAATTGGCCAGAGTTTTAACCTAATAACAGTAAAACGGTAGAGTTAAAAAAAAATTCACCCCCCTCAGAGTGTGTGTGGGGGTAGAAACTATCGATTGAGAGCAAAAAACGTTTCTGACACCAGCCCCCAGAGGAAGCCGAGGGGATTGCAGTTTTTTGAACGCGGAAGTGAGCTTCACTTCTCAGACTTGCCGCCTTGGGCCGGGGTCACCAGAAATCTGTGATGTCAAAATGAGGTCACGAGCCAAAAAAGGTTGGGAACCACTGCTGTGATGTGTTTGTTTCAAAGTTTGAGTGTAAATGATCATCACTGACAGAGACAGAAACAGGACCTGTACTCAGACCTGGACCCTGGACCCTGGTCTCCCTAATGGAGGTGAAGCTGCTGCTGAGAGGAGGAGGAGGAGGAGGAGGAGGAGGAGGAGGAGGTGAAGCTGCTGCTGAGAGGAGGAGGAGGAGGAGGAGGAGGAGGAGGAGGAGGAGGAGGAGAGGAGGAGGGTTAGGGTCTCTGAGCTCATTAGAGATGCAAAGCTGCAGCGGTGGAGCTGCAGAGCTGAATGAGGCGTCTTTGTCCTGTAATTGGAGAGAGAGAGAGAGAGAGAGAGAGAGAGAGAGAGAGATGGTTCTGCAGCCTCAATAGACCCGGGCCTCAGAAACACACACATATACACACACACACATACACACACACACACACACACACAGAGACACACACACACACACACACACACACACACACACACACACACACACACACACACACACACACACACACACACACACACACACACACACACACACACACACACACACATATACACACAGATACACACCTCCCCTGTTGTGTAACCTGTTGCTTTAAGTTTTCAGGAAACGACAACGAGACTCTGACTTTAAACTTCTCACCTGCTACGACACCACTTCACCTGTTACTCAGCCGCCATCTTTTCATGTTGTCACCGTTTCATGTTTTCACCTTTTCATGTTTTCATTTCTTTATGTTTTCACTTTTTATCCTCATGTCCTCAAGTCTTACTAATGTTTTCATGACGTCATGTCCTCATACCTTCATGTTTTCATATTTTCATGTCTTCATATCTTCATGTCTTCATGTCTTTGTGTCTTCATATCCTCATGTGTTCATATCTTCATGTCCTCATGTCTTCATGTTTTCATATTTTCATGTCTTCATGTCTTCATATCTTTGTGTCCTCATGTCCTCATGTCTTCATATCTCCATGTCTTCATATCTTCATGTGTTCATGTCCTCATGTTTTCACGTCTTCATATCTTCATGTCTTCATGTGTTCATGTCTTCATATCTTTGTGTCTTCATGTCTTCATGTCTTCATATCTTCATATCCTCATGTCTTCATGTCTTCATATCTTCATGTCTTCATATCTTCATGTCCTCATGTCTTCATGTCCTCATGTCTTCATGTCTTCATATCCTCATGTCTTCATGCCCTCATATCTTCATGTCTTCATATCTTCATGTCTTCATATCTTCATGTTTTCATGTCTTCATATCCTCATGTTTTCATGTCTTCATATCCTCATGTTTTCAAATCATGTTTTCATGTCCTCATGTCTTCATATCTTCATGTCTTCATGTCTTCATATCCTCATGTTTTCATGTCTTCATATCCTCATGTTTTCAAATCATATCTTCATATCTTCATGTCTTCATGTCTTCATATCCTCATGTTTTCATGTCTTCATATCCTCATGTTTTCATGTCTTCATATCTTCATATCCTCATATCTTCATGTCTTCATGTCTTCATATCCTCATGTCTTCATATCTTCATGTCTTCATGTCCTCATGTTTTCATGTCTTCATGTCTTCATGTCTTTGTGTCTTCATATCTTCATGTCTTCATATCCTCATGTTTTCATGTCTTCATATCTTCATATCCTCATATCTTCATATCTTCATGTCTTCATGTCCTCATGTCTTCATATCCTCATGTTTTCATGTCTTCATGTCTTCATATCTTCATATCTTCATGTCTTCATGTTTTCATGTCTTCATATCTTCATATCTTCATGTCTTCATATCTTCATGTCTTCATGTCTTCATATCTTCATGTCTTCATATCCTCATGTCTTCACGTCAGGACAGTCAGGAGTCAGGACCAACATGGAGGTCGACCACAGCGTCCACAGACCCTCGCCTCTCCATCTCCATGGCAACAGCAGCTGAGGCTGATGGGAGTTGTAGTGATCCTTGGTGGAGGTGAGAACATGAATCTTCATCCAGACACTGATCTGGGGTCAGATTACAGCTCTGTGGTGTCAACACTTTAATCCAGTTTGATCCTGTTTGTGTCTGAAGGAACTCACAGCGACGTCGTGACCTCATCACCTGGACTCACTCAGCTGTCTGTTTGGGTTCAGGAGGATCTGCAAAAGGTTTTTAATCGTTTCGTCCACATGGAAACAGAGTTTTCAGCCTTAAAACTGTATTTTTTTGTTGAGTCATTTACAGTGGTTTCCTGTTTACAGACATTTCTTGAAACAATGTCGTGTTTACAGAGTTTTGTTTTGTTTTTGTCAATTTTTTATTCTATTTTTAGGAGAAAATATAAACTTACAAAAAATGGAAGAAAAAGAAAAGACAGATTTGTGCTCATATTACAACAATACAGTGTGTTGGGGAAATGATGATAAACCAATTAGATGAAAAACAAAACCCCAATCTTCCCTAATCTGGATCACTTAGACCTGGTTTGATGTATCTGTGCTCACACCACGCAATGAAACAGACTCATCCTGGATTCACACTGCAAAAACTCAAAATCTTACCAAGAATATTTGTCTTATTTCTAGTCAAAATGTCATTTCTAGTCAAAACAAATCTCATTATACCTAAAATAAGACTCATCACATTAAAAAGTAGCTTGTTTTTAGAAACTTTTAGACTTTTACTTCTTTCAAGCATATTTTTACTTGAAATAAGTAGAAAAATCTGACAGTGGAGCAAGTTTTTCTTTCTTATTACAAGCACAGAAAACTTCAAAAAGTTCATTTTTAGGTGATGAGTCTTATTTTAAGTGGAAAGAGATTAGTTTTGACTAGAAATGAAACATTTTGACAAGAAATACGACAAATATTCTTGGAAAGATTTTGAGTTTTTGCAGTGCACTGATGGGGTTTAGTGAAACCTGGATTATCCTGGACCAGGACCAGGACCAGGACCAGGACCAGGACTGGTGCCATGGATCTGAATGTGGACCTGGAGCTGAAGAGAAACAGTTAACAGATGAGTCGATTCTCTGGATGACTGGAGCCAAACAAACCCTGAAACAGCAACAAAAGACCACAACCCCCCCTCACCCCTCATCCACATCCACATCCACACACACACACACACACACACACACACACACACACACACACACACACACACACACACACACACACACACACACACACACACACACACACACACACCCTCATCCACATCCCCCTACAGCGGAGGAGCCCATTATGTAACCCACCAACCATCCCAGTCATTAACTGGGTCCCAGTTAAAGGAGTGAAGGGTCTTTTTGGGGGGTTGTTGGGGGGGTTTAGGGGGGTTTGGGGGGGAGTGTGTGGGGGGGGGGGGGTCACGTGGTCCACGGAGGGTTGTTTACCACAACAAGGGGCGAACAAGGGAGAAACAGACTGTGAAGAGGAGAGAGAGAGAGAGGGGAGAAGTTTTTCCCTCCGACTCATTCACAACTAAACTTCTTTCACACGCCAGGCTGCTGACCACTATCACCATGGTAACGAGAGACAGAGACAGAGAGAGAGGAGGAAGAGGAGGAAGAGGAGGAGGAGAAGGGTGGTGTGGGGGGGCAGGGGGGGGGGGGGCAGCCACAAGAGGGCGACACTGAAAATATAAAACATAAATAAATAAATTCACATTATATATAGCCTATGACACTTGTTCAACTCAGAAGCTTCAGTGGTTCTGATTGGTCCAACTACAACATAGAGAATTTATCTTTATGGCCGTGGTTATTATTGTTTGTTGGTACTTTTTTCTTTTCTTTTCTTTCATTTATATTACGTATTATTATTTGTTATTATTAATTTTTCACTTCATTAATTCTTCAGAGTGATTATTGCCTGTGCCCCTCCATCTTTTTTCCCCCCAATAACATTTATAACATCAGAGATAATTTATTGATCCCAAGGGAGATTTAAGCATCCAAGAATATACAATTTGAATATACATAAGTTAAAGAGATAGATAGATAGATAGATAGATAGATAGATAGATAGATAGATAGATAGATAGATAGATAGATAGATAGATAGATAGATAGATAGATAGATAGATAGATAGATAGATAGATAGATAGAACTCTAAACTAATAAATTAACTAATAAGTAATAAAATGAGTCTCTGTGGTTCGGTTCGGCTCAGATTTGAAAGCACCATCTGCTTTATTATTTCACGATATGAAGATGAAATATGAAGTAAATGCTGCAGAAAAACACATTAAATCACAGGTTTATGTAAAACATGTACATACAGCTCTGGAAAAAAAATAAGAGACCACTTTCACAAATGTTTCTTAAAAGCATCTCCACATGTATGACAGTCATTCTTTTCTTTTCTTTTCTTTTTTAAATACCAACACAAACACAACTCATTCTACTTAATGTGACACTGATGACGAGGTCATCACCTGAACCACATCTGGTTTTATAGGAAGATTATAAATAAAAACCACTGCTGGGATTAAACATTGACATTATCCCACAAAATCTGATTTATAAACTCTTCCTGAGTTAAAATATTCTTGCTGTGTTCTTTAGGAATAAATATGAACATGTTTTCTTTGCATTATTATTATTATTCAAGGTCTGAAAAGACTTGATATTTTTGTTATTTAGACTAGTTTAGTCATTAGCCAATAAAAGCTCTAAATTACCATATATATATATATTTCAATGTTGGGAGAAATGTTGTCGGTAGTTGATAGAATAAAACAAAAACATTTTAATTTAATTTTACTCAAACACATAGCCTACCTATAAATAGTAAAACCAGAGAAACTGATAATTTTGGGAGTGGTCTCTTAGTTTTTTCCAGATCTGTAGTTTGTTTGTTGTGTTTATGCCGAATTAAAGAGCTCGTCGCGTGGTTTATAGAAATAGTTTATATTGTAAATTAATAAACACAAAGAACCGGTCAGAGTGATGTTTTCTACTAAATCAACAGTTTTCTCAATGGAGTTCCGCGGAGCCACGTCGACGCATGCGCAGAACTAACTAACTGACTGTCGTAAACTGTGAACTGTACTTGACGGTAGAGCCGTATTCCAGTCCGTCCATCCAGGCTACACGTGAACACCACAGTAACTTACATCCACAACAACAACAACCAGTGACAGTAGTTGAGACCGGTTCGGTTCGGTTCTGGGGGTCCTGGTCCGGGTTCAGGATGCTGTATCTGGTGGGTCTGGGTCTGGGAGACGCCACCGACATCACGGTGAAGGGTCTGCGGGCCGTGAGGAGCTGCTCCCGGGTCTACCTGGAGGCCTACACCTCGGTGCTCACCGTGGGCAAGGAGGCGCTGGTGAGTCCGGTTCTGGTCCAGATAGAGTCCGGTTCCGATCCGGATGTCAGGTGCATAGATAGATAGATACAGCTCTGGAAAAAATAAAAATAAAGAGACGACTCCAAAATGCATCAGCCTTATCTCTATATGTATGGCAGCCATCGGTTCCAGTGTCTACTGAACTCCAACCCAAGCACCTCACTCACATGAACCAAATCATATTTAATGAGGAAGAAAGATTATAAATAGAATTTAAAAAAAATCACTGCTGCGATTAAAAATTGGGATTATTCCACCAATGTTGATTTCTAAACTCTTCCTAAATTTAAAAAGTAGTGTTGTGTTGTTTTAAAATGAAAATGAATTTAGGCCTGTGCATATTCTCATTTGTCCAGGTCATAGTATCTCAAAGGAATTTTAAATTCAACTTTAAGCAAGCAACTGGACTTGGTTATTTGTCTAGAAAGACGGTGACGCGTCTTCCTAGACAAATAACCAAGTTTCCTTGGTTCTATTCCTTTGAGTGAATATGAACTTGTTTTCTTTGCATTATACTCTGAAAACACCAGAATTTTTTTGTTATTTTGACCTGTTGCCATTTTCTGCAAATGACAATATTTTTATTTCCAGTTTGGGAGAAATTTTGTCAGTAGGTTATAGAATGAAACACAAGTGTTCATTTTACTCAAACACATACCTATGAATAGTAAAACCAGAGGAACTGATCATTTTCAAGTGGTCTCTTAATGTTTTTCCAGAGCTGTATATCCAGGTCAGACTGACGTCACCTGTCACTGCGCTGCGTTCAGGGACCTTCTGTTCTGAAACCAACCAGGTGACAGACAGGTGAGCGGTGGATCAGCACTGTCTTGGACCTGGACCGACCGTCACCACGGAGACGGAGCTGTAAAACCAGGGTGGTGATGGCGTGATAGTAGAAACACATCACCATGACAACTCTATCATCTCACAGCACGTGTCAGTCACCATCCAGATGTGCTTCTCTCTGTGTGTCGTCAGCTGAACTGTCTAGAGTTACTGCAGTAAAGGCCCAATGCTGAATAGTTATGTATCGTTATTAGGGCCACGGGGCAAACACACAGAAGCATTTTTATCCTGCGCATTTCTTCTTCTCAAGACCCTTTTCACACCGGACACATATTTTTCATTGATAATAATTTGCGTGTCATTATTTTTTTTCAAACCCCGGTTTTCATCTTGAGTCCTTTCACACGAACAGCAAATGTTTGAGAAATTTTGAGATTATAATGGGTGTGTATTGCGCAGAATGTTCGGGCTAGAGAGAGAAAAGTTGTCTGAAATGATCTGTAGTGTCTAGCAGTGTACTAAGTAACGGTGAGCTAACATCTGCTAACAGAGAGCTAACAGCTGCTAATGGTGCGCTAACAGCTGCTAACATTGAGCTAACAGCTACTAATGGTGCGCTAAGCTGCTAACAGCGTAGGGTGCTACCAAAAGTGTATGAACAGCTGCTAACAGCGTACTAACAGTGAGCTAACAGCTGCTAACAGTGTACTAACGCAATATTGACATGACCGGTAGAGGCGCTGGTGAATGAACACGGCGACGAGATCAGACCAGAACAGACGGTCACTGTCGGAGCAGTGGTGGAAATATATAGTTGGTGACAGATCGGTGGGGCTTTTCACAATTTCCGCGTTATATTTCTGTTGTCTGCCCCTAGTGGAGACCGCCAGTATTGTGCGTTTTGGCTGTGTTGTGCTGCAACAAGTATATGCACAGACCGGCTATGACAAGCCATTTTAACATTTAAAAGCCAGACTGGATATGTGTTGTAGATATCTGTAATTCAGTTTTGCCTCGTCAAAAAGAATATTTCAGATATCCACAACTACATTCTTCCTAGGACAAATGACGTCACTTTAACCATTCATGTGTATGGGGTTTGTCTTTACAGATATCTATAATTCAGTTGCAGATATTCACTATGTGAATTACAGATATCTGAAACTGAATTACGACTAGTAGTAATTCCAGTTTGAGATATCTACAATTTGATTCTGACTAGTCATAATTCCAGTTCAAGATATCTTTAATTCACCTCAGTTAAAGATATCTACATGTCCCTGTTCAGATATCTGAAATTAAGTTTTGACTAGGCAAAATGACGTTGTAGATATCTGTAACTGGAAGTAGGAATAGCTGTAATTCAGTTACAGATATCTGTAATTCACATAGCGGATATCTGCAACTGAATTGTAGATATCTGTAATGAGTCTGACAAACCCCATACACATGAATGGTTAAAGTGACGTCATTTGTCCTAGGAAGAACGTAGTTGTGGATCTGAAATATTCTTTTTGACTAGAGGCAAAACTGAATTACAGATATCTTGAATCAAAAATCCAACTATTCAAAATGTAGTTGCGACAAGTCAGAAAGACATTGTTGATATCTACAATGTTAATTCCGGGTAGTCAAACTTAGCTTTTAAATGTTTAATCCGCTAACAGTTGTGTCTCTCCTCAGGAGGAGTACTATGGGAAAACGTTGATCCTGGCCGACAGAGACCTGGTTGAACAGGGGGCCGATGAGATCCTGAAAGACGCTGATGTGGATGATGTGGCGTTCCTGGTGGTGGGCGACCCGTTTGGGTGAGTCACGGTCACGGCGTCCGTCCACGTCTCAGATGAAATGAGATGAGATGAGATGAGATGAGATGAGATGAGATGAGATGAGATGAGAGGGCTGCTGCTCGTCAGAGGTTTGAGATTGTTGTGGACTCTGTGACCTGACCACAGAGTTTGGGTCGGAGCAGCTCGCTCCTCGTTTCAACAGATTCCTCCACAAGCAGCAGATTCCTGAAACCAGTAAATGACAGAGCAGCTGCTGCGCCTCGACGTCACAGCGCGGTTTCACCTCAACATCTGTCTCATCCTCAAACAAACATGACAGAAAACATCAAAAAACCCTCAGTAAACCCAAAATTCAGACTGACCCTGAATGCCTCATGATCTTTACCTCTTCTCTTCTCTTCTCTTCTCTTCTCTTCTCTTCTCTTCTCTTCTCTTCTCTTCTCTTCTCTTCTCCAGTTCCATTTATTTGACTTGATTAAATGAGTAAATATTAGATTATATATCAGGGTCAAACATGCGGCCCGTGGGCCAAAACCAGCGGGATGAATTTCCCAAGTGTGAAAATTACATTAAAGACAGAAGAGGCATAATACTGTTGAAATTGCATGTGTTTTTCTCATGAAATTTCTGGTTGTTCATAATATATTTTGTAAAAGGATAGTTCATTCAATGTAAACATCTTATTAATGTACTTTTTTTGCACTAAAACAAAGAGAAAAGTTATTATTATATTATTATGCTCTTATTTTTATTTTTTATTTTTTTTCCTTTATTTTACCAGGCAAATTGCTTGAGATAAAAAAAAATCTCTTTTACAAGCATGGCCTGGCCAAGAAAGCAGCAACAAGATATAGGTGTACCAGTGTAGAAGCAGACAAAGACAGCCAGCCTACTTTAGCATACAGAGTACAATGATGGGTGAGTGACTTACAGCCGGTAATGTATCTTAAAGCACAATGATAAATGGCATCCATTATATGCAAAGAGGTAGAGCAGGCATTAATGTACAGTACAGTACGTCGCCATAATCCAACAAAGGAATAAAAGTAGCTGCAACAAGACTTTTTTTTAGAGACAAAAGAAAAACAAGATTTATTTCTGAAATAAAAGCCCAATCTCACTTTACTTTTACCGGTCTGGCCACTTGAGATCAAATTGCACTGAATGTGGCACCTGAACTAAAATGATCTTCATCTTTGATTTGATTTGATTTGATTTGATATCTTTATTGTCATCATACAGAGCATGACGAAATTAGTGCCACCCATAAACGGCGCATAAATAGATAAAAACATAAGGTACAAAAATGTACACATTTTAAATAAGACAATAATACACAACACATCAAAAGCACTCTTAGAGTGCACTATCTGGCCTAATCAGCCCGACGTTGGCTCCAAGTGAGCCCTTGTGTTCAATGTGATCCATGAGGACCAGACTCGCTCAGTGACAGGTTCAGAGTTCTGACCGCCCACGGATAGAAGCTGTTCTTTAGCCTGTTTGTTCTGCTCCTCAGGGACCTGAAGCGTCTGCCTGACGGCAGCAGGTTGAACAGGTGCTGACCAGGGTGGGAAGTGTCCGCAGATATTTTTCGAGCTCTGCTCAGGCACCGGGAGCTGGCAATGTCCTCCAAAGGGGGCAGAGAGCAGCCGATGATCTTTTCTGCTGTCCTGGTTACCCTCTGCAGAGCCTTTTTTCCTGCAGCTGAACAGGAAGCAAACCACACAGTCACACAGTACATCAACACAGATTCGATGGTGGCTCGGTAAAATGACACCAGCAGTTTCTCCTCAAGGTGGTTCCTACGGAGCACCCGTAGGAAGTGGAGTCTCTGCTGGGCCTTTTTAAGCAGTGCTGAGGTGTTGGATGACCAGCTGAGGTCCTCCTGGATGTGTGTCCCCAGGAACTTAAAGGAGGCCACTCTCTCCACACCCTCCCCGTTGATGGTAATTGGGGCGTGGTCCCCTCTCCTCCTCCTGAAATCGATGACCATCTCCTTGGTCTTCATGCTGTTAAGCACCAGGTTGTTTCTGGTGCACCACCCCGCCAGTGTCTCAATCTCCTGCCTGTAGGCTGTCTCGTCACCCCCCGTGATCAGGCCGACCACCGTAGTATCATCGGCGAACTTGATGATGGAATTTGTGGGGTGTATTGGAGTACAGTCCGAGGTGTAAAGGGTGTACAGGAGGGGGCTCAGCACGCAGCCCTGGGGGGAGCCTGTGCTGAGCGACAGAGTATCATCTTCATCTTCATCTTCATCTCTAAATGAAAATTTAATGTTGTTTTTTATTAATTTATTTATGATTGTTGATGTTCCTGCAGAGCCACGACCCACAGTGACCTGGTCCTCAGAGCAGTGCATGCTGGGATACCGTACAAAGTCATCCACAACGCCTCCATCATGAACGCCGTGGGCTGCTGCGGTCTGCAGGTACCACACACACACACACACACACACACACACATATACACACACACACACACACACACACACACACACACACACACACATAGACACACACACACACTGTCTAGATCCTGATTGGACGCTGAGTTAAACGTGTCAAAGGTCTTTAATGGTGTGGGGATGAAGACGAGTTTGTTTAATTCACTCTAAGAGCAGCAGGAGGAGCAGGAGGAGGAGGAGGAGGAGGTCACTCTGTCTGCTCCTCGTCCCCCCGGGGGCTTTTAATTTGAAGGATCCCATCAGGCTAAAAAGGTTCACAGGAAGTTCAGGTGAGACCGGTTCAGAGTTAAATGATGATGTCATAGACTCCCATAATGCAAAGGCAACCTGACAGTCAGAGCTCAGGGTGACACAACACAACACATCCCCGTCCTGCGCCTGTCCTACGGTGGCCTGGAGGTGCAAACCAACATTACAAAATCCAAAACACTTTTACAAAGCTTGAGACAAATTTACATTTTAGAAAACATTTTAACATATCATATAAAACAAAATTACATTACCATAACACATTTACAAGTCCCGAAACAAATTTACATTTCAGAAAACAAATTAAAGCAGAAGTAAGCAATATTTTTGTGTTAAAGCAGAAGTAAGCGATCCGGTCGTTTTGGCTAATGCTGCGTTCCAGGCAGGCTTTTGAAACCGTAAATTACAGCTTCAAGTCACAACTTACGACTTTGTAGCGTTTCAGGCAACCCACTCGTGTTTTTCCGACCTGTTTTACCGGTGAAAGTCACTATAACGGCCACTCGTAACTTCCGACCCGTGAACTCGTACCAGATCGAACTGGTACCACTTCACAGGTCGGAAAAACACGAGTTACGAGTTTCCTTGAACGCACCATAACAGTCCTCGTCCCTACGTCACCACATTCACGGCGTCCCTTGGCTGCACACACAGCCCTGCATGCCGTTCTCTCTCCTCATTGGATAAAACTTGTAGGATACGAGAAAAGTTTTCTCCTGGGCTCAGAGCAGAGCAGAGTGACTGACAGACCCGTGTTTCGGTCCAAACACTCTATGTAAGTGATTGCTGTCAGAAGATATAACTATTTAAGACTTATATTAACACAAATATATCACTTACTTCTGCTTTAATATAAGTCTTAAATAGTTATATCTTCCGACAGCAATCACTTACATAGAGTGTTTGGACCGAAACACGGGTCTGTCAGTCACTCTGCTCTGCTCTGAGCCCAGGAGAAAACTTTTCTCGTATCCTACAAGTTTTATCCAATGAGGAGAGAGAACGGCATGCAGGGCTGTGTGTGCAGCCAAGGGACGCCGTGAATGTGGTGACGTAGGGACGAGGACTGTTATGGTGCGTTCAGGGCAGCCCGTAACTTGTGTTTTTCCGACCTGTGAAGTCGTACCAGTTCGATCTGGTACGAGTTCACGGGTCAGAAGTTACGAGTGGCCGTTATAGTGACTTTCACAGGTAAAACAGGTCGGAAAAACACGAGTGGGTTGCCTGGAACGCTACAAAGTCGTACGTCGTGACTTGAAGCTGTAATTTACGGTTTCAAAAGCCTGCCTGGAACGCAGCATTAGCCAAAACGACCGGATCGCTTACTTCTGCTTTAACAAGAAACGAAAACACTTTTACAAACACCGAGACAAATTTACAAGTGTTGAAACACTTTTACAAGTCCCAAAATAAATTTACAAGTAACATATCAACCGGAAAGGGAATGTACCAACTACCGGAAGTGATAACGGGAGCAGCCAATTCGACAATTCGCTACCGGCAACGGGATATGTTACTTGTAAATTTGTCTCGGTGTTTGTAAAAGTGTTTTCGTTTCTTGTTAATTTGTTTTCTGAAATGTAAATTAGTTTCAGGGCTTGTAAATGTGTTATGGTAATGTCATTTTGTTTTATGATATGTAAAAATGTTTTCTAAAATGTAAATTTGTCTCAAGCTTTGTAAAAGTGTTTCGGATTTTGTAATGTTGGTTTGCACCTCCAGGCCACCGTATCCGCCCCATCTGCTGCTGCTGCTGCTGTCTGTGAACGCACCACAACAATGTGACCTCATCAATAACCGACCTGTCACAGCCACCAATCAGAGAGCAGGACCCCAGCTGCTGTTCCCACACACACACACACACACACACACACACACACACACACACACACACACACACACACACACACACACACACACACACACACACACACACACACACACACACACACACACATTAGCATTAGCGCTAACAGAGCTCTCCTCTGGGAGGTCGTTAATATGTTAATGAGGGGGCGGGATATGCAAATGAGCTCCCAGTGCGTTCCCTCCACTGGGAGTCAATCCCATCAGCCCCTGCTGTGAGTTTATATTATCTGACCGCTGCCGCCCCCTCGACCCCCTCACACACACACACACACACACACACACACACACACACACACACTTGAACAATAAAGATTCAAAATCAAACGAGCAGAAACTTAAAGTCTTTGTTGAGTCGACCAACGACTGAGCAGGGTGGTCAGCTGACCTCAGCCTGTTCCTTTTTCTTTTTTGTCATTAATGTTTTTATTCATTTGACAGGCACAAGTAACACTCATACACTCATCAATAACACACATCCTTCCATCTTATCCTAAACAAACAAGACAGACAAGCAAATATATAAGTACACAGGAAATTTAAAAAAAAAAGACAAAACAAAACTGAAAAGTAGTATTTTCAATGGAATGAAATGAGGCAGGGATGAAAAAGAAATATACACTGCAAAAACTCAAAATCTTACCAAGAATATTTGTCTTATTTCTAGTCAAAATGTCATTTCTATTCAAAACAAATCTCATTGTACTTAAAATAAGACTCATCACATAAAAAGCAGCTTGTTTTTAGATCATTTTTACTTCTTTCAAGCAGATTTTCACTTGAAATAAGTAGAAAAATCTGATAGTGGAGCAAGTTTTTCTTTCTTATTACAAGCACAAAAAACTTCCTTTCACTGGCAGATTTTTCTACTTATTTCAAGTGAAAATTTGTTTGAAACAAGTGAAAATGATCTAAAAACAAGTTAATTTTTAGGTGATGAGTCTTATTTTAAGTGAAAAGAGTTTAGTTTTAACCAGAAATGAGACATTTTGACAAGAAATACGACAAATATTCTTGGAAAGATTTTGAGTTTTTGCAGTGTAGTCAAAAGTCGATTGTCAGAGGTGAACATTTCATTTGTCCTGTAGTGTCTTTAATTTAGCTATGTAACTAATCATGCAAACCCCAAACCGAATAAAATTTTCCAGGTGTCCCCTTCAGATTGTATTTAATTTCCTCCAGGTCTAAGTGCAGCATGAGCTCCTTGAGCCACAGCGAAGCTTTGGGGAGAACTGGCGACTTCCATTCCAACAAAATCCTTCTACGTGCTAATAAAGAAGCAAAGGCGACACTATCCTTCCTTAACCCTTTTCCTAATTGCTTGACGGTCTGATAATAGTCCAAAAATAGCCAATTTCATATTTAGTGCCTCTGCAAGATGTTTAAAAACAGCCGTCCAGTGAACTTGCAGACGGGGAAGAGACCAAAACATGTGGGTCATGTTTGCTGGTGACATGTGACACCTACTGCCTGTGTCTGTGATATTGGATTTTTTTTTTTTTTTGTCATTACATTTTTTATTGAACTTTTAAGAAACATACAAATAAGTACAGGTTCAAGATAGATACACATGTTTTCTTTTGTGTGTTTTGGTGCTGACATCCTCTCACATACAAAAAGGAGAGGTTATGAAATCCAGACAGATACGACACATAAGGAATCCACATGAGAAGAAACCGAGTCCACCAAATAAATGATACAAGGTGCTGCATTTAGTCTCTGGTCTGCTTTGTGTAACTCCAAAAAAGTTCCCAGTCCTGTTTTACATTTCCAACACTTATTGTCATTCAACAATTTCATTCTATGTAATCTCACAGGAATGTGGTAATATCTGTGTATAATCTTGTACTGTGTGAACTTGATGTTGGAATACATTTTGGAAAGTTTGGAATTGGTCAAATAAATACGATGGACAACCTTATATATTGTAACCCTCTCAGATTAAGTCAGGAGCAAGATGTACGTACTGTTATTTACATGAATTAATGCTGAGTCCCAGTCACTGTCATCCATAACTCTGCAGAGTTCTTGTTCCCAGTCTTTCCTGATGTAGCCTGTTTCTTTTTTCCGTGTGTCTGTGTGTGTGTGTGTGTGTGTGTGTGTGTGTGTGTGTGTCACAGCTGTACAACTTCGGGGAGACGGTGTCGTTCGTCTTCTGGACGGAGACGTGGAAACCGGAAAGTTTCTACGACAAGATCTGTAAGAACAGGAAAGCTGGACTACACACACTCTGTCTGCTGGGTGAGACACACACACGCACACACACACACACACACACACACACACACACACACACACACACACACACACACACACGATACGATACGATAAACTTTATTGTCCTGTTCAGGGAAATTTGTCTTGGACTCTGTAGCTGCGCCATAAATGCCTTAACGGCCACAATGACAAAAACAAAAAACAAAAAGAACAATACACCTCAGCCATATCAATCCAACAGCATTGCACACATCCCATAACATAGCACATACATACACCTCATAAATTCACCATGGTAAGAGCACTATACGAATTATTGCACAGACTCGTTAAGAAATTTGATAGAAGTTGGGATAAAAGAATTCTTAAAACGGTTGAGTTTACAGCGAGGGACTCTGTACACACACACACACACACACACACACACACACACACACACACACACACACATATACGGGGGGGGGGGGGTCAAAGTGCAGCAGGGTCACTGGGAAGAAGAGGGGGAGCATCACACACACACACACATCTCCATGGCAACGTGAGGGCCTCAGGTGGAGTCAGCTGGTGTGATGGAGGCCGGGGGGGCGGAGCTTCAGGGTGCAGGTGTCAGAACAACATCAATCACACACACACACAGACACCCCAGGGACACACACACACACACACACACACACACACACACACACACACACACACACACACACACACACACACACACACACACACACACACACACACTCTCTAACAGCATCAGCTGCAGCTGAGACTCTGTTTCTTTGTGTTTCCGTCAACAGACATTAAAGTGAAGGAGCAGAGTCTGGAGAACATGATGAGGTAAGAACCAGGACCAGGACCACATTAATACCCTTAATACCCCCCCTACTGCCTCCCTCCTGCCCCCCCCCCCCCCCCCCCCACACACACACACACACACACACACAACACCAACACCAGACCCAGACCAGACCTCCTGTAGTGGTCTGGTTGGTTAGCGGTGATGTCATGCTGATGTCATGTCTCAGTGGTTCTGAGGTTGAACCTCCGCGGCGATGGAGGAGGTTTCATCTGGACCACAGGGGTCTGACCGGCAGACCGGACTGGACTGGACCGGACCGGATCTAGACCGGACCGGACCGGATCTACACCGGACCGGACCGGATCTAGACCGGACCGGACCGGACCGGACCGGACTGGGTCTGGACCAGGGTTATTATAGTTTTAAAAATGAAATTAGTTTTTATTCATATTTAGTTTTTCAGTTTGCTTTTTTATTCCAGTTTAGTTTCAGTGAGTTCAACAAGTGATGAATCAGTTTTAGTTTAGTTTTTATTGTTGAGGAATTGATTAGTTTCTATGTAGTTTTTATTTAGTCTTAGTTGTAGTTTTTATTTAGTTTTAGTTGTAGTTTTTATTTAGTCTTAGTTGTAGTTTTCCAGGTTTTAGGAGAAAGCCTCTGTCAGACCTCTGAAGATGAACTTGCTCCCTTTTAGTTGCATCCATCCCATAATGTTCCTGCTTCTGCATTAGTAGTCGCTTCTCAGTAGAAACCAGAAACAAATAAACAGTTTTATATATTAACTGTATTCAGTCTAATCCCAGTTTTGACCAATTTTGACACCAAAATTTAAATTTTTTATTGCAAATGAATATCGGTTTCCTTGGTTACTAATAACTGGTATCAGTATCGACATATATAAACCATGTCAGTCGATCCCGAGTCCAAACACATTTCTGGATTTATTACGTAGTAGAAGACATCCAGGACTTTCTATCTGTCGAACAGGATTCTGTCACCTGGTTTCATTGATATTATAAGGATTGATAAGGATTGATAAGTGGAGCTGATTATCGGCCGATCAGTTTGATGAGTTGAACTCTGTGTGCGACTGCAGAGGGAAGAAGATCTACGAGCCTCCTCGCTTCATGACGGTGAGCCAGGCGGCCGATCAGCTGATCCAGATCGTCCAGAGGAGGAGGGAGGAGGGGGAGGAGCTCGGTGAGTCTCGCTCTCACCTGATTGGTCCACATGTTCATATAAACCTACGTTGGTATTATTTACCATTAGATAATATGACACGTTGAAGCTCCGCCCCCAACCTTAGGTGGAGATTTTAAAGGGATACGACAACATTTTTTTTTCGTGTCTTGCCTCACTCCCGAGTCCATGACCAGCAGATAGACACCATCCTTTCGACTGTGCGTGCAGTAACCATGGAGATAGAGCCGTATCGCCCGTAATTAGCTTAGCTCAAACACTGGAAGTGTATGGGTAGTGTTAGCCTGCCTCCACCTAAAGTCGCTAATTGGCTTAGCTCAAACGCTGGAAGTGTATGGGTAGTGTTAGCCTGCCTGTCACTACCCGATTTGCGACGCTACCCGATCTGTGACAAAACAGGTCTGCGCATGCGCAGACCGGCCGCCATCTTGGACAGCTGCCTACGGCAACTCCACTTGGACAAACTTCATTTGGGCACTGCCCGATTTGCGTACATGCTTAAAGTTCTGTGAATTTAAAATACGGTACTGTGAAAATGATTAAAAAATAAAATAGAATAAAATAAAAACCGCGGAGGTCCGTCATAAGACAGCCGCGGCAGACTCGTTTATTCAGTGAGTGTTGTGGTAGTTGTGATTGTTTGTGGTTGTCATGGTGATGAGGCGGGCGAGAAAAGAGGACAGTAAACATTAAAAGTCCGCCTGTGTTCCTGTTTTCTGAGCATCAAGATCCAGACCACCACAACCTACCCTCAATTTACATTACTAATAAAGTATTTAAAAAAATAAATAAAAAGATAAACCGTCTCTGGCGACGCACATAGGGCAGTGATCCTAAGTCAATTCAACTAAGTTTGTCCAAGTGGAGTTGCCGTACATGGCTGTCACAGATCGGGTAGCGTCGCAAATCGGGTAGCGACACTGCCTCCTACCTAAAGTCGCTAATTAGCTTAGCACAAACACTGGAAGTGTATAGGTAGTGTTAGCCTGCCTCCTACCTAAAGTCGCTAATTAGCTTAGCACAAACACTGGAAGTGTATGGGTAGTGTTAGCCTGCCTCCTACCCGAGGCGAAATCAGCAGTCAGAAGCTGATTTCATTTTAGCTCTAAACTCTGTAAATATATCACTTTATCCACATTTCAAACATGTTTAGGTGAGAAAGTAGCCGTTTAGATCAGCAGTGTGTCGTTAATTTGTCTAAATACCAACTGTTTACAATTTTGTTCGGACGAATTTGGCGCTACTCAAGCTAGCCCTTGTGACCAACGCACTTCCGGTTACTTTCACAAAATAAAACACCCGTTGCCCTTTACATACAGAAAACCATGACGATAGAATTTGTGCTTTTACTTTGAAATAGGAAGCTAACCTACCCTCAATGTAGCTAGCTTGAACCAAAATAAACCGTCTTTGCTTCTCAGCTCTGAGACGAAGATCGGCCCGCCGGTTTCTGTTTAGAGTTGCTGAAGAGTTTCTCTGATGACTTTAGGTGGAGGCAGGCTAACACTACCCATACACTTCCAGTGTTTGAGCTAAGCTAATTACGGGCGATACGGCTCTATCTCCCTTGTTACTGCACGCACAGTCGAAAGGATGGTGTCTATCTGCTGGTCATGGACTCGGGAGTGAGGCAAGACATGAAAAAAAAATGTTGGCGTTTAAATGTGACATTTGATTCTCTGATGGAAAAATTTAAAACTTTGTTTAGGTTAAAGATTTTTTTTACCTTTATTACGTTTTAAATTATGAACAGCTTCGGAGTAAATTTATTTGGCAATATTCAAATGAGAGGGCGTCATGTCATCGAGCCGGAAGAAACCATATTTGGACGAGACGGGGTGGAGTTCTGTGTGTTTAGTAAAAAAAAATTGGGAAAAGAAAGACTGATGCTCATTTTTCATTTACACACACCTCATGAAGCCTGATATGTGATGTGACGTCATTATTCAGCCTCTTTTATCTCACATTTCAGACATTAGGTGAAAACAGAATGACGACAACATTTATACTCAAAAAAGCAATTTTACAAAATTTTAATTGTAGTCTTGTTTTCTACACTTTATTCATACATTCCACTGTTTCTGAGGAGCCAAGACTTTGGTAAACCTGTTTCAAACACCAAAACAGTTCATCCTCATGATCGAAGGTGTGTTTTCACAAGAGAGTAATGTAATGTAATGAAAAACATTGTCTCCTTATGTCTTTTTTAAATCTCAACTAATGTTGATTTTTCATTATGCATATAGTCCGTATGGATTCTTTTGAGTTTTTATTCTCTTACCGGTATGTTAATTAATATTGTATATGTGTATATGTATTTTTTTTTAACTCATTTATGCACTTTAATTTCATTTTATTTATTTGCTTATCTCTTATTATTACTATTACATTTTTTGTTCCTGATTTACCTGCTTTTGCTGTTTTATGCCCATGTGTTGAACATCTCTTCTATAATATTTTTATGTAATTTTTGTTATATCAGATGCTTGTAAATGTCATTTGATTTGTCATTGCTTTAAAGGGATAGTTCAACATGTTGGCAAATTGGCCCATTGCCATAATCCCTATAGTCATAGCAGTAGGTTCGTTACCTTTAATTGTTGGTGCAAGCTATTTTTAGAACGGCGGAGCAGAGCCGTGAGCTGCTCAGAGCTACGCTACGGAGGCTCATTATGGGATTTCTTGGTTTCCCTCATCAAACTCATCAAATACGCAATCCAACAACTCCACAACGCTCTGGTGGACAAGTTGTGACCTGCACATTCACCACGCTATGAGATAATAACACAACGTTACCAGACAGAGTTGTTTTAGAGGGAAATTCATGCAAAACCGCTGATGCACGTTGCCTTCAGGGACAGTTTTTCATCAAGCAGTCTCTGTATTTACCTCGAAAACAGGTAAATAGCTTGCACCAACAATTAAAGGTAACAAACCTACTGCAATGGGCCAATTTTCCAAAATGTTGAACATCCCTTTAAAAGGAAACAATAAAAAAAAAAGTATCAAGAAAAGATCAAAAAGACATAAAACATTTGGGTATCGTTACGTTTCTAAGCACCAAAAGGTGAAAGTTTGTAAAAATGGATGGTAACTCTGGACTTTCTCCTTGGCCTCAGGTGTGACGGAGGACACGGTGTGTGTGGGCGTGGCCAGACTCGGCGCCGACGACCAGACGATCCGCGTGGCGACGCTCCGTCAGCTGGCGTCGTGCGACCTCGGCGCTCCGCTGCACTCGCTGGTCGTCACGGCGCGGCTCCACCCGCTCGAGGTCGACCTGCTGCGGCTCAACGCCGAACCGGACGCTCTGCAGCACCTGCACATGATCGACAGCTCCACCTACACATCCTAACACACACATACAACACAACGCTGTGGGACTGTGTGGTCAGTCGTCATGGCGACAGGGACCAGGACAATCTTCGGTTCACACCTGCCGATGGAAGCTCAGGTGTAAACGATGTCATTGATATGTTGTACGATGCGTTCAAGTGCAAAAACTGCAAAAACTCAAAATCTTTCCAAGAATATTTGTCTTATTTCTTGTCAAAATGTCATTTCTAGTCAAAACTAATCTCTTTCCACTTAAAATAAGACTCATCAACTAAAAATTAACTTGTTTTAGATCATTTTCACTTATTTCAAACAAATTTTCACTTGAAATAAGTAGAAAATCTGCCAGTGAAAGCAAGTTTTATGTGCTTGGTAATAAGGAAGAAAAACTTGCTCCACTATCAGATTTTTCTACTTATTTCAAGTCAAAATATGCTTGAAAGACGTAAAAAGTGTCTAAAAACAAGCTGCTTTTAATGTGATGAGTCTTATTTTAAGTAAAATTAGGTTTATTTTGACTAGAAATGACATTTTGACTAGAAATGAGACAAATATTCTTGGTAAGATATTTGAGTTTTTGCGGTTGAACCAGATTCTCTTTGCCGTTTCACACTGATAAAACTGTTTATATAACTGATGTCATCAATAAAAAGTGTCGATCAATGATCAATAATATGAAGCAAAGAGAAACTGAATCATTTATTATCATCATTATTATTATTATCATAATTATAATTATAATTATTATTACAGTTGGAAAAAAAGAGTGAACCCTCCGACCGGTCACATCATGGTTTTGGTCACATGGTTTGGCACATTTAAAAACACGGAGTGACATCATCACTCTCTCTCACACCACGGACCAATCAGCTGACAGCAGCAGAACAGTCTGGTCCCAGTGGTGATGATGATGTCACAGAGGGGGCGGGGCCTCCGATTGTCTCTGATTCATGATGAAGGCACTTAGCAGGAACGCTCTCGTCCACCGACACGGACCGGGACATGGACATAAAAACTGGTGGGAGGGGGAGGGGGGGGGGGGGTTGAGTTCATCTGGTCCCAGTTCACAGTGACACCCCCCCTCCATCACCCCCCCTCCTCCCCCGAAGTCCTGGTCCCTGGAGAGGAGGGGGGGGAGGGGGGGCAGGTGTCAGGAGGAGGCGGAGCTTCTTCTTCTACATCGCCGCCGTCTCGATCTGAACGTAGAGCTGTCGCACACCGGCCTGAAAACACACAACACCACATCACTGAGTTACCACGAATACTACAGGTACTAGGGATGTGAACGTATACGAAAATATGTACACGTGTACACTGTGCATTTTTTTTCGTGTACACGTGTACACGCTTCAGGACCGCTATAGGTTGCTATAGCCTTATTTTTGTTTAGTCTGATATGCGCAGCCGGTGACACTGCAGCCACCGTGCCGGTGTTACACCGGAGCGGAGGAGACCGGACGGCGGATTCGTCCCGCCCCCCTCCCCCCCGACACGCACCGCACCGTAACTGGAGAGATCTGCCCGGTGAGCGTTCAGAGTCGACCACCGTCCACCGTACCCCCCCGGTCTCGCTGACCTCCACCCTTCCTGATCCGCTGCAAGTTGCCAGAGCCCCGCGGAGCCCAGTCTCTCCCCTCCTCTCCCACACTTCAGCACCTGTCCTGGGCTACAGCTTGGCTCGCTCCACCGTCCTTTATTTTTGAAGTATAACTAATAATAATGCACCGCACTGCCTAACCATACACACGTATGAGTGATCAGAACAGTAAATTGTTTACGCTACTTTTAAAAGGAGTAAGTCATTTAAAACGAGGAGCGAGCCGAGCCGACACTGTGCAGCCCTGGACAGGTGCTGAAGTGCGGATGAGAGGAGGACAGACCGGGCAGGAGCAACCAGCCCAGAGGCGTCTCGTCAGTCCTCGGCCGTCTTCAATGTCTCGAGACACCCTTTTCAATCCGTTTAAGGTTATTTGTTTGTGTTTAGGGAGGCTATATTTGCATAGAATATTTTTTGGCAACCAGAAAAGCAATGTCTGACCCGGCGTTTATTTCGGATGGGCGTTTACTCGGTGGCGGCGCCATCACACTCGCTCGCAAAAAAAAAAAAAAGAAAGGAAAAAAAAACTCACTCACGCACATTTTGTCTGGAGGAGGGAAGCGCGTCACAGCATCATTTTTATTAAATCATAGTTTTCTCTAAATTAAGACAGTGTGAGGGACTATTTTTCACCCAGCCCCCCAAAATGTACGCTATATAAAAAATAAAATAATAATAATTGCGTGTATCGTTTAGGGATTTTTTACTAAACGTTTACAGTTTCATTCCGTGTAAACGTTTACACGTGTACACAGTCACACCCCTAACAGGTACTACTGGAGATTAGGGGTGTGCCAAAAAATCGATTCACATAAGAATCGCAATTCTCATTTAAAGGGATAGTTCACCCAAAATTGAAATTTCACTCATTATCTATTCCCCCTCATGTGGACTAAGGGCTGGGAGAAGTTTCAGAGTCCTCCGTGGCTTCTCTGAGTTACAGGGGGTCTCGGCGTAGCAGTGCATGTCCATATGACGGTTGCAAATGGATACCAACTGTCTTCGTAACAAAAAGACACACTAAAAAACATCCAAATACCTCCATGCTGCTCGTATGTAATGTCCGTCTTGTATTGAAGCGCCGAAATGCGAAAAAAATTAAATAATATATTATTCTATATTGCTTGTTTTGTAGCGGAAGCTCCTCTTCCTGGTTCGTCAAATTTGGACGAACTGGGAAGAGGAGCTTCGAGAAGCTTCCGCTACAAAACAAGCTTATTTAATTTTTTTCGGGACAATTTCGCATTTCGGGGCTTCAATACAAGAGGGACATTACATACGAGCAGCATGGAGGTATTTGGATGTTTTTTGGTGTGTCTTTTTGTTATGAAGACAGTTGGTATCCATTGACAACCGTTATATGGACATACACTGCTACGCCGAGACCCCCTGTAACTCAGAGAAGCCACGGAGGACTCTGAAACTTCTCCCAGCCCTTAGTCCACATGAGGGGGAGGAGATAATGAGTGAAATTTCAATTTTGGGTGAGCTATCCCTTTAACGCGTGGTGCGTTCAGTTACCTGTGTGAAGACGTGGTGCGTCTGGCTGAGGATCCAGCGGGCGTCGGCGTCGGGGGCGACCAGCAGCTTCAACGTGCCGATGTAAACGTCGGTGCACAGCGTCCAGAAGTGAGGCTCCTGCAGGTTGTACACGCCCTGCAGCTGCTGCACCTGAACGCAACACAACAACACAACAACACAACAAGACTTAGAGCTGTCAATCACAGAGAGGCGCCAGGGGGGCGGGGCTTATGGTGGTGTGTGGGCGGGGCTTATGACTCACCCTCTGGTAACACTCTGGCAGCGCCGCGTCCAGAGATGGAGGCGTCCGCTGCATCAGGATCCCAATGGACTCCTTCAGTAAGGGAACCACACTGAGGAGGAGAGGGATTACAGTTACTATTACAGTTACTATTACAGTTACTATTACTCGTTCAGTAAGGGAACCACGCTGAGGAGGAGAGGGATTACAGTTACTATTACAGTTACTCCTTCAGTAAGGGAACCACACTGAGGAGGAGAGGGATTACAGTTACTATTACAGTTACTCCTTCAGTAAGGGAACCACGCTGAGGAGGAGAGGGATTACAGTTACTATTACAGTTACTCGTTCAGTAAGGGAACCACGCTGAGGAGGAGAGGGATTACAGTTACTATTACAGTTACTCCTTCAGTAAGGGAACCACACTGAGGAGGAGAGGGATTACAGTTACAGTTACTATTACAGTTACTATTACAGTTACTCCTTCAGTAAGGGAACCACGCTGAGGAGGAGAGGGATTACAGTTACAGTTACTATTACAGTTACTCCTTCAGTAAGGGAACCACGCCGAGGAGGAGAGGGATTACAGTTACTATTACAGTTACTATTACAGTTACTCCTTCAGTAAGGGAACCACGCTGAGGAGAGATTACAGTTACTATTACTCCTTCAGTAAGGGAACCACGCTGAGGAGAGATTACAGTTACTATTACTCCTTCAGTAAGGGAACCACGCTGAGGAGAGATTACAGTTACAGTTACTATTACAGTTACTGTTACTGCTTCAGTAAGGGAACCACACTGAGGAGAGATTACAGTTACTATTATAGTTACAGTTACTGTTACTCCTTCAGTAAGGGAACCACGCTGAGGAGGAGAGGATTTCTATCCATCTATCATCCATCCATCTATCTATCCATCCATCCATCCATCCATCTATCCATCCATCTATCTATCTATCTATCTATCTATCCATCTATCCATCTATCATCCATCCATCTATCTATCCATCCATCTATCTATCTATCCATCTATCCATCCATCTATCTATCTATCCATCTATCCATCCATCTATCCATCTATCCATCTATCCATTTATCCATCTATCTATCATCCATCTATCCATCCATCATCCTTCCAACCATCTATCTATCATCTATCCATCTAGTAACCATCTATGCATCCATCCATCCATCCATCCATCTATCCATCTATCCATTTATCCATCTATCTATCATCCATCTATCCATCCATCATCCTTCCAACCATCTATCTATCATCTATCCATCTAGTAACCATCTATGCATCCATCCATCCATCTATCCATTTATCCATCCATAGATAGATAGATAGAAAACTTTATTGATCCCCAAGGGGAAACTACTTTGCCACCAGTAAAAACACATACCGTACATCCACTTAACAAACAATACAAACAAACCATTGCACAGAAACAGCTGCATCGACATGATGTGGAGAACTCATATCCACCACTTTCCGGAGAATGACGCTGGGTGTGGCCATGACACTCCAGTCCACCGTTACTGTATTGTTGATAGCATAGACTGGTTGATAGAAATTGGCCGTGATGACTTTATTTATAATCATCACGTAATTTTAATGAGAACAATACGGACGAGGTTTTAGCTTTATGTCACATTTTCACGTTACTATATCACCGTTGTGACTACTCTGATGTTTATGAAGTCTATAAAACGAATTGTTGAACAAACATTTTAGATTAGCTGGGCTAACCGTTAGCTGTTAGCCATTAGCAGTGTCAAAAAACAATAACTCAATAAACGGCCCATGAAAAAAATATTTTTTCCAGCAGACATCCTAGTTACAACATGACTGAGCTAACTGGAGTAGTTTCATGTCGGGAGGGTTTTAACAGCTGACGTCCTGATGTTAGTTTGCTGCTGCTGTTAGCTGTCAGCAGCAGCAAAGCTAACAACTACGATAACCATGACTAATTACAAAAACGTGCACACAGAAATAGTAGCCTAATGTTTGTTCAATAATTCGTTTTATAGACTTAACAAACATCAGATTTAGTCAAAACGGTTTTGGCAGCCCGGAGCCCCCACATTTGGTGCCTACACCGGTGGCTAACGCTACCAGTTAGCCGCTCGCTAGAATGCTACTACAACCGACTTCCGTTGTGGTGTGACGCAATGGATCATGGGAAAATAAAGTGGTGGATACTTATTTATTTATCTTTATCTTTCATTGTTTTTAAGTATACACCTCCAGAAGGTTAAAAAAAAACAGCAAACAACCACTGGTTAGTGATTGCTGTTAAACAATTTAACTGCTGCAGGAACCATCCATCTATCTATCCATCCATCTATCTATCCATCCATCCATCCATACCAACCATCTATCTATTACCCCTTTCCCACTGGCCAAAAAACCCGTTTAAACCCGCTAACAATCGGCTTTTGGTGGCAGTGGGAAAGGCGCACCGAGCCACGTCGACGCGGGTCAAACGACTCGGCAAGCGACGCGGGTTAAAATCGCCTTTAATCGGCTCGGCTCTGCTCGGCTTGCAGTGGGAACGCCAGACCCGCGTCAACCCGCTAATTTACGTGATGACACTGAACGTTACGTGACGCTACGTCATCGCGCCGGTCGCGTCTCATATCACGTACCAAAACAAAGCTCTGCTCCGCTCTGCTCTCATCCGAGACTGGGATCAAAACATCAGAGAACACTGACCAAAAACGATAGAAAAAAAGAAAAGAAAAGAAGCGACAGTCTGTTTAACTGACGTGTTGTGTTGTGCCGCGGACGTCCGTCATCCGGCCGCAGCAGACTCTCTGTCCTCCGCGGTCCTGGTGCTCCAGGTCAGCCAGCCAGAGAGTCTGCCTCGGCGGACGGACACTCCGCGGCGGGCGGCTGTGGCATGACTGTGTGTGTCTCTTGCACCGCGGATGAGAGCGGGGCGACTGGTTTATGCTCTGTCTGATCCCTCAGCGGGGGGTCAGACTCGGCTCATTTTGGTCAATGGGAAAGGGGCCAAATGCCGATTGTTAGCGGGTCGACCCGCGTTTAAAAAACCCGCGTCGACCCGCTAATTTTAGTGGGAAAACGGCTTATCATTTATCCATCCATTTATCCATCCAACCATCCATTTATCCATCTCTCCATTTAACCATTTAGGGGCCGTGTCCACCAGACGCGCTTTCAGCTCTGACAGCGCTCTCAGCGCTGCTTTCCCAGCGCTTAGCGCTCTCTCTCTCCCTCGTCAGAATGCCGCTGTTGCTAGGTTACAAAACGAGTCCTCTGACACTTCCGTGTTCCGGCCTTGTTTAATGTAAACACTACAACGAGTGTAGAAATACACAACAGCATTAGCGGCAGCTTTTGACATGGACCCTGAGGTCGGCCGACCTTCAATACAAGTGTGGGTCATGATATAAACCGAGCCACGTCTCTGTTGTGTTGCTGTGGTAACGTATGTCCCGCCCCTTCTTGATTCTGATTGGTCAGTGCGGGGAAAAGTGACATTGACGAGCGCGGCGCTGTTCTAAAAGTTGAACAGATTTCAACTCGAAGCGCTCTGAGCGCCGCGACAAAAAGAAGCAAGCGCCCAGGGCGTTTTACCGCCGAGGGCGCTGAGCGCTGTGAGCGCCCAACTCAATAGGGTTTGAATGTAAAATAGACGCCCAGAGCGCTGAAAACGCGTCTGGTGGACACGGCCCCTTATCCATCCATCCATCTATCCATCCATCCATCCATCCATCTATAGATAGATAGAAAACTTTATTGATCCCCAAGGGGAAACTACTTTGCCACCAGTAAAAACACATACATCCACTACTACCACTCCATCCATCTATCCATCCATCCATCCATCCATCTCTCCACCCCCCCCTCTGACTCAGTCAGTTTCCAGCTGCAGTAACTCGACTCCCGTGGCGACGGCCTCGGCGACCACAGCTCCGCTCTGCTCTTCGCTCTGCTGACGCTGTTAAAATGTGCAGCTGTGTTTCTGCTTCCAGCCTATCAGACCACATAGCAACCATCACCCCCCCCCCCCCCCCCCCCCCCATCTATCACCGCCGGGGCTTCTGGGAAATCTGACCGCCGCATTAACGATCCCCGGGACCAGTGAGACCGGAGAGCCGGACTACCAGAACCACTTCCAGGTCCGTTAACCACCGACCGACTGACGGCACATTCTTCAGCCGTAAGAGCTCCTTGTTCCAGGCAGACGCTGGTCTCAGGTCAGATCTGGAGGAAACAAACCTCCAGATCTGACCTCGGTGATTCCCTGACGCTGCATTTAAAGGAATATTCCAGTCAAATTCAACCTGGGGCTCTAGTTTCCTAATGTTTCAGGTCGAACAGAATGAATTTGAAGATCATGGAGGTGTCTTTATTATTCAATCAATAGAAAAAAGTTGATTTAAACAAAAAAGATATTTTCAATCAAAACAAATTTCACTCAATCTTCAGTTTTTCAATATTTGAGACCCAAAAAATTGCGTTTGTACCCTTTTTTCTTTGATTTAAAAGTTTTTTTTTTATTGAAGTGAGTTATTATTTGATTGAAAATACCTTTTTTGTTTAAATCAACTAGTGTTTTTTGATTGAATAATAAAGACACAAATATCCTACCCATAATATGGCCCAAATACAAAAAAGACTGATGACCGATGAGATAATAACTCACTCACTCAAAAAAACTTTTCAATCAAAGAAAAAAAAAGTGCTTGAATGCAATTTTTTGTTCTCAAATATTTTTTTGCTATGAGATAATAACACAACGTTACCAGACAGAGTTGTTTTAGAGGTAAACACATGCAAAACCGCTGATGCGCGTTGCCTTCAGGGACAGTTTTTCATCAAGCAGTCTCTGCATTTCCCTCTAAAACAACTCTGTCTGGTAACGTTGTGTTATTATCTCATAGCGTGGTGAATGTGCAGCTCACAACTTGTCCACCAGAGCGTTGTGGAGTTGTTGGATTGTGTATTTGATGAGTTTGATGAGGGAAACCAAGAAATCCCATAATGAGCCTCCGTAGCGTAGCTCTGAGCAGCTCACGGCTCTGCTCCGCCGTTCTAAAAACAGCTTGCACCGACAATTAAAGGTAACGAACCTACTGCTATGACTATAGGGACAAAATGTTGAACTATCCCTTTATGGAGACAGTAAAAAGAAAATCTAAACATTCATTCTGTTAGAGCTGAAGTATTAGAAACTAGAGCCCCAGGTTGGATTTGACTGGAATTGTCCTTTAATGACACGATGGTGGCATTTTAACGCTGCTGGATTGTTAACGTGGGGAAAACGAGACTTTTTTATCAGTGTGTGTCTGTGTCACCTGACTCCGATGAGGATGGCGATGAGCATGGAGCAGATGGGGTCGGCGATCATCAGGTCGTATCTCTGCATCAGCAGAGCAGAGATGATCACACCGATGCTGCCCAGGGTGTCGGCGATGATGTGGAGGAGCACGCCTGCAACACACACACACACAGAGACTCCTTTAGATCACAGTTTCCTTTCCTGATTGTGTATAGTGTTGTGTGTATTGTGTGTGAGCGCCCTCTGGTGGCTCGGTGCAGCTCTCACCCTGTAGAATCTGTTTGCTGGCTCCTTTTCCTGGAGTGTGAAACTCATCTGAGTGAAGAGAAGAGAAGAGAAGTCAGTAGGGATGTCACAAATTATTACTTGTTTTCACAATTAATCGTGGTATTAAACGCCACAATAAAAAAAAAAAAAAAGATCATGTATGAACCGTGACGGCAGATGTGGCGCCAAAGTAAAGGTAAATGCACAGATACTGTTCCATTTACCTAACGTAGCATTGAATTGGTAGGAATTGAAATGCTAGAGTGTCATTTGTAATTATATTAAAAAAAAGATTAAAATGAACTTAAACATTTGGTATAGATGACACTTCCCCTGGCGAACTAATAATTGGTCATATTTTAATAGATATATTTTATAATTAGTAATGTATATTTTAACTATGTTTGATTTTACACATTCATAGTGTTGTGAAAGTAATTAATGCATAATAATTGTGATAATCGTAACACCGTGATTACTGTAATCGTGACATCACTAGAAGTCAGTGAACGCAACACGGATCGAGACAGTCGCCACGTTTCCATGTGCATCTGATCATAATCATTCTGATCGTGAATTCCAACTTCTATGTTCACATGATACATGGACGCAAAATAAATTGATCTGATTATCCACTGTGACTCAGTCAAGTTTTGTCGGTCAGATTAGTTGAAGACAGTAGAAGAAGCAGCTTTTCCTTGGCTCACCCTTCTCTCTCTACCTGCCTGTTGCCTCCTCTGATCTACATGGATCTGTATCATGAGCTGCAAACGTTCCTGTTGTTCACCATTTAAAACAATGTTAGATCGATACATGTCGCCCAGGAGGCCAACTAGCCGAGCACAGATCAGTGTAGCTGGATTGTAGGAATATAAAGTGATGCATTGATGTAGTAGATGAATCGTTACACTAGTGTTGGGCGATCTTGACATTCTCAGATCGTCCTAATCGCCCTGCCAGGAGATCGCCGATAGGCATATCCATCGCCATCGTTCGACCGGGTGGGGGTGTCGATGTGTCGATATGAAAAGGCATTGAATTAATTAATATAAAAACAAGGCCTTAATTGGCATTAAAATGTCTTAAATCAAATTTTCAAAGGTCTTAAAAATGTTAACACATGGTAAGTGGTATTTTATGATTGTAATTAGTCTCAAATCTCAAAATAATTGGTAACACTCAGACATAGAGAAGTTAGTGGCGGCCGTCAACGCTAAATTTCTCACCGCCTCCAGCTCCTGAGTCAGTGTTTGTTTTTTTGACTTTTTCTGCATTTATTTTGAAAGGACAGCTGGAAAGAGACACAATCCAATGTTCATGTAGCAGTCACTTTACCTTGGATCACATAGGAAAGTGGGTAAAATTGTCCCTAACCCTATGTAATAGATGTGGTGTTTTTTTTTCTTTTTTCTGCATTTGTGTTTATTATGAAGTCGGTCTTAAATTTCATTACAAGTGGCTTTGAAAAAGTCTTAAAAAGTCTTAAATTTAACTTGGCTTAAGCTGTAGGAACCCTGTTTTACCACGCACTGCTGTCATGCATGCGCGAATGCACGAATACATGAACGTATGTGAAACACAAGAAGGGGGGGGGGGGGTTTACAGCCACAACACCAGCTAAACATGTTTCCTCTATTTTGAGGTGGCCACCCTGTTTACCACAGAGATTTTGTGTGCGGTCATATGACTACGTGGCTCCGTCTGATTGGACGTCGCCAGTGGCTGCATTTGATCTGTATCTGTTGGAAGCAGCCAGAGAAGCGGCTTCATTAAAACAAAACAAACAGATCACGCATTGGATCAATAAAAAAAAGTATTGAGTATGTGTGTAAAATCGGCTAGAAAACAAAACATCGCCGATCGTCCTCTCAATCGCAATCAATTCTTTCCAAATGAGCTCATTGGGTTAAAATTCTCCAATCGACGTGTTTCCATGAAGCAGTTTCATTCTGATGGGCTTTTATTCCTGTTTTATTCCCAGTGTGTTTGTCCTCACAGCTCTAAACCATCAGACAACGATGAAACACACTCAGACTGATGTTGTTTCCTCCACACCCACCATGACGGGGCATCTCCTGTTCGTGGCTGTGTCCGTGTCCTCCATGACTGTGTCCGTGTCCATGTCCGTCATCATGACTGTGTCCGTGTCCTTCGTGTCCGTGTCCTCCATGACTGTGTCCGTGTCCGTCGTCATGACTGTGTCCGTGTCCTTCGTGTCCGTGTCCATGTCCGTGTTTGCTCTGGTGTCCGTGTCCTCCGTGGCTGTGTCCGTGGTTCACGCTGCCGTTGAACAGAGAGTGACTGTGACCGTGGCCTGAGAGACAGAGAGACAGAAAGAGAGTTGATCTGAGTTAGTTCAGTCGTTAAAGGAGACATTCTGCTCCTTTTCCACAAATTCAAACAGTTCCCAGGTGTCTTTAAGACGTGTCTGTGACATGCTTCGGTCAAAATCCCCCAAGGATCAAACATCACGGCTGGTTTCAGTGAACTGTCCCTTTAAATGCAAATGAACCACGGCTCACCAGGCCAGATTTTTGTCAATTCTCACATTTTGGGGCCGGAAGCCAAGACAAACACAAGAATCACTGACAGACGTCTTTTCATTTTGAATTTTAACATCACTTTCTTGTAATGTTAAAGGGATAGTTCAACATTTTGTCAAATTGGCCCATTGCCATAATCCCTATAGTCATAGCAGTAGGTTCGTTACCTTTAATTGTCGGTGCAAGCTATTTTTTAGAACGGCGGAGCAGAGCTGTGAGCTGCTCAGAGCTACGCTACGGAGGCTCATTATGGGATTTCTTGGTTTCAACTCATCAAACTCATCAAAATACACAATCCAACAACTCCACAACGCTCTGGTGGACAAGTTGTGACCTGCACATTCACCACGCTATGAGATAATAACACAACGTTACCACACAGAGTTGTTTTAGAGGGAAATTCAGAGACTGTTGATGAAAAACTGTCCCTGAAGGCAACGCGCATCAGCCGTTTTGCATGAATTTCCCTCTAAAACAACTCTGTGTGGTATCGTTGTGTTATTATCTCATAGCGTCACTTTCATTTGAGATATTCTGTGTCATTTTAGTCATAACAAGACGACATATTCTGTAGTAGAAATCCTCTACCTTCGTCTCCGTGAGAGTGTCCGTGTCCTCCGTGCTGGAACACGAAGATCCCGACCAGGTTGACCAGCAGACCGGCTATAGAGACCGGGAGCAGCCGGTCGTGGTGAACGTCAGGAGGCTCCAGGGCGCGCTGGGGGGAGGAGGGGTTAGAGGTTAGAGAGTGTGTGCGTGCATGTGTGTGCATGCATGTGTATATGTGTGTGTGTGTGCTACCTCGACTCCTTCAGAGAAGATGAAGAAGGCTGTGAAGATGAGGAAGAGTCCGTTGACGAATCCGGCCAACACCTCAGCTCTGACGTAGCTGCAGCACAAACAACCAGACTGAGTCACCGTCATGGAGTTTACACTGTAGTTTACACAAACTTTATCCACCTGAGAGCTGCTGCTAACACGACCAGGTTAAAGTTTTGACCTGGTTTGTCCAGTATTTATGGAGGTAGATCCTGATCCTGCTGTTATCTGGGTTTTATTGGCTCGGCGCTGCTTCATTATAACCGCTGCTTCAGAACCGACCAGTTGTAGCTAAATGATAAACCTCGTTAAGTGTCTCAACTCGCTCGGTGCTCGGCGGATCAGTAAACAACACAGATGAAGTTATAACAGCCCAAAGCTTTAAATTAACACCACATCTCCTCCTCCTCCTCCTCCTCCTCTCACACACTGATGAACACGGTGACGACGCTGCAGACGATGTTCAAGTCAAGTGATCAGACCTCTCTCTCGCTCGCGCCGATGTTCAAGATGATCTGTCATTGGGTTCATTGAAATTTTGTGTGTGTAACAGAACACTACTACTACTCACAAAAAGTTAGGAATATTTGACCAGAATATCCCTTTAAAAAGTTCCTGCTACAGTGATATTCTAATGGTTTTTTAATGGTCATTTCTTTATCTCAAACAAAAGCTAACAACAGTGGTTGCTATAGCAACAAAAATCTGGCTGTGTCCTAACCCCCCCTACTCACTATCTAGTGACCAGGGGTCTCATTTATAAAACTGTGCGTGGGATCGTTACTAAAAGTGTACGTACGCCCAAAAGCCAAGTTTTGCGTGCGCCAGTAAATATTCAGACTTATAAAACCCTGCGTACGCACACTTGCAGGCAAACTTCCCTTTATAAATCACTGAGTTCCTACAAGTGTGCGCCGCTGAATCCGCTTCACGTTCCGCCCTGTACACGCCCTGTTTTAACCCTAGATGGTCAATGCAAACCACCACATGAATGTGATCTGCATGTCAATGAGCCTGACGTGCTCTTGTTCTGTCGGTGTTGTGAATTAGCTGCAGGTGTGAAAGTGGCGACGTGACGTGTTGCTGCAGCTGTTAACGGCGTCAGCGGCTCAGAGCGCACGCAGTGGTGTTTCAGTGCGCTGCCTCTCACATGCTGGACCCGGTTCGGCACATAGTTACAACAATGACAACAGTTTTAATCTGAAACGAGTTATTAACCATTCATCATGGTCTCCCTCTCCCTCCTTTCTCCTCCAGCGGTGCCGTGGTGCAGAATTACGCACGGGGCTCACCGCTGTATTCATACATTTACAGTAATTAGACTGATCGATAAAACTTTGAATAATTAGCAGAATCAGTTACATTCTGAGGAATGATCAAACATGACACTCCTCTTGATAACAAGAAAACAGAATGTAACAATTGTGCGAACGATTACTGGATTTTTTTTCCCAGGGTTTGAGATTTAATTGTTCACACAGTATCATAGGAACATGTAGTTATTTACACCATGTATTTATCCCATGCAGCCGCGCCGTCCTCTCCTCCTCCTGCGCTCTGGGAGTGGACAATATGACGGAGAGATGGTGGTGATTAAATATAGAGAAGGAATTTTGATTTTGAATTTTAAGTTAGATTCTAAGAAGATGTTTCTGAAACACCAGTCCGATGCAAAATAAGGGCGCTGTTGAATTAAATCACCTTGGCAACATGGATCTAACGCATACGGGTTGAAATTTGTGTGACGGCCGATAATAAAAACATAATCGTTCTTCTCAATCATCATTTCCTGAGTCTGACTTCAGTTCACCACCACACCGTCTGTGTCGCCAATTCCCCTTTTCCTCCAAACCATGCGTACGCCTGGGTCAGAGTTTGCTTAGAGCTGCGCACATTCTCCCGTCAAGTTTGTTTTTTATAGATCACAACCTTGGCGTGGAAAGTCACGTACGCCACTTTCAGCCCCGTTTTGTGCGTACGCAACGGTTATAAATGAGACCCCACGCCATTTTGTAGTGGTGTCCGAATGTTTAGTGATTATTAATGTTCACTATATAGTGACTGAATCTATCCCACAATTCACCGCGAAATGTAGTGAACATCCGATGGTCACTAACCAGAGCAAGATATCCCATCATGCATTGCGGTCACGGATCGACGCCGTTAACACACCGGTCCAGAACGACCGGTGTAGCTACTAAATAAATGCAGTAGTGACCGGTGTAGCTACCAAATAAATGCAGTAGTGACCGGTGTAGCTACCAAATAAATGCAGTAGTGACCGGTGTAGCTACCAAATAAATGCAAGTAGTGACCGGTGTAGCTACCAAATAAATGCAGTAGTGACCGGTGTAGCTACCAAATAAATGCAGTAGTGACCGGTGTAGCTACCAAATAAATGCAGTAGTGACCGGTGTAGCTACCAAATAAATGCAGTAGTGCAGCAGCCTCAATAAATGTGTCCAGCTGCCAGAGTTGTCCGGTCGCCGCTTCCACAGACTCCTAAACAAACGTCGGAGCAAATTTCCTAACAAGTGTTATAAACTGACCACAGACTCTGGATAGCGAGGCTAATTTCTGTTAGCCCGTCTATGGGGTTTTACATTATACGTTAGCATTAAGCTAGCGGACGTTATGCTTAGTTGTGACACTGGCTGTGTGTGTTTTGAACATTGTTTCAAACTATGTGGGTTCGATTGAACATCTTTGATGCTTAAATATATATGTATTACCACTTAATATATTGCTTTACTCCTCTACACCGGCCGTTACCATGGTTGTATCCATGGTACCTGCACCGGTCGTTATTATCACGGTCGGAACGTTTTAATTACGCGACGTAATACGTCATTAACTGTGCGGCGGAGTAGTGTCCGAAAGTGTTTTTTCATTTGACCAGTGAGTCACTATATAGTCACTATATTGAATTCACTATGTAGTGAGTAGGGAGGAGGGAATGAGGGAGGGATTTCGGACACAACCAATGTCTCAATGAGTTGATCAGTTTGATCAAAGTGTTGCCTTGGTGTCATGATGTCACCATGGTAACATGGTGGAGAGGAGAGGACTGTCTACAAACTGTCACTGATATGAACCGGAACATTTAGTGTTTCCATGACAACCGAACCACAAATCAGACGGTGCTGGTGTCACCTTGGTAGAGAACAGCGTGTTATTCAATAAGAACAGAAGACAGGTGCATTCAAAAGTTTAGAGAAGGTTCAATTAACTTCACCTGTAAAAGGTTATAGTGCATTAAAGGTGCATTCTGAAATTTAATCCAAAAGCCAAACATCCCTAACTTTTTGTGAGTAGTGTGTATAAAAAGTACAAGCAGTATGAGTGAGTACTCCAGAGTGAGTACCGGTGGTCTCACCCGTAGGAGAAGCTGTCGTTGGACCTCCACCTGGAGATGACGGAGGCTGCCAGACCGGCCAGCAGAGCCGTGCAGTCGAAGAACATGTGGAAGGAGTCGGAGATCAGACCTAGACTGGACACACACACACACACACACACACACACACACACACACGGTAAATAATTCATATACACACACACATATAAACCATACCATGTACATATCATTCATAACTCATACAAATATCTATCCAGCGTTATCATTTATTTTCATGGCACTTCCTGGTTGTGTATTTGCTACGTGACTGTACAGTTCAATCGATCAGTTGTATTATTCTTTTCTTATTAATATTATTCTAAACGTATTGTTCAGTTGTTGTTGTTGCTATGACGTCAGATTCCTCGTCTATATGAAGCAGCAACAACTGGGTCAGTAAATCTGATTCTGATTCTGATTCTCTCACACACACACACACACACAGACACACACACACGTCAGTGGGAAGATAACCTGGGTCATATTACTTTATTACAGTGTGTCTGTGTGTGTGTGTGTGTGTGTGTGTGTGTGTGTGTGTGTGTCATCATCAAATCTATCGCTCTGCTCTGTTTAACATGGACACTGACCAGACACACACTCTGTGTCAACATGTAGAGTTGTGTAGTTTGTACTGTACAGGACAGCAGCGACTCTGACGGTCACATAGATCTATATTGTGTGTGTGTGTGTGTGTGTGTGTGTGTGTGTGTGTGTGTGTGTGTGTGTGTGTTGTGCAATATGTGATCCTATTTCATGGTTGTGTTGAGGAGTGTGTTCTGTGTTCTGACGATCAGAGTCACAGCAGAGGAGAATAAAGTGTATGAATGAAATGAAAACACACACACACACATATGTGCTCACTGACAACACACACACACAAACAAACACATGTGGGCACTGACAAGACGCACACTTCATCACACACATACATCATTACACACACAAAACAAACAAACACACACACACACTTAAACAAACAAACAAAGTGCTCACTGACAAGACACACACAGACACACTTTAACACACACAAACACACAAAAACACAAACACATTTGTGCACACATTTGATCTCACACACACACTTCTGTGTTCACTGACAAGACACACACAGACACACACGCATACATCATTACACACACAAACACACAAGCAAACAAACAAACACTTAATCAAACACACAAGTGCTCACTGACAAGACACACATACATACACACACAGAATCACACACACATAGACAAAAAACAAATACACATTTGTGCTCACTGACAAGACACAAGACACACAAACCTCATCATCTCACACAAAGACACACATTTTATCACACACAGACACACACATACTTCTGTGGTCACTGACAACACACACACACTTCATCACACACACACAGACACACACACTCTCTCCAACACATACGTGGCACATCATCGCTGCTCTGACCCAGCAGCAGCAGCCAACCACCCAGCCACAGACACCGACCCGCCGCGGCAGCAGCAGCCGGGCCGCGGTGCGCCTCCCTCGGCCTACCTGTTGCTCCAGATGCCGTACATGAGCTCCACGAAGGCGAAGGAGAGGTTGAGGCAGAGGAAGGAGAACAGATTCCTGGACGTCTTATCCGCAAAGATGGACCTGGAAAACACACGACAACACAACAAACACACACCTTCATCACATCACTACACCACAATCTGAACTGAAACACACACACACACACGGACAGACACACACCGACACCGAGCGGGTTCAGTCGGTGTCGGTGTGTGACTCGGTACCGGAGCGACGGCCTGAGCGCAGCCGGGCAGAGAGGCGCTAGCAGCGGGCTAGCAGCCGACCGTTAGCCGCTGTTAGCCGCTGTTAGCCGCGGTTAGCAGCAGTAGCCGTTAGCAGCCGTTAGCAGCCGTTAGACTGACCTGAACCAGCCGGACAGCTTCAGCAGCAGGTTGAACTTGGCGGGTTTGTACTCGTCGTCTTTTATAGATAAAGGTAACATCTTCACACCTGGTTGTATATATAATATGTACACACTCTCTACTACACACTCTCACACACTCTCTCTCTCTCAGCCTCTCTCTCTCACTCACTCACACACACACACAATCACATACATACACACACATATACACACACACACCGACCGACTGACTGACGAGACGTGGCCTAGCTTGGTACGCTGCTAACTCTCAACTTCCGGTTCGCACGGATTTCACAATAAAAGCCGCAAACACAAACAGACTGAGAGAGGTTCCGGGGTGACGTCACTAAGTAGGCCTACTGATACTACTACTAATAATACTACTGGTACTGATACTAATAGCCTACCACTGATAGGCTACTACTGATAGTACTTACACTACTACCACTGATACTACTACTGCTACTACTACTGATAGGCTACTATTGATACTACTACTAATACTACTGATACTGATACTACTAGGCCTACTAGCCTATTACTATTACTATTAGTACTATTACTATAGAAATAGTAGTATCAGTAGTTGTAGTAGCCTAGTAGTAATAGTATGATACTACTGATACTACTTGTACTGATCAGGGATGCAAACGGGTCAGAACCAAAAAAGAGAGGAAATATCTGGTGGGGGGGGGGGTGCTCACCATTAACAAATGATTACATTACAATATCATGGAAATGCCAATTTCCAGTAGTTCAACCCCAACCAAGTATTTATTGATTGATTATAGATGGACATAATTTTCAGAAGGTCAACATTTCTATATTAAAAATGCTTTTTAAAAAAAAAGATCCTTTGCAATATTTCAATTTTGGAGATACTGAATTTTAGGTCTTCACTGAATGTTAGTCATAATTATTATTATTAAAATAAACTGAATAATACCTAATTGGTCATGAAAAAAGCGAATTTCGCTTTTCGGCGCGCTGTTTGCATCCCTGACTGATAGCTACTACTTGTACTGATAGACTACTACAGATAGGCCTACTGATACTACTACTACTACCACCACGGTGATGCTGATACTACTGATACAAATACCACTGATAGGCTACTACTGATACACTACTACTAATCATACTACTGTTACTGATAGGCTACTAGCCTACTGATACTAGCTACTAGGCTACTACTACTACTACTGATACTACTGATACACTACACTAATACTAATACTGCTGATACTGTAGTACTTGATAGGCTACTACTGATACTACTGATACTATATATCAATAGTATGAGTAGTAGGCTAATACTATTGATACCACTATTACTTCTGCTACTATTACTACTACTACCGCTAATACTACTGTAGATCCCTGATTAATGTATGTGGTGATGTTCTTTTTCTTTTGTTTATTGTTCTTTATTTCTTATGGTGTGTCTTGTAAGCCCATGAGGGCTGGGCACCTCTTTGGTGTATGATGACACCGTGAAAATAAAAAACTAAAACTAAAACTACCACTACTACTACTAACCACTACACCAATAAACTTCTATCAGTGTTGAAAACGTCTCTCCTCTTCATCATCGTCCTGGTAACTGAACAGCAGAGGGAGCCAGAGCTCTCTCTCTCTCTGTCTGTGTGTGTGTGTGTGTGTGTGTGTGTGTGTGTGTGTGTGTGTGTGTGTGTGTGTGTGTGTGTGTGTGTGTGTGTGTGTGTGTGTGTGTGTTCCCTCTGTGGAGCCTCAGGTTTGTTGACACTGAGCTGTGGAGGACAAAGTCTGAGCTGCTGCTGGATCAGAGCTGAATCTCTAAAAGCTTCAGCTCCACCACACACAGTTCACCAGTCAGCAGCAGCAACAACAACAACAGAGTAATACATTCTTCATTAGTTCATTTCATCATTTCATCATTTCATCCTTTTATTCGTCATTAAAGTTCATAACTTGAACTTGAAACTTGAACTAAGCAGATAATCAAAACCAGGGAAGGAGGGTTTGCAGTTCCTCCATTGAGCACAGTCTGGATGTGGTAATACCAAAGTAGGAGGATGTTAATAATGTTGGAGACAGACAGTTAAGGCTGAATGATCCATATAAAACATAATATGATATAAATCAAATGGTTGTATATCATTAATTCTTAGAGAATTCTATATTTATTTTTTATGTCAGACCAAAAACTATTGTGTTAGAGGGCATAAAAAACCCCTAGATGTTATAGAGTTTCATTTTCACACAGATTTTTGAGAAGTTAAAATAGGCCATCTGATAAATTTAGAGTCTGCTCTATAATAGAATTAGATCCCCGCCAAATCATCCCTCCGTCATAATCATGAAACATTTGGGTTTCCAAAAAACTACTAATAGATTTATTACATTTTTTAAAATCAATTAGATTACACTGTCCATCAATGAAGTCTTTTATGAGGCGCGTATCGGGGCTTGTTGCTTGTAGCTTTTAGCAGGAATGTCGTCACTTATGACGTCTGAAGTCTCGCTGGTTTCCAAGCACAGTGGAAAAATATATTGTTTCTTAATTAAAAATGAATAAAAACACCATCATCCCAGTATCATAAGCACAAATCTCATTTTTTGAAAACACTGCAACAGTTTTAAATAAACATCTCATCATGTCCTATTCAAACATCGACTGAGTTTCAGTTTTTTGACATTAATAGACCTCTATACCATCAAAATATTAAATACATGAATGAATGAACTGCACAAAATCAGAGTAAGTGTTTTTATTTCTATTCTTGGCAGTGATGATTCCCATCCAGTCAAGAGTTGAAATTACATTAAAGGGTTTGTGTGCACATGAAGCCTCAAGGAAATGAACCTTTTTTTTTTTTGGTCAATCCTCATCACGGCCTGACATGACAGGTTCAGTTCACAGCAGCGTCTTTACTGTGTTTCTTGTGTTTCTTGAACTCACAATCCACAAATACATGTTGTGCTCCTTCTCTCTTTCTTTCTCCTGGGGCAGTTTAACCAGGAGAATTAAGCCCCGCCCCTCTGTGATGCATCTGAGGGCGTATATACTGGATAATAAAAATAAAATTATGTATAAACAAAGAGAATAGGAACAAAAAACCTTTAACTACTGTTTATTTTTGTAAATAAAAGTTAGTAACTGAGCACTTTATTCTCTTGATGCGTCTGTACAGGCAGGGGTTGTGGATGAAGGTGGGCGGGGCCAGGGGCGTCTCTAGGTTTTAAAGTTCCCCTCCAACGATCCTTTTTAGTTATTCTAAAACATTCTCTGTGGTCTTTAAATTGTGATTATGAAGTTTTTAGCCAAAATCACAAAACCTGTGCCATTTCCCAGGGCTCTTCTTCTGCACAGCAGCAGCTCATTAGCAATGCGCCTCTGAGTGGTGGGCGGAGACTGCGCTGCTCTGCACCCGCCCAGCCACCAATTCACGCATAATCGCGCATTACCGCCAGGCAGCTGTAGTCTTGTGAACATGTGAAAAGCACGAAAAACACGATTTTCATGGGAGGGGGTCTTTAAGGAGGACTGAGGGGGCTTGGCCTCCAGGGGATCCACAGGATGTGAGCGAATGTGTGCTCACATCCTGCACCCAACTGTGCAAAAGCAGATGCTATAAAAGTGAATCTGAGCAATTTTACAGATGTTTTATTATCACAGATATGTCCAGACAGAATTTGACCTTTCTCAGGAACCAGACTGGAAAACTAATTATATTTCACTAATAGCCTCTGTCATAATGGTTATTCACTCCATCCAAATAGGCTACAACTGTTTTTGGCTCATTTTGATTTCACTCAGAGTTGGACTCAAACTGGAGCAGATATTTTACTAATAAAACTATGCACAGAAATTTGAAAAACTAACATATTTCCTGTTTCAAAGTGAGTAACACTGCAAATGCTCCCGAAGGAAGTCACCCCAAAGATAGTATGGTTAAAAAAAAAGAAAAAACAGTGCACGCTTCACCCAATAGAAACCCGTTCGTCATTATGTAAACAACCAGGACCTTCACAATATAACTTTTGGCCACAAAACAACAAAGGTAAAAAGCACATTATGATTTTCTGACGCTTATTTTTGCTACTGGATTGCGAAATTGCACCGTAATGGGGGAGACATCTTTGCATTCAGCAAAGTCTCTGCTTTCATATGACACCCTGTTTATGTGGTTAGCTTGAAGTGGTGACATCAGCAGAAGCACAAAAGCAGACATGTGCCATATTCCAGTTTTTGTTACATGTGTATATAATTAATTGCCTGGGGTTTGAATTGTATTTTGTTCGGGTGGCAATGCTTGATATAGCTGAGTTTCTCCCCGTCATTCTGGTATGCTACATGTTAGAACTGATGCTTGTGTGCACAGAGATCGTCTATACAGCACGCATCTCACCAAATTATTTGGAGGGGGTGAATCTGTTCTTTCAAAATACTGGTGTAGACATGTCCATACCTTCCATACACAAACCTACGCACTGCAAAAACTCAAGTATCTTACCAAGAATATTTGTCTTATTTCTAGTCAAAACAAATCTCATTCTACTTAAAATAAGACTCATCACATAAAAAGTAGCTTGTTTTTAGACACTTTTTTTTTTACTTCTTTCAAGCAGATTTTCACTTGGAATAAGTAGAAAAATCTGATAGTGGAGCAAGTTTTTCTTTCTTATTACAAGCACAAAAAACTTGCTTTCACTGGCAGATTTTTCTACTTATTTCAAGTGAAAATTTGTTTGAAATAAGTGAAATTATCTAAAAACAAGTACATTTTTAGGTGATGAGTCTTATTTTAAGTGGAAATAGATTAGTTTTGACTAGAAATGAGACATTTTGACAAGAAATAAGACAAATATTCTTGGAAAGATTTTGAGTTTTTGCAGTGCGGCCTTGCTTCAGACTGAAAACAACACGGGCCAGAACCAGGACCCGCTGCTTGCAGCTGCAGCTCTAGTGCATCATGTTCCAGACCAGGTCTCCTGATACCTGCAAAGTGGGTCCATCATCATGCGGTTCTGGACTGAACCACCTCGGACCACGAGACAGAGAACTTACAGCTCCTGTTCTGTGAGGCAGGAAATACCAGCGTGGCAGGAGATTAAATAGACAAGATGCAGCAGAAACGCTTCGTCCTCTCTTACACAACAGCAGCAGCACTCAGAGAGTCAGAGGTCGCTGGGGGCCTGGCAGGACAGCGAGAGTTAACACGAGTGAAAAACACCAGCTGGAGCAGAAAAAGGACACATTTATCAACGCATTCGCTTTGTTTTAAGCTGAATCTGCATCAGCGAAGCCGGTCCACCAGGAACAGAAGCCGGGCCGCCGGGGGCCAGGGGTCCCCGAGGGGCCCGAGGTTCTGTTCACTGTCGCTGCTGTAGCTTAGTAAGATATCTGCACTGTGTCGCTGAGTGTCAGAGACAGGAAGCTCTGCACCAAAGTCAGCAAAATGCAAAAACACACACAAAAATACACGGAGAGACACTATAAGCAGAAAACAAAATTCTTAGACAGGAAGTCTCTGATATTCACAGTAATGGTCCGGTGCACGAGGGTCATCCTGTAGACCGCTGCGAAGGTCGAGGCCAGTCCACATCTACATTAATTGAGCAGCAGCAGCGACGACGACAGTCAGACGAAGCGAACGCTGCAGCTTCATGTTTATTTAAAGAAGTTTATTTTGGTTGTTTTCAGACGGAGGCTAAAGGGGGATCAGTCTAATTCCTGGCTCGGATCCTTTTGAATAAATTAAAGGGATAGTTCACCCAAAATTGAAATTGAAAAACTCATTATCTCCTCCCCCTCATGTGGACTAAGGGCTGGGAGAAGTTTCAGAGTCCTCCGTGGCTTCTCTGAGTTACAGGGGGTCTCGGCGTAGCAGTGCATGTCCATATGACGGTTGCAAATGGATACCAACTGTCTTCGTAACAAAAAGACACACCAAAAAACATCCAAATACCTCCATGCTGCTCGTATGTAATGTCCCTCTTGTATTGAAGCCCCGAAATGCGAAATTGTCCCGAAAAAAATTGAATAAGTCTATATTTCAAGCTTGTTTTGTAGCGGAAGCTTCTCAAAGCTCCTCTTCCCGGTTCGTCAAATTTGGAAGAACTGGGAACTGGTCTTTGCCCTTTAAACCTTTACTCATCATAAAGGAGAATTACATCCTAATTTGGATGTTTTTTGGTGTGTCTTTTTGTTACGAAGACAGTTGGTATCCATTTGCAACCGTTATATGGACATGCACTGCTACGCCGAGACCCCCTGTAACTCAGAGAAGCCACGGATAAATTTCAATTTTGGGTGAACTATCCCTTTAAATGTCCTGGTGGTGGTTTTTTCCCACTTCAACACAAGAGCTCATAGGCTCTCCAGCCTGTCGTCATGGGAACAGGAGGGTTTCAGTCGCAAGGTGTGAAGAAGACATGAATGTGGATCAGATCTTCGGTCTCTTTGTTTATCAGTTGGCTGAAGCACAGAAACTATATCACACTAATTGTCTTATAAACATGTGGTCGTATGGGACCGAACAGCAAAACAGGTGTCGAGTTGTTTTATTCAGAAGCTCAACACAGAGGGAGTTTAAACCCTGGGACATGTGGTGTTTTATTGTGTTTTTTAGGCTCTGATGTAGCTAGAATAAAGGCGTCTCTATGGTTACAGCATGTGATATCCTGAAGACTTCCAGTAAACACTGAATGTGGGGAGAAGTGAAAGGGAAAGTTGATTGAAATCCTGATGAAACAGAGGAAATTCCCAGTGAAACTTAAATCATGTTCCAGCAAAGTCAAACTCGAAAGTGAGGAAATAAATATCTCTTTAATAATAAAAGCACAGAAACTGTACACGAATCTACACACATACAAGTCTGATCAGGTCAAGAACTCCAGCAGATAGTTCAAACAAACAAACCCCAGTGTGGTTCTCAGATAACTGAATTCTTAAGTTTCACAGCTAAAACATTTTTAAAAAACTGAAGCCAAAGTTTCGACTGTTTCAGTTTAACTCTTCACATTCACTGTCATTCTGCTGAAAAATCAACGGGCTGCAAGAAGAGACGACTACACTGAAAGACGAGGGGGTGTTATTGCTGTTACATCTAGGATATCTTACAATATTTAGCCCTGGCTGGACCATGGAGATCTTCAGGGCTGAGCTGCTGTGGCTGTGTGGAGGCGTGGGAGCAGAAAGCTGGAACAGGATGTGGTTAAAACTCATGGGGAGGTGGACAGCGCTAAGTGATAGCATGCTACAAAAAAACAGAAAAACAAAAAAAAGTCCACAGAATGAGCTGGGAGTCTGGGACTGGTGTTCTGGATCAGAGCATCGGCATTCTGTGTTTTATGAGGAGCCACATTCTGGAAACACAGCACAGAGCAGCAAATAGCCTACTGGAATGTCCTATTGGGAGGTGGTGGAATGATTTGAAGTGGTAGTCACATGTTGGGAGGTGGTAGCCACATTGTTTGAAGTGGTAGTCACATGAATTGAACTGGTAGTCACATGTTGGGAGGTGGTAGCCACATCACATGAACTGGTAGTCACATGATGGGAGGTGGCAGTCACATCACTTGAAGTGGTAGTCACATTATTACAAGTGGTAGTCACATGATAGGTGGTGGTAGTCACATGTTGGGAGGTGGTAGCCACATTATTACAAGTGGTAGTCACATGAATTGAACTGGTAGTCACATACATGAATTGAACTGGTAGTCACATGTTGGGAGGTGGTAGCCACATTATTTGAAGTGGTAGTCACATTATTACAAGTGGTAGTCACATGAATTGAACCGGTAGTCCCATGTTGGGAGGTGGTAGCCACATTATTTGAAGTGGTAGTCACATGAATTGAACTAGTTGTCAGATGTTGGGAGGTGGTAGTCACATCACTTGAAGTGGTAGTCACATTATTACAAGTGGTAGTCACATGATGGGAGGTGGTAGTCACATCAATGTAGTCACATTATTACAAGTGGTATCACATGATAGGTGGTGGTTGTAGTCACATGACTTGAACTGGTAGTCACATGTTGGGAGGTGGTAGCCACATTATTTGAAGTGGTAGTCACATGAATTGAACTTGTAGTCACATGTTGGGAGGTGGTAGCCACATTATTTGAAGTGGTAGTCACATTATTACAAGTGGTAGTCACATGATAGGTGGTGGTAGTCGCATCATTTGAAGTGGTAGTCACATGATTTGAGGTGGTAGTCACATTAATTGAACTGGTAGTCACATGACTTGAAGTGATTTGAAGTCATATTCACATGATAGGTGGTGGTAGTCACATGACTTGAAGTGGTAGTCACATGATTTGAAGCGGTAGTCACATGACTTGAAGTGGTAGTCACATGATTTGAAGCGGTAGTCACATGACTTGAAGTGGTAGTCACATGATTTGAAGTGGTAGCCACATGACTTGAAGTGGTAGTCACATGATCTGAAGTGGTAGCCACATTATTTGAAGTGGCAACCACATGATTTGAAGTGGCAACCACATGATTTGAAGCAGTAGTCACATGATTTGAAGCGGTAGTCACATGATTTGAAGTGGCAACCACATGATTTGAAGTGGCAACCACATGATTTGAAGCAGTAGTCACATGATTTGAAGCGGTAGTCACATGATTTGAAGTGGTAGCCACATCATTTAAAGTGGTAGTCACATAGATAGGAGGTGGTTAGGGTGACCAGATGTCCCGAAAAATTTGTGACAGTCCCAAGATCCAAGCAGTTGTCCCGAGTCCTGTCTTCATTATCCCGAAAATTACACTAGAGCAGAGTCTGGAGTTTTGTTCCCATTAAAAACTGCCGGCTGCACACTGGCTGCAGCTGTTCCTACATTAACTATGAATGTAATACAGCCACTACCTACAGTAGTGGCGTGAATTGATAAGAGACTAATTTTCATTTACTGCTGACATGGAGGCTGGTGTCCCGGGAAAAAGCACAAACGGGAGGAGTGGGACTTCATGCAAACAAAGCGTTATTTTGCAGAGTTCGTAGAAAAGAATTTGGCATTTTGCACAGAGGGAAGTCGGGCATCGGGCTGCATGCGGGGTGATTTTGGCCGCCGCCTTGGTTAAAGCATGTGTGTGTGCGTGAAAGACGTCGCCACCAAGATGGAGAATGTGAATTATAGAAGAGAAACACACATTTCAGGACCGGTGACTTGTATCATCAGAACAGACATGTCCTGTGATTCTCAGCATCCTTCTCATGGGGGTGGGGGGTCGTCACGCCATTATTACCCCGTCCCGAATTTCACCCATTCCCATCTGGTCACCCTGTCACATGACTTGATCTGGTAGTCACATGATTTAAAAGTGGTAGTCACATGATTCAAAGTGGTAGTCACATGATGGAACGTGGCCATATATTGCGATGCCAAAGCCACAGGTTGCAGCAGCAGTCACACCTTTTGCATTAGCTTAACAGGTCTCAGGAGAGAAAGTGGGCGGCTTGAGCGGTGTGAGCACTCTCAGGCTGAAGGTGGTGCCGTTTGTGGCAGCTGATAGAAGCCTTTCTTCCTGGATCTCCTCAGGTAGTCGATGAGCAGAGCAACGGCCGCCAGCCCAGCGGCGGCGCAGATGGCTGGGACGATGACCACGCTGAGTCTGGGAGGAAGGCTGGTGCTTCTTTCTGTGTGGAGACAGAGCAGGGAGGGGTTTAAGTGAGTCTTTAAAAACAGGATAATGAAGAAACCATTTAATTTACAGTCCACTAATTACGTGATAATGCCAAGAAATAACAAGTAATTGCATAGAAATGTCAAGAAAGGCAAAAGATTTCACATTTTTGGCCAGAATTTTTCTCCACCAAGTCCCTGCAATTGACCGATGTTTCTTGACTATTTCTACACAATCAATCGTTATTTCTTGGCCATATTTCTTAGAAAAGAAGAGTTCCTGCACACATGGCCAACTTGCAGAATTTATTGCATTGCAACGTTTCGGTGCTAGACATTTTTTAGCTTGAAAATTGCAACATTTCGGTGCTAGACCTTTTTTAGCTTGAAAAAGGTCTAGCACCGAAACGTTACAATGCAATAAATTCTGCAAGTTGGCTATGTGTGCGGGAACTCCATCCATCCATCCATCCATTGTCCGCCGCTTATCCGGAATCGGGTCGCGGGGGCAGCAGTCGGAGCAGGGATGCCCAGACTTCCCTCTCCCCGGACACTTCCTCCAGCTCTTCCGGGGGGACCCCAAGGCGTTCCCAGGCCAGCCGAGTGACGTAGTCACTCCAGCGTGTCCTGGGTCTTCCTCGGGGCCTCCTCCCGGTGGGACATGCCCGGAACACCTCACGAGGGAGGCGTCCAGGGGGCATCCTATACAGGTGCCCGAGCCACCTCAGCTGACTCCTCTCGATGTGGAGGAGCAGCGGCTCTACTCCGAGCTCCTCCCGGGTGACAGAGCTCCTCACCCTATCTCTAAGGGAGCGCCCCGCCACCCTGCGGAGGAAACTCATTTCGGCCGCTTGTATCCGGGACCCCGTTCTTTCGGTCATGACCCAGAGTTCATGACCATAGGTGAGGGTGGGAACGTAGATCGACCGGTAAATTGAGAGCTTTGCCTTTCGGCTCAGCTCCTTCTTCACCACGACGGACCGATACAAAGACCGCATTACTGCGGCCGCCGCACCGATCCGCCTGTCGATCTCGCGCTCCATTCTCCCATCACTCGTGAACAAGACCCCAAGATACTTAAACTCCTCCACCTGAGGCAGGAACTCTCCCCCGGCCTGGAGGGTGCAAGCCACCTTTTTCCGGTCGAGAACCATGGCCTCGGACTTAGAGGTGCTGATTCTCATCCCAGCTGCTTCACACTCGGCTGCAAACCGCCCCAGTGCATGCTGAAGGTCCTGGCTCGAGGGAGCCAACAAGACCACATCATCTGCAAAAAGCAGGGATGAAATCAAGTGGCTCCCGAACCGTACCCCCTCCGGCCCTTGGCTGCACCTAGAAATTCTGTCCATAAAAATAATGAACAGAACCGGTGACAAAGGGCAGCCCTGCCGGAGTCCAACACGCACCGGGAACAGGTCTGACTTACTGCCGGCAATGCGAACCAAGCTCCTGCTCCGGTCATACAGGGACCGTACAGCCCTCAGCAGAGGGCCTCCGACCCCATACTCTCGGAGCACCTCCCACAGGATGCCACGTGGGACACGGTCGAAAGCCTTCTCCAAGTCCACAAAACACATGTGGACTGGTTGGGCAAACTCCCATGCGCCCTCGAGCACCCTGCGGAGGGTGTAGAGCTGGTCCAGCGTTCCACGGCCAGGACGAAAACCGCATTGTTCCTCTTGGATCCGAGGTTCGACTATCGGCCGAATTCTCCTCTCCAGCACCCTGGAATAGACTTTCCCCGGGAGGCTGAGGAGTGTGATCCCCCGGTAGTTGGGACACACCCTCCGGTCCCCCTTTTTGAAGAGAGGGACCACCACCCCGGTCTGCCAGTCCAGAGGCACTGTCCCCGACTGCCACGCGATGCTGCAGAGGCGTGTCAGCCACGACAGCCCCGCAACATCCAGAGACTTGAGGTACTCAGGGCGGATTTCATCCACCCCCGGTGACTTGCCACTGAGGAGCTTCCGGACTACCTCAGTGACTTCAGCTTGGGTGATGAATGAATCAACCTCTGAGTCCTCAGACTCTGTTTCCTCGACGGAAGGCGTGTCAGTGGGATTGAGGAGATCCTCGAAGTATTCCTTCCACCGCCCGACGATATCCCCAGTCGAGGTCAACAGCTCCCCTCCTCCACTGTAAACAGTGTTGGCGGAGCACTGCTTCCCCCTCCTGAGGCGCCGGATGGTTTGCCAGAATTTCCTCGAGGCTGACCGGTAGTCCTCCTCCATGGCCTCCCCGAACTTTTCCCAGACCCGAGTTTTTGCTTCCGTGACCGCCCGAGCTGCTGTCCGCTTGGCCTGCCGGTACCCGTCAGCTGCCTCGGGGGTCCCCCGAGCTAGCCAGGCTCGGTAGGACTCCTTCTTCAGCTTGACGGCATCCCTTACTTCCGGGGTCCACCACCGGGTTCGGGGATTGCCACCGCGACAGGCACCGGAGACCTTACGGCCACAGCTCCGGACGGCCGCGTCAACAATGGAAGTGGAGAACATGGTCCATTCAGACTCAATATCTCCGGCCTCCCTCGGAATCCGGTCAAAGCTCTCCCGGAGGTGGGAGTTGAAGACCTCCCTGACAGGGGATTCTGCCAGACTTTCCCAGAAGACCCTCACGATACGCTTGGGTCTTCCAGGTCTGACCAGCTTCCTCCCCTGCCAGCGGATCCAACTCACCACCAGGTGGTGATCAGTTGACAGCTCAGCCCCTCTCTTCACCCGAGTGTCCAAGACATACGGCCGGAGGTCAGATGACACGACTACAAAGTCGATCATTGACCTCCGTCCTAGGGTGTCCTGGTGCCACGTGCACTGATGGACACCCTTATGCTCGAACATGGTGTTCGTTATGGACAGACTGTGGCTAGCACAGAAGTCCAATAACAAAACACCACTCGGGTTCAGATCAGGGAGGCCGTTCCTCCCAATCACACCTCTCCAGGTAACACTGTCGCTGCCCACGTGAGCGTTGAAGTCCCCCAACAGAACGATGGAGTCCCCAGGTGGGGCACTTTCCAGCACCCCTCCCAGGGCCTCCAGGAAGGCCGGGTACTCTGCACTGCCATTCGGCCCGTAGGCCGAAACGACAGTGAGAGACCTATCCCCGACCCGAAGGCGCAGGGAAGCGACCCTCTCGTTAAGTGGGGAGAACTCCAACACATGGCGGCTGAGCTGGGGAGCTATGAGCAAGCCCACACCAGCTCGCCGCCTCTCACCATGGGCAACTCCAGAGTGGAAGAGAGTCCAACCTCTCTCAAGGAGTTGGGTTCCAGAGCCCAGGCTGTGCGTGGAGGTGAGCCCGACTATCTCTAGCCGATACCTCTCAGCCTCCCGCACGAGCTCAGGCTCTTTCCCCCCCAGCGAGGTGACATTCCATGTCCCTAAAGCCAGAGTCGTTGTCCGGGGATTGGGTCGCCGGGGCCCCCGCCCACGGCTGCCACCCAAATCACACGGCACCGGCCCCTTCTGAACCCTCCCGCGGGTGGTGAGCCTACGGAAAGGCGGGCCCACGTCGCTCCTTCGGGCTGCGCCCGGCCGGGTCCCGTGGGCCAAGACCCGGCCACCAGACGCTCGCCTGCGAGCCCCGACCCCAGGCCTGGCTCCAGGGTGGGGCCCCGGTAACGCCAGTCCGGGCGACGTACACTTCCTTGATGTTTTCTTTTTCATAGGGGCTTAGGGCATAGGAACTCTTCTTTTCTAATTTGGACTTAATTGTCACCCTCCGACGCACCTGCCGAAGAAAAAGATGTGCGAAGATTTTTTTTCTATGCTATTTCTAGACATTATGACGCAATTATTTGTTATTTCTTGGCTATTTCTAGACATTATCACGTAATTAGCGGACTGTAGATTAAAGGGTTACCAAAAATCGAGACTCTAAACCGGTCTGAACGGGTCTGTCTGACCTCTGACGCTGATGCTGAAGACTTTGACCTGGTACCCGAGGTCGTTGGTCACGTTGACCTGGTACAGCCCCGAGTCTCTGGCGGTGACGTTGACCAATAGGAAGGTGCCGTTGACGGAGTAAACCTCCAGGCCGTCAGCGAGTTTCTTCAGGATCACGGCCGACGGTGGGAAGCTGATGGTCTGGCAGCAGACGGTGACGTTTTGTCCCTCATGGACCACCGTAGATGGCAGGACCAGGACTGTGGTGTTTCTTGGAGGAGCTGGACCAGAAGAGCAGAGTGATGGCGATGATGGTGAATAACCAGACAGAAAACAAGACAAGAGTCAGCAACGACGCCAGTCTGCTTCCTGTTCGCAGTTTTGGAGTGAGTCAAAGTATTTTAGAAACGGTGTATAAGAGCCTGGTGGAAAGTATCTTATCATTTAATATGATCATGTGGTATGGAAACCTGAATATTAAAGGGAGGGAAACAAACTGCAGAAAATAGTGAACATGGCCTCTAAGATTTTAGGGAAGCCACAGAAACATTTGAGCTGTCTCTATGATTAATTAATTAGAAGTAAAGCTGAGAAGATAATTAATGACTCCTCTCATCCCATGTACAGCGAGTTTGAGCTTTAGCCTTCAGGGAAGCGGTATAGACGACCGATGGCAAGGAAGAAGCTATACAAAAAGTCCTTTGTCCCAGAAGCTGTCAGTGCAATAAATAAGATCAGAATGCGGTAGCTAGGTAGCCTGCCCTGTTTACTCCTGTTTTTTCCTTTGCTGAGGGTTTTCCTGCACAGCAGGTTCGTACTGTGGTGTGCTTTATGAAATTATGAAATTATGTACTTGAATGTGTGATGTGTGAAGTACAGTTACTGCCATAGGCTATTTTTATATATTTTTCTATCCTTGAAATGTTTTTTATTGTGTTATTATGTGTTCTGATGTTGTGAGACATGTCTATGGTGGTGAAACCAAAGAGGAATTTGCACTCTGTGGATAATAAAGTTTTCGTATTCGTATATTTTTTTTCGTAGGATAGGTCCAGGAAAGTCCCGCCTTTCCCGCCTCTGATTGGCTAGAAGGGCTCTCGCCTGATTGGTTGTTTGTTTTGGCTGTGAAACGCAGGCTGTCGGCAATCTACCAGTGTGATAAGTGCCTATCTACTTGGACTCTCTCTACTTATCTGGCCTGTCTACTACACTCTACCTGGTCTTTTTACTAAACTTAACCAACTCCTTTCTTCATTGCCTAAACCTAACCAATGGCACAATTACACTTCTCACTCAAACTCAAAATGTAATGTGTGGAATATAAATTTAAAAAATAATTCTTTCGGGAGGTGGTCAAGACGCGAACGATGTAGGACGTGTTTTTTCGCTCCTCGGGAATGTGATTATAATATAGTTTTAATATCATTTTAAGCTTGTCCACTGTCCGCAACTTCGAGGTGACCAAGTAGTTTTTAGGAGCCCTGCATCTTGAGAGCCAAACCTGCATTTTTGTCGAGCGGCCGGGTGAAAAATGAGTCTACCGATGAGTCTGCGAAACAGGCCGCAACAGGAGCCCGAATTACCTGAGAGGCCGAGTGCTAATGAAGAGATGCTACGCAGCATCAAGGTAATGATGGACGACCAACAAACTGAAATTGTGACAAAATTTGAGTCAATCATATCAGAGCTAGTTACGAAGGAGGTGGCGACTGCTCTTAAACCACTGCAAGAAAAAGTCTCCCTGCAAAGTGGAACTATTAATGACCTGGAGCGCTGCGCTAACGAGCACTCAGACCAGCTAACTAGCATGCAGGTGAATATCACCAAGCTATCTGCTACGGTGGAGTCTCTGGGCAAGAAATGTGAAGAACTGGAGGCACGCTCAAGATGGCACAACATTCGGCTAGTGGGTTTGCCTGAGGGAACCGAGGGTCCTCAACCTACACAGTTTACTGCCAAACTTTTAATGGACTTGTTGGGACTCGACGGGTTGCCCGGGCTCGACAGGGCCCACCGCACTTTGCGTGCTAAACCAAAGGAGGGAGAACCACCTCGCCCGATGGTCATCAGGGTGACACAATTTCAAACGAGGAACGCTATTCTACGCCGCGCTGGACAGAGCTCCCCCCTGCTACACAACGGGAAACGGGTGCACATCTTCCCGGACTTTACACCGACTGTGGCCAAGCGGAGGCGGCTTTTGTCCAGGTAAATGGTAAATGGACTTGCACTTATATAGCGCTTTTCTAGTCTCTTGGACCACTCAAAGCGCTTTACACTGTTGGTCACATTCACCCTTTCACACACATTCACACAGCGCTTGGCAGCGCAGAAATCTAACCATTCACACACATTCGTACACCCAATGGACACATCGGGGGGGCAAGTGTGGGTTCAGTGTCTTGCCCAAGGACACTTCGACATGTTGCCAGGAGGAGCCTGGAATCGAACCACCGACCTTCCGGTTTGTGGACGACCCGCTCTACCTCCTGAGCCACAGCCGCCCACATGGTGAAGAGGGAGCTCCATGCCTGTGCTAACGTCAAATTCGGCCTCCGGTACCCGGCTACTCTACACATCACCATGTCCGACGGCCAGACCTACAGATTTGAAGACCCGAACCAGGCCATGGAGTTCGTCAACAAGAGACTCAAGAAGAATCCCGGCCCGGAGAGTGACTGACTCTGAAATCCTCCAGCGCTTGTTGGCTCGGTTTGTATTTCTGCGGCAGTAGGCTGCATATTTAGCATCTATGCTGCTGTTATCTTATCCAGGGACTGACTATAGTATGGTGAACTGTCTGTAAATTTTTATTGCTCCACTTATAGAGTACATTGGTGCTCATTTTTATTTCTATTGTCATATTTCTCTCTGTCAGTCTCTATTTATGAGGATGTTTTTGACTGATGCAGTGCTTTTGAATCAGTTTTTCTTTTTCTTTTCTTTTCTTTTCTTCATTATAATACATGGCACCTTTTTATTTTATTTTTATTTTTATTTTTATTTTGGGACAGCACATATCCACACTCCCTGAGGTCGTTTAGTAGCACGGTTAAGCTGCAGATAACGACAGGTTTTATTTCAATGTGGGGTGAAGTAGCACGCATCACTGTTTGGATGCTTCTGCTAAGTGAGGAGGTTTGTTCGAATCTGGGGGGGTTGTTCGTGTTTTTTCGGGGTAATGACTGGCACCTACGCTACTTTTCCAGATGTATTGAGAGGGTTTTTTTTTTTTGTGTGTGTTTGTTTTGTTTTTCTCCTTTTTTCTTTTTACATAGTGAATTCTTTGTCCTTTAATGGCCCAGGTTAAAAGAACACTATCCAGTGTGGGTGGAGATGTTAGATTTGTAAGTTTAAACTGTAAGCGTCTAAATAATCCAATTAAGCGTAGTAAGGTGCTGCACTACTTGCGCCACCTGGATGCTCATATCATATACTTGCAGGAAACCCATTTAAAAGAGATAGATAGTGTTAGACTGAAGAAGAGTTGGGTCGGGAAAATATATCATTCCTCATTTTCCAGTAGATCAAGAGGCGTTGCTATTCTTTTACATAGAGATATTCCTTTTGTTCATGTTAAAACGATCTCTGATTCTGATGGCAGGTTTATAGCTGTCATAGGACACATTTTTGATGTAAAAGTGACTCTTGCTAATGTTTACGCCCCCAACTGGGATGATGAGTCTTTTTTTAGACGGGTTTTCTCAATGCTACCTGACTTGTCCATGTATGATTTAATTTTAGGTGGAGACTTTAACTGCTGGATGAATCCATCCTTAGATCGTTCTTCCCCAACCTCAGCTACTCAGTCCAAGTCGACCAAAGTGATTCAAGCCTTTATGAAAGAGTTTAATGTTGTTGACCCTTGGCGTTTTTTCAATCCGGATAGAAGGGAATACTCTTTTTTCTCTCACATTCACCGTACCTACAGTATACACGAATTGATTTTTTTTTAGTGAATAACAAGTTGTTATCCTCCATTTCCGGCTGCAAATACGATTCAATCGTGGTTTCGGACCATGCCTCCATTTCTATGAATGTTTATTTTCAGAAGTTTGTTAATACAAGACCACCATGGCGCCTAGATACACATTTGCTCTTAGATACAGACTTTATTAAATTTGTTGCAGAGCAGTTGGATTTCTTTTTTCAGGTCAACAAAACTCCAGAAGTAACAGCCTCAGGGTTGTGGGAAACAATGAAAGCTTTTATCAGAGGGGAGATAATTTCTTATAAGGCTCATCAGAGAAAATCTAGAAAAGAGAAGTTAGCCAAGCTTTCTCAAATTATCGCACTCTTAGATTCTTTATATGCAGTCTCAAAACTACCAGATACTTATAAGGAGCGGATGACTTTACAAGCTGAATATGATCTTATCATGTCGCAGCATACTACTGAACTTTTATTACAATCAAGATCCAAATTTTATGAACAGGGTGACAAGACGAGTAAACTCTTGGCCCATCGACTACGTCAAATTTCTGCATCTCAGTTAATTCCTCAAATTGAGACTGGCTCGGGCGTAACATCTGACCCTTTGGAAATCAATAAAACCTTTATGGAATTCTACAAATTACTATATTCATCTGATTGTCCTAATACTTCTGCGGATATGATCTCCTTCTTTGATAGGTTTAACACTCCCAATCTGGATCGAGTTGCAGCTGAGGAACTGGAACGTCCTATCACAGCAGTTGAACTTGAGGCGGCAGTTAAATCATTACAAAGTGGTAAAAGTCCAGAGTTTTATAAAACATTCTGGAAACAACTGGCCCCACACCTGTTAGAGATGTTCACTGAGTCTTATAATTCAGGCACACTTCCCCACACCCTAAATCAGGCTTGCATTTCTCTGCTTCTAAAGAAAGGTAAAGACCCACTTTCATGTGGTTCATATCGACCCATTAGTTTACTGAATGTCGATTTCAAATTATTGTCCAAGTTATTAGCCTGACGCTTAGAAGTTGTCTTACCTTCAATTATATCTTTGGACCAAACTGGGTTTATACGTAATAGACACTCCTTTTTTAATCTTAGAAGGGTGTTTAATGTGGTCTATAATCCTCCTTCAAATGCTCTCCCAGAAGCTCTGGTAGCTCTGGACGCCGAGAAGGCATTTGACAGAGTGGAGTGGGATTATCTTTTTTTTTATTTTGGGGAAATTTGGTTTTGGGGAAAAATTTGTTTCATGGGTTAGATTATTATATGCCTCTCCTCAGGCCATGGTCAGGACAAATGGCACAAATTCGGAATAGTTTCGCTTACATCTTTCTACAAGACAGGGTTGCCCGTTGAGTCCGCTCTTATTTGCTATTGTGATGGAGCCTCTGTCAATTGCTTTGCGGTCTCATCCTGATATATGTGGTATAACCAGAAATGGTGTAGAGCTGAAGGTGGCGCTGTATGCGGATGATCTTCTGTTGCTTTTGTCTAATCTGTCACGTTCTATTCCTGCAGCCCTTTCAGTCCTAGACAAATTTAGTAGATTCTCTGGATATAAACTTAATCTTAGTAAAAGTGAAATGCTTACTGTTAATGGAGAGGTAAACGATAATTCACTTCAGCTTCAAAATTTACCATTTAAGGTAGCGGACGCTGGCTTTGTTTATCTTGGAGTTTATGTTGCCAAAACATTGGTTAATCTCTATAAGGAAAATTTCCTCTCTCTGCTCACAAAAATTAAACAAGATTTTGAGCGATGGTCCCTACTAAATCTCTCCATAGCTGCCAGAATCAATGCAATTGAAATGAACATCTTCCCGCGCTTTTTATATTTATTCCAATGCATTCCTATCTTCCTTCCTCTTTCCTTTTTCCGTAAAGTAGACAGTCTTATTTTAGATTTTATTTGGAACAAGAAAACTCCTAGGTTGCGTCTACAAGTTTTACAGAGGCCCAAAGCTTTGGGCAGAATGGTGTTACCAAACCTCCTTTACTATTATTGGGCAACAAACATTAGAAATCTGAACTATTGGGTTAAGTATGGAGATGTTGAGGTCCCCCCATCATGGTTGATTTTGGAAGCAAATTCAGTTCAGCCGGCGTCATTGAAAGCGTTACTGTATTCGCCCTTGTCTTTTTCTACTTCTGGTCACACTAAGAATGTGATAGTTGCCTCCAGCATTAAAATATGGACTCAGTTTAGACGTCATTTTGGCCTTCAAACTCTTTCAACTGAGGCTCCACTTGCAGCAAATCCTATTTTTCCCCCATCGTTATTGGATAGCACCTTCTCTATATGGGCTAGGCTGGGCATAAAAACTATTAGAGACCTGTATGTTAATTCTATTTTTGCTTCTTTTCAACAATTGGTAAATAAATTTTTGCTTCCTAAAGAACATTTTTTTAGATACCTCCAAGTCCGAAATTTTGTCCGTGGCTCATTCCCAGGATTCCCCACTCTTCCCAAGTCTTCAGACTTTGAGACTTTTCTGAAGCCTCTCTCTTCATTAAAGGGGGCAATCTCCTCTATTTATTCAAATATTTATAGTCTTTGTCCAGGCTCTTCTGTTGTACTTAAAACAGTTTGGGAGACAGATTTGGGAGAGGTGATTGTTGATGATGTTTGGGAAGAGATTTTGCGCAGAGTACATAAGTCTTCAATATGTGCTGGTCACAGCTTTATGCAATGTCGAATCCTTCATCGAGCCCACTACACTAAAGCCCGGCTCGCAAAAATGTTCGATACAGTGTCTCCACTATGTGATCGATGCCAACAAGCCACAGCAAATTACTCTCACATGTTTTGGAGCTGCTCTTCTCTGACTAGATTTTGGTCTGAAATCTTTAGTACTTTATCCAAAATAACTGAAAGGGATGTGACTCCCAATGCCTTAACTGCCCTATTTGGTGTATGGCCTTTCCCTCCTACTCTTTCCCCAGCTAAAAAGGATTTAATAGCATTCACAACTCTGCTGGCCAGGAGGTTGATATTGCTAAAATGGAAATCCCCAGTCCCACCTACCTATACACATTGGGTTAAGGAAGTGCTTTATTTTCTTAAATTAGAAAAAATTAGACTGACTCTGACTGGAAAGGATGTCTTATTTGAGAAGACCTGGAATCCCTTTCTGTCTTATGTTAATAGCACAAGATGTCCGATCACTGTGAACTGAGTACTGCAATGCTGAGCCTGTGTTTTTGTTTTTTTCCCTTCCCTTTTTTTTTTTTTTTTTTTTAATTATTATTTTTTTACTAATTCACTTTTTATATATATATGGGTATGTGTGTGTATGTGTATATATTTTTTTGTATTGTTATTATATATTCTTTATTATTACTAACTTATTTAATTATTTTTAATTGATTTATATTTCCTACTACCTGCCAACTCATATCTATGTTTCCCTATTGATCTTATTAGTCTATTTATTTATTTTGAGTATTACAACTGTTATTACTTATATATTTTTATCTATTCATACATTAATTTATTCATTTGCTTATTTATTTACCTACCTTTTCTCTTCCTCTATCATCATCATTATTATTATTTATTTATTTTTTTCTTTCGTTTGTCCTTAATTTACTTTTACCTATGCATGTCCATCTGTTGGGGCTGGGTGCCGGGGGGGTGGGGGGGTGGTATCTGTTCTGGGGTATATTGTATTTAGATCTGTAATCAGAACACTATTGTTTTTGTAATATGTAAAACTCAATAAACAGACGGTTCAAAAAAAAAAAAAAAAAAAAAAATTCTTTCGGAATGTGAAACCAGCGGGGAGCGAACTCGGGTTCACCACCCCATAGGCGAAAATGCAAACTGCTTCGCCATGGCGTCAGAACACACTAGAGATTTAAGTTTGTGCGTATTTTAGCTTACTTGCAGTACTGTTGTGAGATGGTAAATGGTAAATGGCCTGTATTTATATAGCGCTTTGCTATACCTGTAACGATACCCAAAGCGCTTTACAGTACATCACATTCACCCATTCACACACACATTCACACACTGACGGCGGAAGCTGCCATGCAAGGCGCGAACCACGACCCATCAGGAGCAAGGTGGGTAAGGTGTCTTGCCCAAGGACACTACGGCAGCAACCGGGACAGAGCGGGATTCGAACCGCCGCCAACCCTCTGATCATTGGACGACCCGCTCTACCACCTGAGCCACTGCCGCCCCAGTGATGACGTTACACGGCCAAATCAAATAACCAATTGGAGGAGAGCTCATCTAGCCAATCAGAGGCAGGAAAGGCGGGACTTTCCTGGACCTATACTACGAAAAAAAATATCGCTTCCCGTTCGATGCCTCACTGATTATTTGAAGGAACTTTATTTATAAGTAGCCAAATGAGTTGATTAGTTTGTATTTTACTGATTGTGTCTAATCTGCGATAAAACACCGAACCAGAGGAAGAAAATCTAACTAATCTGGTTATGAAAACATTTGCTGATTAAGTTCCTGTTGACTGATTGATTATTGGCTGCAGATCTACAGTTGTGTGGGTGAAGCTTTAACTCTGATGAACCCGTCGACCTCTAGTTCCCCCCATGTGAAGCTGCCCAGTCATGTGACCTGTCAAGTCCAGCTGCTTAACTTCTCCTTTTGATGAACTTTGTGTGTTTTATTTTTTTGACTGTCACGTGAAAATCACCATTTTAAATTTTAAAAGCTGTGAATAAAACACAGTCGTGTCTGTTATTTCTGTTAAACTCAGATGGGGGACGCGTCATCATCTCCTCTCAGGTGCAAAACCAAAGACACCTGGAGCTGCTGAACACCGACGACGACCCGCCGTGTGACCGTCAAGTGTCGACTCACTCGCTCATCGCTCGGGGGCGGAGGAGTCAGCGTTTATTTTTGTCTCCTCATCATGTGGAGGAGTGAGAGGTCGGGAGCTCAGAGAACAGCGTCACAACAACAGAAAAAGGAGCTAAAGACAGGAAGAGATATGTGGAAACTCTGTGTGTGTGTTGTTTTTTTGTGTGTGTTTGTGGAGTTCACTAACTCTAGTTTGATACAATGTGAGTTTCACTTTTACACTTATCTCTTGTCCAGAGAGAAGAGAAGAGGAGGAGGAGGAGGAGGACAAGAGGACTGACAAACACAGAAGCCTCCTCTGCATGTTTTATCACTCTGGACTTATGGAGTCATGTGACCTCCTGCATCGTCTGACTCACTGTTTTGTTATTGACTTCTTAAAATATCCAACAAAGCCTCCGTCAAATACTAAAGAAGAGTAGATGTGACGGTAAAAATTATCACGATACAGCTTCAAGTTTACAAAGTTAGAAATAATAGGCTATGAATGATGTAAATGACCTTAAAGGGATAGTAGCATTTTTTTTAAAGTGGGGTTGTATGATCTACAAATAGCACCTAAGTACTTTAATTGCAGTAGAAGACTCTCTGCACAGTCTACACAGTTTTTATTTGGACCTAACCAACTCACGTATCCCTCCGCCTGGGGTTAGCGCCCGCCGATCAGCAGTTGGTTAGGTCCAAATAAAAACTGCGTTTTTCCTGCACTTTGAGGGGCTGGAAAAAATTATATTATAGTGAACAATGTAACTGTGTATTTTTTTTCAGGTAAAACCTCTTTTAGGCCGTGAAAATAGGCAGTTTCTTTGGGTCTGTTCACAACAATGTATGTTGTAAATCTCTGGGCAGGGCTATTATGGGCTGGCGTTGCTAATGGGAGGAGTGCAGAGAGTCTTCTACTGCAATTAAAGTACTTAGGGGCTATTTGTAGATCAACCCCACTTTTAAAAAATGCTACTATCCCTTTAAGCTTTTGATTGTTTTACTTGACTTGTAATGCATTGAGTGCATATTTATAGATGATTGATTGTGTGAGAGTTTTTGTGTTCTGACCGACAAAATAAAATAAATTGTTCATGTCGAGGAAGAGCTGATGACCCTTCAAAATAAAACTAATTTAGGAATATGCAAATGATAATAATAAATAATAAAATTGATCATGTTTATCCTCACAGAAATAAGTAAAATGGATTAAACAGCTTTTATCATTTAACTTCCTCCTCCTTTTAAATGTGTTGATTGATTCTATATACACCACATGACCTATTAATCAACACAGTATCTTGATTGATCAATACTAGGGTTGCAAAGGGGCGGAAAATTTCCAGTAAATTTTCGGTAAATTACCAGAAACTTTCCATGGGAAGTTTAGCTGGAAATATTCCAAATTGGAAACTTTCCATGGGAATTATAGGAATTTATGGAAATAATGGGAATTTATGGGAAATAACTGGAAATTGGGGATAATTTAAACAAACTGTATCATATCCAAACATAAATGTAAATATTTTGTTTTGTAATAAGCAGACATCCATGCAAAATAATTCAATTAAAAAAACATGACCCCACCCCCCCAAACCTTCAATTTTGTAAATTTCGGATTTATTCCTGTTTATTCCCATATAGTCCCATTTATTCCCATTTATTCCTGTTAATTCCCATATATTCCCTTTAATTCCCATATATTCCTCTTTATTCCCATATTCCTGTTAATTCCCATATATTCCCATTTATTCTCATATAGTCCCATTAATTCCCATATATTCCCGTGGAAATTTTCCAACTTTGAAAATTCCCAGAATTTTGCAACCCCAATCAATACTGACAGACTATGTTGATTGACTGTATATTTATAGATACTGAGTGATTGTGATTGTGTGTGTTGTTTTGAGTAGATATGATCATGATACAGCTACAAGTTCACAAAATAAAAGGCTACAAATGATGTAAACAACTTGATTGATTGTTTTACTTGTAATGTATTGATTGCTTGACTGTATATGTATAAATTCTATATTGACTGATTGTGTAGCAGAGGTTTTGTGTTCTGACCTCGGACTGTGACGGAGCTGGACACCAGCTGGGCTCCGTACTGGTTGGAGGCTTCACACTGGTAGAGGGAGGAGTCTCCCAGCAGGGCCGAGGAGATGCTGAAGGAGAGCGAGGAGGAGGCGGAGTCGGTCCTCTGAAGCTCCGCCCCCGCCTTCTTCAGCACCAGCGTGGTGGGCGGAGCGGCGTGCGAGCGGCAGGTGATCGTGACCTGCTGACCCTCCACCACCTCCTCACCCGGACTCACGGAGATGGAGGTTCTCCTCGGAGCATCTGCAGCAACACAAACAGGACGGAGATCAAACCTGGTTGATCTGAATCGACTGAATCTGCACCGACTTAAAGCAGAAGTAAGCGATCCGGTCGTTTTGGCTAATGCTGCATTCCAGGCAGGCTTTTGAAACCGTAAGTTACGGCTTCAAGTCACGACTTACGACTTTGTAGCGTTCCAGGCAACCCAGTCGTGTTTTTCCGACCTGTTTTACCGGTGAAAGTCACTATAACGGCCACTCGTAACTTCTGACCCGTGAACTCGTACCAGATCGAACTGGTACCACTTCACAGGTCGGAAAAACACGAGTTACGAGTTGCCTTGAACGCACCATAACAGTCCTCGTCCCTACGTCACCACATTCACGGCGTCCCTTGGCTGCACACACAGCCCTTCATGCCGTTCTCTCTCCTCATTGGATAAAGGTTGTAGGATACAAGAAAAGTTTTCTTCTCGGCTTACAGCAGAGCAGAGTGACTGAGAGACCCGTGTTTCAGACCAAACACTCTATTTAAGACTTATATTAACACAAAAATATTGCTTACTTCTGCTTTAACTTCACGGTGTTTTGACTTCATGTTCTTCCTTCCATGTTTTTATTCTGCATAAACACTCGGTCAAGGAAACGTGACAGATCGCTGCCCTCTTAATTTGGTATTTCCAGTCCGTCTACGTCACTTTCACAACCTCTTGATTGTTCAAAGACGTGCAAGAGACTTTGCAAGAGTTTTCTACATTGTCAAGGACAAAGACGTGCAAGAAGGCAACAGATGCGTCCTCTCCAGCATCTGATAAATGTTTCCTTCTGACCAAATATGGAAGAGGCAGCATGTCTCTCTCTGTGCTCCATGTCGACCCACGGCTCGTTTTGGCCGGCACGTTGCTAATGAGTGGTGATTTCTACATTTTCTGACAACAACTCTGGTAAATCCAAAAAAGGGGCTTGGATTTTGCGTTTGGTTCAGGAAAAGCTTCAGATTGCACTCAGACCACAAACAAATTGTAACAGGGTTTGTTTCGGACTGTTGTGCGGACCAAACTAGTGAACCGAGTCCCAGCTGAAGAAGTGGTCACAGTTCACTTGTTTGGTCCAACGGGTGTGAATACGCCCTAAGAATCCATATATTAGGCACCCTGATATTGTTTGAAGACGTCATGGACACCAGCCTAGTGAAAACAACTCAAGACTAGACTAAGCAAAGATGTTCTAGGTCAAGGACTCTAAGAACTGAACTATAACTTGTCTTATCAGACCATATTCAGACTAGAAGAAGCCTGTGTATTCCCACACAGGCAGGTTTTTTCCTTGGATGCTCCCAGGTTGTTGGACGTCTGTCACATTGTGCCTCTCAATAAACCCCGGTTTCGTTCCTGTCGTTCCCGAGTCTAAATGTCAGTAAACTAAGAAAACTGCAACACGACTTCCTTTGACAAACGACCACAAACAAAAACCTTCTCAATGAAAAGGTTCAGCGGTTTCAATCATCTTCTTCATGTGACATTTAAGGGTTAACTCCTGTTGACGTGCCTCCTTCACTGACCCGTAGAGAACAGTATCATCTGCATACTGACAGACTCTGGTGTTCAAGGCCAAGTTCTGGGATCAAATTTAGTTCTGGACTCATCTGACGGTTCTAACAGGACAATGATCTGTTCTCTAGGGTCTGAACTTAAAGGGATAGTTCAACATTTTGGCAAATTGGTTCATAGCAGTAGGTTCGTTACCTTTAATTGTCGGTGCAAGCTATTTTTAGAACGGCGGAGCAGAGCCGTGAGCTGCTCAGAGCTACGCTACGGAGGCTAAAGGAATTTCTTGGTTTCCCTCATCAAATACAAAATCCCAAAACTCCAAAACGCTTTGTGGACCTGCACAATCACCACGCTATGAGATAATAATGGAACGTTACAAAACGGAGCCGTTTTCGAGGTAAGTACAGGGTAAATACGGATACAGAATATGTCGTCGTGTTATGACTAAAATGACACAGAATATCTCAAATGAAAGTGACGCTATGAGATAATAACACAACGTTACCAGACAGAGTTGTTTCAGAGGGAAATTCATGCAAAACCGCTGATGCACGTTGCCTTCAGGGACAGTTTTTCATCAACAGTCTCTGTATTTCCCTCTAAAACAGCTCAGTCTCGTAACGTTCCGTTATTATCTCATAGCGTGGTGAATGTGCAGGTCACAACTTGTCCACCAGAGCGTTGTGGAGTTGTTGGATTGTGTATAGGCCTGGGACGATAATAAATTTTGCTGGACGATATATTGTCCCACAAATTATTGACGATAAACGATATTATTGACACATTTTTTTGAGAACAAATTAACCATTAATATAATAATAATATTTCATAATAATGCAAGTAGTCCCTTTTAAATGCGATAAACTTTTATTTCTCATGAGTATTTTTTTTTTTAACCATTGTAATTGGAATGACAAGAACTTATATAGCTACTATCCTAAATAAATAAAATAAACAAAAAATAATAAACAGTGCAGCTCTTCTGTCCAATAACATTATACACCTGAAGCTCCACTTTTCATTCAAATAAACTAATATGACTTCCACAGGTGTAAGATTTCATCTATGAGACTAGCATTTATCTCCTAAAAAGTATTAAACCAGCCGGCGGTAAACCTCTAAAAACCTGCTGATAAGTTTTCTTAGTCGTTTTCTCCCCCAATGACGGAGGTTGACCGGCCCGTGAGCTGCAGATGGCTGCAGACTGTGGGAAGCCCCGCTCCTCCTGCTCGCTGCTACCACATTAGCTCCAAAAACGTCGGAGGAAAACTCCCAACAGGCGATATGTGGATAAACTGACCACAGACTGGGATCTAAACTGTGACTTTCTCGCATGAAAAAATATTAAAACTTTATAAAGTGACGTGTTAACAGCGCGGCAGCAAGACGGTAAAATAGCTTTTAGCTGCTTAGCTTTACAGCTAGCGCTGCCGGTTGCTGCCAAATGCATTCTGGGAAACAAAGATCCTGGATGACTGAAAAGAGGGTTCACTCCTTTCATTCTGCAAAACAAACGGCCCAGGTGCTGAGACCGATGCACAGAGTGAAGCCTCTTGTCATCCAGCCTGGTTGGAGGCCAGAGACCAGGAAAAGAAATACGTGCATGCACATGGCGATTTATCGAGGCCGGAAAAACTATCGAGTTCATTTTCATTTATCGTGCGATTAATTGATTTATTGATTATCGTCCCAGGCCTAATTGTGTATTTGATGAGGGAAACCAAGAAATCCCATAATGAGCCTCCGTAGCGTAGCTCTGAGCAGCTCACCGCTCCACTCCGCCGTTCTAAAAATAGCTTGCACCGACAATTAAAGGTAACGAACCTACTGCTATGACTATAGGGATTATGGCAATGGGCCAATTTGCCAAAATGTTGAACTATCCCTTTAAGTGATAAAGACAAAGTCCTCCACACCCAGACTCACAGTGGACCTGTAGAGGGACACTTGTTGTCCTGGACCTCCACACGGCTCCGTCGTCCCTCATCAGCTCGGCCCTGCAGGTCAGAGGCGGCTGGTCCTCCTCCACCCGGTGCCTCAGGACGGACGAGATGTTGCGTAAAGAACCTGAGAACTCAAAGGACTCTGACATCAGCGACGTGTTCCCCGACAGCCACTGGACTCTCAGCCGATTGGTCGTAAAGACGTCGGTGACATCGCAGTGAAGGACCGCCTCCTGACCCAGCAGAACCGAACCAGGATCCCTCACCACCGGATCAGATGGAAACGCTGGAGAGAGTTAAAAAAAACAGCAGAAAAGACAACAGATCTGAACCTAACTGTGTTTTACTGTTCACATCCTCATTGGCCAGGTCATTTAATTCATTATTCGTTCCAATCCTAGGACTGGAAAGGAGCAGGATGAAGAAAACTTATAACAACTGCTCCTTTCTTAAAACAAAACACAAAACAAAAACACTTACATCAGATGAAATACCAGTCTACAGCCAACAATATACAAATCCACAACCAATACCTTTCTATATAAATTCCCCACCTTTTTCTTACGCATCCTCTTAAACTGAACTTTTCTCTTCGGCTGTTAATGAATTCCAACGCCGAATTGTTTTAACTTGGTCTTCGCCATTTGATATTTGAAATTAAGTTTCCTTCTATGACTGACATCTTGTGAAACTAAAACAAAATACTTCTGCAAATTTACAGGTAAAAGCTCATTCTTTTTTGCTTTATATACAATCAACAGTGTTCCCAATTCAGTTAACTCTCTGAGCACATAATCCATTTGAGTCTTCCCTGAAATTAACACTGTGTATAATTCTTTGTGCCCTTTTCTGTAATAAAAACAATGGCTTTGTGCGACTTGTATAGGTATTGCCCCACATTTCAATGCAGTAACTTATGGCATAATAATAAGTGCACAATACAAAATCCTCATTGCTTTATCTAATATATGTCTTGCTTTACTTAGAACAGACATATTTTTCGATACCTTGTTTTGTATGTAAGCAATACATGATTTCCATGTCTGTGGCATCAGACATGTGACAGCAGCAGCAGCCAATCAGCTGCCTCTGATCCTCAAGTCAAACCGAAGCCACTGAGCTTCAAGTCCTGAGATCCAGTTCCCACCTGGTCCGTCCTAAAAGGTTGGGTACTGGACTGGATGGTGACTGCTGGTTACACTCAGTTAACTGGTTGTGTTTTGTAAATGAGATGAGACATGCACATTCCTCAGGATGGTTGCTGGCCTCGCTGTGACAGGAAGTGAGTCATTAAAAATAAAAGTACAAGACCAATGAAGACAGAGATCAAACTGTGGAGGTCAGAGAGGTCAAATGCCACATTACAGGTCAACACGTCAACCACGGCTCCTAACCGACCCCTGAGTTAATAAACAGCTCCTGGATCATCAATCAATCAATCAATCAATAAAACACTATTCATCCACATGGTAAAGTGTGTGTGTGTGTGTGTGTGTGTGTTGCTGTGTGTGTCTGACTAAAAACAGATGTGAGGGAGGAAACATTCCTCATCCTAGAACAACACAGTGAAACTCTCCAACGTTTGACCTCTGCTCCGACCAGCAGCACTGACACAACAAACTGCAGCTCTGACTCTGATCCAGGTCCAGGACTCACCGGGTCCCTAGAGACCCACAACGACCCTGAAAAACCTGTGATCCACATCAGACCAGCACCTGAGCTGGATGACAGAAAGTTCTCTCTTCGTTAGATAATTAGGGCCACGGGGCAAACGCACCAAACTGGCTTAAAGTGAATGGGACAAGCCAAAAAAAGGGCAATTATTGGAGTTTTTCAAATGTCTACTGCTCCTGCATACTTTCACCTAGAGACTCCATTTAAACTTTAAAATGTAGACACAAGTCTTGTCTATTTGTGTATTACTCCACGTTTCAATAGGTATTATAGTTTTTGATCAATCACTGTTCAATGACGATGATCATTTTTGGAGAAGTGTTGAGATTATAATGGGTGTGTATTGCGCGGAATGTTCGGGCTAGAGTGGGTGAAATCATCAGCTAGAGTGGGAGAAGTTGTCTGAAATTGTTACCATTTTTTTCTCTTTCCACGCTGTTCCTGGCCACAATTTACACTCTACACACATGATTTTTTCCAAAGTTGTAGACAAACGTGTCCTCTCTCTAACAATGTGTTCAAAAAAGCAGAGAGACTTACAGAATTTAAACTGTGAGCCTTTAAGTGCGGCCACGTCCTTCCCTGCTTCTCATTAACTCTAATACAAAGATTTTCTGAGAGAAGCAGAACGGACTCCTGTTTATAACTCGCAAGTGTTTCTAAAATATTTACAGTAGAAAAACCAAAATCATATCAAAGTGTTCAGGAAGTCTTTACGACGACCACAGTCTGCTTCTTTTTCTGATAGGAGCTACCGTTTTGTCCGAACAAGCCCAAATGTGAGATCAGAGCAGAGGCAGAAAATCACCCTTTTCTCTCAACGTTTCTGTCTGCCTCAGCCTGGGGTGACTTTATCGTCATTAGTAACCCCCTCCTCAAGTTGCCGTGGTAACCTCTGAGCCTTAGGCCAGAGCCAATCAGAGACCAATCAGAGACCTTAAAGGGACAACAAGGAGTTTTGGAAAAGCAAAGTGTTTTCCACTACATTTATGAGCCTCCGCACCGTGAAATTCTTTGACCGGCGCAAGACAGACTCATGTTTTCATTCATCAAGAATTAAAGTCAGAGGTTCAAAGACGATCACATACCGTCGTAGTTCCGACCATAAACGGTGATTCGGCGGTGTTATTCTCATGACTCGCCACAAAACCGAAAGTAAAGAAACGCTGGTCGGCTCGCCCAGCATTTCCACCACCACTAATAATAACAAAATAACCATAGAGACAAAACGATATATTGATCTAAAATGGGCCCATTAACAAGTGTGGGTAACGTAGATTCATCCACATTAATATGAGACTTTTTTATTGTCGCGGAATTTTTCGTTCTACCGCTGGAGAAACTCCTCGTTGTCCCTTTAACAAGGTCATTTAGTCATTAATGTGTGTGTGTGTGTGTGTGTGTGAGACTCACAGTAGACCTGGACCTGGGACGTCCTGTTCCTGCTGACGGTCTCACACCGGGCCTCACAGCGATACGCTCCCTGGTCCTGGAGGTCCAGGTCCTGCAGCTGCAGCAGGGACCGTCCGTCCTGCGGCTTCGTCCTCAGGAGGACGGAACCGGCCCGGTCCGTCCAGGTGACGGTGGGGGGGCGGGGACATCCGGACGCCACGCAGGTGAGGACCAGAGCTGAGCCCCGACCCCCCACGGAGACCAGAGGACTGAGCTGCACCTGCAGAGGGTGAGCTGGGAGGAGGAGGAGGAGGAACAGACGACTCTGATCAGTGATCAATCAGCGTTATTGAACCTTTAGCTTCAGACAGTAAGAGACAGATAATTGGACAGTTCTACAGTGACATCACCGGAGAAATAAGTAAAATGGCTGAAACAGCTTTATTATTTAACTTGTTTTGAAAAAAGAAAAAAGAAATGAATTATTATTTGTTTAAATCATATGTGTATATAATGTTGTTTACTTGATTCTACAAGACCGAAATGAACTCACTAAACTAAAACACTAAAAACTAAACTAAAACTTCCTCCTTCTTGTAAATGTATTGATTGATTCTATATGTTGATTGATTCTACTATATCTAATCAGATCTAGACAAACATATGACAATAAATCAATCAATACCGTATCTTGATTGATCAATGATTGATCAATCACAGATCGTATGTTGATTGATTGTATATTTATTCTATATAATGACGGATGGATTGATTGATTGTATATTTATAGATTATATACTGATTGATTGTGTAGTAGATATGATCATGATGCCGCTACAAGTTAACAAAATAATAGGCTTCAAATGATGTAAACAACTTGATTGATTGTTTTACTTGTAATGTATTGATTGATTGATTGACTGTATAGTTATAGATTCTATATATTGATTGTGTAGCAGAGGTTTTGTGTTCTGACCTCGGACTGTGACGGAGCTGGACACCAGCTGGGCTCCGTACTGGTTGGAGGCTTCACACTGGTAGAGGGAGGAGTCTTCCAGCAGGGCGGAGGAGATGCTGAAGGAGAGCGAGGAGGAGGCGGAGTCGGTCCTCTGAAGCTCCGCCCCCGCCTTCTTCAGCACCAGCGTGGCGGCCGGAGCGGCGTGCGAGCGGCAGGTGATGGTGACCTGCTGACCCTCCACCACCTCCTCACCCGGACTCACGGAGATGGAGGTGTTGTGGGGCGGAGCTGTGGAGAGATGGAGAGATGAATGAATGAATGAATGAATGAATGAATGAATGAATGAATGAATGAATGAATGAATGAAAGGTTATTATTGTGTCATGCATACATCTGTATCCAGAGTACGCCATCAGCACATCAATGAAACAAACTAACAAAATTACAGTTAAAACAACCAGATCATCTTTGGAGGAAAGAAAGAAAATACCAAGATACCAAGCTTCAAAGGAGTTGATCAAAGATTAAAGGAATACTTCACCCAAAATCAATAATTCACCAATCATTTCACTTCACTTGGGTCAGTACAGACGAGCAGTATGGAGGTATCTGGATGTTTCATAGTGTGTGTTTTGGACCATTTAAGTGAACTCTATCCACCGCCATTATATGAAAATAAATGAAGTATCCCTTTAATTAAACAAACTTTCCTATCTTCTTTTCTAGGCTTTGGAAATAAAAATAGCAGTCTTATTGAAATTAAACAACCATTCCAGTTTTTGCTCATCAGACCACCAGCATATTTCAGGGTTAGAATAATACCTTTCTCAAATCCTCATACTTTGTACAGTACAAAAGGAAGTTGAACTCAGTTTCCACTTCATCTAATTCACACATTTCACATCTTCTGTTCTCCTCAGGAATATTTTTTGAATCGACCGACCTCAGTGGCCAGAGGAAGAATACCAGATCTCAGCTGTGCAACCACAGAATTTAATCTGTGAGCCTCTCAGTGCAGCGATGTCTCTCTCTTCTCCTCATTGACTCTAATACAAAGATTTTCTGAGAGAAGCAGAAGGGACCCCTGTTTATAACTCGCAAGTGTTTCCAAAATATTAACTGTAGAAACACCAAAATCATATCAAAACGTTCAGGAAGTCCTTACGACGACCACGGTCTGCTTCTTTTTCTGATAGGAGCTACCGTTTCGTCAGAATAAGCTCAAACGTGAGACCAATGCAGAGGCAGAAAATCGCCCTTTTTTCTCAACGTTTCTGTCTGCCTCAGCCTGGGGTGACTTTATCGCCATTGGTAACCACCTCAAGTTGCCGTGGTAACCTCTGAGCCTCAGGCTAGAGCAGATCTTTGACTTCTCTGTACACGTGATGCAGGCTAACATATAATTCAGGGCCAAAGTTATATTTAAGCTGCATTTATGTCCTTAATTTCGGTTTTGAGTAAACATTTTCAAACCATTTTTCTTCTAATTCCAATAAAATCTTATTTTTAATGGATTTAACATTATTCCTGTAAATATACAGCATGGAAAACTCCTCAAAAATTGAATAAATATCTTTTAATCAGGGGGAACTATGTAATTTACTCCATATAAATAGCTTCTTATTTCTTATTCATTCTATCCTTTGCCACTTTGTTCTGTCGGTGATAAATAAATACACTGCAAAAACTCAAAATCTTTCCAAGAATATTTGTCTTATTTCTTGTCAAAATGTCTCATTTCTAGTCAAAACTCATCTCTTTCCACTTAAAATAAGACTAATCACCTAAAAATTAACTTGTTTTAGATAATTTTCACTTGTTTCAAACACATTTTCACTTGTTTCAAACACATTTTCACTTGAAATAAGTAGAAAAATCTGCCAGTGAAAGCAGGTTTTTTGTGCTCATAATGAGGAAGAAAAACTTGCTCCACTATCAGATTTTTCTACTTACTTCAAGTGAAAATGTGCTTGAAAGAAGTAAAAAGTGTCTAAAAACAAGCTCTTTTTTAATGTGATAGTCTTATTTTAAAGCAGAAGTAAGTGATATATTTGTGTTAATATAAGTCTTAAATAGTTATATCTTCCGACAGCAATCACTTACATAGAGTGTTTGGTCTGAAACACGGGTCTGTCAGTCACTCTGCTCTGCTCTGAGCCGAGGAGAAAACATTTATCGTATCCTACAGTTTTTATCCAATGAGGAGAGAGAACTGCATGAAGGGCTGTGTGTGCAGCCAAGGGACGCCGTGAATGTGGTGACGTAGGGACGAGGACTGTTATGGTGCGTTCAAGGCAACTCGTAACTCGTGTTTTTCCAACCTGTGAAGTCGTACCAGTTCAATCTGGTACGAGTTCACGGGTCAGAAGTTACGAGTGGCCGTTATAGTGACTTTCACCGGTACAGGTCGGAAAAACACGAGTGGGTTGCCTGGAACGCTACAAAGTCGTAAGTTGTGACTTGAAGCTGTAATTTACGGTTTCAAAAGCCTGCCTGGAACGCAGCATTAGCCAAAACCACCGGATCGCTTACTTCTGCTTTAAGTATAATGAGATTTGTTCTGACTAGAAATGAAATTTTGACTAGAAATAAGACAAATATTCTTGGTAAGTTTTTGAAGTGTAAAAACAGGAGCTTCACTCTCACCGTGAACAGTCAGGTCCACAGACGCCGTCCCGGTCCCCTCGCTGTTCGTCGCCTCGCACTCGTAGCGTCCGGCGTCGGACAGACTGACTGAGGTGAAGAGGAGCTGGCGGCCCCCCGGCTGCAGGACCCCGCCCCCCCCCGCCGGCCTCGCGCTCCAGCTGACCGTCGGCTCCGGGTTTCCCTCCGCCGAGCAGGTCAGGCTGAGGGCCGAGTCGGCCATGACCAGCACCGCGTCGCCGGCGTCCAGCGTTACCCTGGGAGCGTCTGCAGGAGAAGAACCAGATCCTCAGCCATTGATCATTATAGGGAAATAATATATTCATATCCACAAAACCAGCCTTCACCACGCTATGAGATAATAACACAACGTTACCACACAGAGTTGTTTTAGAGGGAAATTCATGCAAAACCGCTGATGCACGTTGCCTTCAGGGACAGTTTTTCATCAACAGTCTCTGCATTTCCCTCTAAAACAACTCTGTCTGGTAACGTTGTGTTATTATCTCATAGCGTGGTGAATGTGCAGGTCACAACTTGTCCACTAGAGCGTTGTGGAGTTGTTGGATTGTGTATTTGATGAGTTTGATGAGTTTGAAACCAAGAAATCCCATTAGCCTCTGTAGCGTAGCTCTGAGCAGCTCGCGGCTCTGCTCTGCCGTTCTAAAAATAGCTTGCACCGACAATTAAAGGTAAAGAACAAAATAAATCAGTAATTTTCAGGCTCTTGCGGGTGAAATCCAAGTGGTTTTACGAGCTGTTCCCTCAATTGTCATCCAATGATGTCATTAGTTTTCTAATTTGCATAACCCCACCCCTACCTGTGAGTACAGCTACCTGTAGAGGGGGCGTGGCCTGGTGAGCAGTGGTTCATTTGCATTTAAAGGGACAGACACTGAAACCAGCCGTTCTGAACAGAGAGAGCTGTGATGTTTGATCCTCGGGGGATTTAAAGATCCCATATCATACTCTTTTTACTCAATTTCACTCAGCTGTCAGACGTCCAACTAATGCTGAATGTCGGCTGTCTAAAAGTCGCTCAAATGAGCTCTACTGAGAACAAGCTGTTTCTGTGCCTGCACCTTTAAAGGAGAATTCCGGTCATTTTTGACCCCTAAATCGTTGTCCTGATGGTCGCCCGGTGTTGGTTGGAGCAAAAAACGCGACTAAAATTGATGCAGGCAAACCGTGGCTAGACGGCGCTAGCGCTAGCTACAACGCTAACCCATGGGGGCAATTCTTTCAACCACAACAAACACCCAAAAAACAATCAAATATCTCTGGTACATGACTCGAATCCTTATGACACACTACTGAACCCATAAATTGTACAGTATAACTGAAACATCCTGGAAAGACATTACTATCCCATCACAGAGCGCCTGCTCTCCCCGCCACAGAAACTAACACTTTGTCCTTGTTGTGATGATTTCTTTACTAAAATAAACGGTGGAGCAGTGCAGTGGTAATGTCCAAAATATCTCTGACCGTTTATTTTAGTAAAGAAATCATCACAACAAGGACAAAGTGTTAGTTTCTGTGGCGGGGAGAGCAGGCGCTCTGCGATCGGATAGTAATGTCTTTCCAGGATGTTTCAGAGTTCAGCTATCTGAGGTGAGTGGCTACATGCAAAAACACAAAGTTTACACTGTTTATACCGGTTTATACTGTACAATTTATGGGTTCAGTAGTGTGTCGTAAGGATTTGAGTCATGTACCATAGATATTTCATTGTTTTTTGGGTGTTTGTTATGGTTGAAAGAATTGCCCCCATAGGTTAGCGTTGTGGCTATCCCTAGCGCTGGGTAGCCATGGTGTAACTCTGGTTTGCCTGCATCAATTTTAGTCACGTTTTTTGCTCCAACCAACACTGGGTGACCATCAGGACAACGATTTAGGGGTCAAAAATGACCGAAGTTCTCCTTTAAGTAAGATGGTAATAATCTTTGCCGTGTACAGTAACCACTTTATGACTTAAAATTGGTCGGTATTACATCAATTTAGCTCAGGAGTTTCTTGCTGTGCACTGCAGCCATAGAAATAGACGTGGTAGGCGTTTTTATTGCGCTGAGGGGCCGCGGCCTCACTCCCGTCGTGACATCACCACAGGAGCTGAGTCTGAACAGCCTGTTTTAGCGCCGTTCTACCAGTCGTTCGCTGGGCTGCAGAGTCGATACAGGACCCGTTTGCTTTCCTCGTTCTAGGAGTTGGTCGGCTCAGGGAGGATCAGTTTATGTAGAGGCCAGAAAAAACCTGTTTTTCATAATATGGGACCTTTAAGCCGTTGCTCAGTCAGGACTTTGACCCTTTGACTCAGACTTACAGAGGACTCTGAGGGCGACCGTGGTCTCCTTGGTGCTGCTGTCCGGCGGCAGGTCCGGCAGGTCGAGCGTGGCCCGGCAGCTGATGTTGGTTCCCGAGTCCTGTTTCTGAGGAGTGAGCCGATACACGGAGCTGACGGAGCTGGACCCGGGGTCTCCCACGCTGCTCTGCAGGGCCGAGCCGCCCCGGGACCAGGTGAGCGTCAGGTGCTCGGCCGGGTGAAGGTCCGACACCTGACAGGTGAGGTTCGACTCCACGCCCGGTCTCAGGTGGTCGTGGCCTCGGATCACCGGGGCTGAAGGGAAGGCTGCACACAAGGAGGGAAGACAAGACGGTGACGCTCTGAACTCACTGACTTTGTAACAATGACTCAATCACCTCACAGCGTTTTTTATTACAGGGTTGAAGATTTGGACTAAAAGTAGCTGAAAATCCAAAAAGACATGTAGCATCACGTGACTTTAGGAAATCATGAAATGATCATATCTTTCAACACTATTTTCAGTTTTTTCCTAACTTTTATTTATATAATGGAGTTGAAAAGTTGAGCTTGACGACATCAATCTCACAATAAAAACAATGAAATAATGTAAGAGAAGATTTAAACACTTTCTTCTAAAGACCTGAGTGATGTCACTTTTCAGATTTTTGTATCGTTTTGGTTAAAGGGACAACGAGGAGTTTCTCCATCGGCAGAACGAAAAATTCCGCAACAATAAAAAAGTCTCACGTTAATGTGGATGAATCTACGTTACCACTTGTTAATGGTCCATTTTAGATAAATCTATGGTTTTGTCTCTATGGTTATTTTGTTATTATTAGTGGTGGTGGAAATGCTGGGCGAGCCGACCAGCGTTTCTTTACTTTCGGTTTCGTGGTGAGTCATGAGAATAACGCCGCCGAATCTCCGTTTATGGTGGGAACTACGACGGTATGTGATCGTCTTCCAACCTCTGACTTTAATTCTTGATGAATGAAAACATGAGTCTGTCTTGCGCCGGTCAAAGAATTTCACGGTGCGCGGAGGCTCATAAATGTAGTGTGGAAACACTTCGCTTTTCCAAAACTCCTCGTTGTCCCTTTAAAACAGGGGAATTGGTATGTTGTTACAGGTTTGAACATGATGAAATATTGTTATTTTATTTTTTTTCAGATTTTTGTATCATTTTGGTTAAAGTAGTCAGGAAAATTATTATATTGACAAAAAAATTGGATTAATGCAATTTTTATTTGTTTAATTTCTATAAAAAAGTGATTCTGGTCAACGGATATCACATATTAGGCTGTCATCTCCTCCTTAGCAACCCATACATCTTTAAAAAAAAAAAAGATTTCTATAGTTTCTTTGTGTTTTATAAACCAAACACACATGGATCCATCAATTTATGGCTTTAAAATGCAAATTTTTTTTTACTTTATTTGAAAATCTTTGAGGTAAACCTGAGGGACGCAAAGTGCATCAAAGATTCAGCGCATCACCCCAAATTGTGTGTTTGTGTGTGTGTGTGTGTGTGTGTGTGTGTGTGTGTGTGTGTGTGTGTGTGTGTGTGTGTGTGTGTGTGTGTGTGTGTGTGTGTGTGTGTGTGTGTGAACTCACAGTAAACGCGCACAGTCGTCCTGACGTCCCTCTTGTCTCCGGCGCAGCTGATCCTGCAGAGCAGCGCTCCCTCGTGCGACAGCATCACGGGGTCAAAGGTCACCATGCTGTGGGTCCTGTTGGTGCTGACGGACGCCGTGAGCGGCCGGTCGCCTAGCCACGACCAGGAGACGCTCGGCACCGCCGGACAGTCCTGGATGGAGGAGACCAGCTGCTGCCAGTCACCCAGTCGGAATAGAGGCCGTCGGGGAAACACGCTGACACGCAGACCCTGAACGCACCACGACCACATCAGCAGCACTGAACGAGACAAACAACAACAACAACAACTTTAAAAAAGGATGTAATTCTCCTTTATGATGAGAAAAGGTTTAAAGGTTTAAATTTTTTTTAGAAAGGCGCCAAAAAACATATTAAAGGGTTAGTTCACCCAAAATTTAAATTTCACTCTTACAGGGGGTCTCGGCGTAGCAGTGCATGTCCATATGACGGTTGCAAATGGATACCAACTGTCTTCGTAACAAAAAAAAAACTCCTCTTCCCAGTTCGTCAAAATTTGACGAACCGGGAAGAGGAGCTTCGAGAAGCTTCCGTTACAAAACAAGCTTGAAATATAGACTTATTTCTTTTTTTTCGGGACAATTTCTCATGTCGGGGCTTCAATACAAGACGGACATTACATACGAGCAGCATGGAGGTATTTGGATGTTTTTTGGTGTGTCTTTTTGTTACGAAGACAGTTGGTATCCATTTGCAACCGTCATATGGACATGCACTGCTACGCCGAGACCCCCTGTAACTCAGAGAAGCCACGGAGGACTCTGAAACTTCTCCCAGCCCTTAGTCCACATGAGGGTGAGGAGATAATGAGTGAAATTTCAATTTTGGGTGAACTATCCCTTTAAATACATTTTTCAAATTTTTGGGGGGAAGTCTGCGTGCACACGGTGACGCAAAAGTTTGTGGAATCCGACATGTTTGTTGTTATTTTCCTGTACTGGCTCATACCTGTGACGTAAATGCGTACGCCATGTGAGCAGATCGGAGCAAAGACTTTTGCGTTTTCACCCTTTAGACGGGAACGTGACAGTGGAGCGTGTTTAAGATTTCCACTCTGGAGGCTGGTTTCACTTTTTTCCCCAAAAACGCAGTCGCCGTCCAAACGAAAGGCACATCCCCTAAAATATTTTATCATTTTCACCCGCGTTGGTTTATTTATGAACGTGAAACTCTTGAAACCTGCTCTCTGACTGGCTGGATTTTCCATTCGTAAGATGGCGACGCTCTCTAAAGCAGTGGTTCTCAACTAGTCTCACTCTGGGCTCCACATCTTCTCATGGTCATTAAGTCGCGACCCACTTTTATAGAATTCAAACCAAGAATTTTTTTTTAAGCCTTTAAAAACTCATTTTGCTCTTTATTGAGCAAAGTGCATTTCAGAGCACATGATGAAACTGAGGAATTACCATGACAACTGCATGTACGGAAGTGAATAAAAAAATATCAAACTGCACAAAATGGAGACCAACAAAACGATATATTTGACTTCTAATGCATCTCTGCATTCAGAGCATGTTCACAAAAGTGAATAAATATCAAATTGCACAAAATAAAGACCCACAAAACAAAACAAAATTCACTGCATTCAGGCCACATTAATAAGAAACTGATATCTTTGCATTCAGAGCAAATAATAAGAAACTGAGGAGGACCATTACAACTGCATGTGTTCACGTGTCTCGTGTGCCTTTCAATATAAGTTATTTTTCAAAATAAAAGACATGTCCAACATCAGATGTGCATTAAATATTATTTACTTTTTTGACCAGCTGTCCGCGACCCATCCAGAACGGGTCCGCGACCCACTTTTGGGTCCCGACCCACCAGTTGAGAACCACTGCTCTAAAGCAAGACCCTTGTTATATGTAGATATAAAAGAAGAATTATAAGGCTACAAAAACCAAACACATTTTATCTTATAGCGATTATACACTTATACTAATATATTCAGATTTTAACAATAAATCTTGACAATTATTACAAACTGGACCTTTAATTTTATACGGGAAATACTACATTCACAATTAAAATGTAAATGATCCTCAAAAAGACCAAAGATTCAGGAATTTCGAATAGAAATCCTCCTCTACATCCAAACACTACATGATAGGAAAAACAGAAAAGCTATAAAAACATAAAAAAAAATGTATAAATCATATGATTATTTGAAACGATAATAACCCCTATTCTTCAATTCAGGGTTTTTACACGTTCACTGTGTCTGGTCTCATCATCAGTTCTGTCTGTGACCTCGCGACCTCGTGACCTCGTGACCTCGGAGGTTGTGATGATGTCACCATCAGTTTAGGAATTGATCAGCTGATACCTGACGTACTGTCAATCAATACAAACATAAAAACTTCAGTTTGTTGTTTGTTGTTTGAACCTTTGATCTGTTTCTGCTGAGTCACCATGTCTCACACAAACACACAAACACACACAACAATAATTACCAGCAACAACACACACACACTCCCACCACCAACATGCAGGAACACACACACACACACACACACACACACACACACACACACACCAAATATATTAGAAAACTTCAAATTGCACAGAACAAAGCAGCTAAAGTTGCTCTCAGTTGTTCACTAAATGCAAATATCTTTTAAATGCATCAGAATTCATCACGGCTTCTGGTTGAAAACAGACTAAAATTAAGTTTCCTAACTTTCATGAGGAATTTGATTAACAATAAAAAAAATGTAAAAACCACAATATTCCTCAGACCAGATAGTGTTCACCAGAAATGTCAATAAATATCCAATCAGACAAATCAAGATATGATCATTTACTGACAACTAAACCAAGAACAAACTTTTTTGTTTTTTTTTCTTTAAAACTTAGTTTTTCTTGAAATTTTACCACTTTTTCCTAGAACATTTTTTACATTTTTTTCTAGATTAAAAAAAAAATTGCTGGCTTCTTCTAGAATTTTTTTAAAACTTTTTTTTTTTTTTTTTTTAATTTTGCCAATTTTTTCTAGAATTTTTCTTTGAAACTTTGTTTTTTGAGGATTTTTACCACTTTAAAAAAACAAAACATACTGTAGCTAATATACAGAGCCATTATAGGATGGAACACATTACCTAATAATATCAAAAATATAATTTATTAAAGGAATTTATTCGTGGGTTGAACTGTTGTGGCACTGTAACGTGATGTATGATGTATTCTTTGTACCTAATACAATATATTTTAGACTACAGTAGACTGTTTGCTGTTTGTGTAGCTCTATGATGACGAGGTGTTACAGTCAATGTGAGTATGTAGGCTACTATGTTCTTTTTAAAATTGCATTGGGGAAGAATAGCTAATGTCCCTTCCTTCCCACATTCTGTATCATAAACTATAAACTGTTTTCTTGTCTGTAACAACATTTCTGTCACGTCTGTTGCTCACCCTGAGGTTTCTCCTGGTTTTCCCTGTTAAAAGGGTTTTCCATGGAGTTTTTCCTCAGTGGATGTGAGGGTCTAAGGACAGAGGATGTTGTTGTGATGCCATGTGAAGCCCTTTGAGACAAACTGGTGGTAAAAACGGGCTGTACAAATAAAATTGCCTTGCCTCTGGTCTCTGTTGTTGTTGAGACACAGAAACACAACAGTTTTCCCTCTGAGACAAACATCTGTGTATCGTAAATCTAAAAATAAAAGTGTGAATTCTGAGCAGCTGATTGGTTTGGAGCAGAGGAACCTCATCATCATCATCAGGTTCTGATCAGTCACACTCACACCGACCTCGTCCGTCTCAGCCTGAAGGACAGAGAGAGACACAGAGAAACAAAACAAAGAGGATCTTCAGTCTCACCTGAGCCGATCTGAGTGAAGATCCTGCAGAACATGTTTCCTCCTCCTCCTCCTCCTCGGGGATCATACGGTGTTTGGATGAAGAAGGAGAAGAACAGAAAGAGAAGGAGAAGCAGCAGCAGCAGCGTCTCAGTCTGAAGCAGAGAATCAACTCGACACATGAACCAGATTCTGAAACAAACGCCCCCTCAGCTGCTCCTCCTCCTCCTCCTCCTCCTTCTTCACCTCCTCCTCCTCCTCTTCTCCCCCTCAGTCTTTGTCTGAGCTGCAGTGACATCACACAACGCAGCAGCGCCCTCTGCAGGACTCACACCGCCCTCAACAGACAAGACACAACACTGGTTATACATGTACAGATATCATCACACATGGGACATTTGGTTGTTGTAGCATTGTAGCAAACAAGGTAAAAAAAAAAAAAAAGAAAGAAAGAAAGAAAGGAAAATGAAAAATATGCAACTATAGAAATATAAAATGATATAAAACAAACATAAAAATACAAAAACAAAAAGAGAGAGAGAGAGAGATTCTGTACAATTATGTGTGAAACACTGCAACAACTTAATATCTTACCAAGAATATTTGTCTTATTTCAAGTCAAAATGTCATTTCTAGTCAAAACTAATCTAATTCTACTTAAAATAAGACTCATCACATTAAAAAGCAGCTTGTTTTTAGACACTTTTTACTTCTTTCAATCACATTTTCACTTGGAACAAGTAGAAAAATCTGATAAGTGGAGCAAGTTTTTCTTTCTTATTACAAGCACAAAAAACTTGCTTTCACTGGCAGATTTTTCTACTTATTTCAAGTGAAAATTTGTTTGAAACAAGTGAAAATGATCTAAAAACAAGTTGATTTTTTAGGCGATGAATCTTATTTTAAGTGGAAAGAGATTCGTTTTGACAAGAAATGAGACATTTTGACAGAAATAAGACAAATATTCTTGTAAAGATTTTGAGTTTTTGCAGTGTAAAGAGTAACTATATTCTACAGGTTTTTACAAGAATATATATACAATAAAAATGATATAGGCCTACGCTGCATATGGGTCAGTGATGAATACGGGTTGGCAAGAGGCGCAGTTCAGAAATATCTTTAAAAATTGTCTTAAAAACAAACATCAGATGTGTTTTATTTCATTTGAAATGAAATTTGAACCATTTTTAACAAAAGTCAGATAAATGTCAAATGGTATAACCACAAAAGAATGATGAATAAATATTTGATCCACCTACAATGGATTTATAAGTGTAAGCCTACTCGTAAAAAAATATATACTTTCTTCTGAAAACATTAAATTAAAACATCTTTTCACACATTTTTTTTTTGCTGTAATTCTATATTCAAATTTGAATTAATTTGGTGATACTGAGCAGAACAAATAAAGCCTAGAGAAGTGTGAATAGTGTAAAAATGTCAGATCACAGTGCAGGTAATTTTTCTTCTTTCTTTCATTCTGTTTTCACCACTTTTTAAAATAATTTTTACTGTTTTCGTTTCCCTGTTTCTGTCAGTTGAACAAATTCAGTTCAGTTATTTTGGCTCATTAATTATTTAGAGTTAAATTATAATAATGAATGATATATTATAGTTCTCAGTGTTTCTCTGCTGCTTTAGCAACATGTTGTAGTTTGACAGAGAGCTGAGAGCTGGAGCCTCTCTGGCTGATTAACGGTTATTGAACTGATTAACTGACTGATTGATGAGCAGAGTTGAGTGATAACTCACTAACTGACCTGATTGATCAGTTAGAGACGACCGGAGCTGAAGTCACGTGACCAGACTCACTAGTCGTAGAGACGGTCCCAGTCTGTGTCTTCATATTTACATTATTCATGATTTAAAATCTAAAATCTAAACCATATTTAATGTGGGGGAGACCGGGGTTGGTTGTCACAGTGCTTATTACTTAAATTTGAGCCCTGACTTCCTGTTCATTTTGCATTAGTCATTGAATGCATGCATGTTGAATGCACACTAAACATTGAGGTGAGGATATATTTTATCATTTTTATGGGTCAGAGTAATTTTTCATGTTTGTGTTATTTTTGTAATAACAGCTTATATGTTACTAGTCATTTCACAATAAAACACTCATTAAAGGGATGGTTCACCCTAGAATGATATTTCGCTCATTATCTACTCACCCTCATGTTGACTAAGGGCTGGAAGAATTATCAGAGTCCACCGTCCCTTCTCTGAGTTACAGGGGGTCTCGGCGTAGCAGTGAATTTCAATGCAACGGTTGCAAAGGGACACCGGAGCTCTTCGTAAAAAAACACACACAAAAAAACATCCAAATACCTCCATGATGCTCGTATGTAATGTCCGTCTTGTGCTGAAGCCCCAAATTGCGTAATTGTCCCGAAAAAAATTAAATAAGTCTATATTTTAAGCTTGTTTGTAGCGGAAGCTTCTCGTCTTCTTCTTCTTCTCCTCTTCCTGGTCCGTCCAAATATCGCGTGATTCGCAGTAACCGCACTGACGCCGGCGCAAATCACGCGAGATTTGGACGGACCAGGAAGAGGAGCTTCGAGAAGCTTCCGCTACAAACAAGCTTAAAATATAGACTTATTTAATTTTTTTCGGGACAATTACGCAATTTGGGGCTTCAGCACAAGACGGACATTACATACGAGCATCATGGAGGTATTTGGATGTTTTTTTGTGTGTGTTTTTTTACGAAGAGCTCCGGTGTCCCTTTGCAACCGTTGCATTGAAATTCACTGCTACGCCGAGACCCCCTGTAACTCAGAGAAGGGACGGTGGACTCTGATAATTCTTCCAGCCCTTAGTCAACATGAGGGTGAGTAGATAATGAGCGAAATATCATTCTAGGGTGAACCATCCCTTTAACAAAACAAAAGTGGTAGTTTTTGTTGAGTCATCTTTTAGCCAGCAAGCTAAAGCTATGTGTTTGTTAAATGGTCAGTTGGGGATGGTTGTCTCACTGCTCTGGGGGTTGGTTGTCACACATGTGACAATGGCTTTCACAGTGAAATAATTTTATAGCACTGCAAATTCTTTCATTTTACTTCTCATTAGATAATTCAGAGAACTGATCACCTGCCTCAGTCTTATTATAGCTGGACGTGTAGGCTACCTGTTCTTGATATGCTGTTTGTTGTTGCCAAATGAGGTAACTTATTCATAATGATTTGATAATTTGATCGTTCTCGGGGCACTGGTGATTATTATAGAGGTGGTATTCATTTCAAAAGTTATTTGGTGTGTCTAACTTGTGACAACCAGCCCCGGTCTCCCCTAAACAAAGTTTGGACTGAACAGAAGAACACAGCACAGAACCTGCTGAAGTCTCCTCCCACTGTTCTCATGGTGACACCAAGTTGTTACTACGGTTACACAAGCAGGTACTTTAGTACAATGGTTCTCAAAGTGGGGTCTGGGGACCCTCAGGGGTCTGTGAGAAGGTTCAAGAGGGTCCTCAACTTTTTCTTGAAATTTTATCGCTTTTTTCTAGAACATTTTTAACTTGTCTTTTTTTTTTACTGGTTTTTACTGGCTTCTTCTAGAATTGTTTTCCCTTTTTTTTTTTTTGAAATTTTGCCACTTTTTTAATTTTTAGATATTTTACCAATTTTTTCTAGAAATATTCTTTAAAACTTTATTTTTGAGAATTTTTACCACTTTTTTGTAGAAGTGTTTAAACTTTTTTTTCCCAGAAAATTCTCTACAATTTTTCCAAAAATTCACACCACTGGCCTTAATTTGAACGTACATCGACTAAAAGAGTAACGTTCTTCAGGTTCAGAACAAACACTTGTGTATTTCTGGTGTTTGCTTCAGGAGTGTGTCCAATGGGGGTCCGTGGTCTAATTTGTGTCAGTTTAGGGTCCTTGATGTAAAAAAGTTTGAGAACCACTGGCTGAGTTGAACTATTTCAATTATCCTAAAGTTACTGAATTACATCACATGAACCAAAGTGAGCCAAGATGTGACTGCAGCTGTGGTCTTGACTGGTCTGGAGAAAAAAACCCAGAGCAGGGTCTCTGCAGGTTTCACCAGCTCAAATTTAAGACTTTTAAAGACCTTTTTAAGACCATTATGGATGAAATTGAAGACCTATCATCATGACAAATAAAAAACGTACAAAAGAAATGCGGAGTCACAAAATTAGAAATTGATTGCAATATATAAGTTGCGTGTTAGGCTTGTTTGTAGTTGAAAATACATTCAATAAAGCACAATGAAGTGTTGCAGGAGCATTTGCGGTAGCGAGGGCTCGACCATTACATTTTTCCCAAGGAGCACGCGCCTAAAGTGAACTATTTGGGGGCACAAAAAGAAATTGGGGAGCGAAATTAAAAATGTTTATGGAACATATTATTTATTTAATTCAGTGGCAACCAACAGGCAGATGGCTTTAAGCCGTGAATAATGTTAAGGGTCAAACGTGACCCATTTTTACACTGGAGAACAGTAAAAACACCAACACTTCACCTTCTAATGTGACCCAGAATCAGAGATGTTCACAAGTCTTTTTTTGCAAGTCCAAGTCAAGTCTCAAGTCTTTGGTCACGAGTCCGAGTCAAGTCTCAAGTCTCTAAAAAATAAAAGTCTCCTGTCTCTTCTGGTTGTAATGACCTTCTATCATCTGCTGCTACCCGGTCTACTAATGATACTGCACAGCTATATCTAAGAGATTCAAAGCATTTACTGTAGGTTATTATCACGCCTTTATCTATACAGTATTGGTTAGTTGTTTATTATATGATCACTTTAAACAGGATATTGCAATGCAATATGAAGAAAACACACAATGAAAGCCTCCCTTTAAAGGAAACTGTATTTTGAGTCAAGAAAGAATCAAGGCTGCTCTGCCCCTCTGCACTGGCCCTTTCTTTTTCTTTTTTGCTTTGTTGAATTCAGAAAACCCAGATGAACAACATGGAAAATGATTTAGGCTGTTAATTATAGGTCATTAGATCTGGATGGTACCTATAGCTCACATCTTTATGTGCAGCAAAACCTTTCTGGAACCGCATGTTTCTGAAAGAAGAACTGGTTGTTATTATTTTTTTAATTAGCTCCGTCAACTCGTGGGGGCGTGTCGACGCGTGCAGACTTTCATACGGGCCTTATATTTCGCAGCAAAAACATAAATAAACAGGAGGATTTAACCTACAGTAGCCTGTTATGTGCCAGTTATGCAGCAGCTAGTCCCCGTGAAGGAAGGTCTGACAACAAGCGGACGTTGTACCTCACATGTGTAGGCTACGGACGGTGCCGCTATAAAAAACCTGTCACTCACCCACAGCTGACTGCGCTGTCAGAGGAGCTCTGCTGTTCCTCTCTCTTTAGACACTGGTGTTTGGCTGCACTTAGGAGTTCAATATGAAGATCTAACCTCCATCTGAATAACGTTACCGGCCATGTGGCGCTGCTCCGCTAGTGATAAAAAAAAAAAGATCGTCGGTCGTCCTGTCAGGAGGGTTTCTGCTCACCTGACTCTGTGCAGCAACCCTAGAACACTAACGTCGGGTGATTTTCACCCATGAAATTATTGTTTCATAATTTTCATTATGTTGCTGTTGTCTGAGTTTCGTGGGTCCCTGGGTAGCTTCATACTGCTCACTGACGTCATTGAAGGTAGGCATGTTACCCTGCTGCCATCCCTAGTTTTTTCAGCAGGCACATGTTCGGGTGGATTTCACCCGACGTTAGTGTTTATGTATCTAAATCTGGCTACCATTTCTGGTGATGCTGAAAATGTTTCTTTTTTCTTTTTACTCCACCAAATAAGGCTCAGATGTCCCACAAATGGGTGGTCTGAAGGACAAAGTCCCAGCTCCATTAGTTTTTTTTTAAAGGAAGTTTTTGTTAAAAAAACAAAAAAAAAATCACAAATTTTGGACATTTTTTTACAGGGTCACCATGATACCTTTTTTTCATTTTGTGAAACATTGTATAGTGGAAAATGAAGGAAGTGTACTTCAATTTGACATGTATTGTTGCATTTTAATATACTTTGGTGAGAAATATTTTTTTATGGGTATATTATATCGGGTAAAAAATACCCGGCGTTAGTGATGATGTTACTTTTTGTAACGTTAGTGTTCTAGGGTTAAATCCAAACAGTCCGACACAGCGACGCACTGCTCCTCTTTGGCCTCAGTGTCTCGGACTTCCAGAGCAGCTACAGCAGCGTTGTGACCTCAACCATGGTGGATGAGAGCAGAAATGTTGTTGTAGGCCTGTGCATATTCTCATTTGTCCAGGTCATAGTATTTCAAAGGAGGTTAAATCGAAAGCAACTGGACTTATACTGAGTCTCCACACCAGATAGTTGGACCAGTCCCAGCCTGGTCAGATGCTACATGAACTGATGAAGCCTCTTGGATGAAGGTGAAACGTCTTCAGACAAATAACTAAGTCCATTTGCTTTCGATTTAACCTCCTTTGAAAAAAAAAAAAAAAAAAAAAAATTGTTGTAGTGAAAACGAGTGAAAACGAGCGATAAATCGCGTCAAACCGCGTATCTCGCGTTTGGTTGCGCGTAAAAGCTCGCGCGAAAAAAAAGCGTTCCTCGTGTTTGTGTGGGAAGCCCCTGTGGGTCTTCCCACCAAACACGATGAAATAGACGAAGACGCGAAGGTCCCGTCGCCATAAAAGAATCGCGTGTATTGCGTCGCAAAAAAAAAAAGTCGCGTATACCGCGTCGCGCGCCTAATCGCGTCTAATCGCGTCTTTGCGTCACGGCCTTTTACACCGCGGACGTAACGAATAAACGGTGACGGTGTGAACGAACAACATAGAACAGGACCAGACGTGGTGTTGTTTCCTCTTTTCACCGACAGCTCCACTCTCCCTTACTTACACTAACTACTGTTATTGTTGAGGCAGAGAATTGTGGGATTTGTAGTTTTTGACACACATGTATTTTTTTTAGGGGCAAATGCGAGTGAAATTCTCGTCCATGGTGGGCATAAGAACATTTAAGACCTGTCTAAAATTATTTAAGACTTGAACACAATAATTCAACAAATTTAAGACATTTTAAGGCCTAAAATTTAGATTTTCTAATTTTAGACTTTTTAAGACCCCGCGGATACCCTGTTATTTCATATAAAAGTTTAAGTGTATACATATTTTATGATGCTGTGTATTTCAGGTGTAGGTTAATATACACACACCTCAGGAGGCCTGTCATTGATTGGTTAAAACAAGGTAATCAGTAGATGGGAATTAACGTCAGATTTAGTCACGGATCACCTTCAAACTCTCTTTGTTATGATATTTGAATTAATTATACATCAACACCAGCATCTATACTAAACCAGGGTATCTGCAGGTTTCAGCAAGTCAAATTTAAGACTTTTTAAGACCTTTTTAATGCCACCTTGAATTAAATTGAAGACCGAAAAAAGAATTTAAAAAATCCTATAAATATAAGCGATGGTTGGGGATCCCACTGTACTACGACCTCAAAGACAATCAGTCAAGTTTACTTATTGTCTGTTATTAATAAACAAGCTGATAATCAATACAAAACTAGAAAAAGCACCAAGGAAGAAAGGAAGGAGACACTGAAATCACTCACACAACTTTTACTCAAGGACAATGGAAAAATGAGCAGTTCTAAGTATTGAAATGAGAACCAGAAGGCTGTAGGAGGGCATACAGGTGCAACTCAATGAATTAGAATAAATGTAGACAAAATGTATAGAAAAAAGACCAATTTAAAAAAGCATTTTTAATATGGAAATGTTTGCTTTCTGATAAGTTTGTCCATCTACGTATATGCTCTCAATACATGGTGGGGGCTTTTTGACTTGAACTACTGGAAATAGAGTTTTCCGTGTTATTCTGGTGCATCTCAGTAAATTATTAGAATATATATATATATATATAAAAATATATTCTAATTTATTGAGATGCACCTGTATACCTGAAGATGCATACAGTATACCTGCAAACTCAGAAGGGGTGAAAAAGTCACCAAAAATTTGTGATTTTAACACATAAATGTACTCTGAGAAGAACATGAAGGGATCATTTGTTTCAGATAAAAAAAAAAAAAAAAAAAAGCACATTGAGTACTGACTGAGGTTCCTATCATTGTTGTGGCGACAGAGAACTTTAATCCATGAATTTAAGACCATTGAGTACTGTATTTAAGACCATCTTAGAATTTTCTAATAAATGTAATACTTTTTAAGGCCTTAATTTTAGATACATGAATCTAACACATTTTAAGACTTTTTAAGGATCCGCTGATACCCTGCAGAGACCGAGACCTTGAAGATGTGGACTGAAGTACAACAACACTAACACTTAAAGCAGAAGTAAGCGATATTTTTGTGTTAACTCATTGAGTGCCGCGCTCCTTTCCAAAGTTTTAGTCAAGTGTACCGGCAATTTAGACCATTTTTGACTTTTTATGTAGAGCCATAGTGTATTCTATATTATTGCCACCAACACATACTGTAGCTCAATTGAAAGGTTTAACTTAATGCTTCAAGTGGCCACAAACCGTTTGTTTCTACGTGCCTCTGTTCCTGAGAAAAGTCAAGCTAAACATGGCTGGGTTTCACCAAAATCCCTCCTTTTTTTCTAGAAAAGGAGATAGAGCGTCTTTTATGAAAGGTGCTCTGTTTGTGTCTGTCGCTCTTCTGACACTCGCATTTCTGGATCAAAGGGCTCGTATAAGATAAATATACACAACAATTGTTGTTCTATTCACAAAACCACCATCGGGGGCGGGGGGGGCGCCACTAAACAACAATAACACAGACGCACCGTGCCGTGTCACAGCTTCTCCCCGCGGAGCGTGAGGGTCAGTCGGCCACCGCGGCTCGGGAAGACCGGTCCCGCCGGTGGTCGCGGTCCTTCTGTGGTTCGGGTCGGTGACGGCGGTCTGCTTTGGCCCAGAGACCATCAGATTTTACCGCGGGAGGACTTTGGGGAGGACACGGTGTTGCTCCAGATGAAGACCGGGCGGACTGTCGGCTGAGAGCTTCCTGGTTCAGCTCCGAGCTGCTGCAGCCTCGCGGGTGAGAGCAGAGCAGCTGCGCTGCATCTGCATGCAGAACTCCGTTTGCAGAAGCCGAGTTATGATAAAAACTTCCAGATCATGAGCTGTCATGTGACTTTGATCGTCATCTATTTCAGTTCTCCTCGTCGTAGAGTCCACAAATTTACATATAATGTGTATGAAAGTGTCTATTTTCATAATTAGAAAAAAAAGCAAAAAACGAAAAATCTCGTTTTTAGCACTCAACGCATGGGAACGAAAAACGAGAAATTACGTGGTTGGCACTCAATGAGTTAATATAAGTCTTAAATAGTTAGCCTATATCTTCCGACAGCAATCACTTACATAGAGTGTTTGGACCGAAACACGGGTCTGTCAGTCACTCTGCTCTGCTCTGAGCCGAGGAGAAAACATTTATCGTATCCTACAAGTTTTATCCAATGAGGAGAGAGAACGGCATGAAGGGGCAGTCCTCTCTGTGTATTCAGCCAAGGGACGCCGTGAATGTGGTGACGTAGGGACGAGGACCAATAGATCCATGACGAGGGCGGGGGCTGCTAACTCCATCGGCTGACAAGACGTTATGGTGCGTTCAAGGCAACCCGTAACTCGTGTTTTTCCGACCTGTGAAGTCGTACCAGTTCGATCTGGTACGAGTTCACGGGTCAGAAGTTACGAGTGGCCGTTATAGTGACTTTCACAGGTAAAACAGGTCGGAAAAACACGAGTGGGTTGCCTGGAACGCTACAAAGTTGTAAGTCGTGACTTGAAGCTGTAATTTACGGTTTCAAAAGCCTGCCTGGAATGCAGCATTAGCCAAAATGACCGGATCGCTTACTTCTGCTTTAACTTCCCATAATGCATCGTGGTAAGTGGCGTGGCATTTCAAATCATCAACAGAAACAAATTTAAAGAGCAGAAATGATTTTATTTGTTATTTACTCAAGTGAAAATAAAAAGCTACAGCTGATTCTGACGTTTCCCTTTACAGAGTCATTGAACGCACCATCGACTAAAATACTTCTTCATTTAACAAAATAAAAGTCCTTCAGAAACATCAGAGACTTGATGATGACGAGCGGTTTCTTCACCTTTAAGGCACTTTGGGTTTTTTTTTTTTTTTTTTTTTTTTAACACACTGACTTTCAGACCTTGGTCCATGGAGCTTTTATTTTGAAAGGGTCAGTGTGACAGGAAACCCTTGTCCATCACACACACACACACACGTGTCTAAGAGAAAGAAGCTGGTGACATCATCAGAGGTAGAGCACGACACGCTGCGTCCAATAGTACGATCACATCCGCGTTCTGCTGCTTTCGGCCAATCAGAGCTCAGAACAGTTAGCCTAGCTTAGCATAAGGTGGACTATGTGATACAAAGTTAATTTCCTGTTGATCGATTAATTATTACAGAGATTTACCCCCCCGCCCTCCAAACACACACACACACACACACACACACACACACACACACACACACACACACACACACACACACACACACACACACACACACACACACACACACACACACACACACACACACACACACACACACACACACACACACATTCAACCTGAGTTTCTTCTTCTTCGTCCATCGTTCTGATAAATTATCATCATCATCATTATTATTGCTGGTGATTACAAAATAATAAAAGTCATTCAGACAGACAGACAGGAAGTAAAATACTGTATCCATGACGACGGAGAAGTTGTCGTCAAGCTCCTTCATCCTTCAGTTTTATCAAAAAATGATTTTGCGTTAAAACAAAAATACGTTTCTTCAGTCACAAATATAAAATATTTTTCTTTATCTAAATAAATCGTCTTTTTCTTTTTCTTCTTCCTCTTCTGCTGCGGACACACACAGACACACACGCACACACACGTACACACACACGTGTACATTACATCATATTTACAGACAGTCTGACTCCGCCCCCCCTCCCCCACTCGGCGCGGACGGAGTCGTCAGCTTCCCTTTGAGCATCCGACACAGGGGGATTGTGGGTAAGGCGTCTGTCCGCAGGTCAGGTGTGTAGTTTAGTACTGGATGTAGTCAGACTGAAGAGACTGAAACACACAGAGAAACACCATGACATCATCATCATCATCATGACATCACTGCACAGGTTAAAGGCAGCATCACATTATACAGGTCAAAAGTACAGAAGAGCATTAGGGGATTAAGATTCTGAGTTTAAAGTTTACAACAGAGTTTTAAAGGATAATTTCCGTTTTTTACAACCTGGACCTTATTTCTAGCATAAAATACAATCATTTTACTCACCCAGAAACTTTGGTGTCATTTGGAGTTGTTTTGACGAAATTAGCCCCAGTGGAGCGGCGCGTATATCCGTATAATGCGAGAGCACGGGGCACGCAATGCAGCCTCTAAATAACACATTATCCGCCGCAAAACTCGTTCATTTCGCCAATATTTTGTTATGATACACTAGTGATATTCCCCTCCGAGCCCGTGGTGGCATGTTATCAACATGCTGCGCCTGTAGGTTGACTACTAACCTCCGACCTGGATGATGTCATCTCTGACCGCTGCCCGGCTCATTCTGATAATAATCATCCTGCTTCGCCATTTGGGTCCATTTTTAGCTCAACTAGCCGGAGCTTTAGTGAGTCCAGGCTGCGGAGAGGAAGCCTGTGGAAGCTGAACTTCATCCAGCTGCTCATTTTGTTCTGACAAGTCAGAAACACGCAGAAACGAACCGTAGCATTAGCGGTAGCAAGTTAGCCGCGCCGGGCAGCGGTCGGAGATGACATCATCCAGATAAGAGGTTAGTAGTCAACCTACAGGCGCAGCATGTTGATAACATGCCACCACGGGCTCGGAGGGGAATATCACTAGTGTATCATAACAAAATATTGGCGAAATGAACGAGTTTTGCAGCGGATAATGTGTTATTTAGAGGCTGCATTGGGTGCCCCGTGTTCTCGCATTATACGGATATACGCGCCGCTCCACTGGGGCTAATTTCGTCAAAACAACTCCAAATGACACCAAAGTTTCTGGGTGAGTAAAATGATCTTATTTTATGCTAGAAATAAGGTCCAGGTTGTAAAAAACGGAAATTATCCTTTAAGGCCACATTGAGAAAATGTTTGGTTTTTTTCCACAGACTTCGAGAATAAAGTCTCATTTCACCACTTGGCCCTACCGCTCCGTTTTGTGCGTTCGTGTGTAGGGGTAGGGGGAAGTGGTAGTGCTTTATACCCCTTCAAACAGAGATATTGCTGGTCGACCGGCCAACCTGCGTCGTCATCCCGGGGAAAGAAAAGACCATCACTAATTAACTTACCCACAGGTTTTTAGAGGTTTACCACCGGCTGGTTACATTCTTTTTAGGAGATACAAATGTTGGTCTCGTTGATGAAATGTAACAATTGTGGCAGTCGCATTAGTTTGTTTGAATGAAAAGTGAAGCTTCATGTGTGAACTGGACAGAGGAGCAGTGCTGCCTCGGGGCTCTGTAGCCTACGTACTGAAATCACCACATTTAGATCAATAAATAAATGTTTTACAATGAACCGATCAGTCTGCATTCAATTTTCTTTAATTTAATTAAGGTATACACGGTTGTACGGTTGACTTTCAACCCCTACTCCTTGTACGGTAGCTCCGTTTCAAGGGGGCAAGGGGTAAAAAAGAGAAATGGGATTGGGCCTTAGTTTTACGAGAAAAAAGTCATAATTTTACGAGAATGAAGTGGCAGTTTTATGAGAAAAAAGCAGATGAACTGTGGCTCTGGCCTGAGACTCAGAGGTTACCACGGCAACTTGAGGTGGTTGCCAATGACGATAGAGGCCCCCCAGGCTGAGGCAGACAGAAACGTTGAGAAAAAGAGGGTGATTTTCTGCCTTTGCGCTGGTCTCACATTTGGGCTTATTCTGACAAAACTGTAGCTCCTATCAGAAGAAGAAGCAGACCGTGGTCGTCGTAAAGACTTCCTGAACACTTTGATATGATTTTGGTGTTTCTACAGTAAATATTTTAGAAACACTTGCAAGTTATAAACAGGGGTCCCTTCTGCTTCTCTCAGAAAATCTTTGTATTAGAGTCAATGAGGAGCAGAGAGAGACGTGGTCGCACTGAGAGACTCACAGTTTAAATTCTGTAAGTCTCTCTGCTTTGATGAACACATTGTTAGAGAGAGGACAAGTTTGTCTACAAATGTGGAAAAAATCATGTGTGTAGAGTGTAAATTGTGGCTGTGAGCGGCGTGGAAAGAGAAAAGTTTCAGACAATTTCAGACAACTTCTCCCACTCCAGCTGATTATGTCACCCACTCTAGCCCGAACATTCCGCGCAATACACACCCATTGTAATCTCAACACTTCTCCAAAAAATGATCATGGTCATTGAACGGCGATTGATCAAAAACTATAATACCTATCGAAACGTGGATTAACACACCAATAGACAAGACTTGAGTCTACATTTTACAGTTTAAATGGAGTCTCTAGGTGAAAGTACGCCAGACCAGTAGGCGTTTGAAAAACTCCAATGATTGTTCTTTTTAACTACTCTTTTTTTGGGCTCCCTCCATTCACTTCAATGTAAATTCATATTCTGTAGAGAAAAGTAACAGCCCAGCAAATCAAACACGTTTTGATATATACACACCAAGGTCAGTGCCTTGGTGCGTTTGCCCTGTGGCCCTAATTGTGTTTGTTGAATATCTGTGATTAAAGCTCATTTTCTCAAATAAAAACATGTTTAAAAAATGGTAAAAAGTAGTGGAAACGTAATGTTGGGTCATCCGTATAGGGTAGGGGGTCTAGGGGGTCTAGGGGGTAGCTGCTGCTACGGCAACCTATGGAGTAGAGAGGAGCTGATTGGTCAATTCGAAAAAGTAGAGATTTTTTCCATCTCTGTTCGCCACGGACCTCTGACCTCTGACCTGACCTGGATCCTTTAACTCAGCAGCAGCTTCATGTTGGTGAGTCAGTGACAGTTAATAGTGAACCACCAATAAACCACCAGTAAACCACCAATAAACCACCAATAAACCACCAGTTAACAGTAAACCACCGATAAACCATCAGTTAACAGTAAACCACCAATAAACCACCAGTAAACCACCAGTTAACAGTAAACCACCAATAAACCACCAGTAAACCACCAGTTAACAGTAAACCACCAATAAACCACCAATAAACTATCAGTTAACAGTAAACCACCAGTAAACCACCAATAAACCACCAGTAAACCACCAATAAACTATCAGTTAACAGTAAACCACCAGTAAACCATCAGTAAACCACCAGTAAACCACCAATAAACCACCAATAAACTATCAGTTAACAGTAAACCACCAGTAAACCATCAGTAAACCACCAATAAATCACCAGTTAACAGTAAACCATCAGTAAACCACCAATAAACCACCAGTTAACAGTAAACCACCAGTAAACCACCAATAAACCACCAGTTAACAGTAAACCACCAGTTAAAGGGATACGCCAACATTTTTTTTTTTTAACGTGTCTTGCCTCACTCCGAGTCCATGACAAGCAGATAGACACCATCCTTTTGACTGTTCGTGCAGTAACAAGGGAGATAGAGCCGTATCGCTACGCTAATTAGCTTAGCTCAAACGCTGGAAGTGTATAGGTAGTGTTAGCCTGCCTCCACCTAAAGTCATCAGAGAAAATCTTCAGCAACTCTAAACGGCAGGGATGCAAACGGGTCAGGACCAAAAAAGAGAGGAATTTCCCGGGGGGGGGGGGGGGGGGTTCACCATTAACAAATAAGTACATTACAATATCATGGAAAAGTCCATTTCCAGTAGTTCAACCCCAACCAAGTAGTGCATATAGATGGACATAGTTTTCAGAAGGCCAACATTTCTATATTAAAAATGCTTTAAAAAAAAATTCCTTTGCAATATTTCCATTTTGGAGATACTGATTTTTAGGTCTTCACTGAATGTTAATCATAATTATTACTATTAAAATAAACTGAATAAATAAAGACATGGGATGTTTCATTCAGTGTGTAATGGACATATAGGCCTATATAATGTGTTAGTTTCACTTTAATTGAACACATTCTACATCGCGGAGGTGACGTCTTTCCACTTAGGGCTTCCTTCACCTCTGAAACGGGGCAGAGCTCCGTGGAGACATCTGCCTGACACAGCAACGTAGGGAACCGTGCATGTCCACGGCGCACAGCTCCACGGTGCACGGGGGGGGAAAAAAGGGCGTCGCCGTCGCACCGACTGCACGCGGATACGCGCCGCTTTAATGAGCGCGCACGTCGCGCGTCTACATTGGAGGTCGGCTGTTATCAGTATAATCAGAGACAAACATGAATGAGTTCGCCTCAGTTTCACGTGATTGTCACTGTCAGCCTGTTAGAAAAACATTTTACTGACCCCAGCTGAGACGCTGAGACCCCCCCCCCCCCTCTCTCAAAAACAAAAACTCTTCGGATCTGAACGATTCACACAAGTCACCTAATTGGTCATGAAAAAAGCGAGTTTCGCTTTTCGGCGCGCTGTTTGCATCCATGAAACGGAAACCGGCGGGCCGATCTTCGTCTCAGAGCTGACAAAACTCTCCGGTAAGGCATCTTGAGCGGTCAAATGCCGCTAACGGGACGAGATCGGTCAAAACGGAGGGTTCAAGCAAAGACGGTTTATTTTGGTTCAAGCTAGCTACATTGAGGGTAGGTTAGCTTCCTATTTCAAAGTAAAAGCACAAATTCTATCGTCATGGTTTTCTGTATGTAAAGGGCAACGGGTGTTTTATTTTGTGAAAGTAACCGGAAGTGCGTTGGTCACAACGGCTAGCTTGAGTAGCGCCGAATTCGTCCGAACAAAATTGTAAACAGCTGGTATTTAGACAAATTAACGACACACTGCTGATCTAAACGGCTACTTTCTCACCTAAACATGTTTGAAATGTCGATAAAGTGATATATTTACAGAGTTTAGAGCTAAAATGAAATCAGCTTCTGACTGCTGATTTCAGCTCGGGTAGCAGGCAGACTAACACTACCTATACACTTCAAGTGTTTGAGCTAAGCTAATTAGCGACTTTAGGTGGAGGCAGGCTAACACTACCCATACACTTCCAGTGTTTGAGCTAAGCTAATTACGGGCGATACAGGCTCTATCTCCATGGTTACTGCACGCACAGTGGAAAGGATGGTGTCTATCTGCTGGTCATGGACTCGGGAGTGAGGCAAGACGCGAAGAAAAAATGTTGGCGTATCCCTTTAACAGTAAACCACCTATACACCACCAATAAACAACTGTGTAATCATCAGTACGATCAATCAGAGAGGAGCAGATTGTCACCAATAGTGAAACTGATCAAACCTATTGATCCAGTGAAGTGTCAGAAAGGTGAAGCAGGTGAAGCGTCCAGTGTGTTAGTGTTAGGTGTGTTACAGGTAGAACCAATCAGGTGAGAGCATGTGTGCTGCTGCTGCTGCTGTGTCAGAGGACTTACAGGTATGGAGCGGCTCAGGTATCGCCCCGTCGGGCCCGTCGGCCCCGTCACGCCGCCGCCGTACGGCCCCGGGCCTCTGTAGCCGCCGTACGGAGCAGCGCCGTTGTTGTTGTTCACCTCCTGCTGCGTGCTGCTGCTGATGCTGCGGAGCCCGTTGCCGTAGCGACCGAGAGGAGAAGGCGGGGTCATGGGGGAAGGGGCGGGGCTTAGAGACACGGAGGAGGAAGAGGAAGAGTAGGGAGACTTCCTGTCCTCCTCCAGGTCGGCAGCGTACAGGTCGCTGAGGGAGCTGGCCAATCGGGAGCCGAGGGCGGAGCTGAGGGGGCGGGGCATCACACATGACATCACACATGACATCACACATGACATCACACGGTCAGGTGAAGAGGAGGTGAGGAAGAGGAGGAGATGGAGAGGAGGGGGAGGTGATGAAGATGAAAAGGAGGAGGTGATAAAGATGAAGAGGAAGAGGAGGAGGTGATGAAGAGGTGATGAAGATGAAGAGGAGGAGAAGGAGATGAAGAGGAGGAAGAGATGAAGAAGTGATGAAGAGGAGGAGATGGAGAGGAGGAGTTGATGAAGATGAAGAGGAGGAAGAGATGATGGAGATGAAGAGGAGGAAGAGGTGATGAAGATGAAGAGGAGGAAGTGATGAAGAGGAGGAGATGACAAGGAGGTGATGAGGAGGAAGAGGTGATGGAGATGAAGAGGAGGAGTTGAAAAAGAGGAGGAAGTGATGAAGAGGAGGTGATAAAGATGAAGAGGAGGAAGTGAAGAAGATGAAGATGATGAAGAGGAGGTGATGAAGAGGAGGAGACCCACCTCCTGAAGTTGGACGCTGACGATGAAGAACTGCGGCCGATCCTCTTGGCGGCGGCGGAAGCAGAGGATGCTGGGAACTTGGAGGACTTGAGAGGAGAGGAGGGACCCTGAGCCACGCCCCCCGACAACCTGAACACACACACACACACACACACAGGTCAGAGTGAAGCTTGGTCAGCGTTAAAGGCCTAGTTCAACATTTTGGCAAATTGGCCCATTGCCATAATCCCTATAGTCATAGCAGTAGGTTTGTTACCTTTAATTGTCGGTGCAAGCTATTTTTAGAACGGTGGAGCAGAGCCGTGAGCTGCTCAGAGCTACGCTACGGAGGCTCATGGGATTTCTTGGTTTCCCTCATCAAACTCATCAAATACACAATCCAACAACTCCACAACGCTCTGGTGGACAAGTTGTGAGCTGCACATTCACCACGCTATGAGATAATAACACAACGTTACCACACAGAGTTGTTTTAGAGGGAAGTACAGAGACTGTTGATGAAAAACTGTCCCTGAAGGCAACGCGCATCAGCGGTTTTGCATGAATTTCCCTCTAAAACAACTCTGTGTGGTAACATTGTGTTATTATCTCATAGCGTGGTGAATGTGCAGGTCACAACTTGTCCACCAGAGCGTTGTGGAGTTGTTGGATTGTGTATTTGATGAGTTTGATGAGGGAAACCAAAGAAATCCCATAATGAGCCTCCGTAGCGTAGCTCTGAGCAGCTCGCGGCTCTGCTCCGCCGTTCTAAAAATAGCTTGCACCGACAATTAAAGGTAACGAACCTACTGCTATGACTATAGGGATTATGGCAATGTTTGCCAATTTGCCAAAATGTTGAACTATCCCTTTAACCAGTCTGGTTCTGTTCTACTGGACTCGGATCGGTACCTGAGCGGCTGAGACGCAGATCTGCTGTGGATCTTCATCTCCTCCACTCTGAAACAACAAAGCACACACGTCCATTTACACACACACACAAACACACACATCCTCAACCCCCCAGAGCAGTATAGGCAGATGCTAACGGCGCCGTCCATCCATTGACGACCTGTCAATCAAAACAACAACTGTGAAGCGCTTCGAACCCGCAGACTCGTTAAAAGAGAGAGAGAAGCAGTGAGGAGGACGACGGTGCTTCAGAGGCTGAAAGTTCTGACTCATTTGATGAGGAAGATATTGAAAAAAAGAAGAGAGAGTTGAGACTTCAGCAGGGCCACAGCTCCAGCTCTGTATACAGACCTGCTGAGCTCTTCAAACTATGTTTTTTTTTTACCTCTCAAACCACAGTGACAACGCATGTAGTAGGGGTGTAAACGGTACACAAAAGTCACAGTTCGGTACGTACCTTGGTTCAGGGGTCACGGTTCGGTTCGGTACGGTTTCAGTACAACAGACACTATAGAATGTAAAACTAAAATCTGTCTTGTGTTATAAAAGTAGAAAAAAAAATGAATATAAAATAAAACAAGTGCATTAGGAGTGTTATCATGCCATTCATTAATTCTAGAGGAGAAAAACTTGCACTTGACAACTGGCAACTATTATAAACAAAACAAAACAAGAAACTAACATCAATGTTGGTTTACACAGTTAATTTAGACTAGATGCCAGTTGCTTTGGTGATGTTTCTGTTCCTGTCTGTGTTCATGTCAAGAGGCTTAGAAGCAGCAGGAGAAGTTGTTACACACAAGTTGTCTTTTTCAACGCAGCGCGCATCTGTGAAATAGCGTCGACGGACTTTGTCCTTTGGCACGGGACGAATACATATACCGTTACAGCCCTAACATGTAGGGTACATTATATAGGCTAAATATTGTAAATGTTTTTTTGTCTGTTTAGTTGATATTTTGTTTGGAGAAAAAAAGAGCTAATAATTTCTCATTTAGGGCTACACACATCTCATGAAGTTTGAAATGTAATGTGAACAAGTCAATATTCAGCTTCGTTTTTCTCACATTCGAGACATTTGGTGAAAACAGAATGACAGATAGCCTAACATTTATGCTCAAAAAGCGATTTCACAAAAATTTCATTTGAACTTGTTTTCTATCTTTCTATCTATTAGCCTTTATTCACACAGTATATTCCACTGCTTTTGTGAAGCTAAGACTTTCATATACCCATTTCAAGCACCACAACAGGTTGTTTTAAGTGGCAACTGTAAAATCTCACGTCGTAAGAAGACCTCCTTTGGCCAATCAGCCTTCTCTATAAAGGGTTCCCAGATGTGGAATTCACTACCGACCGAAATAAAACTAACCCGAGACATTAGAATATTTAATACAAAGGTTAAAATCTGGCTGAAACAAAAGCAGAACTGTATGCATTTTTAATGTGTCATGACTTGGTATGATTTTAGATGTATTGTACATTTTATAGTGTTGTATGTAATTTACCTTCTTTTTTTCTACTAAAAGCCTAACTAGGGACGGGAGTTGGAAACTAGCATTAGCTATAATCTCTGTGTGCAGAACATCAGTCACATTGACTCATTTGTAACGAGTGGAAGTGTTACTATGTTAAAGGACAATTCCAGGCGAATTCAACTCGGGGGTGTATTTTCATATCATTTTAGGTCTAAAAGAAGGAATCTGAAGATTTTCAGTTTAATGTCTCCTGTTTTGTGGTAGTTGCGTCTGTCCCCGCATCGCCATGGCAGCAATGAATGGGAGTGGATGTAAGTTCCGCTGTTTAGGCTGTTTCCATCCCTCAAAGCCGCAATTTTTTTCCACAGACAGCGTCAGATGGCGACTCAAACATGCACCGAGGAGTTTATTTACTTCAAGCAAGCCGACATGTTTGTAAAACTAGATCTAATTCAAAGTCTCCCGGAGTCTCGCGCGAGCCCGAAGTTTCAGTGCTGGTGTGTTCAGGCGCAGTGGGAAAGCTCCCGTTTGTGTCATAAACACAGGAATATCAACTCTGGACTTGCTTGAAGTGTACATTTTTTTCCACAGACAGCGTCAGGTGGCTACTCAAACATGCGCCGAGAAGTTTTTTTTACTTGAAGCAAGTAAAGAGTTGATATTCCTGTGTTTATGACACAAACGGTAGCTTTTCCCACTGCGCCTGAACACACCAGCAGGGCAACTGGGTCTCGCGCGAGACTCTGGGGGACTTTGAATTAGATCTAGTTTTACAAACATGCCGGCTTGCTTGAAGTAAATAAACTCCTCGGTGCATGTTTGAGTCTCCATCTGACGCTGTCTGTGGAAAAAAATTGCGGCTTTGAGGGATGGAAACAGCCTAAACAGCGGAACTTACATCCACTCCCATTCATCGTTGCCGTGGCGACGCGGGGACAGACACAACTACCACAAAACAGGAGCAATTAAACCGAAAATCTTCAGATTCCTTCTTTTAGACCTAAAATGATAGGAAAATACAGCCCCGAGTTGAATTCGCCTGGAATTGTCCTTTAACCTGCATTGTCCCTATCAAATAAACTGAATTAAATTAAATTAATTCTCATGACTGTAGAGAGACAAATTTTTTTCATGTCTTCACCCAGGATTTACTCAATGAAATGTTACTGATTGTTGTGCAACTTGTGTATCTCAGGGTCAGAGGGAGAGATACAGATACACTGCTATGTTATCGTTATGATCTTTATTATTATCTGGGGGTTCTGGTTCTGGTTCTGGTTCTGGTTCTGGTTTTGTACCTCAGGGCTCCGGTGGTGGCGGGCCGCGGCGGCCGGCGGCTCTTCAACGCTCTCAGTTTGTCTCCCTGAGTCAGAGCCAGACCATAATCGGCCTCCTGCAGCTGGTCGGAGCTCGGCGGCGAGTGGGCGGGGCCTAACGTCAGGTTGTCCATGCTGGTGATGATGTGAAGCCCCGCCCCCTCCTGGTGATGCTGCTGCTGCTGCCGGCCCGTCAGGGAGCGCTCGCTGTCGCCTAGCAACCACAGCTCAGCCTGCTTCCTGTCAGACACACGGACACAAACACAGGGTCACGTGACAAGAAGAAGAACAACAGAAGAACAGACTATCACTATAAAGTGAATTCAATATAGTGACTATATAGTGACTCACTGGTCAAATGAAAAAACACTTTCGGATACTACTCCGCCGCACAGTTAATTACGTATTACGTCACGTGATTAAAACGTTCTGACCGCGATCGTAACGGCCGGTGTAGCATAGGCATACGAGTGTATAGGTACCAACATAAAAAGAGGAGTAAGGCAATATATTAAGCGGTAATATATACATATTTAAGCATCAAAGATGTTCAATCAAACCCACATAGTTTGAAACAACGTTCAAAACACACACAGCCAGTGTCATAACTAAGGATAACGTCCGCTAGCTTAATGCTAACGTATAATGTAAAACCCCATAGACGGGCTAACAGAAATTAGCATCTCTAACCAGAGTCTGTGGTCAGTTTATAACGCTTGTTAGGAAATTTGCTCCGACGTTTGTTGTGGGAGTCTGTGGAAGCCGCGACCGGACAACTCTGGCAGCTGGACACATTTATTGAGGCTGCTGCACTACTGCATTTATTTGGTAGCTATTTGGTAGACCGCAATGCATGATGGGATATCTTGCTCTGGTTAGTGACCATCGGATGCTCACTACATTTCGCGGTGAATTGTGGGATAGATTCAGTCACTATAGTGAACATTAATAATCACTAAACATTCGGACACCACTACAAAATGGCGTGGTCACTAGATAGTGAGTAGGGGGGGTTAGGACACAGCCAAGAAGAAGAACAAGGAGAACAATAAGAAGAACAAGAAAAAGAAGAATAACAATAACAAGAAGGAAAAGAGCTGGCCACTTCCTGTTTCTCTGTCAGTAAAAACAAACAAACAAACAAACAAACAAAAAAAACATCCGTCCAATCAGGAGAGACTCACTCTTCCAGGAAGTTCTGCTGTGGTCCAATCACAGAGCCCGGTCTGCAGATCCTGATCCAGGCGATGGCCTCGCCGGCCGTGAAGCGGTAGTGCTTCATCAGGTAACAGCCAATCAGAGTGCCCGTCCTGCCCAGACCAGCTGACAGGGGCAGAGACACGGCCGATCAATCAATCCATCAATCCATCAATCCATCAATCAATCAATCAATCAATCAATCAATCAATCAATTACTCGGACAAGAGCAATACAATTTAAGATTTTACACAGATTACATATATCCCCTCAGCGCAGGCACCTCTTCAACCGCTCTCTTTCCCCTTTGTGTCTCAAGTGTAAAACTGATGTGGGAACTTTAACTCATTTGTTTCTGGTTTTGTCATAAACTTCAAAGATATTGGGTTGAAATTATAAGTGAAACGGAGAGAATTCACTTCACATTAATATAGAAATGGATCCCATATCCCTGATTCTAGGTTTTCCAAGTGACCGTCTAAAAACAGCGGTCAACAAAAGATTGTATAACATTCTAACGTTTGCAGCTAGGAGAAATATTCTCTTGCAGTGGGTCAGTGATAAGATTCCCTCTGTCTGTGGTTGGCGTAAAATAATTTTTGAACTGATCCCTCTAGAATATCTTACCAACGTCATACACCACAGCGTAGATCAGTTCTACAGAGTGTGGCGCCCTTTTTTGGACTATATCGGACCGGACCTTTCCTCCATTCTATTAAAGGGCAACTTTGTTTTTTTTCAACCTGGGCCCTGTTTTCATATGTTTTTCTGTATATGTGAGTGATGGATAATAGTTTTATTGAAGTAGCTGCAGTATTGAGCTGGGCAGGCAGCCTGCAGCCCAGCTAACGCTCTTCAACCGGGGAAGTGGCTCCCGTCAAAGTTTGCCCTATAAACGGGCATTTTTTTCACACTGACAGGCTCAGATAGTTACAGTGAGTGTCCGACATCATACTAGAAAGGAGAAATGAACGTATGTCTCTACCTTTAGCACGTCTCTACTTCTTCTGACTGGCAGTTAGGGTTGCACGGTATACCGGTACTAGATTGGTACCGGGGTACTAACGCATTTAAAACGGTACCATACTGCGCTTAGATGGGACCGGTACTTTCATTCTGCGACTGCGCCGCCGGCAGCGGTGACGTCGCCGCGTGAAGTCGCCGCCGCATTGTAATTTGAGCCGCGAGGAGCGAGAGAGCGAGTCACAAACGAAGCAAGGTGCTTTTTATCATTACCGTTACAGCGCCACCTGTCCATGTGCCTGTGTTTGTGTCTGTGTGTGTGTCTGTGTGTGCCGCGCGCGAGAGAGAGACGGCCGCCACAGCCTCGTTAATAAGTTTTGTTTTTACCGCGGATCACCACTGGCTGCATGCTCTCTCTCTCTCTCTCTCTCTCTCTCTCTCTCTCTCTCTCTCTCTCTCTCTCTCTCTCTCTCTCTCTCTCTCTCTCTCTCTCTCTTTCTCTGTCTCTCTCTCTCTCTGTCTCTCTCTCTCTCTCTCTGTGAGTGAGTGAGCACGGCGAAGCAGCGCTACGCAGAGATGAATTAACGGAACGATATTGCGTTGATGGGGGTGGGGGGGAACAGAATCAATTTGGTCTACATATGGGAAACAATAGGTGTGTGTGTTTGAGTAACATGAACATTTGTGTTTCATTCTATAAACTACTGATAACAATTTCTCCCAAAAATTACAACTGGTCAAAATAACAAAAAAAGATGCAGTGTTTTCAGACCTCAAATAATGCAAAGAAAACAAGTTGATGTTCATTTTTAAACAGACATTTTTTAATGTAGGAAGAGTTCAGATTAATATAGATGGAATGTTAATCCTGCAGCAGCAGTAACTGTTTACTGATTTCCTGTTTTATGGTCCAAAATTTTTCTATTAAAATAAAGCCAATAATGACATTTTTTGTGTTATCTTTTTATGTGGAAAAGTACCGAAAAGTATCGAAAAGTATCGAAAAACATGTTGGTACCGATACCGGTACCAAAATGTTGGTATCGTGACAACACTACTGGCAGTAGTCATCCCCGGTCAAAGTGGTCACAGCAGACCCTGTGGTCGGCATGGCGCAGGTGCATCGACAGGAGTGTCAGCATCCATATGTAGCACAGCTAACTGTTAGCCCTAACTTGTGAAAGCTCTGTGAAAGCTGCGCGAAGAGCAGCCCAACATTTTGTTGTTACAATTTGTAAATTCTCCGGTCGTCTCTCTTCGAGTTATCGCGAGATTTCAGAACGAGATTTCTGGCGTGGTGAGATTTGGACACAGATCACAGCCAACAGCGACCTCCAGCTAAAGGTTTCTTGTATTGCTTCCTTTTTTGTTGTTATTTGTTGTTGCTTTCTCCTATTGTTGTTGTTGATTTATCCTCTGAATGTGTATATTTCTTGGGGAGGTGCTTCTTATAAGCCCATGTAGGGTTTTTTAACCTCTCCTGCACTTACTATTCTTCTTTCATTTCTGTTTTTTGTAATTGTCGTTTTTTTATGGTGCAAATAAATAAATACAAAATACAAATACAAGGTAGAGACTATTACGTTCATTTCTCCTTTCTAGTATGTTGTCGGACACTCATTGTAACTATCTGAGCCTGTCAGTTTGAAACAAATGCCTGTTTTTAGGGCGAACTTTGACGGGAGCCACTTGCCCCGTGGAAGAGCGTTAGCTGGGCTGCAGGCTGCCTGCCCGGCTCAATACTGCAGCTACTTCAATAAAAGTATTATCCATCACTCACATATGCAGAAAAACATATGAAAACAGGGCCCAGGTTGAAAAAAACCGAAGTTGCCCTTTAAAAGGACTGTTGTGCACTTGATCGACATCCGGGTACTGTAAGAATGACCCACCACCTCTTGTGTTACGCCATATGCTCATTTCTTATGTAAGAGCTGTTGTGTACGTTTTGTGTTTGTTTTGTTGCTGTGTGTCTAGTTTTGTAGACACCGTTTTGTTGAATGTAAACAAAAACTGCAATAAAAACAATGAAGAATGAATGAATGAATCAATCAGTAACCAGCTGATCGGGGCCTCACCTTTGCAGTGCACGGCCACGGCTCCGTCGGTGCTCTCGCTGACGTGCAGGAAGCGCCGTGTGATGATGTCGCTGGGCGTGCTGCCGTCCAGGAAGAACAGGTCGTAGTGGTCGAAGCCGGCGTCCGTGAAGCGCTTGGCGTCGTAGATCTTCTTGTTGAGGCGGACGACCGTCGTCACGTTGTGTTTCCTGAAGTAGGGGAAGTAGGCCTCGGGGGCGTGGAGCGGGTAACCTGCCAGCAGAGACACAAAACTTTATTGATCTATCCCCGACGGACGGTTCAGTTTCTACAGTTCAGCGTCGTAGAGACATTCAAACGACATTAATTCATAAAAACAAACAGAGATAAAAACACACACATCATAAATATAGAAATACTTCAAGTTCAAATCCGTCATTTGCGTTCCAGTTATTCTGGAGACGACATTTAAAGTTTTATTTAGACAGTTTTTTGTCCTTCGACTGTTGAACCAGCAGATGAATGAAGATTAAGGAGGCTTTAATGTGGAACAAATACACCGAACACAGGATGGGTTTTAAAATGCCAGAGGAGTTAATCCACCACAACAAGTGGATGAAATTCTGGCTACGGTTTAATTTCATTTATTTATTCATTTAAATACTAAATACTAACTTAAATGTATCAATTTACTTCACTCACAACATTTCAAGCAAGTTGTATTTATTTGTTAATTTATTTATGTATCGGACCGAGAGTGATGTTTTTACAACTGTTTCACATTTGTATTGACATTCTCTTTTTAAATGTGTGTATGCGTGCATACATATATATCTTTTAATACATTTTCTTATTTATTCTAGTGTTTTGCAGGTACAGTCATGTGCTTGGTTTTTGCTTTTTTTTTTTTTTTTGAAGGTAATGGGTGTGAAGGTTTCTATTTGTTTTTGTGTAAAAGTAGAAAAACCATAAGGAAGCTTTTCTCCGTTGATATCGTCACACGTTGCTCTGTAATTCCTTCAATAAATATATATATATAAAAAACACACAACACACCATCTGAGTACTGACTCTGTGTGGGAGTCAAACCTGGTGCCCAGGTGTTTATAAGACTTCATAATCTCCACATCCTCATCATGAACCAGACTGACTGTGGTTTGGTCTTTCTTTGTCTATCTTTTTCCATAAATCAATGATAAGTTCCTTAGTTTTAGAGACGTTTTGAGACATTTAGAGACGTTTGAAGACGTTTAGAGACGTATCAGAGCTGAGTGCAGACGTCTCTAAACTCACCGTTCTCCACTTTAGACTTGGGGTGAGGTCCGCTGAAGGCCAGGAACTTCCCCGGGACGATCCAGTTCAGGTCTCCGTTCTCCACCCGCTGTGGACACAAGCGACAGAGACGGAGTCAGAGACAGAGACTAGGGATGCACATGATTAACCGTTTAACCGTTAACCGATAACAAGAACTTTGACCGATTAATACTATCGGTTATTTATTTATTTTATTAGATCCTTATGTCGTCAACTCATGGGGGCGTGTCGACACGTGCAGAGTTCACTGCCTTCAGTCATATTTCGAAGCAAAAAGTTACACAGGAGGACTGACAGTATGTGCAGCAGCCCCCATGAAGGAAGGTCAGACAATAAATGTAGCTACACGGACATAGATGTGCATCACCTGTAACAACGGCGCTGGAAAAAAAAAGAAAAGAAAAAGAGGACGTCGCTGCTCTCCAGCCTGTTCACCTGCAGCTCTCCTGCAGCTCCACAGAGGAGCTGTCAGAGGAGCTCTGCTGCTCCTTCAGCCTGGTGTTTGGCTGCACTTTATAAAAACAGTTCTACATTGGACGATCTAACCTCCAGAGCGCGATCAGCTGAGACAGAGCGCACTGATCAGCTGCCGCGGCGCACGTGTGTATTTAATGGCAAAAAAAAAAAAAAAATTGGAGCGATACATTATTATTTTTTTTTTTTTTTTTTTTTTTTTTGCCGTGCGCCGCGAGTGTCTTAATCTTATCGGTTAGCGGTTAAGCCTGCCACACACATAAAGATTTTATAAATCTCAACCGATTTATTATCTGTGAGAGACCCCACACATGAAGATAAAAAATCTGTGATTGAACAGTTTTGATCGTATTGTGTGTGGTGTGCTGCGATATTCCAAACACAACACACCACACACATTAAGATTTTTCAGAATCTTGACCCTCTGGTCAGAAAACAATCCGGCATCAGCAGCGATACCAGGGGTGTCGTTGTAGCTACTCTTTCGGGTCTATTTCCGGAATGGACAATGAGAGCGACGTAATTTTTTTTTTAATGAAAGCGGGACACTTCAGCCTTTACAACGATCCCATCTGTGTGTGTCTGTGTGTCTGTGGCTCCGGACACCGAGCAGTCAAGCGGCTGTCCAATAGGGAGCCGTGCTGTCACATGACGGGCTGTGAGCGGCGGTCACATGATCGTTTAAACATGGCTGCTCTATTGCCGGCTGTTGCTGGCTATGATCGCTACCGTCTTTGCTATCGGCTATCAGGAAATCTCCCGTGTATGCGTGAATGTCTGTGTGAACCTCATGTAATACCAGGGCTGCACCGTGGCTCTCTGTGAGGTTGCCGGTGCTGTGTGGAGAAGTGGCTTGTTGCCGCGAGCAGCAAGCAGAGCTCGGCAAGCAGGCGCTTCTCCACACAACACCGGCTCTCCACACACAAGATGACTTTTGATTGAAACGGCCACCGAAGTCGGCCCCGATAATCGTAAATATTGAACATGTTTAATACTTACGATTATCGGCGCCGAACGTTTTCCGAGCCGATTGTCGGGGGAATTTTGACTCTTAACACACCACACACTACAAGGGAATCTTATAAGATAATCTTAAGACCTTAAGATAATCGGGCGGTGTCTGTCCGTGGTCGGAAGGGGGAAAATCGGGGCAAAATCAGCCCGATTATCTTTATGTGTGTGGCAGGCATTAATAATCGGTTAACGAGCGTCGGTTATCGGTCAGAAAAAAAATTCAAAATGTGCATCCCTAACAGAGACAGAGACTCTAAACGTCCTGACTCTAAAAAGTTTATCTGTCTGTCTATAATCATGACATCACTAGTCTGGACTGAGTGTGGTGAGGGTCTGGGAGTCTGTCCCAGCGTGTTCTCTGGTCTTTACCTCGTAGTGTTCATACTCGTCCACGTCGAAGGTCTCGAAGTCAAAGAAGCCGTGCTGCAGAGCCTGGAACACAAGATAAATAAATATTCCATTTACAGAAAGTGTCAAACACTAACACATAACACAACATAACACAACATAACACAACACATGATGAGAGCTTTATCACATTCAAAAAAAACAATGAATAGAAAAAATAAATACAGCAAGAGATCATATATAATAAAAAATAAATAAATAAACATTGTCATGTCAATACATAGATGTGTGTAATAATCTCTGTTATCATAAATGTCATTAAATGCCAGGGGGTACATCAAATATCTCCGTCTAAAAATGTTGTATTCTTTTTGTTTTTGACTAAGGCTAGGGATTTATAAAGTGAGTTGAATTCAGTTACAAAATGAGAAAAGGTTGGTTTGGAGGCTGAACATTTTTGCTTGTGAATAAAAAATGTACCAAATTAAATGAAAAAATTAACTAAATACTGAAGACACTTGATCTTATTTCATCACCGTGACGACATCAGCGTGACCTCACCTTCCTGACGCCCTGCAGACAGTCGAGCAGAGACAGGTTGTAGCTGGACTTCCCAAAGGAGGCGTCCCTAAGACAGACACAGAGACGATGACGATCAATCAACCTGATCAGTTTGAAAGCGGTTCTTATAAAACCACTGTTAACACATCAGTTATTGATTATTGGTTATTGGTTATTGATGATCCTCCAACAGACGTGTGAGTCGACCTGTGAGGAATGTGATGTGTAAGTGAGAGAAGAAGAAGCTCCGCCCCCCAAACATCACGCCACCACAACATGAACTCGGAGAGATGAATCTATGTGTGTGTGTGTGTGTGTGTGTGTGTGTGTGAACATCCAGCTTCATTATCACAGCAGTGTCACTCTCTCACTGAGGTGACATCATCATCACTGACAGATGACATCACCAAGGGCGTAGCCTCATCACCGAGACGGCAGGTCGTCTCAACTGGTTCATATAATATAATATTATATTATATTATATGTTAGTTTGCAGCCCTATGTGCAATATAATACAATAACATAACATAAAATATATCTTCTTCTGCCTCTGTAGAACATGTTGATTTAAAACCTTTTCATCTAATCTCACAGACCAACTCTTTGCCTCGCCTATGTTATATTATATTATATTATAAAACGGAAAGGTGAAATCCGGCGATCTGATTGGTTGTTAACCGTGGTATAATGAGCATATACCACGGCTACTATTCTAGGCACGTATGACTGGTATGAATGGAAGTTGTTGTCATGTATCCATGGTAACGGACTGTTGCAGTCCGTAGCCAGAGACAGTTGATGTTTTTACGATGTTAAAAAACGGACTAAAGAAGTTGAATTGACATGTTGAAGGTGAACTTTCACCTCCAGAGGGTTAACAATGGTAGAGGGGACTGAGCAGTGACAGAGGAAAAGACGAGATGCAGAGCTACTTGGAGCTAATGTCTGGAGAGGTGGGACTATTTTTTTCACAGTGAGGCTATTTTATTGAATAATATGTATTTCTGATTGAATAAAACTACATGAAATTGATTGCGTATCCCTCTTTCATATTGTCATTATTGGTAACCGTTTTATAAAAGCAATATATCACTCCAGGCCGTGGTATATGCTCATTATACCACTCTAAGGGGTTAAGAACACCCCTTAAAGTGGTATAATGAGCATATACCACGGCCTGGAGTGATACATTGCTTAAATATAACATAACATAATATTATATAAATCTTCTTCTGCCTCTGTACAACCTGTTGATTTAAAATCTTTTCATCTAATCTCACAAACTAACTCTTTGCCTCACCTATATTATATTATATTAGTAACAAATCATACTGTGATACTAAGATACTACATACTAAGATGTGAAGGTACAAGATCCAACAAACATTTCATATTGTTCAAGTGAAAATGAAGCCGAAATGGTTATTCACAGAGAAATCACAGTGTTATTGACTTATTGTGCAGCCCTATATGATTTAATCTAATCTAATTTTACATAACACAATATAATATCATGTAATACAATATAATATAATCTGATAATATAATATAATATGAATCTCTTTCTGCCTCTGTACAACCTGTTGATTTAAATCTTTCCATCTACTCTCAGTGTGTTCAGGTGTGACCGGTCTGTTGTCGTCAGTGTCAACAGAACGTGTGAGGAACTGACGGTCGGTCACAGACACACACACACACACACACACACACACACACACACACACACACACACACACACACACACACACACACACACACACACACACACACACACACACACACACACACACACACACACACACACACACACACACACACACACACACACACACACACACACACACACACACACACACACAGACACACTGACACACACACACACAGGAAGTTCACTCTGTTGGAGCTGCGACACGTTCACTGTCACGTTAAAACAGAACAAGTGCTTCATTCTGCTCTCGGCCAATCAGAGGACGGCCTCTCTGCAGGGGGGCGTGTCCTCCCACAGAGGGACAGAGTCACTCAGCTGTTACATAACCGCGCAGTGTGTGTGTGTGTGTGTGTGTGTGTGTGTGTGTGCAAAGAGCCCTTTATTCTCCACACACACACACACACACACACACACACACACACACACACACACACACACACACACACACACAGTCTCACAACAAACTGCAGCTTCAAACTAACTTCATGTTTTCAGTCTGTTTCTAAAAGCAGGTTCAACAAATCCTGAGTTGAACCTGAACTCTGGATCGACTCATCCTGAGTTCAAATAAAACACGATTCACCATGGCAACAACAAGTGAAAAACGCCTCGACCCTCCTCCTTCACCTCAGTGGAGTCAGACATGTTGATGAATACAGAGCCACAAATTAATCGAACAATAATCGATTATTAAATGAATCATCAACTATTTTTATAATCTAATAATCAGTTTGAGTCGTTTTTTTTAAAGAAAAAAAGTCCAAATTCTCTGATTTCAGCTTCTTCAATGTGAATATTTCTGGCTTCATTAGCCGTGTTTCCACTGCAGGAACTTCAGGGTAATTTTACGGGGCCAGCCCCGTTGGTGCGTGTTTCCACTGCAGGAACCTCCCCCACAGGGCCATTTACAGGAACTTTTACGGGGGCCAACGGAGTACCTACTCCAGGGTAGGTACTCCGTTCGGCCCTGAAAAACTCCTGGGTGGGGCTCGAGGTTAACCCGGCGCTGATTGGCTAAAGCTAGAGCAGGCTCTGACGCTACCAGAAAGCACCAAAACAACTGGCATTTTTAAAAGGGGGAGCAGAAGGGGAGCATTAGCCTAGCAGACACCGCTGTAAACAACAAGAAAACAGCAGGAAGATGTACGACAAATGAGCGACGATGAAGTGCAGACATTGATTGCAGTCTATGGCACCGAGGAGATTCAGAGGGGGTTTGAGTCATTGCGGCGAAATGAAAATATCAGCGCACCTCGACACACTGGGGATCCATCACGCCGCAAAACAATGCCGTGAAAAGTTAAAAAAAAAAAAAAAACTCAAGCAGGATTACAATCAGCCGCCATGTGCACAAACACACAAACCAGAAACGCGGCTACCGCCTCAGCTCCTTCCATCCTTCTTCGTCGTTGTTATGATTTTTGTGCATGTGCTTGTGACCTGCCTGGGTGACGTCACGGTCGAAACTGTCGCACAGCGATTAAGCGGCGATCGAAACTCATGACGTCGCCGCGGGGTCCGACCGGGTCCGACTCTGCAGTGGAAACACGACCACCGAGAGGGCCGAGTGAGAGGACGGTTCCTGTAGAAGTTCCTACCCCCTCCCTTTACCAGGAACTCCTGCAGTGGAAACACGGCTTTTGTTCCTTTATGACAATAAACTGAGTCTCTCTTTGGTTTGTGGACAAAACAAGACATTTGAGGACGTCGTCTGGTGGTTTGAGAAACACTGACTGATGTTTTTCACAATTTTTGACCAAAAAACGAATCGATTTATCGTTTAAATAGTCAACAGATTAATTAAAAATGTAAATAATCATTAATTAATGATAACAAAGAATATGAGCACACATTTATAAATAGCTGAGTGTCTTGTGTTGACTTGGGACGTGTTTACAAGTGTTTAATTATTGATGGACCTTTGATGAACTCCTGGAAACACATACACAACGTGCACAGGTTGCCTTGGTAACACGTTTCGCATCACTGACGTTACGGGGGGAAAAAAAGATTGAAAACAAAACAAAGAAATCAGCTGTGAACTGAGCGCACGTCCGCCATGTGAAGGCTGAGAATCTTCACGTATTGTAAATGTAGTTGTATCACATAATTAGTTTTCTTTATATGCGTTTGCTTTGTTTGTTTAGTTGTTTCTGTTTTCTTTTCTTTTCTTTTCCTTTCTCATTTTACTCTATAAGGACCAAACATTTTAATTAGTATTCTTTTTTTAAGCATTTTTTTATAAATTATTGTGATGTTTATATTCCTCTTGTCTCATTCTGTCTCTCCTTTTACACTGTTTCTATTTTGCTGCTGCACAAATGTAAATTTCCTCATTGCTGGACAAATAAAGGAATCTTAACTTAATGTTTATGCAGGGTGTATACAGGAATCTTGAAGTTAATTCTAAAACCTTTTTAAGACTTTTTCAAGACCTTCTCAATATTTTTCAACACCTCACCACCACTTCAAGCTGTAACCATTCACATCAGTGACACTTTTAACTTAACAGTTTTAATTTGTGATAAAGACTATAGACCACTATGAAACAGAATTCAAAATAGGCTAGGATAATAAATAAAAGGCAAAGTTTATCAAAAAAAACAAAAAAAACATTGCTCCACTCTCAAAAAACAGAAACAACAATCTTCTTTTCTTTTTTATGTACTGGTTCATCTTTGTTTTTTAATAAAATTAATAAAATCACTCACTTTCACAATGTTTTTTAGGACTCTAAGTCTTGGACAGCTAATTCAGAAAAAATACCTTCAATATTTAAGACTTTATAAAGTCGTGAAAAGACTTTTTAATACTTTTTAAGGGTCTTAATTTTCCCCAAATTGATTTATCACCTTTTAATACTTTTCAAGACCCCGCGGATACCCTGTTATGGCCTGTATCATCTTTGTCTCTCTGGCGGCCAATAAAAGTTTAAATGAAAATGAAAAAATAAAGAAAAGATTATTGATTATTGACGGAAACATAAAAACCCTGATCAGTGAAGTTAAAACATCTGATCAGGGTCTAAGGATCGTGACGAGCGACTGAGCTTCAGGACCGACTGGTTCTTCCACAGCAGCAGGACTCACCACACCTGCTGAGTGTCGGCCGAGGCTGCAGGTAAAGGTCACACGGAGTCTGTTGTTGCCACGGTAACGACTCTAACTGAGTCGAGTCGAGCTGAACTGAACCAGCTCCGTAGAAAACTAAAAAACCCAAACCCCTTTTGGCTATAATTGGGTGCATTTACATTTTATCTTTTTAAAGTGTTCATTAATGTACACTGTCCCTCTCAAACAAATAAAGGAAAAAGAAAGAAAGAAAAGAAAAAAGTTTTCACGCTGAAGCTGAAGGGAACTCACCTGAAGGGCAGGTAGACGGCGTTAGAGCCGGACGTCAGAGCTCTGTAGGCTTCCTCCGGGGTTTTCTTCAGGTAGATCACCTGACAACACACACACACACACACACACACACACACACACTCAGTCAGAACCTGCCTCATCTCCGTTGTTCATTTTCATTCATTCAATCATTGTTTTAGCTCATTTTTGTTCAAACAGCGGTGAAAGACACGTGTTCTTCACTCGGTGCAGGGAGGAAGAGCAGCGTGACCAACATGAGGTTCTCACATTTTGTTTAAGCAACTATGTTGTTGTTTTTTTGAGTTGGGAGTGAAATGAGTGAACGGAAAATGTAAAATGTTAATAATAAAAAGATAGATATAGATATACTTTATTGTCCCCCTGGGGGGAAATTTGGCTTGGGCACATTTCTAATAAAGTATTTATCTATCTATCTACTTTGTAGTAGTGTAGTAGTGTGCAGTGTATTGCTTTGTTGTGTTTTGTTTTGTATCTACTGTATATTTTTACATTTATCTATTGTACTTGTTTTTATAAGACCAAAATAAACAAACTAGACTAAACTAAGTGTGTCATTTAAAAAAATAAACAGGACACAGGAAGTAGCTAAAGGACTAAATAAACTCTCTTCTTCCTGCTCCTTTTCAACCATGCAGATTGTTGTATTGACCATTCATTCATTCATCTCTCAGGACACGATGTCTCCATGGTAACAAGCTTCTGAACACACATCACAGAGGCGGTGACCTCGCTTCACCCCGGACATGTGACCTGACCTGACTGCTGTAACCTGATTGGCTGAGCAGGAACAGGAAGTGCGGTACTCACGGCGTATCCTCCGATCAGCACGGCGGCGTTGGATCTCCTCCTCTGGTCGAAGCTGGTGTAGTGGACGATCCGCTTCCTGGTCAGCGTGAAAGACTGAAGAGGAGGAGGAGAGGAAGGAGAAGGAGAAGAAGGTGAGCTGTGATTGGACAACGGCTCTGTTAAAGGGATAGTTCACTGCATTTTGTGTTTCATTGTCCGTTATATGACGAAGCCAGAACAGGCAGTTTTTGTTTCAGAAAATGCAAAATGTGAAACCTGAGTTGTTTTGGGTTGATGATGATGATGAGGTAAAGTTGGAATGGTTCTTCAGAAAATAAGTCTTTACTAGAGCTACTTTCATAAAAAGTGCCTGGTCAAAAAGAAAAAGTGAATTATTTATGTGAATTCCATGTGGTTTCTGTTTTTGTTTGGTTTTGTCTGTGCTCTGATGATTTTGTTTGGTGTCTAAATATGATGGGCGCCTTAATTGGTGCACGACACGTAAATAAATATAAATTCATTCATTCATTCATTCACCCAAAATTCAAATTTCACTCATTATCTCCTCCCCCTCATGTGGACTAAGGGCTGGGAGGAGTTTCAGAGTCCTCCGTGGCTTCTCTGAGTTACAGGGGGGCTCTGTGCAGCACTGCATGTCCATCCACATCCAAATACCTCCATAGTGCTCGTCTGTAATGTCCCTCTTGTATTGAAGCCCCGACATGAGAAATTGTTCCGAAAAAAATTAAATAAGTCTATATTTCAAGCTTGTTTGTAGCAGAAGCTCCCAGTGTCTCGGTTCACTGCTCTTCCTGTGTCAGTGCAAATCACGCGAGATTTGCACTGACACAGGAACAATTTCTCATGTCGAGGCTTCAATACAAGAGGGACATTACATACGAGCAGCATGGAGGTATTTGGATTAAAATTAAAAATTGATTGCAATATATAAGTTGCGTGTTAGGCTTGTTTGTAGTTGAAAATTCAATGAAGCACAATTAAGTGTCGCAGGAGCATTTTATTGAGCATTTGCGGTAGCGAGGGCTCGACCATAACATTTTTCCCAAGGAGCACGCGCCTAAAGTGAACTATTTGGGGGCACAAAAAGAAATTGGGGAGCGAAATGAAAAATGTTTATGGAACATATTATTTATTTAATTCACTGGCAACCAACAGGCAGATGGCTTTAAGCCTTGAATAATGTTAAAGCAGATATCAGCTTCACGGCCGTTTCGGCTAATGCTGCGTTCAAGGCAGGCTTTTGAAACCGTAGGTTACAGCTTCAAGTCACAACTACGACTTGGTAGCGTTCCAGGTAACCCGTAGCTCGTGTTTTTACCATCCTGTTGTCTGTGAAAGTTCCCTATAACGGCCACTCGTAACTTCCGACCCGTGAACTCGTACCAGATCGAACTGGTATGACTTCACAGGAAGGAAAAACACAAAGTACGAGTTTCTTTGAACGCACCATGAGTTAGCAGCCCCCGCCCTTGTCAGGCATCAATTGGTCCTCGTGCTACGTCACCACATTCACGCGCATCCCTTGGCTGCACACACAGCCCTTCATGCCGTTCTCTCTCCTCATTGGATAACACTTGTATCCCACAAGGAAAATTTTCTCCTCGGGTTACAGCAGAGCAGAGTGACGGAGAGACTCGTGTTTAGGCTGAAATACTTCATGTAAGTGATTGCTGACGGAAAATAGGACTATTTAGGACTTATATTAACAAAAACATTCCACTGATATCTGCTTTAAGGGTCAAACGTTGGAGAACAGTAAAAACACCAACACTTCACCTTCTAATGTGACCCAGAATAGACAAACATGGAAATATTTCAACTTCTTTAATCAACAGACACGAGCCACAACCTGTTCTGTATTAATTTATGACCAACACAATATTTGACACATGAAGTAAATACATTGGCCTTTGGTCAGCCCTATATATTATGGTATTAAACTACATCTTTTTATTTAACTAGGCTAGTTAAATCACAGTAGCTTACTGATGTGTTGAACTTACAGGCTTGTTACTAAGTTAATTATCATGATAAATAAAACTCAACCTGTCACACAGCTCCATGTCGTCTCTGTGTGGCGTTCAGGGACAGTCAGGACAGTCTGAGGACAGACAGCTCTGAGGTTGAAGTTTATATTAATGCACCGTGACACTGTGGCAGGTCTCTGTACGTCTTCACCACACAGACCTGCCAACCTTGAAATATTTTTATGAGTACTACAGAAGGGGTGAAAAAGTCACCAAAAATTTGTGATTTTAACACATAAATGTACTCTGAGAAGAACATGAAGGGATCATTTGTTTCAGATATTAAATTTTTTTTTTTAAAAAAGCACATAGAGTACTGACTGAGGTTCCTATCGTAAGGCAACAAGGCAAGAGTGGCTGGAGTGAATGAAACTTAAACTGAACTCAGTGGACAGCAAAAACAAATGTCATATCTTACGCTCGGACCGCGGCCACTCGGACCGACGTCAACAACGGCTGGAGACAATGTTCCCTCTAATTTTCAAAACTCCTGGGCAGAAATTCAACTCTATTTTGACAACATTACCTAGGCTGCTCCATATCTAGGTCAGTTACAGTTAATGATAACAAAATACAATATTGTTTTGGCAAAATAGATTTAGCATTTATTGCCATATGAACAATATGAAAAAAATAACGAAAGCGTTTTGGAGTTGTTGGATTGTGTATTTGATGAGGGAAACCAAGAAATTCCTTTAGCCTCCGTAGCGTAGCTCTGAGCAGCTCACGGCTCTGCTCCGCCGTTCTAAAAACAGCTTGCACCGACAATTAAAGGTAACAAACCTACTGCTATGGCTATAGGGATTATGGCAATGGGCCAATTTGCCAAAATGTTGAACTATCCCTTTAAGGATCCGCGGATACCCTGAGAGAAGGCACGGAGGACTCTGAAACTTCTCCCAGCCCTTAGTCGGCACGAGGGCGAGTAGATAATGAGTGACATTTGAATTGGACATTTGGGTGAACTATCCCTTTAATCAAAGCAGCAGCAGCAGCAGCAGCAGCACAGAGGTCACATGACGACCAGAACATCTCGCGTCCTGCTGCTGCTTCTCACACTGACCTGAGACCAGCTTCACTCCTTATATTGATCATTAACCGTCGCCAATAATAATAATATTATCGTTACCAAGGAGACGATGTTATGTTAATCTAAACAAATAAAGCGTGATCCGTCCTCCTGTGAGTTGAGTCGTGTCTCAGGTTTGTCGACCCGGTCAGGTGAATAAAGGTGAAGACAGATGAACCAACTGTCAACTGAACTGAACTGAAAGGAATGCCGTCACCGTGGCAACGCAGGACACAAACACGACACACGGTGTGATTTATGAGACGGCCACGCCCCCCCCCCCCTCGCCTTCTTCAGTAGTGTAAATCCCCAGCGGCACCTGAAGGCAGCAGCAGCAGCAGCAGCAGGATGAAGGCAGCGTTCACCTGCTTCAATCTGATGTTGCGCAACAACTCTGCCGTATCTATCTGCCCTGTTGCATTCTGGGGATTCCTGGCGAGGGCGAGTCGTCGGCAGGTGAAACTTACCTTGAGCTTCTTGTTGAGTTTGCAGCAGTATCGGTACAACATGGCCAGGTTCAGAGGCCCGAAGTCTGCGTAGAAACTGACACACAGAGACAAATCAAATCAATCAATCAATCAATCAATCAATCAATCACCAAACCTGACGAGCTTCCACTTCCTGTCTGTTCACTAATCGGTTCAAGTATCGGTACCAAAATAAAAGCACTTGTAGAAAACCTTAAACCCTGAACTCCGTTAGAGGCTTTATCACTTCTGGTTCCCTCAAACCTCAAATTAGGTCTGTGGTTAAAGGGATAGTTCAACATTTTTGGCAAATTGGCCCATTGCTATAATCCCTATAGTCATAGCAGTAGGTTCGTTACCTTTAATTGTCGGTGCAAGCTGTTTTTAGAACGGCGGAGCAGAGCCGTTTCCCTCATCAAACTCATCAAATACACAATCCAACAACTCCACAACGCTCTGGTGGACAAGTTGTGACCTGCACATTCACCACGCTATGAGATAATAACACAACGTTACCACACAGAGTTGTTTTAGAGGGAAATTCAGAGACTGTTGCTGAAAAACTGTCCCTGAAGGCAACGTGCATCAGCTGTTTTGCATGAATTTCCCTCTAAAACAACTCTGTGTGGTAACGTTGTGTTATTATCTCATAGCGTGGTGAATGTGCAGGTCACAACTTGTCCACCAGAGCGTTGTGGAGTTGTTAGATTGTGTATTTGATGAGGGAAACGTCTCTGCTCCACCGTTCTATATGTAAATACGTATATACACCCCAGAGCATGATGGGAGCTGAGGGTTTAAAAACAACTGATAAAAGTCTGACAGTCCATCAGCCGATCACAGCGGCGCCGTCACCGTCACACGATGGACTCACTTCTCGTACAGGAACTCCTCGTCGGTGCAGAAGTAGTGAGTGTTGGCCGTGCTCTTGGGTTTACTGCGCAGCGTGGCGAAGTACAGGCGGTCTGATGGAGACAGAGGGAGAGGGAGGGAGAGACAATAACGTCAGATCAATTATCAATAATCAAAGAAAACATCTTCGACAATCAATATGGTACAATACGATACCAAACCATACGGTACAATACAATACGGTAAGATACAATACGTTACAATACGATACCATACGACACAGAATTTAAAAGCCTGATGTCTGTAGCTACTAAAGAGTTTCTATATTTCTCCATCCTGCAGCGAAGAGAGAGGAGTCGTCCAACACCACCTTTTATTTTATTATTCTTGGTCCGTCAAGGTGTTATTATGAAGTGGATGATCTGAGCTGTTCAAAACGACCTCCAACATCTCCAGTGTTCATCTCTCCACCACCTCCCCCAGTGAGTCCATCAGGGAAACATGACTGAAGTCTCCTGATGTCATTAAAAGTGCCTCAAGATGTTTAGTAGTCGACAAAATACAACAAAAATGAAGCAACGGTTGAGTAAAAACTCAAAGCTCCAAGACTTTGCTGCAACCAGCTGAAGCACATATTTCTAGAAAATTAAAAACAAACAGAAAAAAAGACTAAAATGTCCTCATCTCTAGAATTTGAATTTATAAAACTGTCACTCAGCCATTTATTTGAGGGCCTTTTGCATAACTACCGGTTTTTCTTTGTGTCCAAAACAGTCAATATCCCTGTTTAAAGGTGATGTGAGGGTCTAATGTTGTAATGATGCTGGGTAAAGCCCTTTAAAACAAACTGGAAAAATGGGATATACAAATAAAATGGCCTTGCCTAGAAGAATAAATATAAAAGCAAATCCAACATTCATATGAAAAAAGTTGTGGTGACAGTAAAGTTTTTATATCAGCTCCTAATTAAACTCGGATCTTTTCACTTCAATGTTTTTTAATCTTGAATAATAAACTCTTTATCTCAAATAAAACTTTTGTTTGGCCTTCTTTAACTACTGGTCTTTGTGTCCAAAAAAAGAATAAAAAGTCAATATATCAATGTATTTTCTTGGGAGTTTTTCCTCAGGTGATGTGAGGGTCTAATGTTGTTATGATGCTAGGTAAAGTCATTGGACTATACAAATGAAATGGCCTTGCCTAGAATGGATATAAAAGCAAATCCAACATTCATAGGAAAAAGTTGAATATTTCAGTAATGTGCGGTGACAATAACGTTTTTAAATCAGAGAGGAGTCGTCCAACCACCTTTTATTTTTATTATTCTTGGTCCATCAAGGTGTTATTATGAAGTGGATGATCTGAGTTGTTCAGAACGACCTCCAACATCTCCAGTGTTCATCTCTCCACCACCTCCCCCAGTGAGTCCATCAGGGAAACATGTCTGAAGTCTCCTGATGTCATTAAAAAACTGCCTCAGGATGTTTAGTAGTCGACAAAATACCACAAAAAATGAAGCAAAGGTTGAGTAAAAACTCAAAGCTCCAAGACTTTGCTGCAACCAGCTGAAGCACATGCTCTAGAAAATTAAAAACAAACAGAAAAAAAGACTAAAATGTCCTCATCTCTAGAATTTGAATTTATAAAACTGTCACTCCGCCATTTATTTGAGGGCCTTTTGCATAACTACCGGTTTTTCTTTGTGTCCAAAACAGTCAATATATCCCTGTTTAAAGGTGATGTGAGGGTCTAATGTTGTAATGATGCTGGGTAAAGCCCTTTAAAACAAACTGGAAAAATGGGATATACAAATAAAATGGCCTTGCCTAGAAGAATAAATATAAAAGCAAATCCAACATTCATATGAAAAAAGTTGTGGTGACAGTAAAGTTTTTATATCAGCTCCTAATTAAACTCGGATCTTTTCACTTCAATGTTTTTTAATCTTGAATAATAAACTCTTTATCTCAAATAAAACTTTTGTTTGGCCTTATTTAACTACTGGTCTTTGTGTCCAAAAAAAGAATAAAAAGTCAATATATCAATGTATTTTCTTGGGAGTTTTTCCTCGGGTGATGTGAGGGTCTAATGTTGTTCTGATGCTGTGTAAAGTCATTGGACTATACAAATGAAATGGCCTTGCCTAGAATGGATATAAAAGCAAATCCAACATTCATAAGAAGTTAAATTTCAGTAATGAGTGGTGACAATAAAGTTTTTAAATCAGCTTCTTATTAAACTCTGATCTGTTCACTTTAATGTTTTTTAATCTTGAATAATAAACTCTTTATCTCAAATAAAGCTTTTGTTTTTAATTGAACTCCTTCACTTCCTTTTATCTATTGAACTATTTATTCTTATCAAACTCTCTTTTACCTTTGATAAACTCTCTTCTGACTCATTCCTTTATCTCAGTTTGACTCAGTTTCAACTTTATTCAACTTTCACTGAACTTGTCCCAGCCAGTTTGTGTTTCTTGTTTTGTTTTGTTTTGTTTTTACCTCTGATGAGCTCTGCAGCCCCCGCGGGCTCCGGGTCCTGGTCCTGGTCCTCACTCATCCTGAACAGGGCCGAGAGGACCGGGGAGTGGCGGACTGCCTCCCCGGCCATGGAGCCCCTCCGCCCGGCCACGCCCCCTCCCCCTACCCCCTCTCTCCTCCTCCTCCTCCTTCTTCTTCCTCCACAGCCTCAGAAACTTCCCCAACTGCTAACAGCTAGCGGCTAGCAGCAGTTAGCAGCCGAGCACGGACTGGTTTGTTTTATAAAAAGTTTTAAACTTTTCTCCTCAGTTTCCCATCAGTCCCTGCGGCTCTTCTCCTCCCGCCGCGGAGGAACCGTCTCTACTCCACCGGCCCCGGTCGCTGTTTCCTTTTCCGTTGTTGTTTTTATCCGGTAAATCCTCCCGGGTTAGCATGTTAGCATGTTAGCCTGTTAGCTCAGCGACGCTCCGCCAGAGAGTCTGAAACTCTGATTGACCGAATCCCTCTCTAAGACACGTTACCATAACAACGGAAGCCACTCCCCCCCTCAGCAACCACAGCCAATCAGCGGCCGCAGCGGCCCCGTGCTGCCTTCGCGGTCAGCAGGGGAAAATTGGACAGATGAGATTTACAGGAGTTTCTTCCTGATGCTTCAGGTTTAATCGCTGTTTTTTTTTAAATTCGTCTTTATATCGTTTTAATCTTTGATTGTTTAAAAAAATCTCAACATATAAACACAGTTTTTTATTTATTTACTTATTTTTCTATTTTTAGTGTCTTAGTGTTTTTCTGTGATGAAGGTCAGAATAAGAAAAGTTTTTATTGCCAAGAGCACAAGGAATTTGATGTGGCGTCAGGTGCAAACACAAAAGGTACAAAAAAAAAAGTAAAAAGTAGCGATAAAATAAAATAGAATAAGATAAAATAGAATAAATTAAAAAATATTCTAGTGCAAAAAATCTGTATCATATACAATACAACTGATGAAGATGATGAGGAAAATTTTACTAAATTTCTTTTGCACGACACAGACCGGCTGAATCTGGAGAGGCCCAGTTGTTCAAAGGTAATCTGATCAGATTTTGGATAATGGGTTGGATCAAACATTATTCAAAACAAAAGCCAGATTCTGAGATCAGATCAGATCAGATCACGTGATCCAGTTTTAGTTTTAATCTGGATCAAACCCTCAGTAGTTTGGTGGATTCGGGAACAAAATGTTCATTTAAATTGAATTCAAAACTGGTCTAACAAACAACATTTATAATGTAGGATATGTAACAGCCAGACTAGATCACTTCTGGCTGTTTAAAAGACATTCAAGGAACAAAACACAGCACAGAAAACAACACAAACATCCCATAATTCAGATCAATCCCCTCTGGGTGACCTCATGCTGCTGTTCTACCTCTTGTTTACAGACCGATCAGCCTTCAGTCTGATACAGTCACATTTAAAACGCTCATTAGTATCTGGATTTGGTGATCTAGAAAAGTCTGTATCAGCATCAGACTGATCCAATCCAACTGGGATAAAAGTAGAGATGGATTATTGATTATTGATTATTGATAATGGACCAGTCTGGACCTGTCCCTGGGTGAGGGATCCCTCCTCTGTTGCTCACCCTGAGGTTTCTCCAATTTTTCCCTGTTAAAAGGGTTTTCCATGGAGTTTTTCCTCAGTGGATGTGAGGGTCTAAGGACAGAGGATGTTGTCATGATGCCATGTAAAGACCTTTGAGACAAACTGTTTGTAAAAATACGGGCTATACAAATAAAATTGCCTTGCCTTGATAATTGATCCTGGATGGAAAAACAAAGGATTTCACAATCCGGATCAATTTAATCCAGATTAAACCCTTTAAACAACTGGGCCCTGCTGGTGATCTGTGTTTGGGAGCAGCCAGGTGGAGTGGTCTCACCTGATTGGCCGATTCCAGCTCTGCAGACTCAGCACCAGACTGCAGCAGCTTCATCCAGAAGCTTTAGATCAGAGGTGTCAAACTCATTTTAGTTCAGGGGCCAAATTAAGTGCAATTTGATCTCAAGTGGGCCAGAATAACAGCTTAATATCCTATAAATAATAATAACTCTAAACTTCTCTCTTTGTTTTAGTGCAAAGAAGCGCATTATTAAGATGTTTACATTAAGGAACTATCCTATTACAAAACATATTATGACCAACCTGAAATTTCTTGAGATAAATACATGCAATTTCAACAACATAATGCCTCTTCTGTCTTCTATGTCATTTTTACTAGGGATGTCCCGATCCGATCACGTGATCGGAAATCGGGGCCGATCACGTGGTTTCAGACTCGATCGGAATCGGACGTTACATCCCGATCAGGAATCGGATATATTACATATCTACATGTCAGGGTTTTCCTATCTGTCTAAAGCGAAGACGGGCCGCAAGGGGGGGCGTATTATTGTGAGATTGTGATATTGTTACATCCCTAGTAGAGCACAAAGAACAGAAAAATAGTGGGATGATACAGTTGATCTACATTAAAAACTTTACTGCATTGCCAAAGTATCGGATCGGGACTCGGTATCGGCAGATACTCAAAATCAAATGACTCGGACTCGGACTCGGGGGCAAAAAAATGTGATCGGGACATCCCTAATTTTTACATCTGGTAAATTCATCCCGCGGGCCAGATTGGACCCTCTGGTGGGCCGATTTTGGCCCCCGGGCCACATGTTTGACACCCATGCTTTAGATGCTGTCAGCTGACCCCCAGACTCACCTGCAACCAGAGAGATCCACACACGGTTTGGTCCTGGTCCTGGTCCCGGTCCTAATCCTGGTCCTAATCCTGGTCCTGGTCCTGGCCTTGGCCCCAGACCTAGTCCCAGTCCTGGTCCTGGTCCTGGTCCTGGTTGGAGGATGCGAGGGCCGTCCTGGTGCGTCCTAGTCCGTGCATCTGCCATGCTGCAGGACAGATGGACGGACGGCGAGCAGCAGCAGCAGCAGACTGAGACTGAGAGGACCGAGCCAGTCTGGCTGTTGGACCCGGATCAGAGCCTCGGAGGATCAGAGGTGTCAGGTGACCCGGATCTCGGGTTTCTGCTGGTTCCAGAGGGGACAGAGGTGTGAGTTTACAGCCGCCTCGGGTTTCAACACACATTCAGCTCCGTGTGACGACGACTTCCTGCTGTACACACTGTACATCCACACACTGACCTGCTGCAGGTGAGACAACCAGGTCACAGGGACAACAACACACACACACACACACACACACACACACACGGATGATGATGACGTCATGGAAACAAGACAAAGGGGGACACACACACACACACAGAGAGGAAGTGCAGGTTCTGGTCCAGTCCACCTGTCTTCATCCTGCAGAACTACACTACCCAGAATGCAACACTGACTCCAGACAAACAAACAAATACAGGTCAGGTGAAACGATGAGTGATGCTGCCTTCAGGTGCTGTGGTACAGATCGTATTTTCCATTTGTGATTTACCAGTTCATGTGCTCTTGTTGTTGTACAGAGAAAATAAAGATGGTGGACACACAGATTCAGACTTGTTACTTGATATATACACGTGCGGCATCTACGTGTAGCCTATATATCTATGAATAATAAAATATTAAATCATAATAAATAAAATAAATATTAATATTCATGGAGATTTAGCACTGGCTATTTGGCTATAGCTGTTTTAAAGCGTTTTTTACTGTACATGCACGCATACATAGAGTGAATAGCTGCTAACTGTTTTCTAAAGGCTTGCCTTGCTTAATCTTGCGTTGCTCGCCGCCATGTTGAAAAGGTCAAAGGTTATTCTCATCTCGGCAGCTCGGGCATCAAAAGATTCTACGAGTTGCCCAGTGGAAAATACCACATGAGAGGGTGTTCATGTGCACTTTTCACGTCGTCTTTTGGTATTTACCATAATTACCATAGCACATGAAAGCACCATTAAACCTGAGACTTTAAGAAATCCAGGATAAGTGTGAAAGCCAGGTTTGAATCCTGGATTAGTCACCTACACGTCTGTTAATCCAGGACGACTGAGCGCCGGGATTCAGATCTCAGATCAGTCGTCCACCACCGGATTCTCTGGGACGGTTTTATTTATTTCAGATTTATTTTGCATAAACCAAATTAAATCATCTCAGTTTAACCAGACCCATTATGTAATTTTATAGAATTTATATATATATTATATATTTATATTCATATTAGTTGCCACAGGTGAATAATATTGAAAAAAAAAATCTAAATTCAGAAGAATCAAACAAAAAATAAACATTGCAGTAACAATTTAAGGTTAATAATGAGTCACTGAGTGGCTTGTTGAGATCACTGCACTGGCTTCCAGTTTCTCACAGAATTGATTTCAAAATACTGCTGATGGTTTACAAAGCATTAAATGGTTTAGGGCCAAAATACATCTCTGACCTCCTGCTCAACTATGAGCCGCCCAGACCTCTCAGATAATCTGGTACTGGTCTTCTATCTGCACCTAGAGTCAGAGGTAAACAAGGTGAGGCAGCATTTAGTTTCTATGCACCCACTATCTGGAACAAACTCCCAGAAACCTGCAGGTCTGCCAGAACCCTCAGTGCTTTTAAATCAACATTGAAGACTTTCATGTTTGCTGACGCCTTTCATTAACTGCACTGTAACATTATTCTATTATTTTATATCATTTTTTACCATGTTTTTGTTGTTCTGTCTCCCTTTCTGTTTTACTTCTTTGTATACCTGTTTGAATTCTTTCTCTTGTCTGTTTTTAAATAATGTTTGCTTTTTATGTTCTTATTTTGCTAATATGTAAAGCACCTTGAGTTGTCTTGTTGCGGAAATGTGCTATACAAATAAACTTGCCTTGCCTTGTTGATGATCCGACAGATGAGGAGGAGAAAAGAGAGAGAAGTTTCCTGCTCATGTTTTATTATTGTCTCAACTGAGTGGTGATGTAGTTGTTGAGTTTGAACACAAGGTGGAGCAGCAGCACAGACAGAAAACACACCGATAACAAAGATACAAGACTTCAAGTTTAATCTGGATCAAAATGATCTGGATTTTGTTTTTCCATCCAGGATCAATAAAAAATAATCCATCTTTACTTTTTATCCCAGTTGTTCAAAGCTCAGTTTGATTGGATCAGTCTGATCCAGATAGAAACTTTTCTAGATCAACAACAAATCCAGATAATGAGTTTTAAATGTGACTGTATCAGACTGAAGGCTGAAACAACACATTTATTTAAAAACGGGCTGTTTGTGCTGTTTTCTGTTTCTTCAATGTCTTTTAATAAACACTTGTGACTCATTGAGTGACAGTATGAATGTTGTGGTTTCTAACTTTATCTATGTGTGTTCAATAATGGCTGCTGTAATGAAGTAATTTCCTGAGAAGGATTAAATAAACAATTCACTAAACTTAAACAAATAAAAAAGCAAATAGCTATATAGTAATTCATTGATGTGAAAAATAAGAAATTTACTCTTACTCTTACTTTTACTTAAAGTAAATTTAAAAGCATGTACTTTTGGATACTTAAGTACCTTTAAAAAGCAGTAACATGTCGACTGAGCTACTTTTACTTGTAACGGGGTCGAGTACCTACTCTGTCCATCTCTGCTCATTTGTAGAATAATCAAAAGTAAAAACTAACAGTAAACTTCATTGTTATACTGGTTTAAAATCCAGCTGCAAAGTATAAATGTGTCTATATATACTATATATTACATTATAAATGTTGTGCCCATTTGAATTTAAATCCCATTTAGTTCCTGAATCCACCAAACTGCTGGATCAGAATAATCCTGATGTTCTGGATCAAAGTTTTCCCCTGCTTGGGAAAGCTTTTATTTTAAAAAAAAATCAAGGAGAGCTTAATTTGAGATACTTTATATCATTTATTAAACATCATTTTTTACTAACAAAGATATTGCCAAAAAACAAGAAAAATAGTGCAGAGAGAAAAAGATGGGAAATCCTCGCAATAACAAAAACTTGGGATGGAGATACAATAGGCTATAGTTTGTTATGTATGTTTTGGTTTTTGGGATTGTTGTTGAAATTAATGAGAAAGAAAGAAAGAAAGAATGAAAGAAAGAAAGAAAGAAAGAAAGAAAGAAAGAAAGAAGTTATTTTCTCGAGAGGTTGCGGGTTAAGACGGCAGCTGCAGATGCTTTGTGCTGCCACTACAGTCAGAGTGAGAGAGAGCAGATGGTCTTTAAACTGCGACACAGTGATGCTGCGTTCACTGCATCTGGGAAAAATGGGCGTTTGTGGTTTTGTTTGGCCACTCTGTAATTTCCCATCCACGTCCTTGCCAGTGAACGCAGCACAGGGAGTTGTTTTCCTAAGTATTAGGTTTGTTTTTGTTTGATCTTGTTGATTTCACACAGTTATATTCCACACACACACAAAAAAAACAGTCGTGAACTCATGAGCATTGGAAAGACTTTTATTTATTTATTACAGTATTTAAGGAAACACCCTGAGAGACAGAAGCTAAGAGGGTCGGCCATGACGGGAGCAGCTACTGAGTCCAGTACACAGACTGTGAGTGAGTGTTTGTGTGTGTGTGTGTGTGTGTGTGTGTGTGTGTGTGTGTGTGTGTGTGTGTGTGTGTGTTGGTGTGTTGGTGTGTGTGTGTGAGAGTGTGTAAGTGTGTGTGTGTGTTGGGGTGTGTGTGTGGCTACAGGTTGAGGTTGGTGGCTCCTGATCCTTGACACTCGATGATGTAGTTGACGTTACTGCTCAGCTCGTCCTCGCACTTTGTTATTGAGAATTTAGCCTGAAAAAAACAGAAAAAAAAACAAGTGTGAAAAACGTCCGAGAGGTCAGTGAACGCATCACACAGTCCTGATGGATGGATGAATGGATGAGAAGGTGGATGGATGAATGGATGGATGAATGGATGGATGGATGGATAGATGAGTGGATGGATGGATGAGTAGATGGAAGGATGAGTGGATGGATGGATGAGTGGATGGATGAGTGGGTGAGTTGATGCATGAATGAATGGATGGATGGATAAGTGGATGGATGGATGAGTGGATGAGTGGATGGATGGATGAATTAGTGGATGGATGGATAGATAAGTGGAGGTGTAGATGGGTGGATTAATGGATGGATGAATGGATGAGTGGATGAATTAGTGGATGGATGGATGAATGGACGGATAAGTGGATGGATGGATAGATGAATGGATGGATTAGTAAATGGATGGATGAGTAGGTAGATGGATGGATGAATAGACAGATGGATGAGTGGATGAATGGATGGATGAGTAGATGGATAGATGGATGGATGATGAATGAATGGATGGATTAGTAAATGGATGGGTGGATGGATGGATGGATGAGTTGATGAATAGATGGATGGATAAATAAGTGGATGGATGAATGGATGTATGGATTAGTAAATGGATGGATGAGTGGATAGATGGATGGATTAATGAATGGATGGATGAATAGATGAAAGGATGAGTGGATGAATAGATGGATGGTTGGATCAGTAGATGGATGGATGAATAGATGAGTAGATGAATGGATGAGTAGATGAATGGATGAGTAGATGAATGGATGAATGAATGAAGCAGTGAGTGTTGTCTGACCTGAGTGAGCTGCTCTGCGATGTGAATGGCCGTCTGCGTGTGCAGCGTCACCGCTCCTGTTCGAATCCGAGACGTTCCCTTCGCCAGCGCCATGAAGATGATGAGCTGAGGGAGGGACAGGAAACAGGAAGTCAGTGAGTGATGTCACAGTGCGATGTCACACAGTGATGTCAGAGTGATGTCAGAGTGATGTCATGGTGATGTCAGAGTGATGTCACACAGTGATGTCACGGTGATGTCAGAGTGATGTCAGCAGCTCGTGGTCTCACCTGGTCCTGCAGGAACTCGTCCACGCAGCCGTTGTGTCGGATGTTTCTCAGCAACATCTCAGCAGCTTCTATTCCAATTTTGTCTACATACACACCTGTAACACACACACACACAGGTGAGTGCACATGTACACACACACACTAGGGATGTGGAGATTCACCGTTAAAATTCATGGTTGAATTTGCGATGCATCTCTCTAGCCTTCTACATCGGCAAATTCCAAGGTTAAATCGATCGTTTCATTTTCCGAGGCAACCTGAATGCACCACCACGCTAGTTAGCATCCGGGACAGAGCTAACAGGGCTAGAGCTCTGCAGAAAACACAGACTCTCCACCCAGAAATGTCCCGTGCACAACAAAACATCTGTGACTTGTCTCTTTTAAGTTGTGTTGTGAAGGACTTTATAAACTAGTGTTTTTAAAAGGTGCTATATAGGTTAAATAAAGTTATTATTATTAATACAAAGCCAAAATGCAGACTTACCACCACACAGGACTAGAAGCCCATAGGTGATGATTAAGTTGGATTTCATTTGTATAAGTCTAGAATTTATTTCACTTTACCTTTCAAATAGGATTTATTGGTTTGCCCCATAAAAATTAACCAAATATAGGCAACATCCCTCAAATTGATACAGAGAGTAAAGCAGAAGTGGTATTGAGGTAAGAAACTCTAGTATCACAACTGTATCAAACATCATATTGAACCAAATCTCTTTGTAATTATGTCATATCGTTATCAAATCATTTTTGAATCGTATCGCATCGTATCGACAGGAGCTTCAGTGTATTGTTAATGTATCGTATCGGTGGCAGCGTATCGAATCGGCTTCAGTGGTGGAGATATACAACCCTAATACACACACACACACGTGCAGATCATTGTGACATCATTCCCGTGTCGTCTCACCTTTCTTCCCCAGAGCTGAACCAGCGAACAGACAACCTGTCGACGACTCAGCGATGATTCTGAAACACAAGAATTTTTTGTTTTAGTTTTAGCGACTGTACTGTAATGAAACTGTAATTTCCCGCTCCGCGTCCTCGCCAGCGAACGCAGCGTAGCCCCGCCCCCAGTGACGTCATCACTCACATGATGCCGTTGCCGCTGCCGTACGCCTTCTCCTTCTCCTGCAGCGCCTGGATGTTGATGTACAGCTCTTTGATTTCCTTCCTGATGGTTCTGACGGCGGCGGCGGACATGTCCTTCGCCAACTACACACACACACACACACACACACACACACACACACACAGTTAGTCAACAACAACGCCGGCGTGTAGCTGTTTAAAGGTACATTGTGTAGGAATTCCTCCCATCTAGCGTTGTGGTTGTATAGACCGAATCGCCTTGTTGTTTACATTCTACTTCCGGGTAGAAAACCAGCACGTAATTTGAATGAGAACAATAGTAATGAACGAGAGTTTAGCTATATATCATATTTTTCACACCCTATCACCGTTTAGACAAATCTGAAATGATTGAAGAAACATTACTATTTCTGTGTGTGTGTTTTGTGTTGCTATGTGTTTTATTTATTCAGTTTGGGGGAATCACGGTGTCTAGAAAGCATCAGTAGCTCAGCTGACAGGGACAGCTAACGGTAGCTAAGCTAACGGCGGTAGCTAAGCTAACAGCGGGAGCTAAGCTATTAAAACCCTCCCGTTGTGGGACACGACATGAAACTACTCCAGTTAGCTCAGTCATGTTGGAACTCAGATATCCGCTGGAGAAAATATTTTTTCATGGAGCGTTTATTGAGTCACTGAGTTATTAAAGTTAAACAGGTAGCTAACCGTTAGCCCGGCTAATCTATGACAACCATGACTAATTACAAAAATGTGCACACATAAATAGTAATGTTTGTCCAATCATTGGTTTTATAAACTTTACAAACATCAGATTAGTCTAAACGGCGATATAGTGACATGAGAAATTAGATATAGAGAAACTCTCGTCCGTCACTATTGTTCGAATGCTGGTTTTCTACCCGGAAGTAGTTGTAAACAACAACAAGATTCGTCCTAAATCACAAGCAACTCAATCGTATTTTTCATGCTGCATTCACCTGAAATTGGGCAGACAGCAGGCGGACAACAGACTTTTGAACAAAATAATCGATTTTCGTGAATGGATGGAACAGGAGAAGTTACACAATGTCCCTTTAAGTACACAGTGAGTGATGTCTGTCGCTATGGTAACTGTACTTTGTAAGGCAGGACGCCGGCGACGAACGCTCGGCCGTGGATCTTGGTGATGTTTCCTCTCTCCGTCATGACGACCGGCTGCAGCTCCTTCACCGGGTTCACCGTCACCAAGACCTCACCGCCGCCTTTAGGGTAGTAACCCCTGACACACACACACACACACAGTGAGACACACACACAAGTTACATGTACGATTCGATTTGGGAGGTGGGGGCACATCCTGACAGCTGAGAATATCACTGTCAGGTATTGTTCCCTCCGCTACTAAATATGAAAATCACAGGTCATGTCTGTTCTGATGATACAAGTCAGCGCACCTGAAATGTGTTTCTCTTCTATAAAACACATTCTACGATGATAGAATTTGTAATTTATGTGACATCCAAGAGCTCTTTGCATATATTATCTCACTATTTTGTATTTTATTATGAACTATTCAATATTTATTCAATTCCTTAAAGCTTCGCTGACTTATTTTATCTTTTTGACAATTTGACTTTTTTTTATTGATGCACTGTTCCTCTTTAAAGTGTTTTTGAATACAGTGTTGCCAGGTCTGACGTCAAAACCCTGAAGTTCATCACGGCGCTGGTTCCAGGAAAAGAAAGTGAATGGGATTTCTGCATTGTGTTTTGGATGATGTCAGAAAATCAGCTCTGCGACTAAAACACAAGTTTCTGATCCTTCCAAGTTTAGTTCAGTGAGATAATCTTCACATATGAACGCCTTTTCTACCGTATCTGAAGCTTAATGCAACATCCAGAAGTAAAAAGTTAACGTTAGGCTTTAACGGACTACTACACGTCACCACCACTAAGCTTTCCACTGGTTTCAGCTGCTTTTTGTTAAAAACATTGTCTAATGGGGAAATGGGACTGTTTTGACTTGTTGAAGAGCCATAAATAACATCAGAGAACCTCCATAAGACACTCTGGTCTGTTGTGGGGGGGCGTTTAATGTCCCCCACAGGGTTTGTAGTCGTAGTCGTATGGAGCAACTTGTTACCAACCGCCTTTTTGACCACACGTCAAAGCTTCAACATTCACCAGTAGGGTATTTATTACTGACCTGTTTTATGTCCTACAACTAAACCTGAAACTCTCTGAAGCTTTTGTTGACCACATGCACTAACATAAAAATGAAGTGAAATCTGAATCTGAAATGTCTGTCTGTATATGGCTACAGCTCACATGTGACCCTAGTAAGGATAAGCGGTATAAAAAATGAATGAATCTGAACTCTCCTCCTTTCAAACGGGGGGTTTGTGAAAGACGCTACCCGTCATGTGAACCCGTACTAACACTGGCTGGTTTTCTAGATTTGCAGGAATTGGTTAAATTATACGGGATAATTTACCCACAATCCCACAGGAAATCACACACACACACACACACACACACAGTGAACTGACCTCAATTTAACGTCACAGTCAAAGTGGACGCCGAACCGCTCCACGATGGGTTTAAAGACCTGAAGGAGAAGAAACACATTCACTCATCAATTAGACTGATCACTGATCAATGAACCCGTGTGTGTGTGTGTGTGTGTGTGTGTGTGTGTGTGTGTGTGTGTGTGTGTGTGTGTGTGTGTGTGTGTGTGTGTGTGTGTGTGTGTGTGTGTGTGTGTGTGTGTACCTTGACAGTGTAGTCGATCTGAGGAGCCATCTCAGCGTTGGTTCCTCCCTTCAGACAGAGCTGTGACGAGGCGTCGGCGAACACGGCGCAGGGCAGAGCCGCCTGCAGCAGCAGACACACACTCCTACACACACACACACACGATTAGGGACGTCACAATTATACATTTTTTTGGTACGATTATTGTCAGAGAAATTATCACAGTATTACGATTATCACGATTATTCTGCATTAATTCATTTCACAACACTATGAATGTGTAAAATGCTCAAATTTAGTTAACATATAATGACATTACTCATTGTTTACACAAAACATTTACAGTCTCTATTAATATAGGACCAGTTATTAACGCCCCCAGGGCTCCAGACTGCGACTAAACGGTCGCATTTCGCGACTAAAATTTGATACAATGCGAGTAAATTTTTCATCTACTCGCGCATGTGCGACCAGTAAATTTGCCGTTTTTTTTCTTACCTTAAACATCCCATAATATGCTTGCGGGTCTGTTCTTGGATGAGTTTAGTGTTTAGTTTAGAGTGTTTAGAGTTTTAGAGTTTAGTTTGGTGTGTCTAAACATTATAGTTTTTGCATTTATCAAAGTATTTATCAGTAATCCAGGGAAAATTAGAGGAAATGTGAAAATTTACTTTGCAAGTCGATTTCGGTGTGCGCCCCTAAATTTTCTGTTTGCGCTCCTAAACTTTTAAGTTAGGGGCCACTGTGCTCCTAGTCAAAAAAGTTAGTCTGGAGCCCTGGCCCCAGGGGAAGCGTTTGAAATATTCAGGACATAAATTGTCATCTATACCAAATGTTTAAGTTTATTTTAATCTTTTATTTGGTTTTGTTTTGCTTTTTTTTTATAACAAATGACACTAACATCTAAATTCCTACCAATTCAATGTTACATCAGTTAAATGAACCAGTATCTGAGCTTTTACCTTTATTTTTGCATCGATACGGTTCCCACATAATCTTTTTTGTAAAGTGACGGTGTTCAGGAATCTTCACGGTTAATGAACTCACCCCGCCGTCTGCGTGTCGGCCGTGTGGTTTCCAGACTGGATCTTCCCGGGACTCAGACTGATGTCGGTGGAGCCGATGGCGGCTCCCTGCAGACCGCCGGAGCACAGGTCTGAGACCAGCTGCAGGCCGCTCAGGTGCTGTGGTCTACACACACACACAGAGACAGACACACACACACACACACTATTTAAAAACAGAAACAAACGAGGCCTAAACCCACTGTTGCTGTGTCACTCATTCACGCTCATAATTAACAGTTTCCTCTGTTCTCATTAAAGCTCTGAGGTTTATAATATTAAAGGGATAGTAGCATATTTTTAAAGTGTGGTTGTATGATCTACAAATAGCCCCTAAGTACTTTAATTGCAGTAGAAGACTCTCTGCACTCCTCCCGTTAGCAACGCCAGCCCATAATAGCCCTGCCCAGAGATTTACAACATACAGTGTTGTGAATGGACCCAAAGAAACGGCCTATTTTCACGGCCTAAAAGAGGTTTTCCCTGAAAAAAAATACACAGTTCCATTGTTCACTATAATATAATTTTTTCCAGCCCTTCAAAGTGCAGGAAAAACACAGTTTTTATTTGGACCTAACCAACTGCTGATCGGCGGGCGCTAACCCTGGGTGGAGGGATACGTGAGTTGGTTAGGTCCAAATAAAAACTGTGTTTTTCCTGCACTTTGAAGGGCTGGAAAAAATTATATTATAGCGAACAATGGAACTGTGTATTTTTTTTCAGGTAAAACCTCTTTTAGGCCGTGAAAATAGGCCGTTTCTTTGGGTCCATTCACAACACTGTATGTTGTAAATCTCTGGGCAGGGCTATTATGGGCTGGCGTTGCTAACGGGAGGAGTGCAGAGAGTCTTCTACTGCAATTAAAATACTTAGGGGCTATTTGTAGATCATACAACCCCACTTTAAAAAAAATGCTACTATCCCTTTAATATTTAATGTTACACTGTTTTTAAATAATAATAAATCAAGTTGAAGTGTTCATGTCTCATGGTTTCTCAGCAGCAGCGTGATGACGAAGGGGGGAAAAAAGCAGCAGATTGAGTTGGTTGTCATCTCCAACTTCACCGCTAGATGGGAGTAATTCTACACAATGTCCCTTTAATTATAGAGCCAAAGGGGGGAAAAAAGCAAAATCATGGTTGTGAGATGTAGAGAGGACAGGGAGTCTAATGTTTTTCCTGTGTTTTATCTCTCAGTTGGCTCAATAGACAAGTGGAGGGGGTTAAAATATCTGTTTTAGAAGATCATTATGGACGACAGTGACGTCCGTCGTCATCGGTGTTGTAAAATAAACGCTGAGAGAGTTTTCTATGTTCTCTGCAGAGGTAAAATGTGCTGAGTAGTGGGTGGGTAGTTGCACTGGCTGCTATCTTTCTATCTTTTATGAATATTCATTGATTTTCTTTCTTTTACACTGTTTTCATGCACCGTGTGAGATTGTGATGCAGCTGAGAAAATTAATTTCCTTCAGGAACAACAAAGTATTTATCTATCCATTTATCTAGGATGAGTTTGTCAAGTGGGAAATGTTTTCATAAAATGTTTTGTAAAAAAGACAGTTTATCTGATGTAAAACAACTTTATAATGCACTAAAACAAAGGGAAAGGTTTATAGCTCATTATGCTGTTATTTTACTGATCCGGCCCATCATTTGTGCTTTGTTCTTTCTTCTTTGTCATTAACTTGAGTCTGATGCAGAGGATTTACATCCTGTATCAGATGTATTTTCATTAAATTTCATTAGATTACATTAATAATTTACATTTCATCAAATTCAGAGCTCAAACTGCGCTGTAAGTTTGACCCCTGGTCCATGTGAAACATCATGTATGAACAGTGAACCCACCGAGAAAAAAAAAACAGCACACTCACTGCAACAAATTCAACCACTACACTTATTGTTATTATTATTATATAAATAGCTAATTTATTCTGCTTGTGGTTGATAATGAGTGAAAAGCCTCATCAACGTGGGAGCAGCAGCTTTATTGTTCCCTGTGAACATCTGCTAACTAACTCAGCCCAGGACTCAACTTTAATGTCAAGTATTTATCTTTCCAAGATGAATTTGTCAAGTGGGAAAGTTGCACAGAAGACAGAAGATGCACAATGTTGTTGAAATTGCACATATTTTCCTCAAGAAATTTCAAGTTGTTCATAAAATGTTTAGTAAAAAGACAGTTTATCTGATGTAAAACATCTTTATAATGCAGTAAAACAAAGGGAAAGGTTTATAGCTCATTATGCTGCTATTTTAATGATCCGGCCCATCATTGGTGCTTTGTTCTTTCTTCTTTGTCATTAGCTTGAGTCTGATGCAGAGGATTTACATCCTGTATCTGATGCATTTTCATTACATTTCATTAGATTAAATTTAATTTACATTTCATCAAATTCATAGCTCAAACTGCGCTGTAAGTTTGACCCCTGGTCCATGTGAAACATCATGAATTGAACCCACCGAGAAAAAAAAAAAAACAGCACACTCACTCACTGCAGCAAATTCGACCACTACACTTATTATTATTATTATAATAAATAGATAAATGGTTTTGGTTGTGGTTGATAATGAGTGAAAAGCCTCATCAACGTGGGAGCAGCAGCTTTATTGTTCCCTGTGAACATCTGCTAACTAACTCAGCCCAGGACTCAACTTTAATGTCAAGTATTTATCTTTCCAAGATGAATCTGTCAAGTAGGAAAGTTACATAGAAGACAGAAGATGCACAATATTGTTGAAATTGCACCTATTATTTTCCACAAGAAATTTCAAGTTTTTCATAAAATGTTTTATAAAAAGACAGTTTATCTGATGTAAAACATCTTTATAATGCACTAAAACAAAGGGAAAGGTTTATAGCTCATTATGCTGCTATTTTAATGATCCGGCCCATCATTGGTGCTTTGTTCTTTCTTCTTTGTCATTAGCTTGAGTCTAATGCAGAGGATTTACATCCTGTATCAGATGTATTTTCATTACATTTCATTAGATTACATTTCATTTACATTTCATCAAATTCAGAGCTCAAACTGCGCTGTAAGTTTGACCCCTGGTCCATGTGAAACAGCATGAATTGAACCCACCGAAAAAAAAAAAACAGCACACTCACTCACTGCAGCAAATTCGACCACTACACTTATTATTATTGTATATAAATAGATAATTTATTCTGGTTGTGGTTGATAATGAGTGAAAAGCCTCATCAACGTGGGAGCAGCAGGTTTATTGTTCCCTGTGAACATCTGCTAACTAACTCAGCCGAGGACTCAACTTTAATGAATAGGCTAACGTTAGCCTGTTAGCCGTTAGCCTGGAGCTAACCCCGCTCCTCCACCTCCTCCTCCTCCTCCTCCTCCTACCTGAGCCCCGGGGTGCTCCTGCCGGCTCGGATCTTGTTGATCTTGATGCTTGAGCCGGTGATGCAGCTGAGCGCCGCGGAGACTCTGAGGATCTGTCCGCCCTAAGGAGCGCGGACCGCGGGGAGAGAGAGAGCAGAGAGGCCGGTGAGAGGAGCGGGGGGGACCGGGCTGCCGCCGCTGTTAGCTCCGCTGTTAGCAGCAGCATCCACCGGTAACAGAGGAAATACATGGATATATAAACACATTAATACATAAACCAAAAGGCTGAGGACTCACTCCCTCCATCAAGCTGCCGTCGATCTCCATCGCGGCTCCCGCAGCCTCCGCCTCCATCTTCACCACAACAAATAACTTTCACTCTGACTCAGAAACAACGTGATGCTAACGATGATGCTAACGATGCTAACGCTAGAGCGGCTGCTGCTTCTACTGATGATGATGATGCTGCTGCTGCGGACTCACGCTCTCTCTCTACTAGCAGGAGGCACTTCCGCCGGCCTTCAAAATAAAATACAGACGTTGTTGTTGCTCTTCCGCTGGTATGAAATTGAAATTGACTTTTTTTTTCATGAAATTTTTACCACTTTTTTCTAGAATTTAAAAAACTTAAAAAAATAAAATAAAATAAATATATATATATATATATGAAGAGTTCATTTGCAAAAGCAGATAACTATTTGAAAATGTTTAATTATTATTTACACCAGGTGATATCAGTTAAAGCAGATATCAGCTTCACGGCCGTTTCGGCTAATGCTGCGTTCAAGGCAGGCTTTTGAAACCGTAAGTTACAGCTTCAAGTCACAACTACGACTTGGTAGCGTTCCAGGTAACCCGTAGCTCGTGTTTTTACCATCCTGTTGTCTGTGAAAGTTCCCTATAACGGCCACTCGTAACTTCCGACCCGTGAACTCGTACCAGATCGAACTGGTATGACTTCACAGGAAGGAAAAACACAAAGTACGAGTTTCTTTGAACGCACCATGAGTTAGCAGCCCCCGCCCTTGTCAGGCATCAATTGGTCCTCGTGCTACGTCACCACATTCACGCGCATCCCTTGGCTGCACACACAGCCCTTCATGCCGTTCTCTCTCCTCATTGGATAACACTTGTATCCCAGAAGAAATGTTTTCTCCTCGGGTTACAGCAGAGCAGAGTGACGGAGAGACTCGTGTTTAGGCTGAAATACTTCATGTAAGTGATTGCTGACGGAAAATAGGACTATTTAGGACTTATATTAACAAAAACATTCCACTGATATCTGCTTTAAACCAAAGTTGAGTGGCTTTGACCAAGGAGATGAGATGTACAAAAACAGATGTAACTCAAAATAATAAAGCTTTATTGAAAACAACACTATGTAAAGAATAATTCAAAAGCATCAGCTAATTTTTTTCAAAATGGCACTGCTTTTGCAAATGAACTCTTATATATATATATATATATTCTTTTTCTTTTTTTTTTTATTCTAGAAAAAAATCTAGAATAAAGTATTTTTTAAAGAAATGTTACTACTTTTTCTAGATTAAAAAAAAAAACTTTTTTCATGAGAAATTTTTCCACCTTTTTCTAGAATTATTTTTGAGATATTTTACCACTTCTAGAAAAGTAATTTTTTTCTAGATCTTTTTTTTTTTTTAGAAATCTTTCCAGAAATGTCTCTACGATATTTCCAAAAGTCATTCAAAAAGCCATTGGCTCTAATTTGAATGTACATTGACTAAAAATAACGTTCTTCAGTCTCAGAACAAATATTTGCTTCAAAATTTTGTCCAGTGGGGGGTCCGTGGTCTAATTTCTGTCCTTGATGTAAAAAAAAGTTTGAGAACTACATGATTTACCTAAAGGAATTTAACTTGACATTTAACAATGGGAGAGAAAAAACATCGAAAGTATTTTCTGTTTTTGGTATAGTAGCCTACTAATCTGGTCCCACTTGGCAGTAGTTGCATGTAGGCTACAGGGCTGATGGAAGTTGTTGGAGACTAGAAGTCTCCTCATTGGATAAAGGTTGTAGGATACAAGGAAAGTTTTCTCCTCGGCTTACAGCAGAGCAGAGTGACTGACAGACCCGTGTTTCAGACCAAACACTCTATATAAGTGATTGCTGTCGGAAGATAGAACTATTTAAGACTTATATTAACACAAACATTCCACATATGCTTTAATGACAAAGTGTGATGTGCTATGTTCATAAAGCCTCTGCAGGAAGACTATTAGTGTTGTATAGTTAATCTGCAAATTAATAATAAGCATTAGTCCTGTCCGAATAAACATGTTAATCACCACAACTGATTAACAACAAACTAAAATTTGTTACGCCCTTGGCAGGCGGTCGTCTGATCAACAATGACTCCCACCCCATGAAGGACACTGCACACGGTGTCAAAAACCACTTCTGCCACTACAGGGAGGCAGAGCGCTGCCCAGCCAATCAGCTGCTCTCTATGGGCTGCTGACACTCTGCAAATTCATTAAAACTTCTTAAAAAATAAATTAAATTCACCAGGACAAAAAGTAACAAGGCCACATACAGATAATTTATGTATCTGGACCAAAAAGAAGAGCAAGAAAAAGGTTTTTAAGGTGAGACACTACAGGCAAAAACATTTTTTCATGCACTGATCAATTTTTAGATTTGGGTCTGTCTTCCTTCAGACTAGAAGAAAGAAATGGTAGAAAGAACACATGAAAATGTTTTTATTTTACTTTATTTCATCTGTAGATTTCTCCTAAATTCACCAAAAGTTAGTCTGAACCATGTCATGTCAGGTATCTAGGAAGGCTATAAGCTCTCTCTCTCTCCTGAACAATGACATGGGCTCAAAAAATTGACAATAACAATCTATGGACTTTTACAATACAAGTCTTTAGGCCGTTTTCTCAAAATGAGTTTTTCAGACTCAGACTCTGAGCTAGAAATCTCCACTTCAGCAGCACTTACAGACACCAAACCTTCCAGTTTGATCCCTGTCTATATTCTGAAGGTTTTTACAGAGGGGATTGTTGATATTGACCCCTTGCACGTGACGTCACGTTCCACTCGCGGTAGCTGCGGACGCCATGATGGGCGGCAAAAGAACAGTGAACGTCAATGTAATTGAATGGGCGCGTTATAGTTTTGTGACATACCGTGGTTGTAGGGTTCCCCCTCCTTTTCCACTGAGCTGGTTCCAGTGCTGGTTCGGAGCCAGAGCCTGACTAGCACCGGTTCTTTGCTTTTCCACCGCTTAAAAACCGGTTATTGGTCCTTAAAACTGGTCTGAAGCACCAACTCCTTGCTGGGCTAGAGCTAAGAACCGGGGGCTGGTGGCTGGCAGCGGGGTTACATGAACAACAGGACCAGTGCGAAGATATACAGACACGTTATCGATGCCATTATAAGTTAGTTTATCTACAGTGTATATTCATTCACAGCCTCATTTATACAACATTTTATTCCTAAAAACATGGAGACATTAGATTTTTTTTTTTTTTAAGGCTGGTGACAGTATTTTCTCATCTACAGAGTGATAAAAAGAGATATCCAAAATCCTCCTCTGTAAAAACTTCTGACTCTAATATGTCAACAAAATAAAACAAGAATTTTGAAAGTAGCTTTATCCATTGTTCAGATTTCTGTTCTGGAAATATATGCAAATTAGCACATATTTCATTAGATATTGCCTCATTTACATATTTAAACATAAAATTTGACAAAACTTGTAATACAAAAAATATTTGTCTTAATGTCATGGGAATTTGGGAGGATCTGAATGAATGGTTGTCTTCCAGATTTGCCAATTTCTCTGGTGTAAAGAAGGAAAATATTTTGTTTGGTAATGGTATACATATAAATGAACCTTCAAATGACCTCGGAATCAACACAATAATAATTATCCATGCCAAATTCTTTATACACAAAAACAAAGTTATGAAGACAAGGCCCCGAATCTATATGTCTTTCATAAAGAGCTGTGTCACCATTTCTCTTCAATAAAGTGTATGGAAAAAAAGAATGCTGTACATTCCCCTAGCTCTCTCCCCTTTTTCTTTTTTTAATCTCTCCTCCTATCTTTCCTCACTCTCTCTCTTTTTTTTTTAAATTCTCTCTACTCTTTTTTCTTTTTTTTTTCTTTTTTAAAAAAAAGCAAACTTAAATCTTTTGTACCAATGAAGCTATATGTAATGCTTGTCTGTAGCCTATGTTTATTTAGTTTTGCACTGTACTATGCCAAGTGTTTCTGTAAATGTAATTGTCAATAAAATAAAAAATAAAAATAAAAACGTGTTGTTGTTCCTGCTCTGGCCGCTGGGGGGCGTCGTCGCGTCGTCTCCACCGGAGGAGGAAGAGGAAGAAGACTCTGAGCGCTTGACCGAAAAGAATAATAATAAAAAAGTGCGTGCCTTATTCCAAAAAGATATTGTTGCTACCCCTAATATTACTGTTTATTGGAATCGTTTCACAGATCATATTGATTGGGGAAAAAAACCTGGATGCTTCCTAACAAGTTTTTAATCACAAATAAGGTTAAGGAGGTTTCTTACAAAATCATACATAAATATTATCCAGCTAATCATTATATGCAAAACATGTAAAAAGGACATTAATATTAACTGCTCTTTCTGTAATTTGCATCCAGAAACAGTTGTTCATTTGTTCTGGCTTTGCTCTCACACGAAAAAAACTATGGGCAGACCTTAGCAAATGTATTATTGACTCTTTTTACAATAGATTTTTTTTTACTTTGGGAAAATGTTGTATTTGGTTTCCATAATTATCCCAAGAAAGAAGGAAAATGTTACTTTTTAGTAAATCTGTTTTTTTGTTGTTGTTTTTTTTTTGCAAAATTTCATATTCATAAAAGTACATTTTCTAAGAGAACCCCTTGCTTTTATGTTTTTCAAAAAGCTAATCACCAAATCAGCAAATGAAAAGGCTATTAAAACCATAGACCTTTGTAATATGTATAACCTTGTTGTATAATGAACATCACCCCTGGCACATGTTCTTTGTATGTAAAAATGTAGTTGCACATTTTCTTCTTGCACTAAAATCAACGCTGCCAATTTGTTTTTGTATAATTATGTACATCACATTTTATTTTATTTGCTATTGCTATTTTATTATGTACAGTTTGTTCTTTATATTTTACTATTTTATTATGTATAGTCTATCTATCTATCTATCTATCTATCTATCTATCTATCTATCTATCTATCTATCTATCTATCTATCTATCTATCTATCTATCTATCTATCTATCTATCTATCTATCTATCTATCTATCTATTTTCATTGTATACTGTTCCTTGTATACTATTTGTACTTGACAACTTCTTTTAAATAAAGCTGTTGATTTAAAAAAAAAAAAAAAAAAAAAACTCTGAGCGCTGATTGGCTGTGTGGAGGGGCGTGCGGCAGCGACGTCACAGCGGAGAGAGGAAAGATGGCGGCGGTGACCAGAGGTTCGTTCAGCGCTCTGCGGCGGCTGGTGAGTTAAAAAAAACAGAACAAAACAAAACAAAAACAAAACGGATAAAGCTGTAAAAGTTTAACACTGTGACGTGTTTCCGTCGGTCTCGTGCTGACGTCGAGCTGAAGCGATGACATCACTCCGTCACGCGGCCGCAGCCGGCAGCAGCAGCAGCAGCAGCAGCGTCTGTTAGCTGCACCTGATGCTAACTCTGATGCTACATCTCTCTCAGTTACATTACATTAAATTAAATTAAAAAAAACAAACCGAGTTCACTTCATGCACGCGCACCTGCGTCCAGGTGGGTTTAGAGAGTGACGTCACAGCGTCGCACCTGGAACAACGTGAAGCAGCTGAGATTCTGACGTCAGCTGATGTCTTTTTTTTGTTTTGTCTGTAGTGTTGTTGTTATTGTTGTTTCATTCTGTCTATCAGTTGAAGTGGCGTTGGTTAAAGGGATAGTTCAACATTTATTCAGATCCTACTAAGTGAAAGATGTAGAGCAAAAGAGACAACGGCCCAGTCCCATTTCTCTTCCCTTAAAGGGATAATTCAACATTTAATCAAATTGGCCCATTGCCATAATCCCTATAGTCATAGCAGTAGGTTCATCACCTTTAATTATCACTGCATGTTATTTTGAGAACGGCGGAGCAGAGCCGTGAGCTGCTCAGAGCTACGCTACGGAGGCTCATTATGGGATTTCTTGGTTTCCCTCATCATCAAACTCATCAAATACACAATCCAACAACTCCACAACGCTCTGGTGGACAAGTTGTGACCTGCACATTCACCACGCTATGAGATAATAACACAACGTTACCACACAGAGTTGTTTTAGAGGGAAATGCAGCCGGAACTACATTCCAGACACGGCTGCTGGGCGGAGGGATTTAAAAAGCGCAAGTAGTTATGAGTATTTATTTGCTTCATGTGCCGTAATGTTACACAATTATACGTTATTATTTCATAGCTATCCCTTTAATGTCAGGCTACAAAGAGTCCAGGTGTCTGTACCTGACCAGCTGATGTGTGTGTGTGTGTGTGTGTGTGTGTGTGTTCTCTCCCGGTCAGCTGACTCAGCAGTACCGCCGCCGGTGTTTCCGGCTGCAGAGCTTCAGACCGGTCCGGACCGCTCCGCCGTTTGTCTCCACATGTGACCGGAGCCTCCAGATGTTCAGCAGGAGGACGCTTCACTCCACCGCGGGTGAGTCCAGAACCAGAACCAGAACCAGAACCAGACCTGGACCCTGGTGGTCTTCAAACTAAAGTTCAAAACGAGGAAAAACACGCACTCTCCAAAAAAACTTTCAGAAACAAAAGTGAAGAGGTGCACGGCCAAAAGTTGCATTTACAGACTGCACTTGTGTGTTTTAGCACCGACGCAGTTTGCAATAAAAAAAACTATGAGAAGGACACGAGTGCTGCCGGTCTTCAAACAAAAAAACCTTCAACTTTATTTATTTTAATGCTTTTGACAGATCTGGTTCGTCCAGATTCAGGTTTTGAGGAATTGAGGAAGTCGGCCGGTGTCGAGTATCCTCACCTGTCCCAGGTGTTTCCTGGTTTCTGCTGATGGACTCAGAGAATCCAGACCAGCAGGTTTTTATGACTCTCCGACCGATACCGATCATAAACCTGCCCACACCGACACCGACCGCTGAATGGATGAGAGAATAATAATAACCCTCCATGTCCTGTATTTATGATCTTGTGCATCACTTGAAGAAATAAAACCATTTATACTGAAATAAATAAATACAATCAAGATTTTAAAGGAATAGTTCACCAGAAAATTAAATTCAGTGTATTAGATTAATAGGGCCCGACACAGAAATGTCCATAAAACTACACAAAAACCATTTTATATTCCTCCTTACTGCTTGTTCGCCGCAATCCAAATGTCCTGAAGGGAGATAGTCCAGAGTTTACACTAAACTATGTAATTCAGGACATTTTTACAGCCTAAACTAGGGCTATTCAATTGGCGGCCCGCGGGCCACATCCGGCCCCGACCCAATGTCCGAGTGGCCCGGCTCGTGGTCCCCCCCCTCCCAAAAAAAAAAGACACAGAGGGAAACACGTTTTGCGAGAACTCCAAATTCCTACTGTAGTCCAGACAGTGAATGCACCACTCAACGCAGCCTAGCAACACACAACCCACCCACCCAGTCAGAGCGTTGTTTTGAAAGTTACCGGTAGAACCGAGGCTCGGTCGCTCAGCTGCTCTCCAGAAACACCGTGTCGGGCCACAGCCGCTCGTCACGGAGCGGGAGGCTTCGCCGCGGCGGCCGTCCGGACGTCCGGACGGCCGAGGCCGAGGCCGAGGCTGCCCTCCGTGGTCCTGTGGTGCTACAGGTCAGCGAGAGACGGGACCGACGGACCTCACACTCCACAGCGGGCCGCTGTGGCACGACACGGTGTTTCTGGAGAGCAGCTGACCGATCCTCAGCCCTCCCATTCAATAAACCATGGTGGCTGGTTAATACTCCACCAGTCTCTCCACTCCTTTCAGTCACACCTGAGCACCGTCCACGCAGTGACGGCACGCCATGCTCCGCTGTCCTTTTTTTTTCTTTCTTTCTTTTTGAGGGAATGAAGTAACCAATATTTTAATTTTAACGCAACTAAATACTTGCAATGGAATCAGAACAGTAACTTGATTAGGATAGCTACTTTTCAAAGAAATAATCCGTAATCAAATACTTTCCCAGAGTAATTTGCCCCAAATGGCTTTTTGCTCCTTGTTTTTCACCAATCAAAATATGTTAGAAAATAAATCTTTGTTCATCTTTAGGCCTAAAAAAACCTCCAATTCAAAGCATTAACAGCTACACCTTTACTAGCCTACTAGCCTACTATCACTACTTTTATTGACTTATTCTCTTTTTTCTGGCTGTGTAGATTTGTTTTTAATAGCTAATGCTGGGTTTTAAAAATGCCCCTCATTTGTCATAACCTTCTTGACTGCTGAAAATGTCCGGCCCAGCTTAAGGTCTCGGTTTTAAAATCTGGCCCCACTGAATTTGTAATTGAATAACCCTGGCCTAAACAGTCCTGGATTGAATTTGCCTGGGGCGCGCTCTTGTGTTCACGCGTTGCACGTGATGCATCCATTTGCGCTACGGAAGCCGCCGCAGACAAAATTTGTCTTATTTCTTTAAAAGTATCAAATTGCAGATCCCTCTTGTTTTTGTGTGTCGCTCAGAAACTCGGCAGGATGTAAAAACCAATGTGTGGTTACTATCCTGCCACTAAGCAAGCGGCCGTCCGCTACGTAGTGTTTGGGATTCAGGCAGATGAAGCTGCTCCCACTCGGTGGTTGAACGCTGTGTGTTTCCTGATCTGCGCTTTGAGAGCGTGACGATCAACAATCGACCTGTTCAGGCTCCAGATATCGGCCGATTGATCAGAGCATTCCTGATGATGATGATGATGATGATGATGATGATGACGTAACTGTGTTTCTCCTGCAGTGAGTCGAGGACCCATCGTCCAGTTCAAGCTGTCGGACATCGGAGAGGGGATCATGGAGGTGACGGTGAAGGAGTGGTAGGTACCAGTGTTAATTTTGTCAACTAAAACTTTAACGAAAACTTTTCATTGACGACGACTTTATTCTGTGACCAATTGGTAACAAGAACATAAATTTAAGAAGCACTGACAACAAAAACTAAAACAAAATCTCTTTTCATTATGAACTGACGAGTAAAAACGTGATGGAAAAGCTGAGGCTGAGCGGCCGGACAATCTGGATTACAACCATCCTCAAAGCCTCGATTGTTTTCCTTTTTAACCAAATAATTATCTTATCTTAACTCAAACTCTCAGTCAGGTCTCTGGTTGGTTAGTTAGAAAATAAACAGGAACCTGTGAAGGACATGATTATGTGTTGCACTTAGACATTCATTTTTATTATAGAAGAGTAATATGGTACATTCTTAGTTTAAATAACTAAACACATCGGCTAGTTAAAGGTAGGCTACGCTAATGGAGTTTTTACTACTATGACAAACATCCTTTTGCAAAATCTATCACAGTCAAACAAAACTGTCAAATTACATCAAAAGACAAAAACTGAACTAAATTTGAACTAAAACAAAACCCTTAACCCTCCTGTTGTCCTTCTGGGTCAAATTGACCCAATCTGTTCCCTTCCTCCATCCTTCCTTCTTTCCTCCCTTCTTTCCCTTCTTCTTCTTCCTTCCTTAAACAAATCTGTTCCCTCCCTCCATCTTTCTTTCCTTCCTTTTTCCTTTCCTTCTTTCCTTCCTTCCTTCCTTCCTTCCTTCCTTCCTTCCTTCCTTCCTTCCTTCCTTCCTTCCTTCCTTCTTCTTCCTTCCTTGAACGAATCTGTTCCCTCCCTCCATCTTTCTTTCATTCCTTTTTCGTTTCCTTCTTTCCTTCCTTCCTTCCTTCCTTCCTTCTTCTTCCTTCCTTGAACGAATCTGTTCCCTCCCTCCATCTTTCTTTCCTTCCTTTTTCCTTTCCTTTCCTTTCCTTCCTTCCTTCCTTCTTTCCTTCCTTCCTCCCTTCCTTCCTTCCTTCCTTCCTTCCTTCCTTCCTTCCTTCCTTCCTTCTTCTTCCTTCCTTGAACGAATCTGTTCCCTCCCTCCATCTTTCTTTCCTTCCTTTTTCCTTTCCTTCCTTCCTTCCTTCCTTCCTTCCTTCCTTCCTTCCTTCCTTCCTTCCTTCCTTCCTTCCTTCCTTCCTTCCTTCCTTCCTTCTTTCCTTCCTTCCTTCCTTCCTTCCTTCCTTCCTTCCTTCCTTCCTTCCTTCCTTCCTTCCTTCCTTCCTTCCCTACGTCCTTACTACTTCCCTCCTTTTTGACCCAATTGACCCAATCTGTTCCCTCCCCCCATCTGTCTTTCATTCCTTTTTCCCTTCCTTCTTTCCTCCCATCTTTCCCTTTCTCCTTCCTTCCTTGACCCAGGAGGACAACAGGAGGGTTAAACTAAATCCAGTCTTTGGTGAGTGACTCACCTCATGAGAAAATGAAAATAAATATTCTTGTCAAAATGGACACTGGTAGGTACTCAGAACCAGAACTACAGTACATAAACACAAACACTGAGACCAGTGAATCCACCACAGACCCTCTCAGACCAGTTCAGGTCCTGGTCCAGCTGAGCCCGGTGTGTCTGTCCCTCAGGTACGTGAAGGAGGGGGACAAGGTGTCCCAGTTCGACAGCATCTGTGAGGTCCAGAGCGACAAGGCGTCCGTCACCATCACCAGCCGCTACGACGGCGTCATCAAGAGGCTCTACTACGACGTGGACGCCACGGCGCTGGTGGGGAAACCGCTGGTCGACATCGAGACCGAGTCCAGCTCAGGTGAGACTCGCTGGACCAGGTTGATGTTTCTCTGTGTTCTGGTTCTGACCGGACGCTGTGTGTGGTTTCAGAGGTGATCCAGGAGGAGGACGTGGTGGAGACGCCGGCGATGGCGCGGGAGGAGCACACACACCAGGAGATCAAAGGTCACAAGACTCAGGCCACGCCGGCCGTCAGACGCCTCGCCATCGAGAACAACGTGAGTCTATGTCTGCAGATCTTTCCTGGCAATGCGCGTCGTACGTCATCAATAATACAAAACAACACGTTTTGCTGAACCTCTGATTGACACGTGGGGCTGACCTGGACGACCGTGGCCAACTGTGGTCACTGTCACAGGAGTTAGTGTTTCATTTTCATGAAACCGCACATCTGTTTGTTTTTTTTCCTCACACGTTCGTGTTTACATATCACAGTCATTTATATGCGGATTGAGGGCAAGAAGGAGTGTGAAAAAAGAGAGCACGCAAGATAAACACCAGATTTCACATTTTCCTGCCGGCAAAATCTGAACCGAGCCGATTAGAAATCAAGAGAGGAAAAACAAACTGTGTCCAAGAGGCTTTGTCCCGGCTTCACGAGAGTGACGGAGGATCGGGCGGTGGCACAACAAGAAGTTACAGCAGTAACGTCTGCAATTTAATTTTGAAAGGAGGAAAAACAGACAGAGCTCGAGCAGAGAAGTGAAAGATGTAGAGCAGAAAAGACAGTGCGAGAGAAAAATAGTGTGTGTGTTTTAGTGGTCAGCAGCTAAAGGGTTAACTGTGTTTTTACCGGCGTGTCCTCAGATCAAGCTCAGCGAGGTGGTGGGGACGGGACGGGACGGACGCATCCTGAAGGAGGACATCCTGAACTTCCTGGCCCGGCAGACCGGCGCCATCTTACCTCCCACTCCGTTCCAGGAGATCCACACTCCGGGTCCGGGTGCGATTCCCGCCGCCGCCGCCCGGCCCGCTAGCGCTCCGGCCGCCATCAAGCCCCCTCCCGCCATCCCCAGACCCGTGTTCACCGGGAAGGACGTGACCGAGCCCCTCAAAGGTCAGAGGTCATCTCAGCAGTCAGCAACGGGAAACTGTGACATCAGCGCAGACTTTAGAGACTCTGAGATTATTGATGAGCTGATGAATCGATCACTTTGTTAGTTCTGGTGATTTAAAGGTATAGTACGTAGGAATTCCCCCCATCTAGCAGTGCGGTTGCATATCTGAACGTATTCTTGATGTTGCATTCACGTGAACTCGGGCAGACGTCAGACAGACAACAGACGCTGCATGTAACAGGATAAACAAGCGTCTATGTAAACAAGTGGCCTGACAACATGTTGTCATGGTGATGTGGTATTGTTTTACCGTCTTTCTCTGGTGGAGTAAAATGACATCCGGTTGGTTTGCCGACGGCCGTCTGCCTGACTGCACCTGAATGCAACACCAGTGCCTCCGTCCTTCCTCACACTACACAGTGGTGACAGTTTTAACAGGCCGAGCCCACAGCTCCGCTCAGTTTCCGTGGTTACCTACGGTCATGCTGCAACATGGCCGCCTCGGTTCGGTGCGTCGCCCACTTATGTATTTGTAACGACTTGTAACAACTCATTCTAAGGAACCAGAAAGCTTTCATTTGTATGCGGCTGTGATTCCACTTCAGTGAAATACGTATTTATGTAAACAATATTTGATTTTTGCTAATAAAAAGCCAAATAAGTTACACACTGGGGCTTTAAAGGGCATAAGTTTAACCCAGGCCTGTTAAATGGGGGTATAAGAAATGGAGAAAAACCTGAACCTCTAGCCTTCACTAGACTGTGAATACTGTTTTCCTTCTTTATGACCTTCGAGGTGTCCCTACTGTAGGGGACTGATATTTTACTGATTTTAATTCATCAGCGAAGCAAGTTGTTGCTAAAACTGGGAACTTTTCGTTACGGCCACGGGGCAAACACACCGAGGCTCTGTCCTCTGGCTTCTGCAAGACACAAGTCTCGTCTATTGGTGTATCATTCAACGTTTTGATAGATCATATAGTTTTTGATCAGTCACTGTTCAATGACCATGACCATATTTGGAGAAGTGTTGAGATTATAATGGGTGTGTATTGCACGGAATGTTCATGTCAGAGTGGGTGACATCATCAGCTAGAGTGGGAGAAGTTGTCTGAAATTGTTTAAAAATGTCTCTTTGCACGCTGCTCCCGGCCACAAATTACACTCTACAGACATGATTTTTTACACAGTTGTAGACGAACTTGTCCTCTCTCTAGCAATGTGCTCAACAAAGCAGAGAGACTTACAGAATTTAAACTGTGAGTCTCTCAGTGCGGCCAGGTCCCTCCCTGTTCCTTATGGACTCTAATACAAAGATTTTCTGAGAGAAGCAGAAGGGACCCCTGTTTTAAACTCGCAAGTGTTTCTAAAGTATTTACTATAGAAACACAAAAATCATACCAAAGTGTTCAGGAAGTCCTTACGACGACCACGGTCTGCTGTTTTTTCTGATAGGAGCTACCGTTCGGTCAGAATAAGCCCAAATGTGAGACCAGCGCAGAGGCAGAAAATCATCCTTTTTCTCTACATTTCGTATGTTTGTGTCACTGAAAACATCTGGCCCAGATAAAAAAGTTCTTGTTTTGAAAATCTGTCCCAACTAAATTTGTAGCTGAATGTCCCTTTAACAGCAGATCAGACCTGATAATCAATTGTTATTGACCAGGTTTCCACAAAGCGATGGTGAAGACGATGACGGCCGCTCTGATGATCCCTCACTTCGGCTACTGTGACGAGGTCGACCTGAGCCGCCTGGTGGCGCTGCGGGCGGAGCTCCGGCCCCTCGCCGAGGGCCGGGGGGTCAAACTCAGCTTCATGCCCTTCTTCATCAAGGTACGGGTCAGAGGGGGGCGACGGGGCGACCTTGATGCTGATTGGTCACGTGATGTTTGGCGCTGACGTTGATGCTGTGCTCTCATTGGCTCAGGCTGCCTCTCTGGGACTCCTGCACTTCCCCATCCTGAACGCCTCATTGGACCAGAGCTGTCAGAACATCACCTACAAGGTCAGACCCGGTCCAGACCGGACTGGACTTCTTCATTTTTCTCACTTTCTACATTGTAGATTCAAACAGTTTCTTTAAAGACGTGGACCCAGTTGTTCAAAAGGTTTTGAAATCCCTTGTTTTGCCATCCAGGATCACGTAATCCACCTTAACCTTTACCCCAGTTGTTCAGAGCAGATACAAACTTTATTAAGATCTCCAAATCCAGATAATGAGTGTTTTAAATGTGTAAACAACAGGTAGAACAGCAGCATGGAGACACTCAGAGTGGATTTATTTGAAAATGGGATGTTTGTGTTGTTTTCTCTGCTGTTTGTTGTTTCTTCAATGTCGTTTAAACAGCCAGACCTCATCTGACCCAGAACTAGTGTTGTCACGATACCAACATTTTGGTACCGACTAAAAAGTTCTGATCAACACAAACTGAGTGTTAGATCCAGATTAAAACAGAGACTGGATCACGTGATCTGGTTTTAGTTTTTGCAATAACCCGTTTTCAAGGTTTTATCCGATCAGATCACTGGGTCTGGACCAGTCTGACCCGGTTACTTCACATCATTTATATCTAATCACCTTGGTGTGTGTCTTTGCCTTCAGGCGTCCCACAACATCGGGCTGGCGATGGACACGAGTCAGGGTCTGCTGGTGCCCAACGTGAAGAACGTGCAGCTGCTCAGCGTGTTCGACATCGCCCTGGAGCTGAACCGGCTGCAGACGCTCGGCGCCGTGGGGCAGCTGGGAACGTCGGAGCTGACGGGGGGAACGTTCACCCTGTCCAACATTGGATCAGTGAGTCACGTCGCCGCCGCTCTGAGGACGGATACAGACTCTAGACCCGGTCTAACCACAACCTGTTTCCTCTGTGTGTTGTAGATCGGAGGGACGTACGCCAAACCAGTCATCCTCCCTCCTGAGGTCGCCATCGGAGCGCTGGGGAAAATGCAGGTGAGTTCCAGACTTTCCCACGGCCCATGAACACACCACAGAGGTCAAAGTACTTAGATAAGCCAAGCCCCGCCCCCTTCCTGTGTGTGTGTGTGCAGTAGAGATGCGCGGATAGGCAATTATTTCATCCGCAACTGCATCACAAAAGTCGTCATCCACTTGAACCAATGTTTTTTCAAAACCACACCCGCCCGCCATCCGCCCGTTGTTGTAGGCCAATCTCTAATATGGATGAGGTGGGTCGGGCCGTATGAGTTTCACTTCTGCTGCGCGCTGCTGTCATGCAGAGCGCGCCTCTCTCTCTCTCTACCAATAACGGGAACGGAGCGCTATGCGGAGATGAACGGAACGAGCCGAAAATCTATTCCTGACGTCCGCGGTCGATATAAAGTCGATACGTTTCAATCATCCATGTTTTGCAGACAACACAAACAGCCAGTGATAATGAGTTGCGCCGCACCGACAGCCATGTGGCTCAGCAGCCAGGTGACGCACACAGCACAAGAGTCAAGACACAGCGCAGCAACATGTGCAGGCTGCTGCAGCAGTGCACGTCAAAGGGACACCGCTGAAAATGAAATGAATAGGCTGCACGTAGTTTTGAAATTGTTTTTGCGCATGTTTTCATCCATAAAACGACAAAAAATGAACACTAGCGGATTTCTTGATCACTATAACAAATTATTTAAACAGCAGAAATGATTCCGTCCCAAGCCTTTTGATCCATATGAGCGGTTGATTAGGCTCCTATATCCGCGATCACTATAAGCGGTTTCCACTGCATTGTCATTTTCATGAAGAAAGTGTCATGAACAAATTGTTAAATTCATATAAAACCGCTGATGCGCGTTGCCTTCAGGGACAGTTTTTCATCAAGCAGTCACTGTATTTCCCTCTAAAACAACTCTGTGTGGTAACGTTGTGTTATTATCTCATAGCGTGGTGAATGTGCAGCTCACAACTTGTCCACCAGAGCGTTGTGGAGTTGTTGGATTGTGTATTTGATGAGTTTGATGATGAGGGAAACCAAGAAATCCCATAATGAGCCTCCGTAGCGTAGCTCTGAGCAGCTCACGGCTCTGCTCCGCCGTTCTAAAAACAGCTTGCACCGACAATTAAAGGTAACGAACCTACTGCTATATAGACTATAGGGATTATGGCAATGGGCCAATTTGCCAAAATAGTACATGCTACTCGTTGATATTGCCCCGACCATTGAGCAGTAACGTAACAAGAAGACGTAGCGGCGGTAGTCGGTAGTTTTTTTCTCTCTCTCTCTCTCTTGTTTTTTTTGCCGCGGTAGTGTTTGTTGGAGCGGCGTGGTGCTGCACGTGACGCGCTGACGTTAGTGTGTTTACATTTACGACGAGCATTAATTCTCTGTCCGGACCCCAATATACATCCATGTCCGGACCCGTTAAAAAAAAAAGAAAAGAAAAGAAAAGCCTGGCCTCACCGAGTCATATTCTCGGCGCGAACCCAGCTCGAACCAGCGCGTGCGGACGGGTTGGGCCGTCCATGCTACTTATTAGAGCCCAAAACAACAGTCCAGAGAGCCGAGGGACAGAGAGAGACAGCGGAGCAACAGTGTGTGTGTGTATTAGATACACGATATTAGAGATATTAGACATGTACCGCACATCTGGCTGGAAGGTCTCAATGGTTCATGAACTCTTTTTCCATCATTAAATATTAAAATGGAGCCAAGTAGCCTACTGCATGTTTGTTTTCCTTTTAAAGCAGAAGTGAGTGATATATTTGTGTTAATATAAGTCTTAAATAGTTATATCTTCCGACAGCAATCACTTCTATAGAGTGTTTGGTCTGGAACACGGGTCTGTCAGTCACTCTGCTCTGCTCTGAGCCGAAGAGAAAACATTTATCGTATCCTACAGTTTTTATCCAATGAGGAGAGAGAACGGCATGCAGGGCTGTGTGTGCAGCCAAGGAACGCCGTGAATGTGGTGACGTAGGGACGAGGACTGTTATGGTGCGTTCAAGGAAACTCGTATTTTTCCGACCGTGAAGTGGTACCAGTTCGATCTGGTACGAGTTCACCGGTCAGAAGTTACGAGTGGCCGTTATAGTGACTTTCACTGGTAAAACAGGTCGGAAAAACACGAGTGGGTTGCCTGGAACGCTACAAAGTCGTAAGTTGTGACTTGAAGCTGTAATTTACGATTTCAAAAGCCTGCCTGGAACGCAGCATTAGCCAAAACGACCGGATCACTCACTTCTGCTTTAAATAAGTTTAATATCAAGTGCTAATTCCACCTGCCACAACTGGCTCTCTCTCTCTTGTCTCTCTCGCTCTCAGACACATTTTGAATGATCAAAATGATGAAGATTATGTCACAGTGTGTGTGATATTCACAACACACACACACACACACACACTATAATAATATCTGCACCTATTGATTGACATGCTGTTTTTGAGGTTTTTTTCTCCTTAAATTAATTGTTTTCTGTTTGTGTATATACTTTTAATATAACGTGTCAAAATTATGTCATTGTGTGTAATGGCTGCACTGTTGCCGTGTCGCGCTATGGGTCCGTATAATTTCCTGCTTTTTTGTCCTTGGCCAATCACATCCCTGATCCCTTTACTGTACATAGCAGTAAAAAAAAAATCTTTATTTGTCTTGAAAACTTGGGGCCAAATGCTAATTCCAACGCTGTGTCTGTGTGTGTGTGTGTGTGTGCTCTCAGGTGCTGCCCCGGTTCGGCGCCAGCGGTCAGGTGGTCCCGGCTCACATCATGGCGGTCAGCTGGTCGGCGGATCACCGCATCATCGACGGCGCCACCATGTGCCGCTTCTCCAACCTGTGGCGGGAATACCTGGAGAACCCGGCCAGCATGGTGCTGGACCTCAAGTGACCGGACCCAACCGGATGGAACCGGATGGAACCGGACCGCCAACACTAACACACCTTCACCCCCCCCCCCTTCGCCGCCATCGCCACCGCCGCCGCTGCTGCTGCCTTCATCATCATCATCATCTTCTTTTCTCTCATTTCCTTGTTGCCTTTGAGCGAGTTGCGGCGGCGGCGCGATGCGGCGGGGGAGGGGCCAGCCTGTCAATCATGTCGTTTCCATGACAACCACTCACTCACTCACCCCCTTACTCTCTCTCTCACTCTCTCTCTCTCTCAGTTGGAGGTTTAGAGGTTTTTGTAGTTTTTGGTCCAAGTTGAACCAGGGTTCAGCTCTTCAGGTGCTGGTGGTCTGGGTCTGGGGGTGTGTGTGTGTGTGTGTCATCAATTCATCAGTTCATTGATCAGTTTGGACTCTGGTACCCCCCCCCTCACCCCCCCTCCACCCCTAACCCCCCTCGCCCCCCTCTGGATCCTGGACCGGACCAGTTCTGGTTTTTTTCTATATTTGGAAAATTATTAATCCTAATAATAATTTTAATCTGTGAAACTTTTAATTTGAAAATCACAGGACAGGAAGTTGGTTTAAAAGTGAGACTGAACCAGTGTGTGTGTGTGAGTGTGTGTGTGAGATCCAGGACCAGAGTCTGAGACCTGAGACCCGGGTTCACCAGAGTCCAGTTCCACCAGTTCGATCCAGATCAGATGAACCCGTCTGGGATCTGGTCCAGTTTATTCTGAGTCCTGAACCAGGACCACCGCTCTGTGAAAGGTCCACAAAGTCTCCGCTGATCATCAGGACCAGAACTTCACATGGTTCTGGTCCCGGTCCGATCTGGTCCCGACTGACTGAACTGTGTGTAAATGAACCGGTGGACCTGCTGCTGGTTCTGGTTCTGGTTCTGGACCCGTCTGACTGTTACTGCTCCTCCGGCTCCTGAGGGGAAGACCTGGTCCTGGTCCTGGTCCTGGTCCTGGTCCTGGTCCTGGTCCTGGTTCTGGTCCTGGTCCTGTAGCTGCTAAGTGCCCCCCCTCTCCCCCCTCTCCTCCCCCCACCAGCTGCTCCCTGGTCCTGGTCCTGGTTCTGGTCCTGGTCCCGGGTCGACGTCTTCCTCTGGGCTGCTGGGTAACGATGGTGTCGTAGTTTTTTTTTTTTTTTTTGATACTGACCTTTATTTTGTCTATTTTGTTTTGTTTTGTTTTGTTTCACGTGTTGAAATGTTTGTTGTTTGTTGTTGTTGATGCTGTCGTGGTTTTGTGTGGGGATGTGGATCTGGATCAGGACTCTTGGACCTGGTTCCTGGTTCTGGTTCTGGTCCGACTCAGTGAAGTGTCTGAACCCTGGTCAAACAAGAAAAAAGAAAAAAAAAGAAAAAAAAAAACTCAATAAAGTTGAAGTGAACCAAGTCTGAGTCGTTTGTGGTGAGTTCAGGTTCCTCAGAGAACGTGGGAGAAGTCACTTTCTGGTCCTGGACCCAGTTGTTCAAAGGGTTAAAAACTGATTGGATTTTGGATCATTGATCAGATCAAATCTTGAATTTTTTGATTATTTCACAATTAAAGAACTTTTCCCCAACTATTAGCAAATTTAATGAGATTTGAAGTTTAAAGGGACAACGAGGAGTTTTGGAAAAGCGAAGCGTTTTCACACTACATTTATGAGCCTCCGCGCGCACCGTACATTTCTTTGACCGGGCGCAAGACGGACTCATGTTTTCATTCATCAATAATTAAAGTCAGAGGTTCAAAGAGGTTCACATACCACCGTAGTTCCGACCATAAACGGCGATGCGGCTGCGTTATTCTCATGATTCGCAACGAAGGAAACGCTGGTCGGCTCGACCAGCACTTCCGCCACCACTAATAATAACAAAATAACGATAGAGACGGAACGATATATTTATCGAAAATGGGCCCATTAACAAGTGTGGGTAGCGGAGATTCATCCACATTAACGTGAGACTTTTTTATAACCAAATAGAAACTCCTCGTTGTCCCTTTAAATTTGAAACACATGGGAAAATGTTCCCAATGTATTTGACTGATGTACTGTATATTTGCATTTTTAAAATCTATTTAAACAGCCAGACCAGATGAGATCATTTCTGGCTGTTTAAAAAACACTGAAGAAACAAAAAACCAATCCAACAAAGTATAAATGAAACAGTAATCTATTTCAATTTTAAAAAAATGTTTTAAATTGCTTTATTTATATATATATATATATATATATATATATATATATATATATATATATATATATATATATATATATATATATATATATATATATATATATATATATATATATATATATATATATATATATATATATATACATACAGAACAATACAGTTTTGCGAGGGGTAATAGTTACAGGGTATCAGTGGGGTCTTAAAAAGTCAAAAATTTGAAAATCTAAATTTTAGGCCTTAAAATGTCTTAAATTTGTTGAATTATTGTGTTCAAGTCTTAAATCATTTTAGACAGGTCTTAAATGTTCTTATGCCCTCCATGGGCGAGTGTGAACCGGGAAAATCACAAAAACAGAAAGATCACAACCTTTGGTTGGTCAAAAACTACAAATCCCACAATTCTCTGCCTCAACAATAACAGTAGTTAGTGTAAGTAAGGGAGAGTGGAGCTGTCGGTGAAAAGAGGAAACAACACCACGTCTGGTCCTGTTCTATGTTGTTCGTTCACACCGTCACCGTTTATTCGTTACGTCCGCGGTGTAAAAGGCCGTAACGCAAAGACGCGATTAGGCGCGAGACGCGGTATACGCGACTTTTTTTTTTTTGCGACGCTACACGCGATTCTTTTATGGCGACGGGACCTTCGCGTCTTCGTCCTTTTCATCGTGTTTGGTGGGAAGACCCACGAGGGGCTTCCCACCAAACACGAGGAACGCTTTTTTTTCGCGCGAGCTTTTACGCGCAACCAAACGCGAGATACGCGAGTTAACGCTCGTTTTCACTCGTTTCAAAAAAAAATTCACGAGCCCGCCCATTTTCACTACAACAATTTTTTTTTTTTTTTTTTTTTTTCAAAGGAGGTTAAATCGGAAGCAACTGGACTTAGTTATTTGTCTGAAGACGTTTCACCTTCATCTAAGAGGCTTCATCAGTTCATGTAGCATCTGACCAGGCTGGGACTGGTCCAACTAACTGGTGTGGAGACTCAGTATAAGTCCAGTTGCTTTCGATTTAACCTCCTTTGAAATACTATGACCTGGACAAATGAGAATATGCACAGGCCTACAACAACATTTCTGCTCTCATCCACCATGGTTGAGGTCACAACGCTGCTGTAGCTGCTCTGGAAGTCCGAGACACTGAGGCCAAAGAGGAGCAGTGCGTCGCTGTGTCGGACTGTTTGGATTTAAGAAGCTGCACAGAGTCAGGTGAGCAGAAGCTGCCCCCCCCCCCCCTTCACCGTGGAACCGCTGCTGTAGCGGCACAGACACAGAGACAACATGGAGCTGTGTGACAGGTTGAGTTTTATTTATCATGATAATTACAGTTTTTCTCCTCAGTCGCTTTGGTGCTATTCTCAGATCAGAATGAAAGTTCTCATAACTATTAGTTCAACCTCCACAACATGTAGTCATTTGTCCACATCATAGTAGCAGTTTCTCCTTCCTCTGAACAAAGTGCAAATGCTTTTGGACATGTATCAGTTGCTCTCATACAATTCTCTGCTGTTTTACAACATTATCATTTGTTTATGTCATGTCAGTCAAAATGAACTATACTTTTGAACGCGGAATAGTCTTTCCCTATAAAACTAATAGTCCTCATTTCATTGCTTGAGTCATTACATACAAAATTGTTGAACTAGTTTTCATAATCTGTCAAACTAATTTTAAATGTTGGGAGAAGCACTGTGAATTCAATGATTCAAACATTTACAGTAAGGAACAACAGGTATGTATTCAGCACTAAACAATCTGCACTGCTGTCATTGTGTCAGGCATTACTGTAAGATACAGTGGGACAAGAACTTTTTACATTTACATTTAGACTTACACGGTACTGCACTACAGCATTTTATAAGTAGGAAGCACTTTGACAGTATTGTACACTACAGTAATAATGGTTGATGCAGTACATGTACTGTACATTACTGTAATTTTACTCTGCATCACATAGGATTACAAGACAACCTCACAGAGGTGGAAGAGACTGAGCCCATTACAAACAATGGCATAAGGTTGAAAGAGATACAATGTAAGGATGACATTACTGTATCTTTGGGAATATTGAATCTGTTTCAATCGCTACAACTGACAGAGTGATGTAGAATTGTAGATGAAAATGTGACTGGAACGTCTGGATGTGCAGGAATGATTTACAGTACTCTGTAGGTTCACTTACTATATGTACTGCAGCATTGTTTACGTAAAGTTGTACCCAAAGAGTGTTTCTTATGTTTGTTGTAGATGACTGTAGTGTATTTTTCCTTTGCACAACGCTGTGAACAAATCAGAATTGCAAAGAGTATAAGCAGTAGAAATGTGAAACATACATATTCAGTATCTCCACTAAATACAGTAATGTGTAACTTTACTGTAGTTTTCACATGGCTGTACAAGTAGTGTATAGTGCTGTCTTGAGCATTTTCAGGTATCATCACTTTGTGCATTGGAAAACATTTAGAGAATAAAGTGTCCTAATGAAAACATGACAAAGCCATGTGACCATCTTGTTCATAAACGATGGTGTCAGGACTTCTCATTTTGACGACACTGACAGTTTCATTGACATGAGTACTTGCTTTTGAGGGATGGACAATCCATTTTGAGCAAGTGACGCACTTTTGCAGGTTATCCACTAGGTTTTGCAGTTTGTGATAATTGTTCTGAGAAATGCACTAACTGTTGTGCAAATGTTAAGAGTGATGTGAGAAAAGCACCAAAGCGACTGAGAAAAACTGTAATACATACTTAGTAACAAGCCTGTAAGTTCAACAAATCAGTATATGCTACTGTGACTTAACTAGCCTAGTTAAATAAAAAGATGTAGTTTAATACCATAATATATAGGGCTGACCAAAGGCCAATTTATTTACTTCATGTGTCAAATATTTATTACTTGTTGCTACGACTCATTTTAGCTTCTTTCACCAAACTCCCATGATGCACTGAGCTCCTACATCCCATCCTTGTTCTGTAGGGCTGCTGCTGCTGTGTGTGGACCAGATGCTGCCGTCACCATGACAACATCCCAACGTGCAGGAGGACACGCGGTCAGAAACTCCAGAGGTCAGAGAGGAGGTGGGTGGTCCTCCGCTCTGATTGGCTGAGAGACCCCGACTCCTCTCCCTGGACCCAGGACCAGGACCGGCCCAGTCATGTGACTCTGAGTGAGGAGGAAGTAAGAGTAAGAGTAAGAGGGGGGGTAAGAGGGTAGGAGGGGGGGTAAGAGGGGGGGGGGGGGGGGGTAGATGTCGGTCACGTGACCTGGAGACTCTGACTAAAATTAACCAGCAGCTGATCTGATCTGAGGTCAAATTTCCGCAGCATGGACGACGACTGTTGCCGCTGCGCTGAGACAAGGTGAGAGCTGCTACACTGAGACTGTGTAATACTGCAGTACTACTACAATAATACTACAATACAATACTACTACACTGTAATAATACTACCTCACTGTTATACTGGAGTACCACAGTACTGCAATACTACAGAGCTATAGTAATACAACACTAACTACAACATGACACCAGTGTTCACCGACTACAACACAACACTGTGGTAGGGGAGACCGGGGACAGTTGCAACACTTTTTGCATTTGGCTCTCTTACTCAGAGACGGTTTGGATTAGACAAACCACATTTTTATACAATGAACTTACATTTGTCTGTTAATAGTCAACACAATTAATAGATGATTACAGAATCCACATTCTTCACAATTTGCATTTGAGTGTAAAAGGAGTCAGATGTTGCAACGGACCCCGGGCCTGGGAACAGTTGCAACATGTTACAAATACAATATATTTCATGTCTAGTAAAAGGATTATTATCAAAAATGTAAGTTCTATAGTGTTATTTATTCATCAGCTTTGATCAGATGGCAATTACAGTATAGATTTGTCTAGATGAGGAGGAATTACTGCATGTGCAGATGTCAATATTCAAACTGAAAAAAAAAGACTTTCAGTGACATAGGATGAATGGAACAATTTGTGAGAGAATAACTTTTATGTTGCCATTGTCATTTATTCTCTCATCATTTTAATATTAGCAATACAACAGTTAAAAAAAAATTAATGTTTTGTGGTCTGTTTTTATATTCATATATTGCACGGGGACAGTTGCAACGACTAAACTCCATGTGCTTGCTAAACAAAGTGCTCTTGATACATGCTAATCATATCACCTTAAAGTTAACATATCACTCCTTTAAACCATATAAGTTTGAGCAGAATCACAAAAAGAGTGACAACAGTTTTAACAAAAACAAAGCTCAAGAAAAAAATACTTTCATACCTCAAAAACAGTTTTTTTTGCAATAAATCCTGGAGCATCTTTTGAATTCAACTGATTTTTCTCTGCAAGGGGGGGGGGGGGGGGGGGGAATCCAACTAAGCATGTGCAGTGTGAGTATCATCACTCTAGCTTGTTCATGATTGGAGAAAAATGACATGTTGCAACCATCCCCTGTTGCTACTGTCCCCGGTCTCCCCTACTGTGTGATACTACTACAACACTGTACAGCTGTACTCTGATAATACAACACTGTAATACTACAGTACTACAATAACACAGTGGTGCTATGATAATACTACTGTAATTATACTGTAGTTCTACAACACTGTTAGATTACAGTACCACAACACTGTAACACAACAGTCCATTACTGTGATAGGCTACTACACAACAATAACACTACATTGTTATATCACTGCACTGTAATACTACAGCACTAATGAAAATACAACTAACAAGATACACTCAGAGTAAATGTACTTTTTTTTCATTCTGTGTAACTGACAACGTGAAGATAAATGGAAAATAAATCAAATCAAATAAATAACTGTTGTAATTTCACCAAAATGAGGATTTTCTGTTATATTGTAAATTTCAATTTTCCTTTATTGTCATCGAGCAATGAAGAAATATAGGTGAATCTCTCCCTAATCATTTTAAAAAGGATAAAAGAAGTATACAAAGAGTAATTTAAGATACACAATTCAATTATTAAATTAAATAACAATAGACTAACTTTACCAACCACATTATGTAATAAAGTTGCATTATAATGCACTTTTTGTATATAAAATGTAATAATTTTGCACGAAATGTAACAACTTATTACAAGGCAAGGCAAGGCAATCTCATTTGTATAGCCCGTTTTTACAAAATGCGGCAAAGTTTATTACATATTGCATTCAAGAATTTTATTACAAAATGTGAAAATGTATTACATTATTACAAAATGCGGCCTCAATTAAATAAATCATTTTTAACAGTTTTCTTTACAATTTATTTAGTAAAATAGAAATTAAATCAAAGAAATTAAATGTTTTGTACAATAGTTTTTTTTTTCATTCTGTGTAACTGATGACATGAAGATAAATGGAAAAAATCAAACAAATAAAATAAAATAAATCACTGACGTTTCGCCAGAACGGTGATTTTCTCTTATATTGTAAATTTCAGTTTTCCTTTATTGTCATCGAGCAATGAAGCACAACGAAATTTATGTGCATCTCTCCCTAATAACTTAAAAAAAAAAAGATAAATATATAAATAGACAAAGAATAATTTAAGATGCATAAAAAAACAAACACATTAATTTAAATAATACAAATAATAGATTAGGCCTTGTAGTGCCACATTATGTAATAAAGCTGCATTATAATGCAATAAATGTGTAATAAACCTGGCCGCATTTTGTTATAAGTTGTTACATATTGCATTATTACAAAATACAAGTGTTGCACTTTTTTATATAGAAAATTTAATAATTTTGTGCAAAATGTAACAACTTATTACAATATGTGGCAAAGTTTATTACATATTGCGTTCAAAATGTGGCCTCAAATAAATAAATAATTAAAAAAAAACTGTTTTCTTTACAATTTATTTAGTAAAATAGAAATGAAATGTTTTGTATTTGTTCCTACAGGATGATCAGGAGGAGAGCGAGGCTGCAGCTCAGAGGTCAGAGGTCATCTCGCCTGTGCCCCCGTGCGGCGCTGTGACGTCATCGTCGTCGTGGTCACCATGGTGGGGGGCGTGGTGGTGTGCGGCTCCATCGGCTCGGTCAGAGCTCTGTGGGAGACCCGGATCAAGAGGAGGAGGGAGGAGCAGGACGAGGAGGAGCAGCAGAGGAGGAGGAGCGGCACCGAGCGGCGCTCCAGACTCAGCCTGGGGGTCTGGGAGGACCGGGCCGTTCTGGCTCGACTCAGACAGAAGCTGCAGACCGAGGACGGACGGCTGGTGCTCCGCATCGAGCAGGAGGAGTGGAAGGTATCTACAGATTATTGTCCTGGTCCTGTCTTCGGTCTGATGCAGGGGCGTAGCTTAGGGTTAAAGGGATAGTTCACCCTAGAATGATATTTCGCTCATTATCTACTCACCCTCATGTTGACTAAGGGCTGGAAGAATTATCAGAGTCCACCGTCCCTTCTCTTAGTTACAGGGGGTCTCGGCGTAGCAGTGCATTTCAATACAACGGTTGCAAAGGGACACCGGAGCTCTTCGTAAAAAAACACACACAAAAAAACATCCAAATACCTCCATGATGCTCGTATGTAATGTCCGTCTTGTGCTGAAGCCCCAAATTGCGTAATTGTCCCGAAAAAAAATTAAATAAGTCTATATTTTAAGCTTGTTTGTAGCGGAAGCTTCTCGTCTTCTTCTTCTTCTCCTATTCCTGGTCCGTCCAAATCTCGCGTGATTCGCATTAACCACAATGACGCCGGCGCAAATTACGCGATAGGGACGGTGGACTCTGATAATTCTTCCAGCCCTTAGTCAACATGAGGGTGAGTAGATAATGAGCGAAATATCATTCTAGGGTGAACTATCCCTTTAAACATTTGGGGGTTGGGGGTTAAGATATCTGTCTGTATAGGGATTTTTTAAAGCAAAAAAGTCAGCGTATGCATGGAAAAGTGCAAAATCATTAACTTTGATAAAAGGACAAGGCTTATTTACCTCTTTATTTTGTCATTTTCATATTCGTTACAGTAGTAAAATTAACTTAAAGCAGAAGTAAGGTGAATGTTTGTGTTAATATAAGTCTTAAATAGTTATATCTTCCGACAGCAATCACTTACAGAGTGTTTGGTCTGAAACACGGGTCTGTCAGTCACTCTGCTCTGCTCTGCGCCGAGGAGAAAACGTTCCTTGTATCCTACAACCTTTATCCAATGAGGAGAGAGAACGGCAGTTGTTGTGGTGATTAACACGTTTATTCTAACAGGATTCATGCTTATTATGAATTCACAGATAACCTAAAGACAATTTGTGGTTTGTTTGTTTGTTGGCCTTTTGGCTCTTTTCATTATGTTTCGACCAATCATGACCAGGGAATACCACATCATAAAATAATGGCGTAACTAATGGCGCTACTTTTTTCAGTAATGAGTAATCAAAAAAGTTACTGTTTCCCCTGTTACAACGCCGTTACTGTTACTGACAATAAAATTGTTGAAAAACATCAATCAGTGTTTCTCAAACCACCAGACGACGTCCTCAAATGTCCACAAACCAAAGAGAGACTCAGTTTATCGTCATAAAGGAACAAAGAAACCAGAAATATTCACATTGAAGAAGCTGGAATCAGAGAATTTGGACTTTTTTTCTTTAAAAAACTACTCAAACCGATAATTAGATTATCTGAATAGTTGACGATTAATATAATAATCGATTATTGTTCGATTAATCCAGTAATTTTGTTTTTTTTATATCATAAATGACGCCCTTGGTCTGATGCGAGTGTTTGTCTCTGCAGGTCCTACCGGGCTGTCTGGTCCAGCTCAACCAGGTCCAGGAGTGGCAGCTCCACCGGACCGGACTGCAGAAGATCCCTCACTTCATCTCCAGCTTCCAGAACCTCCTGGTGCTCGATCTGTCCCGCAACGGCGTCTCTGAAATCCCCAAACAGATCGGTCAGTAGTAGCTCCGACAGGTCAAAGAGGGGGTTTAGACATGGGTGCAGATCTGAAAAACATGAATTGTCCCCCCCAATAAAAATACCCCAAACTATTCAAAATGTAACAAATGTATTTTCAGACTTCACATTCCTCACATCTAAAAATAAATGATTAAAATGGTGGAACAAACAATGTTTGACAAATATATTTCTAGGGCTGACCCGATTATTATATTTTGATAATTGAAGCTTCGCGTACATAAAATCTATCGGGGGGGGGGGGCGTAGCGGAAATAATGAAAGTAATGGCAAACAAACACTGCATATCTCATAAATCAAGCAGGTTTCCAGGATGCCAAGTCGCCTACTCATTTTAATAATTTAATAATTAACAATTGCCGATGAGAACCGGTGTCAAAAAGGAAAAAAGGAAGAAAAAAAAAAATCGATCACGGACTTAAAGATCGATTACCATGGCAACGAACGAAGCTTCGAAGCTTCGATTTTTTTTGGGTCAGCCCTTTATATTTCTGACTCCACATCCCACCTCTGGTCTCCTCCACTACGATGCAATTGAATGTCTAGTTTCTTACTCAGATGCTGATGACATCAGCAGGCTTTAAAAAAAACGACCCCCTCAATCTTAGGGCTTCATATTTTTGATATTCATCCATATCAATTAATCATGTATAAAGTTCCATACACACTGGGAGAAAAGGAAGATGGTGAGAAGAATTGGGGATCTGGGAGGGTCGGTGGGAGGCGAAAGATAAGAACGTGAGTAGATATTATATGTCCGAGACCCTTTAAATTATAATTTACTACTCTAACAGCAGTGATATTGGCTGTTGGCTGTTTAGGACAAATAAACAAGAAAGGTAAATGATTCCCTGTGCAGGACTTTTTGAATGATATGCCGAGACTCTGCGGAGTTGTGATTTATGGCGGCATGGTATGACAAACAAAAAAAAAATCACTTTTGTGTCCCCCCCAATCCTGGCATCGGATCTGCACCCCTGGGTTTAGAAGACCAACCCTGTAGCCGGTCTCATCATGTGTCCTCCTGGTTCTGGTTCTGGTCTCAGGGATGTTGACGCGGCTCAGAGAGCTGATGCTGAGCTACAACAGAGTCCAGGTGGTTCCCGAGGAGCTGAGCGGCTGTGAGAGTCTGGAGAGACTGGAGCTGGCCATGAACCGGGAGCTGGACCACCTACCTGACCAGGTACAGTCGACTTATGAGTAAAATAAATTATTGGCTGTAAGATCAGACTTTTAGTGAAGTGTAGGACTGAATCTTAAAGGAATAGTTCACCAAACAATGAAATCCAGTCATTATCGACTCACCCTCATGCTGATGAATACTCCGGAGTAGTTTTTTATTCCTCAAAGTGCATCTGGAGACCCGGGAGGCCGGTTCCTAGTCCAACCAGAACTTTATATGAGAGTAATAGGGCCCGACACAAAAATGTCCATAAAACTACACAACAACCATTTAATATTCCTCCACACTGCTCGTCCACTGCAATCCAAGTGTCCTGAAGGGAGATAGTCCAGAGTTTACTGGAAACGACGTCATTTAGGCAAGTCCGGTCGAGAGCGCACACCAGGCAAATTCAATACAAGACTGTTTAGGCTGTAAAAATGTCCTAAATGATGTTGTTTCGAGTAAACTCTGGACTATCTCCCTTCAGGACACTTGGATTGCAGTGGACGAGCAGTGTGGAGGAATATTAAATGGTTTTTGTGTAGTTTTATGGACGTTTTTGTGTCGGGCCCTATTACTCTCATATAAAGTTTTGGTTGGACTAGGAACTGGCCTCCCGGGTCTCCAGATGCACTTTGAGGAATAAAAAACTACTCCAGAGTATTAATCAGCATGAGGGTGAGTCAATAATGACTGAATTTCATTGTTTGGTGAACTATTCCTTTAAGTGCCGGTCTCAGAGTCGAGTTACCACAGTACTATGTGCCGTAAACTGAATTTTAGACGATGTCACTTTCAAGTCGACCCTTATCTAAGAATATAGAAATATCTCAGTGAGTTAAATGGCCAATTGGATTCAACTGGAATCTACATAATAATACAAAATATACATTTCCCTCATCAAACTCATCAAATACACAATCCAACAACTCCACAACGCTCTGGTGGACAAGTTGTGAGCTGCACATTCACCACGCTATGAGATAATAACACAACGTTACCACACAGAGTTGTTTTAGAGGGAAATGCAGCGACTGCTTGATGAAAAACTGTCCCTGAAGGCAACACGTCACATCAGCGGTTTTGCATGAATTTCCCTCTATAACAACTCTGTCTCTGGTCCAGCTGCTGGTCTCAGGTCTGTTGTGTGTCCCCTCTCTCTAGTTCAGACACCTGAGGAACCTGCAGCACCTGGATCTGTCCATGAACGACTTCACCGGCATGCCGGACTGCGTGGTCGCTCTGCCGGCGCTCGAGTGGCTCGACATGGGAGGAAACCGACTGCAGTGTTTACCTGAGGACATCCACAGGTGGGTGGTGGTGGAGACACAGTGTGAGCCCCCCGCACTCTTTTTACTTTTATTTATACATCTATTCTTGGACTTTTGCCTACATATTTGTATTTACACATGTGTAGAAACCTCAGGCGATGTGGCCTACGTTCTTTGGACATTATACAGATGCAGATCCTGAGAGTGAGAACAGAACTGGGCAAAAAGGCTTTTAAAGGCTTTTTAATCTTTTCTTTTTTAAACATTTTCTTAAACTGAGACATACTTATACAACTTTTCAGTTCCTTGCTTTGTGAATGCCATAATTTTACACCTGCAACAGAAATACACATTTGTTTTAGGCTTAGCCTAGCAAATGTATGTTTAAAATCAAGCTTCAGTCTGTTGTCCCCTTCCTCCAGTTTGAACAAGTTTTGTAAATATTCTGGTAATGAGCTGTTATTTGTTTTAAACATTATTTTTAAGGTCTGAAGTTCTATTATATCAGCCACTTTCAACAAACCTGCAGAAATAGAAAATCTATTTGAGGGTTCTCTATTGCCTGCCTTGAAATTGACTCATCTTGTAACTCTGGGGGAATTTATAGTTATAACAAGGAAATTAGCTCAATAGGATCTTGTGATGTTGAGTCTTGTGTGTTTGGTGTAAACATCTTGGCCAGGTCACTCTTGGAAAAGTACGACGGTGTATTAGGGCCACGTTGAGGAAAAAAACAATACACACAGACTTCAAGAATAAAGTCGTACATTTCATACGAGAAAAAAAGTCATAACATTACGAGAATAAAGTCGTACATTTCCTACGAGAAAAAAGTTGTAACATTAGGAGAATAAAGTCGTAAATTTACGAGAACAAAGTCGTACATTTCATACGAGAAAAAAAGTCATAACATTACGAGAATAAAGTCACACATTTACGAGAATAAAGTCGTACATTTCATACGAGAAAAAAAGTCATAACAGTACGAGAATAAAGTCGTACATTTCCTACGAGAAAAAAGTTGTAACATTAGGAGAACTAAGTCGTAAATTTACGAGAATAAAGTTCTTTATTCTCAAAGCTTGTGATTTTTTATTTGTCAATGTGGCCCTAATACTCCGTTGTAGAAAAGAGTTTTTTCAATCTCAATTAGTTTTTTACCTGGTTAAATAAAGGATATTGATTGATTGATTGATTGATTGATTGTCAGCCAATCAGCAGCGAGGTGTGTGTGTGTGTGTGTGTGTCCTCAGGATGGAGAAGCTGCACACGCTGTGGCTGCAGAGGAACGAGCTGGAGAGACTTCCAGACAACATCAGCAGGATGCAGAGTCTGGACACGCTGGTCCTCAGCTGCAACCGGCTGAGGGACATCCCCTCTCTGATGGAGGACATGTCCAAACTCAGGTCACTGTCCACACACACACACACACACACACACACACACACACACACACACACACACACACACACACACACACACACACACACACACACACACACACATGTGAGTCCCCATAAGTCAGAGTCCCCATAAGTCAGAGTCCACATGAGTCAGAGTCCCCATAAGTCAGAGTCCCCATGAGTCAGAGTCAGAGTCCACATGAGTCAGAGTCCCCATAAGTCAGAGTCAGAGTCCCCATAAGTCAGAGTCAGAGTCCCCATAAGTCAGAGTCCCCATAAGTCAGAGTCCACATGAGTCAGAGTCCCCATGAGTCTGAGTCCCCATAAGTCAGAGTCAGAGTCCCCATAAGTCAGAGTCCCCATAAGTCAGAGTCAGAGTCCCCATAAGTCAGAGTCCCCATAAGTCAGAGTCCACATGAGTCAGAGTCCCCATAAGTCAGAGTCCACATGAGTCAGAGTCCCCATGAGTCTGAGTCCCCATAAGTCAGAGTCCCCATAAGTCAGAGTCAGAGTCCCCATAAGTCAGAGTCCCCATAAGTCAGAGTCCCCATGAGTCAGAGTCCCCATAAATCAGAGTCCACATGAGTCAGAGTCCCCATAAGTCAGAGTCCCCATAAATCAGAGTCCCCATAAGTCAGAGTCAGAGTCCACATGAGTCAGAGTCCACATAAGTCAGAGTCCCCATAAATCAGAGTCCCCATAAGTCAGAGTCAGAGTCCACATGAGTCAGAGTCCACATGAGTCAGAGTCCCCATAAGTCAGAGTCCCATTAAGTCAGAGTCAGAGTCCCCATAAGTCAGAGTCAGAGTCCACATGAGTCAGAGTCCCCATAAGTCAGAGTCAGAGTCCACATGAGTCAGAGTCCCCATAAGTCAGAGTCCCCATAAGTCAGAGTCCCCATAAGTCAGAGTCCACATGAGTCCGAGGCCCCATGAGTCAGAGTCCACATGAGTCAGAGTCCCCATAAATCAGAGTCCACATGAGTCAGAGTCAGAGTCCACATGAGTCAGAGTCCACATGAGTCAGAGTCCCCATAAGTCAGAGTCCCCATGAGTCAGAGTCCATATGAGTCAGAGTCCCCATAAATCAGAGTCCACATGAGTCAGAGTCAGAGTCCACATGAGTCAGAGTCCACATGAGTCAGAGTCCCCATAAGTCAGAGTCCCCATGAGTCAGAGTCCACATGAGTCAGAGTCCCCATAAATCAGAGTCCACATGAGTCAGAGTCAGAGTCCACATGAGTCAGAGTCCACATGAGTCAGAGTCCCCATAAGTCAGAGTCCCCATGAGTCAGAGTCCACATGAGTCAGAGTCCCCATAAGTCAGAGTCCCCATAAGTCAGAGTCCCCATGAGTCAGAGTCCCCATAAATCAGAGTCCACATGAGTCAGAGTCCCCATAAGTCAGAGTCCCCATAAATCAGAGTCCCCATAAGTCAGAGTCAGAGTCCACATGAGTCAGAGTCCACATAAGTCAGAGTCCCCATAAATCAGAGTCCCCATAAGTCAGAGTCAGAGTCCACATGAGTCAGAGTCCACATGAGTCAGAGTCCCCATAAGTCAGAGTCCCATTAAGTCAGAGTCAGAGTCCCCATAAGTCAGAGTCAGAGTCCACATGAGTCAGAGTCCCCATAAGTCAGAGTCAGAGTCCACATGAGTCAGAGTCCCCATAAGTCAGAGTCCCCATAAGTCAGAGTCCCCATAAGTCAGAGTCCACATGAGTCCGAGGCCCCATGAGCTGGGCCGTAAAGTATACCCCCGCAGCCCCCGCGAGGCAGGGGGGCCCCGCATGCAAGTCCCCATGAGCCAGAGTTCACATGAGTCAGAGTCAGAGTCCACATGAGTCAGAGTCCCCATGAGTCCTCCATGTTTTTCAGTTCAGTCTGATGCAGTGATTGATTAACATCTGTATCCAGTAGGGGTTGCACAGACTAGTCGACTAATCGACTAGTCGACTTTACTGCTCCACAATGACGTTTTCAGCTTGACGTCGACTAGTCGCTGATCATGTGACAGTACAAGAGTAGCGGCTTGAAACAACAGCTGAGTGCGCTGAATGAAAAAAATACGAGCGCCGTCAAGCTGGATAGAACGATCTCGTACCAGACAGGAAGTCGGGCACAGAAAAGGCGAGAGAATCCGGTCAATTTTCAAAATAAAATAAATGATGATTAGTTTGCTTGTCCGTCTATAAATATTTATCAGTTGCGTCTGCACACAAGACACACATCCATACAGCGCTAGAGACAGACCTGTGTGTGTGGAAAACCGAGTAGCCTACAGACGGGTCGATGTTTGACCGGCGCGGAGAGAGCAGGAGAAGCTGCTGCCTGCGAGACGCCAAGCGCGGCGCGCCTGTGAGGCGCTGCGCTGCCGCGGGCAGTGTGTCCGGCTGCCGGCAATTAAAAAAAAAAAAAAAAACTCCGCTCATATCGACAGCTTTACGTCGCGCACAACAACAACAACAACAACAACCAACCAGGAAAAAAAGCTGTGAGTGAAACTGGGAGTGAGCAGGACTGTGATGGTGACGAGGCCTGTGTGTCGTTTCCCTCCCTAATTGTTTAACGGACAGTAGCTACAGTATTTTCTTTTGTACTTGTAGCTATAGGAGTGTATGTTACAAAAAAACAAACTGATTTACAGCTTGTTGTTTATAAAGCTGCTGTTCTGTGGACTAATTTCTGTGCGTGAGCTGTCAGTCAGTGAATACAGATTGTTGCAAAGCTTTTCCCTCCTCCTGTGATTTTAGTTATGATGGGAAAAATATGAATGACGTCATCAGCGACTAGTCGACGTCGACTCGACTTTCATAACATTAGAGTCAACTTTAAAAAATCTGAAGTCGTGCAACCCCTAGTATCCAGATCAGTTTTAACTCAACTCTCCAACGACCTCTCTCTCTCTGTCTCTGTTCTGAGCAGGTTTGTGAACTTCCGGGACAACCCGCTGATCCTGGACGTGGCGCTGCCGTGCGAGGAGAAGGAGGAGGAGGAGGGGGAAGAGGACGACGAAAAGGACGACAGAGAGATGTTTGGACGAGAGTTCATGCACATGTACATCAACGAGTCCAGGAAGAGGGCGCAGGCCGTGCTGAACATGCACCGCGTCAACCGTTAGTACCAGAGTCCACATGAGTCTGCATGAGTCCACATGAGTCAGAGTCTAGGAGTTGAAAGTCCTCACAAAGTGGACTCCGCTAGTCAGGGTTAGTCCATATGAGTCAGAGAGAGACCACATGAGTCAAAGTCAGAGTCCCCATGAGTCCACATGTCAAAGTCTCAGAGTCAGAGTCTTGAGTCGACATGAGTCAGAGTCAGAGTCTACTGTCGGAGTCAGAGTCCACATGAGTTCACCTGAGTCAGAGACCAGGAATCCAAGTCTCGGAGTTGACGTCCACATGAGGTGGACTCTGGTATTCAGGGTTAGTCCACATGAGTCAGAGTCAGAGTCAGAGTCATAGACTGTAAAAAGAATGGACGTAGCATCCTTGACCTCCCCCATTGGTTTTGGGGAGTCGTTTTTGTGACTCAAATATGGCGGCCTGAACAGCGCCATGTTGGATTGGCCGGCCGAGAACCCGCCCACTGGCCTCGAAGCAGCTGTCCACGGAGCTGCTCGGACCTGTCACTCAACGTTTCCGCGCCCTAATTGGCCAGAGTTTTAACCTAATAACAGTAAAACGGTAGAGTTAAAAAAAATTCACCCCCCTCAGAGTGTGTGCGGGGGTAGAAACTATCGATTGAGACAAAAAAACGTTCTGACACCAGGCTTTTAACATGTTTATTGAGGATGTAAAGTCGGCGATTTTAACATGGGGGTCTATGGAGAATGCTGCTTTCTGACACCAGCCCCCAGAGGAAGCCGGGGGGATTGCAGTTTTTTGAACGCAGAAGCTTCACTTCTCAGACCCACAACTGCCCCCTTGGTCAGAGTCCCCATAAGTCAGAGTCAATTTTCCAGGTGGTCTCAGCTGTGTCCTGTAAATCTTCCTCCATGTTTGTCAGTTCAGTCTGATGCCGTGATTGATTAACATCTGTATCCAGATCAGTTTTAACTCAGAGCTGCTGGGATTCGAACCAGTGACGCGAGGCTGTGATCAAAGAACAACCCACTGACCCACTGATCCTCTGACCGGTTCGAGTCCTGGACACCTGGACTCTGGACGTTTCACAGACGTGTGAAACTTCTACAGTGATTACTAAACAATTATTAATAATCAATAACAATTAACGGACCTCAATTCAGTGAAGTGGTTTCACTAAAAGTTTTGTTTTTGATTTATAACTAATTTGTAATAAATCTTAAAGGGATAGTACATTTTGGCAAATTTGCCCATCCCTATAGTCATAGCAGTAGGTTTGTTACCTTTAATTGTCGGTGCAAGCTATTTTTAGAACGGCGGAGCAGAGCCATAAGCTGCTCAGAGCTACGCTACGGAGGCTCATTATGGGATTTCTTGGTTTCCCTCATCAAACTCATCAAATACACAATCCAACAACTCCACAACACTCTGGTGGACAAGTTGTGAGCTGCACATTCACCACGCTATGAGATAATAACACAACGTTACCACACAGAGTTGTTTTAGAGGTAAATTCAGAGACTGCTTGATGAAAACTGTCCCTGAAGGCAACGTGCATCAGCGGTTTTGCATGAATTTCCCTCTAAAACAACTCTGTGTGGTAACGTTGTGTTATTATCTCATAGCGTGGTGAATGTGCAGGTCACAACTTGTCCACCAGAGCGTTGTGGAGTTGTTGGATTGTGTATTTGATGAGTTTGATGAGGGAAACCAAGAAACCAAGAGCCTCCGTAGCGTAGCTCTGAGCAGCTCACGGCTCTGCTCCGCCGTTCTAAAAATAGCTTGCACCGACAATTAAAGGTAACAAACCTACTGCTATGACTATAGGGATTATGGCAATGGACCAATTTGCCAAAATGTTGAACTATCCCTTTGATAACAGACTAATTAGGTCTAATTTTTCATTTCTTGATGCTGATTTATTGACGAGTTTCTGTTCTGAACGTTTCAGATGATTCTTCAGATTAAAAGAATCGTCGCTGCGTCTCTTCATCTTCTTCCTCTGCAGCTTTGTCAGTCGAACAGATTTTTACGTCATGTGACAGTTTGTCATGTGACCGCTTCACCTGCTGCTTCCTGTTGTTGTTGTTGTTGTTGTTGAGACTGGACGACACCGAACAACAAAGAACTGAAAACGCTTTATTAGAAACTTTACAAAGACTGGACAGATTTCAGTTTAATGATGATGATTCTCACACAATAAAAAAAAAAACTTTTTACAAACACAAACTGTGTCTGAGTCTCAGTCTGGTTCTCAGGAGGAGGAGGAAGAGGAGGAGGAGGAAGAGGAGGAGGAGGAAGGCAGCGCCGTCAGCAACATGTTCTCCAGAGTCGTCTGAGCGTCGACGTATCGACTCAGTTTTCCGTCGAATCCTTTCGTCCGCAGGAAGTCGACTCGGCCGCTGTCGATGAGAAGTTTACAGAGACGACCGACCTGCTCGCGCTCCCCGGCCGATAGAAACCTGCAGACACACAGAGAGAGACTGGTCAGGACTTGATACAGGGCCGTTGTATAGGGGAGAAAGGTGATGATAACTCTAGGGGCCCAGCGCCCAGTGGGGCCCATAAAAAACCCCAGTAGTCTAATCTTTGTATGACTGAATTATTCTGCGTAAGAACCTGACTAATACTCATAGTACACTGTAAAAACTCAACATCTTTCCAAGAATATTTGTCTTATTTCTTGTCCAAATGTCTAATTTCTAGTCAAAACTAATCTCTTTCCACTTAAAATAAGACTCATTAGCTAAAAATTAACTTGTTTTTAGATAATTTTCACTTACATTTTCACTTAAATTGAAAAATTCACAATAAATAGAAAAATCTGCCAGTGAAAGTAAGTTTTTTGTGCTTGTAATAAGGAAGAAAAACTTGCTCCATTATCAGATTTTTTCTACTTATTCCAAGTGAAAATCAGCTTGAAAGAAGTAAAAAGTGTCTAAAAACAAGCTACTTTTAATGTGATGAGTCTTATTTTAAGTAGAATGAGATTTGTTTTGACTAGAAATGACATTTTGACTAGAAATAAGACAAATATTCTTGAGTTTTTGCAGTGTATCATCATGAGACGCCTCTGGTGACACCTTGTGATGAGAAACCTTTTCATAGGCGTCAGTTTGGACTAAAGCAGCTGATATTACTTTGTATTGTTGAGGATTACTGACAGGATTACTTTCTAAACACTGACAGACTCCAGCTGCTTTCTTGTCTTTCCTTCTTTACCTTTTTGTTCCTCCATGTGTTCAATACTTATTCCCTGTGTCATTTCACTTTATTACACATTACTTAATTTATGGACATACTATATGTTTGGATTTCTTTGTATATGTGCATTACTTGGGTTGTTGCCGACATCTGGTGAAAATTTCCTGTCAATAGCTCTATTAGAACTGTATTTACTGAGAAAAACGTTGGCGCGCTCAACACTTATTTTCCCTGCTCTGGTTTTCAGGACCACAACCACCTGAATGGGCTCTTTGCACAGCTCCACTACTTCCTGAACTTAATGCTGCTCCTTTGTTTCCTGTCTTACATTATTGGACAAATTGATTAAAGGGACAACGAGGAGTTTTGGAAAAGCGAAGCGTTTTCTCACTACATTTATGAGCCTCCGCACCGTGAAATTCTTTGACCGGCGCAAGACAGACTCATGTTTTCATTCATCAAGAATTAAAGTCAGAGGTTGGAAGACGATCACATACCGTCGTAGTTCCCACCATAAACGGAGATTCGGCGGCGTTATTCTCATGACTCGCCACGAAACCGAAAGTAAAGAAAGCTGGTCGGCTCGCCCAGCATTTCCACCACCACTAATAATAACAAAATAACCATAGAGACAAAACCATAGATTTATCTAAAATGGACCATTAACAAGTGGTAACGTAGATTCATCCACATTAATATGAGACTTTTTTTATAACCAAATAGAAACTCCTCGTTGTCCCTTTAATCCAGGTGTGTCTGACCATTGTGACTACTCAGACACACCTGGATTATTCAGTTTGTCCAATAATGTGAGACAGGAAACAAAGGAGCAGCATTAAGTTCAGGAAGTAGTGGAGCTGTGCATAGAGCCCATTTCGTGCCTTACCCGTTCACATCTGCATCCGCCTCCTCTGCTGCTTCGTGCTCCTCTTCTTCATCCTCTGCTCTCTGATTGGTCGACTCCTTGGGCAGCAGCTGCTGGTGGTGGTGCTGGTCCTGATTGGTCGGTCTGAGTCTGAGTCCGCACGTGGCCCAGCTGGACATCCGGCAGAAGGCGGAGAACTCTGCTGCGCCGAGCCCTCGCTGCAGGAAGAACCTCTGACCCACGTAGTGACGCCACTCACAGCGGTGGTGGCAGCACAGCGCCACGGTCAGACCCAGCACCGGACCGCAACCGGGACCGGGCCGGACCGGTTCTGAGTCCGTGGGGGGAGAAGCAGAGTCTGGGCCGGAGGTTCTGAGGCGTTTTGGTGCCGGTTCAGACTCCTCTCCGAGTCCTGGTGTTTCCAACAGACAGCGAAGAGCCAGATCTGAGGACGACAGAGACCAGAGATCATGATCGAGTCAAAGACAAAGTCAAAATCTTTATTTGCCATTTGTGCACATACAGTACACACATAGGAATTTTTGTACAGTTGTTCCAGGTCAGCTGGAGAAAGAAAAAACAAAAAAAACACACAAGGACATACAAGACACAACGAAAAACACTTTAAAAAGGCTCAAGCCACGATGGAAACCTGTCATAGCTCTGCTAATACAATAAGTTTGTAGCATTAGACCCTTGATCAAGTACACACATCACAAATCACCATCACATCATGGAATTTGATACCTAGAGTGGATTTCTCTCCCTTTTATTTATTTATTTATTTTATGTATGAATTCCTTTAAATTATTATTAACAATATTGCCATTCTTTGTATTATATTCCATAATTTATCTTCCTTTACTTCTTTTTTTTTCTCTCTCTTTCTTTCACTTTGGATGTGTGTAATTGATTTTATGTTTTATTTGTTGTTTTGTTGCGCTGCTTTAAAAAAAATGTACATAAAGGGAAATGAATATGTCGTGTTGTCAAAATAAATAAAAATTAAAGCAGAAGTGAGTGATATATTTGTGTTAATATAAGTCTTAAATAGTTATATCTTCCGACAGCAATCACTTACATAGAGTGTTTGGACTGAAACACGGGTCTGTCAGTCACTCTGCTCTGCTCTGAGCCGAAGAGAAAACATTTATCGTATCCTACAGTTTTTATCCAATGAGGAGAGAGAACGGCATGCAGGGCTGTGTGTGCAGCCAAGGAACGCCGTGAATGTGGTGACGTAGGGACGAGGACTGTTATGGTGCGTTCAAGGAAACTCGTATTTTTCCGACCGTGAAGTGGTACCAGTTCGATCTGGTACGAGTTCACCGGTCGGAAGTTACGAGTGGCCGTTATAGTGACTTTCACCGGTAAAACAGGTCGGAAAAACACGAGTGGGTTGCCTGGAACGCTACAAAGTCGTAAGTTGTGACTTGAAACTGTAATTTACGATTTCAAAAGCCTGCCTGGAACGCAGCATTAGCGAAAACGACCGGATCACTCACTTCTGCTTTAAGTTCTAAAAAAAAAAAAAAAGGCTCAAGCCTGGGATTAAGAAAAGGACGAGGACATAAAATAAAAAAATAAAAAAAAGGCCAGGGATCTATATCTGTAAATTAATAAAATCAGCTGTTCAGCAGCAGGTGAATCACAGCCGGCAGCCAATCAGAGCTCACCTGTAGCGGCTCCACACAGGTGTTTCCCGACTCCGACCAACGGGAGCTTCTTCTGTCTGAGCAGAGGGACTTTACCTGGAACACCAGAGGCAGATCAGAGGATTCAGACCAGGAGCGTCAGATCAACACTGAGTCTGAGTGAATGGCAACATGTTCACATGGACAACTGAGCTTCTCTGGGAACGAGGCAGACAGTTGCTCTTCTCAACCAGAACCACTAAACTACATGTTACTTTAAAGGAGAATTCCGGTCATTTTTGACCCCTAAATCGTTGTCCTGATGGTCACCCAGTGTTGGTTGGAGCAAAAAACACGACTAAAATTGATGCAGGCAAACCGGAGTTACCATGGCTACCCGGCGGTAGCGATAGCAACAACGCTAACCCATGGGGGCAATTCTTTCAACCACAACAAACACCCAGAAAACAATCAAATATCTCTGGTACATGACTGGAATCCTTAGAGACACCACTGAACTCAGATAGTGTAGAGTATAAACAGTATAAACTTTGTGTTTTTGCATGTACCATAAACGGTGGAGCAGTGCAGTGGTAATGTCCATAATATCTCAGACCGTTTATTTTAGTAAAGAAATCATCACAACAAGGACAAAGTGTTAGTTTCTCTCTGTGATGGGATAGTAATGTCTTTCCAGGATGTTTCAGAGTTGGGCTATCTGAGGTGAGAGGCTACATGCAAAAACACAAAGTTTATACTGTTTCTACTGTAACTATATGAGTTCAGTGGTGTCTCTAAGGATTCCAGTCATGTACCAGAGATATCTGATTGTTTTCTGAGTAGCCTATTTGTTGTGGTTGAAAGAATTGCCCCCATGGGTTAGTGTTGTTGCTATCCCTAGCGCCGGGTAGCCATGGTAACTCCGGTTTGCCTGCAGCAATTTTGGTCGCGTTTTTTGCTCCAACCAACACTGGGTGACCATCAGGACAACGATTTAGGGGTCAAAAATGACCGGAATTCTCCTTTAAAGCAGCAGGGTCTGTGACTGTGGACGACGTCTCTTACTCAGATCCAGATGTTGGATGTCGACCTGCAGCCTCTCAAACTGAACTCCTTCGTCCTGGTGTTTCCCGTCCACCTGCAGCAGACCAGAGACCAGCAGGAGTTACTCTGAGTCAGGGAATGTGGGAATGTGGGAATGTGGAGTCTGAGTTTGTAGCGGTGAGCTTCCTGGGTACCTTGAAGCGGGTGCTGCAGCGCTCCACCAGCAGCAGCTGCAGCTCCTCTCCGCTGGTCTTCAGCTGCTCGTCGGTCTTCAGAGCTTCGTGGATCCAGTGAGACAGTTTCCCTCGACCGGCGCCGAACTCCAGGAAGCAGCGGCGCCGGGCCAGCAGCCCGAGCTCCGCCAGGTGGCCCAGGATCGACGACTGGAGGCACGGGACATCATGGTTACACAAGAACAACTCGAGCTCCGCCTCCTCAAGGGCAACAATGGCCGACAACAGGTGTGTGTCACTGCAGAGCAAGTTTATTTTTGTTTTTATTTAGTTTTTCTAGTCTGTTTTTTATTTCAGTTTAGTTCTAGTTTCATTTAGTGATGAATCAGTTTTAGTTTAGTTTTTATTTTAGAGGAATGGACTAGTTTTTATTTACTCTTAGTTGTAGTTTTTATTGAGTATTAGTCTTAGTTGTAGTTTTTATCTAGTCTCAGTCTTAGTTGTAGTTGTTCAGGTTTTAGGAGAAAGCCTCTGTCAGACCTCTAAAGATGAACTTTTTGCAACTTTTTGCACTATTTGCATCTCATAATGTCAACTTTAGTTTACCTTAGTTTATCATTGTTCATTGTAGTTTTTATTTAGTTCTCGTTTTTGGAAAAATTGAATTTTTTATTTTTATTTCAGTTTACAAAATTATTTTTTCACTGCTAGTTTGAGTTTAAGTTAAAGGGACAACGAGAAGTTTCTCCATCGGCAGAATGAAAAATTCCGCGACAATAAAAAAGTCTCATATTAATGTGGATGAATCTCCGTTACCACTTGTTAATGGTCCATTTTAGATAAATCTATGGTTTTGTCTCTATGGTTATTTTGTTATTATTAGTGGTGGTGGAAATGCTGGGCGAGTCGACCAGCGTTTCTTTACTTTCGGTTTCGTGGCGAGTCATGAGAATAACGCCGCTGAATCTCCGTTTATGGTGGGAACTACGACGGTATGTGATCGTCTTCCAACCTCTGACTTTAATTCTTGATGAATGAAAACATGAGTCTGTCTTGCGTCGGTCAAAGAATTTCACGGTGCGGAGGCTCATAAATGTAGTGAGAAAACACTTCGCTTTTCCAAAACTCCTCGTTGTCCCTTTAAATATAATAACCCTGATGCAGACTCACCTGAGCAGGGTTTTAGAAACGATGAGCGGTGTGTTCAGGTGTTATTGTAGCCTACTGTACCTGCTGTTTCAGGTGCTTGTGAGCAGACTCTCCGTTCTTTGGGTCGCTGAGTTGTTCCTGGAGGACGGGATGGGACAGAACTCTGTCCTCCACGTCGCGCTGCAGGCCTGTCACAACAGAAACAACAGAAACGTCACGCTTATAGTAGATTATTTCTCTACGGGAGCTGCCTTGGTGTGCAGATTTTTATTCTTTATATCCACAACTGAAACAAACACCTGACTACAGGCTAAACTAACCAGACTACAGACGCTCACCTCTGGCCGCCGTCTTCAGTTTGTCCAGCAGAGACTCCAGCTCCGACCTGCTGCGCTCACACAGACTCACCTGCGACAGGAGAGAAGAGTCGGAGTTAGAAGTGCAGCTGTTGCTCAGAGAGTTAAAGGGATAGTAGCATTTTTTTAAAGTGGGGTTGTATGATCTACAAATAGCCCCTAAGTACTTTAATTGCAGTAGAAGACTCTCTGCACTCCTCCCGTTAGCAACGCCAGCCCATAATAGCCCTGCCCAGAGATTTACAACATACAGTGTTGTGAACAGACCCAAAGAAACGGCCTATTTTCACGGCCTAAAAGAGGTTTTACCTGAAAAAAAATACACAGTTCCATTGTTCGCTATAATATAATTTTTTCCAGCCCCTCAAAGTGCAGGAAAAACACTGTTTTTATTTGGACCTAACCAACTGCTGATCGGCGGGCGCTAACCCTGGGCGGAGGGATACGTGAGTTGGTTAGGTCCAAATAAAAACTGTGTTTTTCCTTTTAAAAAATTATATTATAGCGAACAATGGAACTGTGTATTTTTTCTCAGGTAAAACCTCTTTTAGGCCGTGAAAATAGGCCGTTTCTTTGGGTGCATTCACAACACTGTATGTTGTAAATCTCTGGGCAGGGCTATTATGGGCTGGCGTTGCTAACGGGAGGAGTGCAGAGAGTCTTCTACTGCAATTAAAGTACTTAGGGGCTATTTGTAGATCATACAACCACACTTTAAAAAAATGATACTATCCCTTTAACAACAACAGCAGCAGATGAGACGTTACCTGCTGCAGAGCGTCATCTCCATCGGCTGGTCCAGCGTTTATGTTCTCCACATAGTAAACCTGAAAACAAACCACAGTCAGAATACAGCTGATAGATAGATAGATAGATAGATAGATAGATAGATAGATAGATAGATAGATAGATAGATAGATAGATAGATAGATAGATAGATAGATAGATAGATAGATAGATAGATAGATAGATAGATAGATAGATAGTATGAACAGTGTCTCACAGGTTTCTCTTTCGCTCTGGAGTTACATTTCTTCAGGTGTTTGTCCAGTTTGTCTTCACTCACAGTGCTGAAAACACACAATAACACACACAGATAACACATTCACCAATCACAGCGTCACCAGTCAATAACGCACAAACTGTCCAAATCAAATGGTTTCTGAGCCAATGAAAACCGATTTTATTTATTTTTTATTTTTTTTACTTATATTTATTAACAGACCAATAATCTGATTGATAAGTGATAATTGAACAATAACTGACTGTTTGGGGTCCAGGGGACAAACGATCCGTCTGCTGCTGCCGAGTCCCTCCTCCTGAAACAGCAACCAAGAGAAGAGGTGAGCTCTAGGAATTATCTTTGGATATAATATTAATAATAATCTTAATATTAAGGGTGACGAAGTTTAATATGTGTTCAATCACTCAACTGCTATTATATGTTATAGCAACAATAATATGTTTCACATTTAAAGCTTATTATCAGTGACTAAGCTGTTTATGTGTTTAATTTGAACATTAATCAAATAATTCAATTCAATCTTTCATACCCTCCGCAATACAGCTGTACAACTCTTCCATTTGACTCACCCTCACATTCTGAACCTACTCATGCATTTTAACTTTTTAACTTTTTTAGCTATATATTTATTTATCCTGTTTTTACACATTTTAGGTAGCTATTTTGTTTTTGAGTTTCTGTGATTTGTGTTTTGTCTTGTGGTTGTTATGTAGGCTATTTTCCCGTAGCTGCTGCTTGTGACATTTTAAATTTCCCCTTGGGGATTAAATATCTATCTATCTATCTATCTATCTATCTATCTATCTATCTATCTATCTATCTATCTATCTATCTATCTATCTATCTATCTATCTAAATGATATGAAACATAAACAGTGTATTTGTGCACATCCGTAGGCTCATTGACCTGAGGATAACAGCCATATAAGATCAATATTGTTATTATTGATGTGGCACCATAGACTGTATGTGGCACAGTCATTCTTGCTTCCTGTCAGTCTGACAGCGCCACCTGCTGGCCGGTGACGGAGCTGAAACACTTTTGACCTTCGTTTAACAAATTAAATAGCCTATTAGTTTTTTCTGAACTTCAAATCTGATTAAGAATAAACTAGAAACTGCATTTAAGTCGGAGGATCAAAGTCTGAGCGAACCAAACACCCTTTGCAGCTGTTTTCATCAGTTCACTTTCTGTTATCGTCATCATCACTGTGTCTGTGTCTTTGAAGGCAGCACGGGTCCGTGAACTCACCATGGTCGCATGTTCTCCGCAGAACTTCTTTCCTTTCCCCACGACCATCTTACAGAACCGCTTCTTTTTCTCCACGAAGAACGCACACCGACCGGGCAAGGGGGCCGCCATGTTGGAAAGACACAACACAGTGATGCGTTCAGGAGCTGAGTGAACTGTGGGAAAATACCAAGGGGGCCACGATTAATTTAATATTCATGTCAAATGTGTTGTTTCAGGTTTCAAGTTTCAATACTTGACTGCCATGTCAACATTTTTTATTGGAATTTGTTTCAGTGGGCTTCACGCACTGACATAAAAACATTCACCCAATACAATACATGATAAATATAAAGAAGAATGAATAAAAAATCCAGAATGTAAGAGGAAATTATGATACCAAGGCACATGTGCTGTGGGTTGGCAGCAACATCATTTGACTGTGCAACTGCATATCAAAGTAAAGTGTACAATAAAAAGTATGTAAGTAAAAGAGTAATAAATAGATAAATAAATATATGGCACATTAAAAACAATACTCTGCCCCCCTGAATAAAACCAAGGTGTTTAAAATGATACTTTTGAGGTGTTGAGTATGAACATCAAACTAGTTTCAACTGGGACTGAAAAAGGGGAAAAGAAAAGAGGCTGGTACTCATTTTTTCATTTTTATCATTCAGTGCAAGAGGGGACTGCACTACTTACTGCCATTTAGTTCCTTTGAAGATTTCAGTCAAAGGTGCTTCGATATGCTTTTGATATGCTCCGCACTTTATATTCTCCAATAAGCAGGCTACCTTTGCAAATTTTGCACATTACACCTGCCTTGTACTAAGCACTAATATCTTTTTTGCTATTGTAGTGAATATGGTTTAATGTTGGGTGTGTATTGGATGTTTTGTATGCATTGTTTTATTGTATAGTTGTGCTTTATGTCGTTTGGACAACAGATGGAAATTAGCTTTTGCTATTTGCTTTTCGTTTCCTGGAAATTATTATTGCAAACACCCTCTGTCCTTCAATAAATACAATTAAAAAAGTACAACAAAATTTTTTTTTCCTTTTTCTTCACCTTTATTGTGTTTCTGTTGTTTGTGGTTGATGTTGTTGCTTTTTCCCCCTTATTTTTTGTCCTTCTTTTTGGTTTGGTTTTACTGTTAATCGTGTTTATTTGTTTGCAATTGTGGATTTGTAGCAATGATTTTGTGAAAAAAAAAATATATATATATTGAAAAAAACCTTGTTTATATTATTTGTGGAACACAAACAACATTTTTTTTTTTTTATGTTGAATAAACTTTTTCAACTTCATTGAAGTTTTGTTTCAGCTCAGTTAACATCTGCCAATCTTTTCGTTTCCTGGAAATGATCAATGTAAGCACACACTGTCCTTAAATAAATAAAATTAAAAAGTACAAAACTTGTTTTTATTATTTTTGGAACACGATTTTTTTTTTTTTTTAAACTTCATTGAAGTTTTGTTTTGTTTTCTCCCGAGCCGCCCTTGAACGCCCCTCTCGCCTCTGATTCGCCATCGTCTCCTTATTGCTGCTCTCTGATTGGACGCCTGTGCTGTGCGTTCCAGTTCCAGCTGTCGCGTCTTTCTGGTCTTCCCGCCTCTCCAACGGGAAGCGGGGGGGCGGGGCTTGTTGTGAGTGTCCCGGTGACGTCACCAGCGGACCGTCCATGATGCCATGATGGCGGCGGCGGCGGCGGCGGCAGTGGAGCGGGGCGGCGGTCCCGGTCCTGGTCCCGGTTCCAAGCGGCCTGAAGCGGCGGCGAACCACTCGGTGCTGGTGGTGGTGGGGGCGCTGCGGCCCCCCGGCCTCCTGGAGCAGCTGCTGCGGCTCATAGAGTCAGGTGAGTCCGGGTGGAGGAGGAAGGAAGGAAGGTAGGAAGGTAACCAGCTGGACCGAGCCGAGCCGAGCCGAGCTTCCTCTAGGATAGAATAGAATAGAAGCTTTATTTGTCATTGTAAAAGAAAATACAACGAAATTGCCAGTGGCCTCTAGCTGTGTCGACAAATGCAAACAAATATAGGCTCTATATCCACACAACAAACACATAGGCTGCACAACCATTCTGGCCAGCAGGAAAAAAATAACTATGTAGCCTAACTAAAATATATAAAAAATAGGCTAAAAATAACAGTGCAAATGGCAAAAGTCCACTCACACCGCGCTGCTGGGCCTTTCATAATAAAACCAAAACCCCGTGCTGCTGCTGCTGACGTCGCTGCTGCTGCTGCTGCTGGAGTTTAATGTTTCCCCCCCAACAACACATGCTGCTCCCCCTCCTCCTCCTGCTGCTCCTTCCCTCCCCGGGGTTTGTCCCAGTTTCTGTCCGGGATTCACTCACCATGTCCCGGGTAACGGGTCCATCCACGCGTCGGTAACTCGAACCGAGCAGCAGCAGCAGCAGCAGTAGTAGCAGTAGTAACGGGCCTAGTTTCCTCTTTTCCGCCTCTGACTCACGGAGTTAACACGAGGAAACTCCCACTAGAGACAGTTGTGTTGTGTCCCACTAACTGTGTCCAACTGTGTCTGTCTGTCTCTCCACGCGTGGGCCACAGTGGCCTATAATAATAACCTCAGCTCGGTTCGGTGTGACGTAGATAGATCAAAGCATCAGTTGAAAGTGAAAACAGTTTGTTTTTGTTTTTATCTTAGAGGTTTTCTGTCTGTTTGTTGTTGTTTTCTAACTTGTAACAGTCGACACTCCCTGTATTGTTCCTCTGTTGTGAGGACTGAGGCCTTTATTTTGAAAACCCCTACACACCGGATGTTTTTAGTTTGTTCCTGTAGCAGCAGGTCACCTGGTGGACGGACTGACAGGTGTTAGTTACTGTTAGGGAGGAATTTGTGGTGATGAGTCCTGTATGTTTTATGCTGAAGGAGTTTATTTACTGGATCAAGGGGAACAGAAGAGTCGTCATCACAACATTAAAGGATCATAGGGCAGGATTTGTGAGAAAATACCGGAAAATACCCATGCGTTTTACGTTTTTTAAATAATAATGGGTGAGGAAGCGTTCAAAACCAAAAAGAACGAGCCCACCCGCGTATCTCTCCATTGCCCTGAACGGGGTCTGTGCTGCAAAATGCGCTGCAATTCAGGGGGTGAATTTCGCGCGCTGGCCGGCGGACCTGACGTCAGCGCGTCCACGACCGCCTTCGAATGGATCAATGGAATGGACATGAAGAGGGCAACCGCGGCAGAGCGACTGATACAGTAACAGAGTGGCGATACTCCCTGTTATATCAATCGCTCTGAACCACGGTGGATCAAAATTACTGTTACTGCCAGCAAACGACCCAGCACAACTGAAAGCCCTGTTAAAAGCCCCCCCCCCACCGCCACTCTCTCTCCCCCTCCCTTCACACACGCACACAGCAGCAGGCAGGTCACTAACTTACACACCCTCTCCCTCATCACTACTGTCTTATTATTAGCCGTTAGCCGCAGCTAGCGGTTAAAAGCCGACGTTATAACTTTAACAACGTTATCAGGCAGGTGGACAAACGTCCTCTTTTGCCCGGACACGTCCACTTTTCACGTCCTGGCCGGCGTGTCCGCGACGCGTCCGTTTTTTTTTTTTTTTTTTTTATGAAATCATGAATGTGTCCGGTGTTTATTGGTTTTCATGGGACCGCGGACCCTGACAGATGCAGTCCGACCATGGATGTATTGGGTCCGACACCCGGACCCGGCACGTTAATTCTCAGTACCGGCCTGTAGGAGCCCATACAGATCCATGCAGAGGAGCTCAGAGGAACGGACAGCAGCCCCCTGCTGCAGCACAGTGAAGAGGCAGGTGGTGTGTGTGTGTGTGTGTGTGTCTGTGTCTGTGTGTGTCTGTCTGTCTGTGTGTGAGAGAGAGAGAGAGAGAGAGAGAGAGAGAGAGAGAGAGAGAGAGAGAGAGAGAGAGAGAGAGAGAGAGAGAGAGAGAGAGAGAGAGAGAGAGAGAGAGAGAGAACCTACAGTAAAATACCCCCCCCCCCCCTCCCCTCCCCTCCTTGAGAGCAGATAGGAAAGACTGTAAAGAGTAAAGTAAACAGTGAAGAGTCTGTGCGCGCTCCCGTGCCGGTGGCTTCGCTGGTTGCTGTAGTTACGCGCAGCGGCCGTCGCGTCACTGGCCGTTCTCATTAATCCTGCCCTATGATCCTTTAAGTGTGTGAATCCACCTCAGTTCTAAGGGTCAAACAGTAAAGCTCAGATTCTTCTACTAGAAAGGTGGGCCGAGGCAGCAAAGGGGAGATGTGTTACCATCCAATGGGCTATAGTGCATAAACATGAAGATAAGGATTCACACCAGCTAAGTGTCATCCAGTGATGGAGAGCGTTATCCTCTGACTCTACAGCTGTTTCTGCAACCAGCCAGACAGTGAGATTGAAGACACCAAAGAGCGACCACGGCCTCGGCCTGTTCCTCAGAGAGAAAATACGGCATTGGTAACTGCCCCAGCAGTAATCTAACAGAATGTCACTATGACACAGAGGGATTGACCATTAAAGCAGAAGTAAGCGATCCGGTGGTTTCGGCTAATGCTGCGTTCCAGGCAGGCTTTTGAAACCGTAAATTACAGCTTCAAGTCACGACTTACGACTTTGTAGCGTTCCAGGCAACCCACTCGTGTTTTTCCGACCTGTTTTACCGGTGAAAGTCACTATAACGGCCACTCGTAACTTCTGACCTGTGAACTCGTACCAGATCGAACTGGTACGACTTCACAGGTCGGAAAAACACGAGTTACGAGTTGCCCTGAACGCACCATAACAGTCCTCGTCCCTACGTCACCACATTCACGGCGTTCCTTGGCTGCACACACAGCCCTGCATGCCGTTCTCTCTCCTCATTGGATAAAAACTGTAGGATACGAGAAAAGTTTTCTCTTCGGCTCAGAGCAGAGCAGAGGGACTGAGAGACCCGTGTTTCAGACCAAACACTCTATAGAAGTGATTGCTGTAGGAAGATATAACTATTTAAGACTTATATTAACACAAATATATCACTTACTTCTGCTTTAACTACACAAACTATCTATAGGGAAGTGAAATTATTCTCTAACAGTTACTAGTTATTGATCATTCAGTAACCAGTTGGTGATGAGTCATTGATCAGTTATTGGTCAGTCAGTCATTGATGGACAGATCTTCTCAGCTGCAGTATAAAAATAGTAGTTAACGCCCAGACGTTGAGGTCAAAGGTCGCCTCTGTCTCTGAGTCACAGTTTCTCGTCGTCTCGTTTATTAGTTTACAACAGAAAGTTGCTAAGTTGTCTGTGTAAAGTCGACTCTACTTTCAGCCTGGTGCTTGTTCTCGATCAGACAGAAGAGGAAGAAGTGTTGTGTTAAGAAACATCCTCGGCTTCCTGTTTGTTGTGGAGGAAACTGACAGAGATAGTTGAATCTGGGACGAAGTCTCACTCTGTCACGTTCTGCTTCTGGTCTTTTTTGTTGGATCTAATGTTGTTCACATGAGAAACCATTGTTTTTTCTGTCCAGATCAGTGTGTGTGTGTCTTATCTTCTAGGACTGGGTTTCTGTGGGTTTTTCTGGTGAAGTAATCCTCCTCCTCCTGCTGCTGCTGCTGTTTGTGCTGAACATGACGATGATGAATAATGCAGCAGAGTTAGTTCAGCCTGGATTCACTGAGGCTGAGCAGCACCGACTCTTTAACTCAGATTTAAAACCCCACCCTCATCATCACCATGAATGAATGAATGAAGTCTAATAATTACTTCTCTCTCTGGGCTCTTTCGCTCCAACAACGAAACCCGTAATCTCATTTGGTTTATGACAGATAAGACACACACACAGATATACACATGGTGGTAACATGGTAGATGATAAATAACCTTATCCACCGCTCCATGGATTGATTTCTCATTGAAAACGAGAAGGGTCTGGCTGCGGACAGGGGCGTTCTCGTCATGACACGGGAACGCCTATGGGCGTTCCTGGCTGGTAGCCTTTCATGTGACGTACTTCCGGTTGAAGTAGCATTCTAGCGAGCGGCTAGCTGCTGCTAAACTCTGTAAATATATAACTTTAGCAACATTTGAAACATTTTCAGGCGAGAAAGTGGTCGTTTAGATCCCCACTGTGTTGAAAATCTGACAAAATACCCGCTGTTTACAAATTTGTTCCGACGAAGTCGGCGTTCTCTGGCGCTAGTAAAACTAGCCGTAGTGAGCAACGCACTTCCGGTTATTTTCACAAAATAAAATACCCGTTGCCTTTTATCGCTTAGGTGCTTTTACTTTGTAAACAGGAAATGAACCTACCCTCGCTGTAGCTAGCTTGGAGCTGCCGTTTTGACTGCTCTCTCGTCCCGTTAACGGCATTTAATCGTTCAATATGCCACCGGAGAGTCTTCCCAGCTCTGAGACAGGCCTGGCTCGTTTTAAAGTATTTATTTATTTATGTAAATGTGGTGTTTTCTGTGCGTAGACTGACCCCAAGGCAGCACTGCTACTGTCCAACCATGGTTTTTTATTCAAACAAACTTCTGCTACTGCCACAGTTGTTAGATTTCATCAAAGAGACCAACATTTATTCCCTTAAGCAGCCGGTGGTAAACCTCTAAAAGCCATCGGGTAAGTTAATTAGCAGTCGTTTTCTCCCCGGGGTGACGATTGCAGGCTGGCCGGCGGAGCACGTCAGGAGCCGGGCTGCTGCCTCTGTGATGCCGCGGTCACTGCTCGGACCTGGAGCTTCGCTTCGAGGTTAACTTCTAAACAGCCGTCGTTTGGATAAAATAAATATTGGATAAATATGAGCTGTGACCGGGACATCACAGAGGCAGCAACCCCGTCTCCTGACGTGCTCGACCGGCCAGACTACTCCGTCACCTCGCGGGGGAAAACGACTGTTAATGAACTTATCCGTAGGTTTTTATGGGTGTGATTATTGATGAATGAAAAAATATGAACTCTTGGAATACTGTCAAAAAATACTTTTGAATGAAATAAATGATGTTGTGTTTTCAAAACGTGGAGAAATAAACTCTTGAAATGAAATACTGTTTTAAAACAACTTTATTTTCAGTAAGTTACTTATACTGTACAGCTGTTACTGTTGTAACGAATGTGAGCTGGAAAGACTGAAATGCCAACCTGGGAGGAAAGGAAGGTAAATGGAGGTAAGATAGTTGAACAGATGGGTCAAAAGGAAGGATGAAGGAAAGGAAAGAAAAACATGGAGGAGGATCAAAAGAGGACAGAACGAGTAGCCTAGTCAAGACGAAGGGAACAGATTCGGTCAATTTAATCCATTAGGTTAAATCAAGTTTAAAAAAAATCTCGATCGTAATCAAACTGACTATGTAAATCAAACGAAAGATTAAATTAAAATTAACGTTCTTTATCTTGCTTAGCTTACTAATGGTAGCTCTACGCTACCTGTCGTATAAACTGACTAGCGGATGTGGCTATGTTAACCCAGCTATTAACCCCCGGATGTTGACAAGCGCGGGTAGACGAAGAAGAAGGGGAGAGGGGGGGGGGGCGTTCCTGGCTGCGAAGGGGGCGTTCCTGGCCTCGACAACGGGGCGACAGTAACGCCCATTTGTGTCCGCAGCTGGACGATATTGTTGAAAACAGATGCACATGGAGGAGAGGAGGGTTAGAGACACCAGACTTTTAATCTAGATCAGCAGGTTTAACTAAACGAAACAAAAACCATCTTCTTCTTCCAGTTGAGGATTTTATCAAAAGTGAGAAGACGGTGACACTTCACTTCTGTATTTTAATGATGGTTAGTTAGTTTATAACTGACTGAGACTGAAGAGCTCTATAAATAAAGGTTGAGTTGAGAAGCTGCTGACAACAGTTGAGGTCAGACCACAGTGTGAAGTGTGTGTAATGTGTGTGTGTGTGTGCACGCTGCTCTGACTCCGCCCACTCAGGAAACATCTAGGTGTGGAGGTCTGACAGGTGAAAGGACACACACACACACACACACACACACACACACACACACACTCAAGGTGTTAAACTCAAAGTGAGTGATGTGATGCTTTTATCATTTCATTTCATTTATCTAGATCTCCATTAGCTTTGGCTAAGGCCATCGCTGTTCTTCCTGGAGTCCTTATACCTTCACAGATGAACTATCCATTGCAGTAGATAATTACAGAAACACATCACACCATAAACACAGTAACAACATCCATAACCACAACAACTCACAACGATCTACAAGACAAAACAAGACAAAACAAAAACAATACAAACAACATATACATATTACTGGACCTTATTCATTTCCACAGTGTAGCTATTATCATAGTTGTGAAATAGTCAGATGTTCAAATATTAACATACGTTCCTCTCATAATTACATTAACTTACAGAAACAGTACCCAATACACAAGCAGACTTAAAGCAGAAGTAAGCGATCCGGTCGTTTTGGCTAATGCTGCGTTCCAGGCAGGCTTTTGAAACCGTAAATTACAGCTTCAAGTCACAACTTACGACTTTGTAGCGTTCCAGGCAACCCACTCGTGTTTCTCCGACCTGTTTTACCTGTGAAAGTCACTATAACGGCCACTCGCAACTTCCGACCCGTGAACTCGTACCAGATCGAACTGGTACCACTTCACAGGTCGGAAAAACACGAGTTACGAGTTGCCTTGAACGCACCATAACGTCTTGTCAGCAGATGGAGTTAGCAGCCCCCGCCCTCGTCATGGATCTATTGGTCCTCGTCCCTACGTCACCACATTCACGGCGTTCCTTGGCTGCACACACAGAGAGGACTGCCCCTGCATACCGTTCTCTCTCCTCATTGGATAAAACTTGTAGGATACGAGAAAAGTTTTCTCCTGGGCTCAGAGCAGAGCAGAGTGACTGACAGACCCGTGTTTCGGTCCAAACACTCCAGAAGTGATTGCTGTCGGAAGATAGAACTATTTAAGACTTATATTAACACTAAAATATCGCTTACTTCTGCTTTAACTTACAGAAACAGTACCTAATACATAAGCAGACTTAAGAGATTTCAAGTAAATCAGACAAACACTAATTGATTCAATTGTACCAAATAGCCTCAGCTAGATAGAGAGCTGTTTGACTAATAAATGTTCTTTAAATCTGTATTTGTTATGTTCTTGGATAATTTGTCCTGGCAGAGCATCCCATATCACCATGGCAACTATACATTACCGTGCTTTTCATCTGGTTTGTTTTCACTTTGGGTAAGATGAATTTACCCTCCGTAGCTTCCTGTATGTCATGATGACATGTGAGACAGGACCAGAGTTTATGAAGCTGATGTCATTAGGGATGATATATCTGAGTGTGTGTTAGTGTGTGTGTGTGTCAGTGTGTGTGTGTGTCAGTCAGCTGATCTCTGACTGTGACTGAAGCGTTAACCGATGAGCCGCAGATTCTCCACACTGATCACACTGAGAGCCGGCGGACATGAGGAAATCTGCTGATTCACTGCTCAACACACACTCACACTCAGGCACTCTGTCTCTCTCACACACACACACACACACACACACACACACACACACACACACACACACACACACACACACACACACACACACACACACACACACACACACACACACACACACACACACACACAAAGTGACATCACTAATAGAGCTCGACCTTAGAGGACAGTTACATGTGAATCAATTATTTAACTATTTTGCTAATCTAATAATCAGTTTGAGTCGTTTTTTTAAAGAAAAAAAAGTCCAAATTCTCTGATTCCAGCTTCTTCAATGTGAATATTTCTGGTTTCTTTGTTCCTTTATGACAATAAACTGAGTCTCTCTTTGGTTTGTGGACAAAACAAGACATTTGAGGACGTCGTCCGGTGGTTTGAGAAACACTGACTGATGTTTTTCAACAAAGGAACCAGAAATTTTCACATTTAAGAAGCTGAAATCAGAGAATTTTGACTTTTTTTCTTAAACTACTCAAACTAATTATTAGATTATCAAAACAGTTGGTGATTAATTTAATAATTGATTATTGTTCGATTAATCGATTGCAGCTCTACTGTATATGAATCAATTGTGTTTATATGAATAGTGTTTTAGCTGACTGTATTGGTATGATGGAGTTTTGGCCTGTAATACTTTACATACTGAAAGAAGTAATGCAGCATTGACTCTGTCCTCAACTTTTAACCATTGTGTGTGTGTGTGTGTGTGTGTGTGTGTGTATGTGATTGTGTGTTTCAGGTGTGCGTCGTTGGCCTGTTCGCCTGGACGTGTCGGTCCTGGATCAGCAGCTGAAGCTCTTTGTGTCCAGACACTCGGCCTTCCTGTCGGAGGACGTCCCAGGTGAGACACTGGAGGTGCTGTCCTCTCACCATAACCCCTATAGTCACAGCAGCAGGTTCATCACCTTTAATTATCGGTGCATGTTGTTTTTAGAACGGCGGAGCAGAGCCGTGAGCTGCTCAGTGAACGGTACAGGTCCCCTGTCCCTCATCAAACTCATCAAATACACAATCCAAATAGGGCTGCCACAAACGATTATTTTGATAGTCGACTAGTCACCGACTATTTTTTTCGATTAGTCGACTAATCGGATCATACGTAAATTGAATGCAAAACATACAGCTTATCGCACCAGCATGCAGCTTCTCTTATATACCATCATTAGCTTTCAGCTTGAAGTGTTTAAGGTATATGCTAACTAAAAATAAAGACAATTAAGATGATAGTTCATTAAACATTTAATGAAATATGCAGCTTTAACTGTAGCATAAAGTGCAAACAGCTGAGTAAAATAAGGATAAGGCACTGGCCTAAACAACACCAAAATAAATACTTAAAGGTTTTTTAGGCTTTTCTTTCCTTCATTTGTCTCTGGCATTAAACATAGCTACATTTAAATAAAATGAGGAATTATTGACAATAATAAAGTTTTTGTAGGCTTATCATTCAAATATAACTTGTGCTCAGTATAAATAATAGGCTAGTCGTTCTGTTAAAAAAAATTACACCGGTGCCGCTTGATGACAGACAAGACCGGTAGAGAGAGAAAAGAGAGAGAACACCTATGTGTACTGAGTGAGTGAGCGCACGTGTGTGTGGTGGGCGGCTGCGGCGGCGGGTGTGTGTGTGGAAGGTGCGGCAGCAGTTTTGAGAGAAAAACAAAATTAAAAAAAAAAACAACGACGACGCATCGACTATTAAATTAGTTGTCGACGATTTTAATAGTCGACGTAGTCGTGACTAGTCGACTAATCGTGGCAGCCCTAAATCCAACAACTCCACAACGCTCTGGTGGACAAGTTGTGACCTGCACATTCACCACGCTATGAGATAATAACACAACGTTACCACACAGAGTTGTTTTAGAGGGAAATGCAGCCGGAACTACATTCCAGACACTGCTGCTGGGCGGAGGGATTTCAGAAGAGAAAGTAGTTCTACATGATTGTTTTGGGGCTTTTTCGCCTTTTAATCGATAATATAGTTGAGCGAGAGAGACAGGAAATGGGAGGCAGAGAGAGGGGGAACGACATGCAGCAAAGACTGCATACATAAAAAAAACATTTATTTTATCAGTTATCTGTGAAAGAAAGAAAGATACCGCTTATCGGAAAATGCAGAATATCGGCTGATATTATTGGCCATGCTGATAATCGATCTATCCCTCGTCTTCATCATGAAACATTCAGTTCATGTTGAGACATTTTTTTAAAACCACTAATCTCAAACTTTCCTCCTCCTCTGACTTTCAATCAGACATCAGAGGTGAAAGGTCGACGCCCCCTCTTTCTCAGACTGAGTGTGTGTGTGTGTCTGCAGGCTGTTCAGCAGAGTCTCAGCTGACTACACACACACACACACACACACACACACACACACACACACACACACACACACACACACACACACACACACACACACACACACACACACACACACACACACACAGAGTAGCCTACTGTCTTTTACATGATTAGCTGCTGCAGCCAATCAGGACGTTGGGATGCTGATGATGCTGCTGCTCATTCACATCTGTGATGACGACGATGAGGAGGAGGAAACAAAAAAACAGAGCCAGAAGAGAAGAGAGACTGTCGCTTCTGACCCACCTCTGCAAGCGGCCGTTGTCATGGTAACCACATGACCCGGCCGGCTGACAGTCAGAGAGGAAGGAAGGAGGGACTTCCTCTTCCTACTTCCCTAACCGACCCCCTCTCACCCAGAGTCCAGACGCATCTGACGAGGGACCGTCCAGGTCCCGGACTCGGGGAGACCAGCCAGGTGTTTCCTGTTTCTGTCGGAGGAGATAGATCCAGATGCTGGAATCGAACCCACTTGTACCGGTCCTCGCCGCGTCCACGTCTCCTGTTGTTGTTTTAGAAGTATAAAATCTGGGCCATAATAACTGTGGAGGAGGCTAAATACTTTAAAAATAAAACAGGAAGTCGCCGGGGAGTTCTTTCATTCATTCATTCATTATAAGGTCAGATACCAGGAATGACAAACAAACACGTGAGGCCAATGTGTGTACGTTTGTAGCCTATAATGTTTATTATTCGAAACAGAGCGCGAGAGATGGATGCACTGGTTGATAAGTTTAGTTTTTAATGAGGAGGAAATAAAGAACTCAGCTGTGATTGAAAAGCACAAGTCGAAAGTTGTAACTGTGTAGTGGAACGTGGTGCAAAGTCTAATGATAACTGGTTGTGGAAACCCTGCTTTACATTGTTTTAACATGTAAAAAAGTGACGGCTGCTGTGCTGCTGCTGCTGTTTGGGTTTTCAGTCTGGTTTTTTTGTTTCCTGCAGGTCAGAGGACTCTGCAGCACAGTGGAGACGTCCTGGACACTCAGGTGGTCGTGAATCCATCTCACGAATTCGTCTGCTCAGAGGTGAGAACGTCAGGACTTGGTGCCGTAGTTCATACGTAGGCTCTGGATTAAAGGGATAGTTCACCCAAAATTGAAATTTCAGGGCTGGGCTGGGAGAAGTTTCAGAGTCCTCCGTGGCTTCTCTGAGTTACAGCGGGTCTCCCTGCAGCACTGCATGTCCATATAACGGTTGCAAATGGATACCACTTTTCTTCGTAACAAAAGGACACACCAAAAAACATCCAAATACCTCCATGCTGCTCGTATGTAATGTCCATCTTGTATTGAAGCCCCGAAATGCGAAATTGTTCCGAAAAAAATTAAATAAGTCTATTTTTCAAGCTTGTTTGTAGCGGAAGCTCCTCTTCCTGGTCCACCCAAATCTTGCGCGATTTGCGCCGGTGTCAGTAATCGCACTGACGCCGCGCAATCTCGCGAGATTTGGACGGACATTACAGACGAGCAGCATGGAGGTATTTGGATGTTTTTTGGTGTGTCTTTTTGTTACGAAGACAGTTGGTATCCATTTGCAACCGTTATATGGACATGCACTGCTACGCCGAGACCCCCTGTAACTCAGAGAAGCCACGGAGGACTCTGAAACTTCTCCCAGCCCTTAGTCCACATGAGGGTCAGTAGATAATGAGTGCAATTAGAATTTTGAGTGAACTATCCCTTTAAGGCTTGTCAGACAGATATATTGAGATCAACTTGTTGTGTTAACCCATAGCTGGTATGTGAGGCATTTAGGGAGCGTCTGTATTGTACTTTCTCCTCCTCTAAACTGCATGAGTGATGAGATCATGTGTCTGAAGCATCATATAAATCCTCTTGAGCTGTTTGATGAGCTGCGTTAATCAATGGGAGCTGCTCTAAGCTGGAATAATCTGTGGGTCTGGCCACACCTCTGCGGTATGAACCCTTATTTGGTGTTTCCTGTTTGTAGGTCAGGCGTCTGCTCTGCGATTCGTCGCAACACAAGCTGTTGGTTCTGGCTGGTCAGTGTGTCGAGGAGACGGGAGACATTGTGCTACAGAAAGGCTGTTTCTCCCTCAAAGACTTCATCCACATATTTGCTGATGAGGAGGTAAAGAACCATTTTAAACCTCTCTTTCCTTTTTAATATAACTAACTGTTAGTTTTTAAAGGTCCAGTGTGTAAAATTGGGGGTAAAACCGTCACATCTAGCGTTCAGATTCTAGATCGCAGCACTCACCCCTCCCGTCGGCAAAGTGGCGGTGGTCTCCATGGACAAAAAAACTTGTCTTCCACAACTGGGACAACTGTTTCCTCCTCCTTCTTCAATGGTTTATTTATGAACATGAAACTCGTGAAACGTGCTCTCTGGTTTGCTGGATTTTCTATTCGGGTTGCCATACAAACATGGCGGCGCAAGATGGCGACACTCTCTAAAGCAAGACCCTTGCTTTATGTATATATAAAAGAATAATTATAAGGCTACGGAAACCAAACAAATTTTTATTTTATAGTGATTATACAAATATATTCATGGGTAATATATTCAGTTTTTGCCAATAATGGGCTTTATGCACAGCTCCACTACTTCCTGAAATAAGCCAGCTCGTTTATTTCCTGTCTTACATTATTGGACCAACTGATTAATTCAGGTGTGTCTGACCTCACAACAATGGTCAGACACACCTGAATTAATCAGTTGGTCCAATAATGTAAGACAGGAAATAAACGAGCTGGCTTATTTCAGGAAGTAGTGGAGCTGTGCATAAAGCCCATTGCCTTGGCAATTACACACTGGACCTTTGATATTCGTAAACAGAATATCTGCCATAATCGTTTTTAAACTGGTAACTTCTTTGTGTTTCGACAGGTTGGGGAGTTGTTGAGCTCAGTAGGTCCAGATGCGAAGGCCAGTCTCACCCTCAGCTGCCCGAATTTCGGTCTTTGGAAGGACCATCATCTGTTGAAGAAGCAAAACCTTCAGGACTTCATAACCATCCAGATCAACCCTCCTACCGTGCTCCCAGAAATGGAGGGCCTGCAGGAGTTCACAGAATACCTTTCGGAGTCGCTGGAGCCCGAGTCGCCCTTCGATCTCCTGGAGCCTCCCAGCACCGTGGGGTTCCTGAAGCTTTCTCGACCCTGCTGCTACATCTTCCCCGGTGGGAGGGGGGACTCTGCCTTCTTTGCTGTGAACGGTTTCAACATCCTGGTGAACGGCGGCTCCGACCCGCGCTCCAGCTTCTGGAAACTCGTGCGACACCTGGACAGAATCGACTCGGTACTCCTGACCCACATCGGTGTGGACAATCTCCCCGGACTGAACAGCCTGCTGCTGAGGAAAGTAGCCGAGCAGGAAGACGAGTCCGCTGCATCTCAGACAGAAGAGGACTGGATGAAGAACCTCATCTCTCCTGAGATTGGTGTTGTCTTCCTGAACGTTCCTGACAGATTGAAGTCCATCCAGGGAGATCTGAGTGAGCTGCGGAGCTGTGACCAGGTGGCGCTCACTTTGCAGCACTTACAAAGATTGTCAATCAAACCTGAGCTTCTCAGCCGGGTTAACGGACCCGTGATAGAACCAGTTATCTTGTTTCAAAAGATGGGAGTCGGCCGTCTGGAGCTGTACACGCTGAATCCCATTCATGGAAGTAAAGAATTTGAAGCTTTAATGCAGACTTGGCCAAACAGCGGCTCGAATATAAAGGGCTCAAGTCTCCCACTAACTTGCCTTGTTTCCATTTGTGCTTTGCTGGTCTGGCATCCATCCAGCCCTCAGGAGAAGATCATCCGTGTCCTATTCCCAGGGTGCACTCCACAGTCCAGAATTCTGCTTGGACTTGAAAAACTGAAACATCTAGATTTCCTCAAACATCCATCAGTGTGTTTGAAGGACCTAGAAACATCCAAAACTGAGAAGCAGCCAAAAAGAGCAGAGAGTCGTGAAAGCCTTAAGTCCAATTCGAAGGATGTCAGACCCACTAGTGCCTTGCAGAAAGACAAGTTCGGACGAGTAGATGTCAAAAAACAGGAATTGAAAATGAAGCCAAAGGCAGCAGGTGACACTGCACCTAAAGACAAGAAGGATGGGGAAGAAAAGCCCAAATCAAAGGATGCAGATTTTAAATCAAAGCCACCAAAACTTGCTGAAAAAGTTGTTCCAAAGAAAGATGTGTTGAAAGAAGAGAAAAAGGAAGTAAGAAAGACGGATGAGAAAGTTGTTGCTGCTGCTGTAAAGAATGAGGAGAGTGCAGAGAAAAAGAAAGAAGTCACAAAGAAGGAAACTCTAAGTACAAAACCAAAGAAGGATTTAAAATCTGAACCAAAACAAGGGATCAAGAGGGATGTAAAGACAGAGGAGAAGAAAACAACAAAACCACCAGTGAAAGAAGTGAAGAAAACAAGTGGAGCTACAGGTGGAGCATCAGCTGCACACGCAGACCTTAAAAAAGCATCGGGAAAGAGTGGGACTCTAAAGAAAGATGGGACCGTTCAGAAGAAAGACACTTTGAACAAAGGAACAAAGGGGAAGCCAAGTTCAAAGGACCAGGAGAACCAGAAGGAGGCGGATCGCTCCAAGGTGTCAACACCGGAAGACATGACTGCTGAATTTGAAAGACTTAGATTGGAAGATGCCAATGGAAATGGTGGACAAATGAATTCTGTTGGAGTAAATGCCAATGGGAACCAAACCTTGACAGTAGAGAGTCCCGAAATGTTTCGCTGTATGGAAATCAACCAGGACATGGCTGCCGCCTCTTCACCTCTTGCTAAAACACCAAAAAGTGACCTCAGTGTCAACTTTGATCTTACTCCGACTGCATACCAGCCAGTCATGGGATCCCTTAAGAATGGAACAGATGACTTCTGTGTGAGCTCAGATGAGAAAACACTTGAGCTGGTCTCTCCTGCAGATTCAGCCCCTAATAGTGCAGGACATACTCCCTTTCATCAGTCCCCTGAAGAGGACATCAGATGTTTGGGTGAGGACAGCAGCCTCGGGGCAAGAGGGTCCAGTCTGGGCTTTGAAGATTACAACCAGGGGGGATCTTGCAGGACCTCAGATCTTGGTTCGCTGAGGGAGGGTCTGGAAAACTCCACATCCTCTCAGGACAAACAGTCCAGCCTTCTGACTCTCAGTCCTTTCAAGGACCTGATGCCAGACTCCTCTCCCACCATGACCTCCATGCCCGCTGAGGTCGGCTCACCTCATTCGACGGAAGTTGACGAATCTTTCTCGGTGTCTTTGGAACAAGTGGTTCCACCTACCGCCACGTCACCCAAAGGACCAATGGGAGACAGAGTCTGCTCCAACGGACACGTCAGTGACACCGACTCCAGCACGGGGATGGCTCTGCCTCTGATGTCGTCCCGTAACGGGCGTTGTGGAAATGGATCCGAAGAGCATATCCATGGGATGTCAGACCTGACCTCGGATGTCCCACATGATGTTGATCTGTGTTTGGTGTCGCCTTGTGAATTTCAGCACCCCAAGTCCCCGGAGAACCATCAGCAGCATGTCAGCCCTGGCCTCGCCACTGGCGTCTCCCCAGACATCTCTGACAATAACAACCACTCCCAGGATCAGAGCAGCAGTGGATGCGCTTCAGCCTACAGCCAAGAAACTCCACCCACATCAGTTAGTGACTCGCTGCCGACGGCCACAGACTCTGATGTCCCCCCCGGTACAGACGACTGTCCTTCCATCACCGAAGACATCGACTCTGACGATGAGTCCAGTTCTCTCTTTCTGCCCAACCATCCACAAGATCATCCCAGTCTGCAGTTCACCCACAGGGCGGGGCAGCTCTCCTCCCATGACCCACCACCAGCCCCGGTCAAGGATCTGCCTCCGTTACCGCCCCAGCCCGGAGCTTGTATGGCCGATGCAGAGGCCGATGGCTCAGTCAAGAATCTGAAGAGTTCTGCTGCCAAGACTGCCAAGAAACCGTCAGGCACATTGCAGAAGGGAACCTCTGCAAGTACCGCAGCCCAGAATGGAAAGTCCAAGGCTGGCAGTTCAACAGGGTCACTAAAGATGACCTCCAACCTTGACATAAAGGCATCATCCCGAAGCACACTTGGTGGATCCAGAATCGGAGCTGCAAAAGCACCGTTGCCAGGTAAGCATAATCCTGTAAATATTGTTACCTACTGCCAAATGTTTTTTGCTGCTCGTAGAGGGCGACTTTGCCGATCAAGAAAGCAAAGACTAAACTCTTGTTACAAGCTCTGTATAGTTAATGAACCCAAGCTTTCAGCCATATCGGGTGATTGCTGTACACCTCAGGTCCAGTTCCTGAAACTTCTGACTTGAAGACTCCTCATTGGTCTAACAGTCCAGTCACATAAAGCAGTCCCACTGGGATGTTTCAGGTGGTCCCCATTATATTGGTGGTGTCCATAATGGTCTTGAGGACTTGTCATAGCCATGCTCTGTACCTGTTGTGTACAACTCGAGTTGTGGACAAGGGTTAAAGGGATAGTATCATTTTTTTAAAGTGGGGTTGTATGATCTACAAATAGCCCCTAAGTACTTTAATTGCAGTAGCAGACTCTCTGCACTCCTCCCGTTAGCAACGCCAGCCCATAATAGCCCTGCCCAGAGATTTACAACATACAGTGTTGTGAACGGACCCAAAGAATCGGCCTATTTTCGTGGCCTAAAAGAGGTTTTACCTGGAAAAAAAAATACACAGTTCCATTGTTCGCTATAATATAATTTTTTCCAGCCCTTCAAAGTGCAGGAAAAACTTAGTTTTTATTTGGACCTAACCAACTGCTGATCAGCGGGCGCTAACCCTGGGCGGAGGGATACGTGAGTTGGTTAGGTCCAAATGAAAACGGTGTTTTTCCTGCACTTTGAAGGAAAAAATTATATTATAGCGAACAATGGAACTGTGTATTTTTTTTCAGGTAAAACCTCTTTTAGGCCGCGAAAATAGGCCGTTTCTTTGGGACTGTTCACAACAATGTATGTTGTAAATCTCTGGGCAGGGCTATTATGGGCTGGCGTTGCTAACGGGAGGAGTGCAGAGAGTCTTCTACTGCAATTAAAGTACTTAGGGGCTATTTGTAGATCATACAACCCCACTTTAAAAAAATGCTACTATCCTTAAGATCTCTGTCCCTGTTCTCGCTGACAGTAACAACATGGGCCTGAAAGCTTGTGGAAGTGATTTTGACCTTGTGTTGAATTTTTACTCTAGCGTGAACCTCCAGTTTGTTCTCAGAGTCCGGCATTAGAAAAAGTAATTTGAGTTAATTACCTTTTTTTGTCCTTTAAACACTCTGTTCTGGGAAAATTTCCTACAAATGTCATCATGAGTCAGTTTTGTTTTGCAGCTCCACCTAGTGGTTGTTGGAGGAACTGTCAGTCTCATTCTTCTCTCTTGTGTCCAGCTTCCAAACTCACAGGTTCTGGGGGTTCTGGAGGTTCTGAGGGTTCTTCGGTGTACGTGGACCTGGCCTACCTTCCCTCCGGCAGCGCCTCCTCCACCGTGGACATGGACTTTTTCCGGCGCCTCCGTTCGTCATATTACATCATCAGCGGCGACGACCCGGTGAAGGAGGCGTCGATGAGGAGCATCCTGGACTCGTTGCTGGAGGGGAAGAGCAGCTGGCCGGACGTCCAGGTTGGTCGAGAGGATGCCAAGTGTCAATCTTTCTTTCTTTTTTTTTTGATCAAGGTCTTTTTATTTAGTTTTTACAATTTAACACAGGTCTAACAAAAACAAAACAGATACCAAACCTCTTCCACCCCCAGCCCACCCCCCTCTCCACAAATACCAGACTTAGTGTTAAACATCTCTCCATTTTTTCTCATTTTTTTTCTCATTTTGTTTCATTTTGCTTGTATATTATTGATTATGTATGCACTTTATCTCCTTTTTTTCTATGTTTATTTGTTAGCCATAGAAATGTGTCTTGTTGTAATTTGTTATAGGGGTGGAACTTATGTACAAGACAATCGGCTTCGTTCCCTCCATGCACCATTAATTTAAATGTGTGCTAAATAAATAAACTAAACTAAAATACAGAGTTCACAAAGCCAGACTTAAGAATGATAGATATCACTGAAGAAAAAAGGAAATGACACAGGGCAATTACTTTGTTTCAGCATTAATCTCTCCTAATGAGATGGTTTAATTTTGAAGACAGCCACTTGGAGATCATCTTCCACGTTTAGACACAATCTGTAGGCATCTAAAGATGAGGAGGAAAATGTATTTGCATGGTTTTATTTTTAATTTGAACTACTACTTTTATCTTTTTTACAATTTACAGCTAAAATGCGGTATTTATAATAATTTTCAAAAGTTTATTTAAAGGGGTTTGTTCACCCAAAATTCAAATTTCACTCATTATCTCCTCCCCCTCATGTCGACTGGGCTGGGAGAAGTTTCAGAGTCCTCCGTGCCTTCTCTGAGTTACAGCGGGGCTCCGTGCAGCACTGCATGTCCATATGACGGTTGAGAACAGGGCTCACTTTTCTTCGTCCAAAAAGACACACCAAAAAACATCCAAATACCTCCATAGTGCTCGTCTGTAATGTCCCTCTTGTATTGAAGCCCCGACATGAGAAATTGTTCAGAAAAAAATTAAATAAGTCTATATTTTAAGCTTGTTTGTAGTGGAAATATATACTTATTCAATTTTTTACGGAACAATTTCTCATGTTGGGTGAAGTCCAGCAGCACTTCACCCACAAACTCTGCCTCAATTCACATAACCTGTTTCCATAACAAAAAGTCGCATTTTCATTTAATCGATACGCTGACAAATCCACCCCCCCAAAGCGTAAAAACTTGTATGCGCATTTACTGCCTTTTTTTTTAATTTCTGGCGTTTTGTATTTATTCGTAATTTTTGAAAATGCAAATAAAAAAAGGTGGATGGAAACGCAACTTTATGTTCATTCCATAACAGAATTCCTCTGTATTTGATGGTGTACTGCTGCTCTGGTGGCATCCCTGATTGGCCCATTTTCCTCCTCTGACCTTCTGATGATCTTCATCTTCCTCTTCCTCTTCAGGTGACGCTGATCCCGACATTCGATTCGCTGGTGATGCACGAGTGGTACCAGGAGACCCACGACCGGCAGAGGGAGCTGTCCATCACCGTGCTGGGCAGCAACAGCACCGTGGCCATGCAGGACGAGACCTTCCCCGCCTGCAAGGTCGAGTTCTGACCGACCCCTCGACCTTCCACCCCCGCCCCCCCCACACCTGGATGCCCCGCCCACCTCCAATCTCAAACACAGGTGGAGGAGGAGGAGGAGTAGACTTTTGCTTAATTAACTCTCACTGGGTTGATGATTTCACGGTTTAAATGAAGAGCCTCGTCTTTCATGAGAAACCACTTCCTTTGCGTTTATCTCACCTGTGTGACATCACCATGCGGTTTCTCACCTGTCACTAATCCGTCAACTCCTCTCTGCTGGATCAGAACCGCTAACAAACCTTATAAGCTCGTTAGCAACAGGTCCTGATTGGTAATGTAATTTGTGATAATAATTACAATATTTATATCGTAATTATAACACGTTTATCTCAAATTTGCTCAAACACAATCAACAGTTACAAGGTTTTGTCTTGTAGCTGTACAATTTTTCATTTTACAGTTCCAGCCTTTTACCCCGAAGTCGCCATATCTTCCTGTCATGATTTTAATGTCGTCTTTATCTTATTGTTTTGTAATCTGCCGCTGAGTTTTCCTCGTCACACACAATGATATTTATTCCAGAAATAATCTTAATGCTGAAATGTTCCGATCAGTGTTAACAGTGAATCATTTTGTTTTTATAATGTGGGTTTCACAGTGAAAGGAAGAGGGACCAATTGGACAAAAACAACTTAAATTCTCTACTTGTCTGAGACTTAAGGTTTAATTTCTCCTTAGTTGAGGGACTTACTTGAGGCTGCTACACAGAACCAATAAAAAAAGGTTCATTTTCTTCATCTATCTCCTATAAACTCCCCATATTGCAGTTCAGACACAGTCAGAGGAACTTAAGTTGTTTTTCCTAAGTTTGGTCAAACGGTTTAACTGACCTGAAGTGATTCCTTTAAGTATGAGGCTAAGATAAGAGAGGAGAAAACCTTAAAGGGATAGTTCAACATTTTGGCAAATTGGCCCATTGCCATAATCCCTATAGTCATAGCAGTAGGTTCGTTACCTTTAATTGTCGGTGCAAGCTATTTTTAGAACGGCGGAGCAGAGCCGTGAGCTGCTCAGAGCTACGCTACGGAGGCTCATGGGATTTCTTGGTTTCCCTCATCAAACTCATCAAATACACAATCCAACAACTCCACAACGCTCTGGTGGACAAGTTGTGACCTGCACATTCACCACGCTATGAGATAATAACAGAACGTTACCACACAGAGTTGTTTTAGAGGGAAATTCATGCAAAACCGCTGATGCGCGTTGCCTTCAGGGACAGTTTTTCATCAAGCAGTCTCTGAATTTCCCTCTACAACAACTCTGTGTGGTAACGTTGTGTTATTATCTCATAGCGTGGTGAATGTGCAGGTCACAACTTGTCCACCAGAGCGTTGTGGAGTTGTTGGATTGTGTATTTGATGAGTTTGATGAGGGAAACCAAGAAATCCCATAATGAGCCTCCGTAGCGTAGCTCTGAGCAGCTCGCGGCTCTGCTCCGCCGTTCTAAAAACAGCTTGCACCGACAATTAAAGGTAACGAACCTACTGCTATATAGACTATAGGGATTATGGCAATGGGCCAATTTGCCAAAATGTTGAACTATCCCTTTAAATAAAAAACCTTAACCAAGGAGAATCTTTAAAAAGTGAAGGTGTTTTCAGGAGGTTCAGGCGCCCCCCGGTGTTTGAAGTCGGCGTGGACGTGTTGATCTGATCCAGTAGAGACAGAAAAGAAAACTGTCGTCGTCTTGTTGTGATGAAGGACGAGGTCGTCACGTCACGTCACCGAGCACGTCGTCACGGCTCAGACGACAATCAGCTGTTTGTAAGTGAAGGAGAATCAAATCAGCTGTTTTTACTTTACTGATTGTTGTTGAGACACATTTTCATGTTCATGTTAATGTTAAAGGGATAGTAGCATGTTTTTAAAGTGGGGTTGTATGATCTCCAAATAGCCCCTAAGTACTTTAATTGCAGTAGAAGACTCTCTGCATTCCTCCTGTTAGCAACGCCAGCCCATAATAGCCCTGCCCAGAGATTTACAACATACAGTGTTGTGAATGGACCCAAAGAAACGGCCTATACAATGTATGTTGTAAATCTCTGGGCAGGGCTATGGGCTGGCGTTGCTAACGGTAGGAATGCAGAGAGTCTTCTACTGCAATTAAAGTACTTAGGGGCTATTTGTAGATCATACAACCCCACTTTAAAAAAAATGCTACTATCCCTTTAATGTTCCCCCCTCACTGTGAGTCTCTCGACTACATTACCCATGAGCCTCGGCTGCTGTGGTCAGTACGGAGCTCACAGTTCGTACAGCGGTGCAGCTGGCTGTCGACTCTAAAGGGGTAATAATCAATAATCAGAATTATTAAGAGTTTCCATTCAAAACGTTCCATTATTGGATTATTGTGTTTTTTGTTTTTCGAGTTTTTTGTTTTGTAAAAATCGACTGAAACCATGAAGATAAAACTTGACCGTCCTTTTTTCATTTCACAAAAGATCAAAACACACATTTCAATTTTAACTTATTTATTTATTTTGATTTTCTTTCTTCTCTTTTTTTTTTTAAATTCACATCATGATTTAACGACCCTGACTTTGGTACGAGTTCAGTTTTATTTTAAGAATCCCACATGTTTCTTCTCTCCTCCCAGTTTTATCAGAATAAGTGAATCTGTGAAGCTTTAACCTGATCAGAGTTCAGGGAAGTTAATGTAATCTGATTACTTTGTGAAACCGACATTTTTTTTTATTGGACGATAAGATGCTGAGTGACTGTTAAAGGACCAGTCTGATGTTTTTTTGTTGTTGTTTTTTTTTAAATCAACACGGCCTGTTCAGTTTGTTTTCCACAAAGTTCAAATATTCAGAGACTAAAGCTGTAACCTTCTTCAAATGATGTCATTGTTTAGGGAAAATTATAATGTTTTTAAATAAATAAAGACTCAGGAGAAAAGTCGAATTGTTCGGTAACTGTTCAGATGTAATTTGATTCAGACGTTTGAAGTTACAGTTTTATTCTCTGAATGTTTCTGACGGTTATTTTCATGACGTTTGAATCAGGCCACACAAAGCCATAAGATCAATAATCTGATCTATTGTGTTAGTTTTCAGCACAAACACACACTCCAACACCCACACACACACACACACACACACACATACACCCCCACCCCCAACACACACCGAAGCACACACAAAGGGGAAATTTGTCTTGTAACACTAATTTTAACAAGTCTTTCAAAATAAAAGCTAGCCATTTAACAACGTGTCTGCAGCGTCTTTTATTATGAAAACCATGTGTTTTACTTACAAACAGAATAAATATGTTGAACTTAAAGGGATATGCCAACATTTTTTTTTCGTGTCTTGCCTCACTCCCGAGTCCATGACCAGCAGATAGACACCATCCTTTCCACTGTGCGTGCAGTAACAAGGGAGATAGAGCCGTATCGCCCGTAATTAGCTTAGCTCAAACACTGGAAGTGTATAGGTAGTGTTAGCCTGCCTCCTACCTAAAGTCGCTAATTAGCTTAGCTCAAACACTGGAAGTGTATAGGTAGTGTTAGTCTGCCTCCTACCCGAGCCGAAATCAGCAGTCAGAAGCTGATTTAATTTTAGCTCTAAACTCTGTAAATATATCACTTTATTGACATTTCAAACATTTTTAGGCGAGAAAGTAGCCGTTTAGATCAGCAGTGTGTCGTTAATTTGTCTAAAGACCATTTTGTTCGGACGAATTTGGCGCTACTCAAGCTAGCCGTTGTGACCAACGCACTTCCGGTTACTTTCACAAAATAAAACACCCGTTGCCCTTTACATACAGAAAACCATGACGATAGATTTGTGCTTTTACTTTGAAATAGGAAGCTAACCTACCCTCGATGTAGCTAGCTTGAACCAAAATAAAGCGTCTTTGCCTGAACCCTCCGTTTTGACCGATCTCGTCCCGTTAGCGGCATTTGACCGCTCAAGACGCCTTACCGGAGAGTTTTGTCAGCTCTGAGACGAAGATCGGCCCGCCGGTTTCCATTTAGAGTTGCTGAAGAGTTTCTCTGATGACTTTAGGTGGAGGCAGGCTAACACTACCTCGGTCAAAACGGAGGGTTCATGCAAAGACGGTTTATTTTGGTTCAAGCTAGCTACATCGAGGGTAGGTTAGCTTCCTATTTCAAAGTAAAAGCACAAATTCTATCGTCATGGTTTTCTTTATGTAAAGGGCAACGGGTGTTTTATTTTGTGAAAGTAACTGGAAGTGCGTTGGTCACAGCGGCTAGCTTGAGTAGCGCCGAATTCGTCCGAACAAAATTGTAAACAGCTGGTATTTAGACAAATTAACGACACACTGCTGATCTAAACGGCTACTTTCTCACCTAAACATGTTTGAAATGTCAATAAAGTGATACATTTACAGAGTTTAGAGCTAAAATGAAATCAGCTTCTGACTGCTGGTTTCGGCTCGGGTAGGAGGCAGGCTAACACTACCCATACACTTCCAGTGTTTGAGCTAAGCTAATTAGCGGTGAGCCAGCTCTGCCCTTATCTCCCTTGTTACTGCACGCACAGTTGAAAGGATGGTGTCTATCTGCTGGTCATGGACTCGGGAGTGAGGCAAGATACGGAAAAAAAAACATGTTGGTGTATCCCTTTAATGTTTTTTTTTTACATATTGACCACACAGGATGTTCTCACCTCTGTCTGTTGGAGAAGGTCCTGGTCCAAGGTCCTGGTCCAGGGTCCTGCTGCCCTCTGCTGGACTCACGGCTCAAACACATCTGTGACTGATGATCAGCATCATCTCTCTCTCTCTCTCAGCATCTTCATCATCAGTCTGGGACATTTAACCCTCCTGCTGTCCTCCTGGGTCAAGGAAGGAAGGATGAAGGGATAGAAGGAAGGAAGGAAGGAAGGACGAAAGGAGGAAGGAAGGACAAAGGGATAGAAGGAAGGAAGGACGAAGGGAAAGAAAGAAGGAAGGATGGCAGGATAGGCAGGAAGATAGTTTGAGATTGAGGGAGGGAACAGATTGGGTCAAAAAAAGAAGGAATAAGTAAGGCCAAAGGGAAGGAAGGGAGGGAGGCAAAAATGATTGTGGAAAGAAGGAAGGAAAAGGGAAGGAAAGAAAGATGGAGGGCGGAACAAGATCAAAAGAGGAAGGAAGAAGAAGTAAGGACGAAGGGAAGGAAAGAAGAAAAGGGATTGTGGAAAGAAGTAAGGATGGAGGAAGTGAACAGATCGATTTCAGGTCAAGAAGGACAACAGTCCGGGTTAAATAAAACTCATCTAAACATGCGGGTCTGTCCTTCTGCTTCTCTCCATCCTTCTCTTCTCTGTTAAATGTTTCCTCTCTCTCTCTCCCCTTTCTGTCTCTCTCTCTCCCCTCACCACCACTCCCCCCCCCCCCCCTCCATCCCGGTGGGCGGGGCTCCTCTGTCTCCTGGATGTGGTGGATCAGATGAGTCGGGCTGTGGTGCTGGACTTGGACTCAGACATGGAGTGAGTATACTCTCTCCTTTCATTTCATTTCTCTCCTTCTCCTCCTTCCCATATTCCCCTCCTTTTTTCCTTCTCTTTCATCTGTGCATTTTCCTCTTCTGTCTCTTCTGTTTGTGACGTAAAAGCCGCGCGGTGGCCGGCCGCTGTGTCGTCATTGTGCGGCATCAGACCGCTGAGTCAGCGGCGGGATCAACCTGCGCACAAACTGCGCAAAAAAAAAAAAAAAAAGGAAAAAATCCCAAAGTCCCAGGACGCGTGGACCGGCGCCGTGTGAGTGGGACCGGGGGGGGGGGGTTGAAGCCGGTGTGGCCGTGGGGGGAGAGGGGTGAAGCGGCTTCAGTCAGAGGGTCCGCGTCCTACTTTTCTCTGCGGAGACAGACCAGACGGACCTGCACGAGCAGCGCGACCCCCATGCACGATGATTACATATCGATCAGGGATAGAAGGACCAGATTTGTGATCAATGGCAGCTAGTTGTCAAGTTTGAGCACGTTAGGGCGACTTCACTTCCGCCCATGCTCTTCAAAATAAAAGCATGAGATTTTTTTTTTCTTCTTCCAGCTGCCTCAGCCACGTGAGAAGATGTTTGACTTTAAAATAGAGAAATATTTTAACAGTCAGACATCACATCACATCATAACGTCAAAATGACGTCACGGCAACAGGAAATAAATCAATTTTATCATCAAACCAAACCACTGTTTTTAGAAACAGTTGTAGTTACTTACAGAGTATTACTGGATTATTTGGTCCCCACCCTCGTGTTTTTGTATTTGCACAGTTTTTTTTCTTGTATGTACTTTTTTTTGTTATAGTTTTATATCTTAATAGGCCTACTCCTGCACTTTTTTGACATTGTAGTCTATGTGTTTGTGCTGCTGGCAACACTGGGATTTCCCCATTGTGGGATAAATAAAGGCATTTATTATCTTATCTCATCTTACCAGCTGATACACAACAAACTGTGACTTTATCGCTGATTAAAACTAGTAAAGACAATGAATTTATGATGTAGCTAACACACATTATTCTAGAAAGTTGATGTTCACCTGTTCAGGTGCATTCAAAATGTTAAAGCAGAAGTGAGCAGAATGTTTGTGTTAATATAAGTCTTAAATAGTTATATCTTCCGACAGCAATCACTTATATAGAGTGTTTGGTCTGAAACACGGGTCTGTCAGTCACTCTGCTCTGAGCCGAGGAGAAAACTTTCCTTGTATCCTACAACCTTTATCCAATGAGGAGAGAGAACGGCATAAAGGGGCGGTCCTCTCTGTGTGTGCAGCCAAGGGATGCGCGTGAATGTGGTGACGTAGGGACGAGGGCGGGGACTGCTAACTCCATCTGCTGACAGGAAGTTAGACAAAACCACCGGATCACTTACTTCTGCTTTAAAATAGAGAAATATTTCATAACATTTTATCATTATCATCTTTGTTGAGACGAAACAAACCACTGTTTTTAGAAACAGTTGTAGTTAGTTATCGTATTGTTGACTTCTGTGACTAAAATGACATCTGGTTTGTTAGCGACGGCCATCTGCAGGTGAATGCAGCATCAGTGTAACGCAAAAACATGGCAACACCACATGGCAGCCAACACCAAGCTTACCCGCTCCATGGAGATATGAATGATATGAACGGCTCATTCAGCTGAAAGGAACACTTCACTTTGTTGATGGGGGGGATTACTGATTAATGAAAAACAGACTGAAGAACCAAATAATCGATTTTTATGAATAGATAACAGGAGAAGTTACACAATGTCCCTTTAATACTCCTGCACTTTTTTGACATTGTGCTGCTGGCGACACTGGGATTTCCCCATTGTGGGATAAATAAAGGCATTTATTATCTTATAATACCAGCTGATACACAACAAATTGTGACTTTATTGTAGATTAAAACTAGTAAAGACCATGAATTGATGATGTAACACACATTATCATACATAGAAAGTTGATGTTTACCAGCTCAGGTGCATTCAAAATGTTCATTCATTTTCTCACCCTTTATTTTATAATAATAATTTTAATATGAGGATGATTTCATGTCATGTCACTCCTTTGAACTTTAATTATTCATGTCATTACTGATTCAGTGACTCATCAATATAAATGTTTGACAGACTGAATCTGGACCAACTCTGAACTGCAGTGGGGGTTTTATTTTATTTTATTTTATTTTGAAGGCCAGTGCGGCTCATTTCCTGTGTGTTAGTGTGTGTGTTGTGTGTGTGACGGAGCTGCAGCTGCAGCAGCGGCAGCAGCAGCAGGGTGGAGCCTGGGGGGCGGATTCATGTCATGACAAGGACACAGACAGGTTCACTGTGTCACACACACACACTGACAGATGAATGAGTGAACAGCCTGCACTCATCAGCCCTTCACAATAAAAGCCCCAGGAGGAGAAGAGAACGTGTTGAACATGTTTTAACTAAATAATGTTGATCTTTAATAATAATAATAATAATCTGCAGCTAAAAACACACCAGACCACCTCATGGGAACTGGTCCATACTGGTGTGAACTGGTGTGAACCGGTCTGAACTAGTGCCTCCTCATTCAAGAGCTGATTCTAGTTGTTTTTTTATATAATTTGTAGTTTTTGTAGTTTGTAGTTCAGTAACTTCCTGTCGGTCGGTGGTTGAGACAGGTTTCCAGTTGGGACCAGTGAACTGTGTTGTCTCTGTCTCTCTCTAAAGTTTTCCTCTCAGATTCTCTGTTGCTCGGTCTCGTGTCCATGGAGACGACGGCGGCTTTGTGCAGCGCTCAGCAGATTCACCGCTTCACCAGGCCATTTAACCGTTTAACAGCTGCAGGAGCCCCACACACACACACACACACACACACACACACACACACAGCTTCATCATCATAGTCGTCATCGTCGTCATCTTCGTCATCGTCAGCATCACGTTCTGTGCTGCTGCTGCTGCTGCTGCTGCTGCTTCCTGTTTTCTGGCTCTGGTTGTGGTAACAAAGAGGGTTCAGTAGCAGCGAGCTAACGGCTAGCAGCGCTGCCTCATGTGACTGTCAGGCTGCAGATGAACAGCAGCTCTGTGACGACCAGACGCAAACATCTCAAACATCCAACATCCAACCTCCACTGACGCTGTCCCAAGAGGATCAGAACCAGTTCAGTCCAGTTCACCTCTGGTCAGTGCTGCAGGTTTGAGGTTGAGCAGTCGGTGGTGTTGGGTCAGTAGGTCAGAGGGTCAGTAGGTCTCAGGACCAGCTGGTAGCCCTCAGAGGGTCTCAGGGCTGAGTGATGGAGCTACACCATTGGTCGACTGGCTGCGTACTGGAGAGTCCTCATTGGTTGTTGTTTCTCTGTCAGAATATGAGGTCATAATGGGCCTCGAGGTTATGGACCTCCAATCTGCCAAGACTGACTCATCAGAGACTAAGTCTGTAGTCTGTCAGTCTGTAGTCTTTGGTCTGTCAGTCTTTGGTCTGTAGTCTGTCAGTATTTAATCTGTCAGTCTTTAGTTTGTCAATCTGTAGTTTGTCAGTCTGTCAGTCTTTGGTCTTTAATCCATCAGTCTGTAGTCTGTCAGTCTTTAATCTGTTAGTCTTTATTCTGTCAGTCTGTAGTCCGTCAGTCTGTAGTGTGTCAGTCTTTAATCCACCAGTCTTTAGTCTGTCGGTCTTTGGTCTGTCAGTGTTTGGTCTGTAGTCCGTCAGTCTGTAGTGTGTCAGTCTTTAATCCACCAGTCTTTAATCTGTCAGTCTTTAATCCACCAGTCTTTGGTCTGTCAGTAGTCTGTCAGTGTTTGGCCTGTCAATCTTTAGTCTTTAGTCTGTCAGTCTTTGGTCTGTAGTCTGTCAGTCTGTAGTCTGTTTATTAGGATTACTATTTTATTTGGATCCCCATTAACAGCTGCACAGCCACTAATCTTCTCGGGTTCCACCCATAAAATCACATAGAATGAAAGGAAAAAGGGGAAGAAAAAAAAACTAACAACAACCACAGCAGCAACAATCAGAGATGTGATAACAATAGATTGAAATCAGGTTTTTTTTTAAATGAAACAGGAATAATAATCTAATTCATCAACATTAACTCTGAGTGTGTATGTGTGTGTATTTTGTGTATGTGTGTGTATTTGTATGCACTCCTTATGTGCATCTTTAACACAAGCCTTTTCTACCTCTGGGGAAAAAACTAACTTTGTTTTTTCTTTGGTTATTGTGTCCTGGCAGTGCACTCCATGATACCATTTGATCGATACAACACTGGTCTTTGCATAGCCTCCTTTTAGCTTTAGGCAGTTGGTAACAACCTTGAGTCTGTCAGTCTTTGGTCTGTAGTTTGTGTATTTTGTTGCACAGTCTGAATCTGAACCATGACACGTGTGTTTCTGTGTTTCTTCCTCTCAGGGTGAGTCAGGATCTCTGTCAGGACGATCGACTGCAGCTCATCGCAGTGAGTCCACTTTACCGACTGTCAGTGAACACAACACCAACACATGTATATAAATACACACATGTATGCAGAGATACAGTATGTGTGATCACACACACAAACTCACACATGCACAGTCAGAGTCACACACACTTGAAACATGATCTTTGCAGCAGTGGATTTCAGCAGAGACACACCCTGAAAGTCTGAGAGCTCCGTCTGAAACACAGCTTCTCCACTAATGCACTTATTGATTCATACACACACACACACACACATGCTTGCACGCACCCACACTCTTATCTTCTTCCTGTGTGTTTCTCGGTAACTCGATCATCCTGCTCTGCCTCAGACCTTTGCACTCACTATTGTACGAGAGGAAGACTGTGTGTCCAGCGTGTAAATGTTCAGTTAACAGTTAAATTAAAGTGTTTACTGATAATAAAGGTTTTTCTGAAGGTAACTAACGAGAATCCAGGTAAATCACAGGACTGTTAAAGCTGAAATAGTGAAAAGTGTCTTTAGAAATCAAGAGCAACACCAGGCAGCTGCTGTAACTGCTCATCACAGTCTGAGGTTAAATCCTGTGAGCAGCTGAAAGTCAAAGTCAAAGACAACTTTATTTGTCTCCCAGGGGAGAAATTGGGCTCGGGTAGAGAGAGCCGTGCTGCCGGCACAAGGGTCAGACAGAGAGAAAGGAGGATGGACATGATGAAAGTTCTTTAACTGTTTCTGTTTCTGTGTGTGACTTCACTTCCCATCATGCCTCAGGAGAAGAGGAAGTGGCAGACAGAGATTGAAAACAAGAAGCGGCAGCTGGAGGACGACAGACGAGCTCTGCAGCACCTGAAGGTAACAGACACAGACACAGACACACACTGCAAAAACTCCAAGAATATTTGTCTTATTTCTTGTCAAAATGTCTCATTTCTAGTCAAAACTAATCTCTTTCTACTTAAAATAAGACTCATAACCTAAAAAATAACTTGTTTTTTAGATAATTTTCATTTTTTCACTTGAAATAAGTAGAACAATCTGTCAGTGACAGCAAGTTTTTTGTGCTTGTAATACTAATAAGAGAGGAAAAACTTGCTCAACTATCAGATTCAGTGAAAACATGCTTGAAAGAAAGTAAAAAGTGTCTAAAAACAAGCTACTTTTTAATGCAATGAGTCTTATTTTAAGTATAATGAGATTTGTTTTGACTAGAAATGACATTTTGACTAAAAATAAATAAAATATTCTTAGTAAGATTTTGATTTTTTGCAGGACAGGTGTCGATGTTGCACTTAGCACTTTTACTTATTCTTCAGTATTTCTATGATGCATATTTTATATTTACCAATTTATTATTATCTATCTATCTATCTATCTATCTATCTATCTATCTATCTATCTATCTATCTATCTATCTATCTATCTATCTATCTATCTATCTATCTATCTATCTATCAGTCCAAGGCTTTGAGAGAGCGCTGGCTGCTGGACGGACAGGAGCAGGATGAAGTCAATAGAAAACTGGAGCAGGACGAGGCCAAGACCAGGAGCCTGGAGGAAACCATCAACAGGTCCGATCCGGTCTAATAGTTTTAATATTTTCATTGTGCATGTTGCTGCCTTGGCTCCAATCTCTGCAAAAACATAATGTGCCTTTAATGTTATGCTGATGATGTTCAGATCTATCTCTGCAAGGGTTAGACCTCTGTGAGACAAAACTATGTCCTAGGGTTGTTTTTGTGCTCTGAATATTTGAATGATTGATTATCTCTCCCTTTGTTGAAATTGTATATTTTCTTTTCTTTTTTTTCTTTTTTTTTTAATGTATCCTAGTATTTTATTGCTATTATTTTATGTAAAGCACCTTGGTCAACCTAGATTGTTTATAAGGTGCTGCATAAATAAACGTGGCCTTGACCTTGAACTCATCTAGTCTGGACAAAACCATTAACATGATATAATTACTTATCACTGTGTGTGTGTTTTGTTGTTTCATGTTGCACGTGTGTTTTCTGTGTGTGTGTGTGTGTGTGTGTGTGTGTGTGTGTGTGTGTGTGTGTGTGTGTGTGTGTGTGTGTGTGTGTGTGTTGCAGGTTGGAGCGGGAGCTGGTCAATCTCGAGACTGGAGCCATGTGTCAGACTATAACACAGACCACAGTGAGTATAAACACACACACACACACACACACACACACACACTTACAAGCCAACAGTTTCTGTGTTTGTAACGCTGCTCATCGTTAGGTGACAGTAATCAGATTACAGTGTTCAGATTACAGTTGGTACTGTCTGGTAGGGGTGGGAGAAAATTATCTATTTTTCTTTTTTTTTTATATTGTGCAATGTGCATTTGTTCGCCTTTTTTACATACAGAGAGTCCAGGGTTTAAGTTCACTCTATAATGGAGTATGTTAATTTATAGGCTCCTACAGTATTTGTGTGCAGATAAATGTTAAAATGTAGCAGTTTATCTCAGTCTATATCTCATGTTGTCAGAAAGGTTTCAGAAGCCTGACTAAAAATCGAGAAAATTGGCAATATCGTAGAATCGCAATTTAAATCGAATCGGCATCCAAAAAATCGTAGAAGAGTTGAATCGGGAGAAAAGCATATCGTCCCAGCCCTACTGTCTGGTGTTCATATCGTGGCTGTAATGCACACTTCAGCCTCTAGGGGGCTCTATCAGGACCTCAGTCTGTTTCCTGCTGATAAATAGTGACTTTTATTGTGACGTTGAACTTCCTGTCCGTCTGTTTCTCCGTCTCCAGGTGACGTCAGGACCAGTTAAAGGTAAAACATTTATTTTTCTCCGTCTCCGTCTCTGTGTCGTTCGTCTCAAACCGTGTCTCTCACTGTGTCTCTCCGGTCAGTCGTGGAGGTCAAAGGTCACGGCGGCCGTCAGCCGGACCGAGCTGCACCGACAGGTCAGCTAGTCCAAGGTGAGACTGACGGACTCAGATGTAATCAGACTACAGTAACCAGATTACTGTTACCACATCAGTAGGCAGATTGCAGTAACTGGATTGGGTCAGTCATGTTGCAATGATCAGATTACAGTAATCAGATTGTTGTGATAAGTAATCAGATTAGCAGAACTGTACTGTACTGTATATTCAGTAGCTTCAGTAGTTCAGTCACAGACGTCACACTGCTCCAGTCAGATTACAGTAATCAGATTATATTTATAAAACTGCAGTAATCAGATTACAGAAGCAGTTTCCACTGGATTTGACAGGGAAGTAGTCACGTTGGAGTAATAGGATCAGTAATCAGATTACAGTAATCAGATTATGACTGCAGTAATCAGATTACAGTAATCAGATTATGTCTGCAGTAATCAGATTATCATTAGAAGACTGCAGTAAACAGATTACAGAAGGCAGTTTCTACTGGACTGGACAGGAAAGTAGTCACATTGGAGTAATATGATCAGTAATCAGAATACAGTAATCAGATTATGATTTTAACAAAAGACTGCAGTAATCAGATTACATAAATCAGATTCCACTGATCAGATTACAGTAATCAGATTATAAAAGTGAAGAGATACTACAGGACTGGGCATAGAAGTAGTCAAATTAGAGTAATAGGCTCAGTAATCAGATAACAGTAATCAGATTGTGATTTTTTTTAAAAAGACGGCAGTAATCAGATTACATAAATCAGATTATGATTATAAAACTGCAGTAATCAGATTACAGAAGTCAGATTCTACTGGACTGGACAGGAAAGTAGTCACATTGGAGTAATAGGATCAGTAATCAGATTACAGAAGTAGTTTCCATATTGCAGCAGTGGGATTAAATCAGTCTGGTTATATTGGCACACTAGATAGTTACGTATCTGTGTAATCGGATTACGTAAACCAGATTACAGTGTGATGCTGAGTGCTGTGTGTGATGACCTCACACTCTTTGCCCCGCCTCCTTTTTGTCCCATGAGCCTTTGCAGAGGTCAAAGTTCACAAAAGTCCTCGAATGAACAAACCGAGAGACACGACGGAGGAGATGAAGAGAGGTGAGTCAGAGTCCAGGTGCACAACTCTGACCCTCTCTCACGGCTTCACCGATTCAATATCTAATCAATAACCAAAGATTAGAGACGATGACATCATAAGGAGAAGTTTAAAGGAGAATTCCGGCCATTTTTGACCCCTAAATCGTTGTCCTGATGGTCACCCGGTGTTGGTTGGAGCAAAAAACACGACTAAAATTGATGCAGACAAACCGGAGTTACACCATGGCTACCCGGTGCTAGGGATAGCCACAACGCTAACCTATGGGGGCAATTCTTTCAACCACAACAAACACTCATAAAACAATCAAATATCTATGGTACATGACTGGAATCCTTAGAGCCACCACTGAACTCATAGATATTTTGGACATTACCACTGCACTGCTCCACCATTTATTTTAGTAAATAAATCATCACAACAAGGACAAAGTGTTTGTTTCTGTGGCGGGGAGAGCAGGCGCTCTGTGATGGGATAGTAATGTCTTTCCAGGATGTTTCAGAGTTCGGCTATCTGAGGTGAGTAGCTACATGCAAAAACACAAAGTTTATACTGTTTATACTGTACACTGTATGAGTTCAGTGGTGTGTCTAAGGATTCCAGTCATGTACCATAGATATTTGATTGTTTTCTGAGTGTTTGTTGTGGTTGAAAGAATTGCCCCCATAGGTTAGCGTTGTCGCTAGCGCTAGCGCCGGGTAGCCATGGTGTAACTCTGGTTTGCCTGCTTCAATTTTAGTCTCATTTTTTGCTGCAACGACAACGATTTAGGGGTCAAAAATGACCGGAATTCTCCTTTAAGTTCATGTTTTTTTTACTCAGCGTCACTGTAGTTTAACATCTGTAACAACTGTCTAACGTCTGTCCTCTAACATCTGTTTGTTTCTGTCTTATATTGTTTTTTCATGTTGTGTGTGTGTTTCGTGTGCATGTTCTGTGTGTGTGTGTGTGTGTGTGTGTGTGTGTGTGTGTGTGTGTGTGTGTGTGTGTGTGTGTGTGTGTGTGTGTAACCACAGCCATGTACTCGGTGGAGATTACGGTAGAGAGGGACAGGCTGACGGGGGAAACCCGGGTCCTGTCCACTAACACCACACTTCCTGTCGACCTCTCTCACCAGGGGGTCAAAGTTTACGAGGACGAGCGGAAAGGTGACGGCAGCCGTTAAAAACAAACAAACAAACAAACAAACAGACAAACAAACAGCTGGCTTTACGAGACGTCACCTGCTCTGCTACTGTTGAGGGAAAGTTTCAGGAAGTTTCTCTTGTTTCCGCTGAAGCTCAGACGAACAGAGAGACAGTGAAGTGACTTCTCTTAAAGTGAAACCACAGCTCACTGTGACATCACTATGGTACATGGTGACATCACCGTGGTGTGTTATGACATAACTGTTACTATATTGTGTTTTATATATATTGAGGTTTTAGCTTTATGTCACATTTTCACGTCACCGTTGTGACGTTGTGATGTTTATAAAGTCTATAAAACGAATTGTTGAACAAACATTTTAGATTAGCTGGGCTAACCGCTAGCTGTTAGCTGTTAGCAGTGTCTTAACTATCTCAATAAATGGCCCATGAAAAACATATATTTTCCAGTGGATATCCTAGTTACAACATGACTGAGCTAACTGGAGTAGTTTCATGTCGTGTCCAACAACGGGAGGGTTTTGACAGCTGACGTCCTGATGTTAGTTTGCTGCTGCTGTTAGCTGACAGCAGCAGCAAAGCTAACAACTAGGATAACCATGACTAATTACAAAAACCTGCACACAGAAATAGTAATGTTTGTTCAATAATTCGTTTTATAGACTTAACAAACATCAGATTACTCAAAATGGTTTTGGCAGCACGGAGCCCCCACATTTGGTGCCTACACCGGTGGCTAACGCTACCAGTTAGCCGCTCGATAGAATGCTACTACGGAGTGAAACTCAAGTTGAAAACCGACTTCCGTTGTGGTGTGACGCAATGGATCATGGGAAAATAAAGTGGTGGATACAGCGACATCACTCTGGTATACACAGGGCCGTTGCTAGGAATTCTGGGCCCCCTGAAAGAATACGAAAGTGGGCCCCTAACCCCTGACTTTTCCTTTTTTTTTTTTCTTAGACTACGTATGTATTATCATTTTTTATTTAGCCTACTTTTTTTTATGCTAATGCAGCATTACTATGAGTATTAGTCAGGGTATTATGCAGAATAAATCAGTCATACAAAGATTAGACTACTGGGGGTTTTTATGGGCCTTACTGGGCACTGGGCCCCTATAATTATCATCACCTTTCCCCCCTATACAACGGCCCTGGGTATAGACCGAATCGCCTTGTTGTTTACATTCTACTTCCGGGTAGAAAACCAGCACGTAATTTGAATGAGATCAATAGTAACGAACGAGAGTTTAGCTATATATCATATTTTTCACGCCCTATCACCGTTTAGACAAATCTGAAATGATTGAAGAAACATTACTATTTCTGTGTGTGTGTGTTTTGTGTTGCTATGTGTTGTATTTATTCAGTTTGGGGGAATCACAGTGTCTAGAAAGCATCAGTGGCTGCAGCTGACAGGGACAGTCAGCTACAGTAGCTAAGCTAACGGCAACAGCTAAGCTAACGGCGGTAGCTAAGCTAACAGCAGGACGTCAGCTGTTAAAACCCTCCCGTTGTGGGACACGACATGAAACTACTCCAGTTAGCTCAGTCATGTTGGAACTCAGATATCCGCTGGAGAAAATATTTTTTCATGGACCGTTTATTGAGTCACTGAGTTATTAAAGTTAAACAGGTAGCTAACCGTTAGCCCGGCTAATCTATGATAACCATGACTAATTACAAAAATGTGCACACATAAATAGTAATGTTTGTCCAATCATTGGTTTTATAAACTTTACAAACATCAGATTAGTCTAAACGGCGATATAGTAACATGAAAAATGAGATATATATAGCGAAACTCTCTCGTCCGTCACTATTGTTCTCATGCTGGTTTTCTACCCGGAAGTAGTTGTAAACAACAAGGAGATTCGTCCTATACACAGTGACATCACCGGGGTATGTTATTATGACATCACTCTGGTATGCGGTGACATCATCTGTCTCTGTCTCTGTGTCTCTCAGTCGTCCACGAGATGAACGGCGAGGACGTCCACCTGCTCAGCTCCACCGAGGTCGAGGAGCTCATCCACAAAGCCGACGAGGCGTCAATGATGTCGCAGGCGGTCACCACGGTGACCTCGCTCCCTTCGGCAGAGGTCCAGGAGGAGGAGGAGGAGGAGGAGGAGGAGGAGGTCGTCATGGTGGCGGTGCCCGAGAAGCAGCAGCCGCCGCTGTCGTCCGAGCCCCAACGCGTCACCGGCGAGATCGTGGGACTGGAGACCAACAAACCAAACGGTGGCGCCGAGCCGAGCAACATGGCCGAGGCGAGCGCCGAGAACCCCGTTACCATGGTGTTTATGGGATACCAGAGCGTGGAGGACGAGGCGGAGACCAAGAGGGTGCTGGGGCTGCAGGGCACGGTGACGGCCGAGCTCGTCCTCATCGAGGACGGCGCCAACGGCAAAACGCCGTCGCCGGTGTCGGTGGGAAACGGGAAGAAGGAGGAGGAAGAGGAGGAGAAGAAGAACGCCGGTCGCTTAGCAACAGCAGCGGCATCATCACCGCTTCCCCCCGAATCCACCTCCACCTCCGCCTCCACCGATCCACTTCCGCCGTCGTCGTCGTCCGCCAAACCGTTGGCGGCGGCGACGGTGGCGGCGCCAGCGAGTAACGGGGAAACGGCGGTGGAAGTGAAGAAGGAGAAGCAGCTGTGTAAGTGCTGCAGCATCATGTGACCTCGATGACGTAAATGTGAGAGAAAGACGGAGAAAGACGGAGAGTTTCCAGGACAACAACGACAACGACAACACAAACTAAACTCCACCCACTGCCCTAATTGCCCCGCCTCTAACGACATGACATCATCTCCTCCTGTTCCTCCCCCCGTTCGCTTCATTCTCATCTGCTTTGATGTGAAGCCTTTTTACTTTTGTACTCCTCCTCCTGTGACGTGCCTGGTTAGCATTAGCATAGCATAGCATTAGCATTAGCATTAGCGGTCCTGCTCGTTCTGTTGAAGCTCCGTCACATTAAACCACCGACTGTAGATGTTTGTGCTTCTGTGGTTTTATAACAGAAAATGAAATAAAGTGACAGAAAAAAACTAAAACAGGCTGACGCTGTCTGATTACATCACACCACATCACATGACCCGACCACGTCATCATTGCGCCGCCTCACCGCCGCCATCACATCACACAACAAAGATGGCCGACTGAAGAAGCAGCTAGGTAAAAAAAAAGAGAAACACATGACTGTCTTTCCACCAAAAATAACCTGGTGCTAGTTATTAAAGGTCCAGTGTGTGTAAAATGTTGGTAAAACCGTCACATCCAGCATTCAGATTCTAGTTTGCAGCGCTCCCCCCTCCCGTCGTAAGTGACGGTGGCCTCTGAGGACAAAACAACTAGTTTACCAGGACTGTGATGACTGGGAGTATTTCAGTGGCGATGAGGTGAAGAAACCATTTTCTGCTGTTTGTCTGCTCCTTCTTCATCATTGGTTTATTTATGAACGTGAAACTCTTGAAAGTGCTCTCTGGTTGAATGGATTTTCCATTTGAAAACATGGCGGCGCAAGATGGCAACACTCTCTAAAGCAAGACCCATAAGAAGAATTATAACTGTGCGTTCACACCAAAAGCTTCCAAAGCGTCAAAAACGCTCAAGGGTGCACTTCAGACAAGACAGCTTCCAAAACGGCAAATATTGTCAGCCGCTTTGGTCGCTCGTCACGTGACTGACGTCAAAGTTCGATCACGCTGGTCATTGGGGCCGGAGGACAAAAAAAGGGAAAAAAAGTACGTCTCTATTCTGCCAGGTTGCCGCCAAACCGCGTCATAGCTACCGCTACGCGCTTACCCTAAAGTTAACCAAGGCTCAACTTCTCGTCTGGTGACGCTTTGGACGCTTTGGAAGCTTTGGAAGCGGTGACGCTTTGGTCGCTCAGTGTCGCCGGGCTCTCATTGAAAATGAATTGACTTCCGGCGTTTTGATGCTTTGGAAGCTTTTGGTGTGAACGCACAGTAAGGCTACGAAAACCAAACAAACTGTATTTTATAGCGATTATACACTTATACTAATATATTCATGGGTAGTATCAGATTTTCCCAATAAACCTTGACAATTATTACACACTGGACCTTTAATTCTTGGCCTGAAACCGGTCAAAGCGAACGGCGACTACTTTTTGATTCTTTAAAGGATTGTTAGCCGTTCTTTAGCTCGGCTACTAAGCTTCAGCTGCGCATCGATTAGCAGTTAAACAATTATTGATAACATCGTTGCGGTGGTCCTGTTGGTCAGGTAACCCTGTCCCCAGCCCCTGGTGTAATAGAGAGCCTAAGCGGAAGCAGGAAGCAATATCGCCATGGGACCTCAACTCGGAAAAAGTCTCCATGTAACTTACTGCTTCCACTTAGACTCTCTATTGGTTCTTGGCTCTAGACCAGTATAAGGAGTTGGTTTTTGTCTTTAATGGATGGAAAGCAAAGACCCGGTGCTGAATCAGGCTCTGGATCCAAAGTTACCAGCACTGGAGGCAGCTCGGTGGAAAAGACGGTATGAGACATCCTGATCCAGCTCCTCATGACACCTTCGCTGTCACTGCACCAGCACCTTCATTGAACCGCTTCTTCCTGTTGTTTGTGGGGATGAAGTCATTAATGGAGTCAAAAGGGGTCATTAAATTGATCATTATTGTGATAGCTATTGATCACTGGTGACATTCAACAACAAACTCACTGTTTCCTGTGACGGCTTCACAAAAAAAGCAAAGTGTTTTTTATTCTTATAAAAGTATTTTATTGTGAAGCAGTAAACACATTAAAATAATTAAAAATATATAAATAGTTATAAAGAATCTCCAAGGCACTCTCTTTTTCACAAGCCTTGGTCAGGGAGTCAAAACGAAGGCTTGTACGCTGAAATGTGCATGAGTTTTTAAAGGTTAAACATGTCCAAGTCGTAGGAATAATATAAAGACCTTTTAACTTTTAAAAGAGAGTGACTTGAATCTATTTCTGACACACTCTTTCACAGACATTTTGTTAAAAAAATATAAATAATTTAGAGTATCAAACAAGCAATAAAAAAGCTGAAATATCAAGATGATAAAACTTTAGATAACTGGATAATAACAGATCAAGGACACAAACAAGATCAATTATAAACAATGGGGGACGTCAGCGCTCATCTTCATCATCATCTAGACAGCTTCACAAAAAAAGCAAAATGTTTTTTATTCTTATAAAAGTCTTTTATTGTGAAGTAGCAGCAGGAAAATATCTGATATGACATTATAAACAACTCTAAAAACATTAAAATAATACAAAATATAAATAGTTATAAAGAATCTCCAAGGCACTCTCTTTTTTTTAAGGCTTGTACACCGAAATGCGCATGAGTTTTTAAAGGTCGTAGGAATAATATAAAGGTTTTTTAACTTTTAAAAGAGACTTGGAGATTCTTTTTATTATATAATAGTTCTATCCAAAGAGCACCTCTAGGAAACTACTTCTGAGTCTGGGACGCACTCCTTCACAGACATGTTGTTAAAAAATATAAATAATTTAGAATATTAAATAATAAATGAATTAAAAAAAGAAAAGAAAAAAGAAGCAGAAAGATCAAGATGAAGAACTTTAGATAACTGGATAAAAAACAGATCAAAGACACAAACAAGATCAATTATAAACAACGGGAAACGTCAGCGCTTCATCTCTTTTTGTTTTTAATGAATCTGTTCTGTCTGGGATGTCCCGGCAGCAGCCTGTCACCTGTTACCGTTGTCATGGCGACCGGCTGAGTGAAGGTCAGTCAGTGTCGCCTCCTGCAGGAAACAACAACAAACTGACAGACTGAGCGTGTGTGGGTGTGTGTGTGTGTGGGTGTGTGTGTGTGTGTGTGTGTGTGTGTGTGTGTGCGTGTGTGTGTGTGTGTGTGTGTGTGTGTGTGTTCATGTGTGTGTGTGTGTGTGTGTGTGTGTGCGTGTGTGTGTGTGTGTTGCTGAGCAGAGGAATATTTCAGGAATGCTGCTGACCAACAGAAACACACACACACCCCCCCCACACAATGAGTGACCACACCCACCACACACACACACACACATGAACACACACACACACACACACACACACACACACACACACACACACACACACACACACACACACACACACACACACACACACACACACACGCACACACACACACACACACACACACAGACTCCCAGTCCCAGTGGATCGGTCCTCCATCAGAGTTGAACCGGCAGGTGAGTCCACGTCCTCTTCCTTCTTACTTTACTCTGTGTTTCTTACCTGTGTGACATCATCATTATGACATCATTATGACATCATTATGACATATCCAATCAGCTGATCGTAGCCTATTAGTCCATAATATAAATGTGTTGTTGTGATAAATAAAGTTGTGTAAAATGAGTGCGTGGCCCCGCCCACCTCCAGTAGCCGTTCACATGAGATGAGATGACATGGTGTTTTCATCGCCTCTCAGGCTTGATGGTGATTGGTTCCTGCTGGCTGAGGGTCTGACATCATCAACATCAACATCTCCATCGTCAACATCGTCATCGTCATCGTCGTCGTCCAGACCAGAACCAGTAGGAACCAGTCGGGTCCGGCTGGGGCAGGCCGAGGTCATCAGGATGTTCAGGTACACGCCGCCGTGGCAGGTTCTCTGTCACAGTCTGGACCAGGAGACCAAGGTGAGACAAACACACACACTAACACACAAACAGACACACAAACAAGCACAAAAACATACAAACAAACACACAGATTCAAGATTCAAGAGGTATAAAACTAATAAAATAGAAAGACATTTAAAGCAGAAGTGAGTGGTCCGGTCGTTTTCGCTAATGCTGCGTTCCAGGCAGGCTTTTGAAATCGTAAGTTACAGCTTCAAGTCACAACTTACGACTTTGTAGCGTTCCAGGCAACCCACTCGTGTTTTTCCGACCTGTTTTACCTGTGAAAGTCACTATAACGGCCACTCGTAACTTCTGACCCGTGAACTCGTACCAGATCGAACTGGTACGACTTCACAGGTCGGAAAAACACGAGTTACGAGTTGCCTTGAACGCACCATAACTTCTTGTCAGCCGATGGAGTTAGCAGCCCCCGCCCTCGTCATGGATCTACTGGTCCTCGTCCCTACGTCACCACATTCACGCGCATCCCTTGGCTGCACACACAGAGAGGACTGCCCCTTTATGCCGTTCTCTCTCCTCATTGGATAAAAATTGTAGGATACGAGAAAAGTTTTCTCCTGGGCTCAGAGCAGAGCAGAGTGACTGACAGACCCGTGTTTCGGTCCAAACACTCTATGTAAGTGATTGCTGTCGGAAGATACAACTATTTAAGACTTATATTAACACAAATATATCACTTACTTCTGCTTTAAGAGCAACAATAATATAATATAATATAATATAATAATAATGCAAAAAGAAAACAACTAAAAGCTAAACACAGATGGAGGTAATAGTTGTTTAGTCTAGTTTAGTTTGTTTCATCGAAAAACAAAACATCTCAAAAAAGAACAATAATGCAACTCCTGAATGAAAGGGAGCAGAGAGAAGCGTACTTATGTTGTCTCTACCTTTTTTCAAGAAATCCTCTCACAAAATAGATAATATAGTCTGTATCCAAGCAAAGAAGAAAAGGAAGAAGAAGAAGAACAACAACAACAACAAAAGTAGCATCGATTCCAGTGTCTACTGAACTTAGCTGATCACCTGAACCAAATCAGATTTAATGAGGAATAACTTTTTTTAAAAACATTAAAAAAAAACATTAAAAATTGGGATTATTCCACCAATGTTGATTTCTAAACTCTTCCTAAGTTTAAAAAGTAGTGTTGCGTTGTTTTAAAATGAATATAAACTTGTTTTCTTTGCATTATTATACAAGGTCTGAAAACACCAGAATTTTTTTGTTATTTTGACCTGTTGCCATTTTCTGCAAATAAATAAATGCTCTAAATGACAATATTTTTATTTCCAATTTGGGAGTAATCTGATAATAGAATGAAACAAAAGTGTTCATTTTACTCAAACACATATGAATAGTAAAACCAGAGGAACTGATCATTTTGAAGTGGTCTCTTAATTTTTTCCAGAGCTGTATATATATTATTTTATACAATGCAGTCATACATTACCCATGAATATATATGGTATATACTGTACATACAGTACATACACATATACCCACATATACATACAGTAGTAGAGAGTGTATTGTATGTGCAATATGCATGTAACTATAACAAATAATGTGCAAACTGAAGGTGCTGTTACATGAAGTAGTGATTATTACGGATTCTCAAACAGTCAAACAGACGACGCTGGGCTGAGTCAGCTGACTTCCTGTTGTGCGACCAGCAGGGGGCAGCAGCCGACAAACTCAACCACAAGTCACATCTGAGTCTGAGAAAGGTGAAAGTCAAAGGCCAGAAGGTCAGAGAGAGTCTGTCTGGGATTTATAAAGTTAGCTGCACGATATGTAACTAACACTCTGCCATGACATTAGAGAAACACACGATGCTGATCACAACCATTAGCCTATTACTATGATATAATATTGTTGTCATTTCTTTATTTCATGTATTATTAATATTATCATCATCATTTAATATGAACTGTATATATATTTTTCATTCTAACAACTTGCAACTGCCTAAAGACACCCAATCTGTGTTTAAGAGAGGGACAACACTTCATCAGCACACACACATGCATAGGGTATAGCTACAGTATAAATGTATATATACTTTTTAATTTTATTTAATTTGTATATATTTGATTCTGTGAGTTGTCTTTGTTTTGTTTCATTGATTCTTGATGCTTTGGCAACATCGTTCTGTAACATGCATGCCAATAAAGCAAATTTGAATTGAGAGAGAGAGAGAGAGCGTGTGTGTGTGTGTGTGTGTGTGTGTGTGTGTGTGTGTGTGTGTGTGTGTGTGTGTGTGTGTGTGTGTGTGTGTGTGTGTGTGTGTGTGTGTGTGTGTGTGTGTGCGACAGTGGGCGGGGCCTGTGTGACAGTGGGCGTGGCCTCTGATGAAACGACGACAAGACAAGTGAACTTTGTCAGTTGTTATTCTGTCTGTTTGTGCGGCTGCTCACAGGAAGCTGATCTGAGGTGAGAGAGAAATCTTTTATCCTAAATATTGTTTAAAAAAACAAACAAAACGTTAAAAAAAAGAAAAAAGAAAGAAAATCTATAACGTGTCAAAACTTTAACATTAACAACATTTAACAGAATTCTTTATTCTGTAAAGCTCAAACTGCTGCAAACAGCTAAACACACACGTTAATGAGTGAACGGCTCTTCACCGACCGACCGTGATGATGATGAATCAGATGAGTTTTATTTTAGACGTAGATGAGTTCTACTGTTTGTGGTGCAAAGGGTAAAAGTTAATGACCTCTGACCTCCGACGGTCTGTCAGTTAGTTTTCTTATTAAAACTGTGGGAACTGAAAGTTCTGTCTATACGTGTGTGTGTGTGTGTGTGTGTGTGTGTGTGTGTGTGTGTGTGTGTGTGTGTGTGTGTGTGTGTGTGTGTGTGTGTGTGTGTGTGTTTATCAGACAGACAGACTGACTGCAGCTTATCACACTGACACAGACTCAAGTAAAACCTAGAGACACGTGACATGTCCACACCTACACTCTGTGTGTGTGTGTGTGTGATCCGACAATTTAAAAAATAGTGGACGATGGTCTCAATTTGTTTTCAGCTTCGCTTCATATTTTATTATTACAGATGTGGGCAATAACTAACTTAAAGGGACAGTTCAACATTTAGTCAGATCCTCCTCCCACCATAATCCCTATAGTCATGTTCTGGTAAATGTCCCTTAAACAGCTGCTGATCCAGGGGGCTTTTATTTTGAAGGGTCAATTATATATTATAGTCTAGTCGTTTAATCGATAATCTGATCGATCAAACCTGAGTCAAACAGTGAGGTGAGCTGTCGTTGGCTGCATATTAAAAACAGTCCTATTAAAGGCATTGGTGTTAGTGTAATAACTGTTTTGTGACTTAAATTTGTAATATTCCTTTAAGAAATTCTATTATTTACCTCGGTGTCTAAATTACCAATAAAAACCAGAGGCAACTTAAAGGGATAGTTCAACATTTAGTCAGATCCTCCTCCCACCATAATCCCTATAGTCATAGCAACAGGTTCATCACCTTTAATTATCGGTGCATGTTGTTTTGAGATCGGCGGAGCAGAGACGTGAGCTGCTCAGTGAACGGTACAGGTCCGCTGTCCCTCATCATCAAACTCATCAGATACACAATCCAACAACTCCACAACGCTCTGGTGTGACCTGCACATTCACCACGCTATGAAATAATCATGTATGATGGGTGAGGGATCCCTCCTCTGTTGCTCACCCTGAGGTTTCTCTAATTTTTCCCTGTTAAAAGGGTTTTCTATGGAGTTTTTCCTCAGTGGATGTGAGGGTCTAAGGACAGAGGATGTTGTCATGATGCCATGTAAAGCCCTTTGAGACAAACTGTTGGTAAAAATGGGCTATACAAATAAAATTGCCTTGCCTTGCTGTATAGTATAATTATATAACATTACGACACATGAAGCAAATACTCTGAACTACTTGTGCTTTTGAAATCCCTCCGCCCAGCAGGAGAATTTGACAGAATGTTGAACTATCCCTTTAACACGTTATTGTAGCAGTTGGCTATTTAATGAAGTAAATAATTGATTAACACAGTAGTTGATTAGTGTATAGATGGATAAAGTGGCTCTGCACTCAGACCTAGACCTTAAAGGTTTATGACTCTGTCCTCAGAGTCTGAGCCTTCGACCTCGTTCACCTCGTTATATCATCGTATTAAAAAGTCCTTTAGTTGTTGATTAATTAATCCGACACGTCAAACAACTTAATTTACTGCATCCAGTAAAGAGACACCTGTACAGTCACCTGTCTTCACCTGTTTATGGCGCTGTAATCGTCAATTCAGATCATTCCGATCATTCCGATCAACTTTATTGATGTTATCTACGCTCCAGCTGCACCACGACTGTGTGTGATCAGCACATTTGTAACTATAGAAAACAGCTGACGACAACGCACTGCGATCTGATCTGAGAGACTCTGATCCCACGGTGCTTTGAAAAATGTTCAGGAGTCGATTCTCTGAAGCTCTAACTGATGCTGCTGTTTCCGTAGTAACCAACCCAATGCCTCCATAGTAACAGATTTGTGAAGCCCAAACCTTTCTCCTCTTGTATTATATTATTTCCACAGAAACCTGCCTGTCCTGTCTGGCTTCACTATCTAACTTGTTTCAGTAGTTTAATAGTTTAATTGTTTTATTTGGATCCCCATTGCTAATGTACAGTAGGCTACAATAAATGCAAACTTAAAGAGTCAGCATTGAGAATAGGGAAACAAAAAACAAATAAAAAAGAATAGGCCTATATATGTGTATACACATAATAAAATAAAAAATAAAAAAAATGTTTCAAAATCTTACCAATTAATACATTCTGCATCTATTTTATAATTTCATTCTCTTTATATTTAATATCCATTATTTTAATAATCTATATGTATTACTTAGTAGTTAATATTCCTTGCTGAATCATAATGTAATTCATTTATTAATAATAATTCCATAACTTCTATATATATCCATTTAAAGGGATAGTTCACCCAAAATTCAAATTTCACTCATTATCTACTCACCCTCATGTCGACTAAGAGCTGTGAGAATTTTCAGAGTCCTCCGTTCCTTCTCTGAGTTACGGTCCCTTTTGTATTGAAGCCCCGACATGAGAAATTGTTCCGCCGGTCAGTGCAAATCACGTGAGATTTGCACTGACACAGGAAGAGCAGTGAACTGAGACACTGGGAGCTTCTGCTACAAACAAGCTTAAAATATAGACTTATTTAATTTTTTCCGGAACAATTTCTCATGTCGGGGCTTCAATACAAGACGGACATTACAGATGAGCATCATGGAGGTATTTGGATGTTTTTTGGTGTGTCTTTTTGGACGAAGAAAGTTGGTATCCATTGACAACCATTATATGGACAAATACTGCTGCGCGGACCCCCCCCCCCCCGTAACTCAGAGAAGGACTCTGAAAATTCTCACAGCTCTTAGTTGACAGGGTGAGTAGATAATGACTGAAATTTGAATTTTGGGTGAACTATCCCTTTAAGAGATGTGTTTTCACTAACAGTTTGAAATCTCTTATGCTAATAGTTTGTTCAAAGTGCTTGGGGAGTAGGTGTCAAGCATACATGGCTCGGTACATCACCGTTCTTTTACTGTAGTTTGTCTTTATTTTGGCATTTTGGAGAAAACTTTCTGCTGGCTGCATGTCTTGTTGTATAGATATAATTATCTGAACTATACTGTAGTTTTTGTGTAGAACTCGTATTATGAGTATTTTAAACTATTTATTGCACTCTCCGCACTTTCTCTTTTTTATCTTTTCTTTCTTGGATATGTGTGCCAGTGTTGCTACTGTAGTGTGTATGTATTGTGTATGTATGTATTACAAGTACAAAGCAGCTGATACGATGCCACCTGCCCAAGACAAATTTCCCTTCCGGGACAAATAAAGTTTATTTGATCAAAAAATGTTCAAACAAAGGAGCGCTTCGTGGACTCGTTGTTTAAAAGGAGGTGCTCTTTGGAAAGGGATCAATGATGTGGGAAAACAAAAGAAAAATTCCAAGGCACTCTCTTAACTTTAAAACTCTGACGCGTTTCGGTGTCATCCTTCATCATTTCACTCCCTGATGAAGGCTGGACACCGAAACGCGTCAGAGTTTTTAATTGTCATTTTGACCATGCCATAATTTAATAAAGGCATTTTATAGTTAAGAGAGTGCCTTGGAATTTTTCTTTTCTTTTCTTTTGTTTTCCCAAAGTTTATTTGATTTTTTGATTTGAACTGTTCCCTCCTGTTGTTTCAGAGACTCTCAGCGATTGATCGTCGCGATGTTCTGCCATCGACTTCTGTTCGCCATCTTCCTCCATTAGAGCCTCCATCTCCTGTAGCCCCACCTGCAGCTCCACCTGCAGCTCCACCTGCAGAAACACCTGTAGAAACATCTGTAGCTCCGCCTGCAGCCATGGACAGCGTCCCGAGGCGGTGGGTGCTGAAACCCTTGTCCCCGGTGCTACAACAGTCAGATCTGCGGTCGATCGCCGGCCCCCCGCAAACCGACGACGACGTCTTCCTCAGCTCGGACGACATCTCCGTCACGCGTAGCCACTCGTCCGTGGTCATCTCCTCCGAGCAGAGCGGCGGCAGCGGCTCCCCGGACGTGGTGGTCCAGGCTCGGCAGGTCGCCGTGATGCAGGACCGAGGCGACGGCGGCGGCGGCGAATGGCGTTTCAGCGGCACCAGCAGCGCCAGCAGCAGCAGCAACAGCCCCCGCAGCCCCCGCAGCAGCACCTCGGGGTCGCACTGCGGCTTCTACTCCTTCGTGGAGGATCCGACGAGTCCCGAGGCCGAACAGAACGAAGCGTATATGGTGTCGCCGCAGCGGCAAGCTAATCTGGCCACACTGAAGGAGGAGCAAGGCTTCTTCAAACTGCAAACCTACAGCAGCAGCAAGAAGCCGGGGAGTCTGTTCGTAGAGGAGGAAGAGTCGCAGTACGAAGCGGACGAGAGTGAGAGGAACCGCGGGACCAAAGTGGTCGGGGAAGAGGAGGAGAAGCAGCTTCGCAAGGACATAATTCGCAACCAAGCTCCAAAGAAGAACCTAATGCTGAAAGACGAGCTGAGTGCTCTGCAGGATTTGGATCTGAGCCGGTCTACAAACAAACTGATAGACGGCTTCAGCGTGAGCTACAGTCCCGTCGGCCCCAGACCAGAACCGCCTCGCCCCGCCGAACCCGGGACCGTCGACAGCGAGCAGATCAACTTCAGCGCCGCCCGACAGCAGTTCCTGAAGATGGAGCAGGACCAGCTGATGGCGATCCTCAGCCCTCTCCGGTCGTCAAAAACACAACTCAACTCCTCCTCGTCTCTGCAGCAGCAAGATCAGGACTCATCATCGGTCTCATCGAGGTGGATGGAAACATTCGAGGAAACGAGCGCGTTCAAACCGTCGGGAGAGGAGGAGGATGAGGCCGATTTCCACAGGGTGGTGATGGTGTCCCAGACGGAGGGGAGCCTGAGCCGACAGAGCAGCGTGTTCACCGACGTGGACTCGGAGGAGCTGGCTGTGGAGGTGAGCAGCAGCAGCAGCAGCAGCAGCGACGATGATGAAAGCCTGTCCACCGACTACCCCACACAGCAGCAGCAGGAGAAAAACAAGAGCGCGTACGACTACGAGACCCCGATCGAACGGGAGATCCGGTTAGCTCAGGAGCGCGAGGAGAACCTGCGCCTATCCCGAGGCCTGAGGCACAGCGTCAGCCGGGAGATGGTCGAGATCAAAACCAATATATTGCTGACACCGACCAAAACCAAACCGAAGAGCCGCGTGAGCTTCGTCGTCCAGCGGGAGCTCCAGAAGGAGAACCACATCCTGGGAGCACACGGCGAAGATCCTCCACGGCAGCTGGTGGTCGTGAAGTCCGACCAACGAGATGATGAAGATAGGAGGAGAGCAGAGGAAAGACATCAGACATCAGAGTCTGGAGACACCACGGACTTCCTCTCTCCATGCTGTCCACATCGACACCCTGAAGACGCTCAGTTGCCGATCGCTCCGCTCAGCTCAGGAGTGCAGGACTCGAGAGGTTTCCTCCAAGATCGAATGAGTTCCTCTTCTCCTCCCTCTTCCTCCTCCTCCTCCCGAGTGCTTTGGCAGGAAGCGACTTCGACTTCGACTTCGACCTCAGCGCCGCTCCAGTCATGGAGGGAAAACCTTGAATCTACCGGCCTCCAATCCAGAGAAAAGGGCGCTCCGGACTTCATCGAGAAGGAGATCGAGGAGTCTCTGAGACGGGAGCAGGAGCTCAAGGAGATGAGGGAGTCGAGGGAGAAAACCACCCCGAGGGTCTTCTCTCCAACTCCTCTGGTGGAGCAGGCGAACAAGATGGCCGTCAGTCAGTTCTACCCACCTACAAATACAGGTATGTATATAGTCCTTGTCCAGTCTGGATTACCCATCTGGGCAATTGCTACTCAGGACCCCATACTTCAGCAGCGTTTGTGGTTGTCTCACCTGGTTTCTGTCCGTCCTGGGTGAGGGATCCCTCCTCTGTTGCTCACCCTGAGGTCTCTCCAATTTTTCCCTGTTAAAAGGGTTTTCCATGGAGTTTTTCCTCAGTCGATGTGAGGGTCTAAGGACAGAGGATGTTGTTGTGATGCCATGTAAAGCCCTTTGAGACAAACTGTTTGTAAAAACAGGCTATACAAATAAAATTGCCTTGCCTTGCCTGGTTTCGGGAAAAGCAAGGGTTTTCATACGCACATCAGGCTGTCTTGAGGTGCAGGGCAATAAAAAATGTCATAGAAAAAAAGAGAGGGTATGCCCGCACACTCTGGTAGTCATAGCACCTGCAGAAGTCCATACAGTCGAAAACGTTTGTGTGCAATTAAAGTCACTGTGATATCCTACTACCAGAGTGTGCGGGCATACCCTTTCTTTTTTTCTATGTCTCACCTGGTTAACCTGAAATTCAGAGTGAGACCACTGTGCCTACTGGGAAAAAGGTTTGACAGTTTTTAAATCAACGGGATTAGCTGAGCACACTAAGTCGGTGACAGTAATGATAAACTCATCAACATTAAGTCACTTCACAACCTTTGACATCAATAAAACCAGCAGCTGTGATGATTCTCTGCAGTAACTTTTTTAAATCTCTGCTGGTTGATCTGAACCTATACGGCAGTCTGTAAAGATGAACTGAAACCTAAACAGACTCCGGTGTTAAATCACATTATTATAACTGAGACAATGAGTAACCGAGGACGACCAAAGTCCAGCAACTTTCGTGAGGCAGAAGCGTCTGACTGATGATTAACTTAACTGGAAGGTTTCGGCTGGAGACAGGACGCTGCTGAAGTGAATGACAATTGTAGTCATTAAAATTGAAAGTTCAAGTTCAAGTTTGTAATTCTCTGCGTCATTTCTGCTTTCTACTGACAGAGACTATCACCTGTCATCACCTGGTTCTCATTGGTCCTCTGGGACAAATCTGAGGGAACAGCTCCACCTGCTGAACCAATCGCTAATCCTAAAATACAATGTTTAAAACCCTCCTGTCGTCCTTCTGGGTCAAATTGACCCAATCTGTTCCCTTCTTCCATCCTTCCTTCTTTCCTTTCCTTCCCTTCTCCCTTCCTTCTTTCCACAATCCTTTTTCCTTTCCTTCCTTCCCTTTGTCCTCATTTATTCTTCCTTCCTCTTTTGATCCAATTGACCTGATCTGTTCCCTCCTTCCATCTTTCTTTCCATCCTTCTTTCCTCCCTTCTTTCCTTTCTCCCTTCCTTTTTGTTCCTCCCTTGAACGAATCTGTTCCCTCCCTCCCTCCATCTTTCTTTCCTTCCTTTTTCCCTCCCTTCCTTCTTTCCCTTCGTCCTTACGTCTTCCTTCCTTTTTGACCCAATTAACCCAATCTGTTCCCTCCCTCCTTCTATCTTTCCTTCCTTTTCCCCTTCCTCTTTCCTCCCATCTTTCCCTTTGTTCTTCCTTCTTTCCCTTCGTCCTTCCTTCCTTCCTTCCCTTCCTTCCTTCCTTCCTTCCTTCTTTCTTTTCTTCCTTCCTTCCCTTTGTCCTTCCTTCTTTCCTTCCTTCCTTCCCTTCGTCCTTCCTTCCTTCCTTCCCTTCGTCCTTCCTTCCCTTCGTCCTTCCTTCCTTCCTTCCTTCCTTCCTTCCTTCCTTCCTTACCCAGGAGGACAACAGGAGGGTTAAGTAGCTGTTCCCAGTCAGAGATCAATGCTTCAGTCCAACCGACATCACAACATTCGGTTCACTTATGACTCCATGAAGTCACAGTCAGATGATGTCACTAACGTGTCGTCTTTCCTGTTGTGTTTCAGAGAAACCGGTTGGTCTCTCCTCGTCCTCTCCTCGCCCCTTTTTCCGCCAGCCCTCGCTCTCCTTCATCACCGCTCAGCCCTGGACCACCTCACCTCCCGCCGCTGCCGCCAGCTCCTCGTCCTCCTCCTCCTCGCCCACACCGACACGCTCGGCCCCGCCGCCCGTCAGAGGCCTCACAGAAACGCTGCTGCAGGATTTTGAGGAAAGGCGAATCAAACAGAAGCTGGACGAGAGCGCGGTGAGTCAGTAGCGCTTTTATTTTTAAAAGGTTGTGAATCAAGTTTACCCAAATACAGCGTTTTCTTTGTTCAGGTGTTGACTCTCCTGTCAATCATACCTATCAAATAAATTAAACCACCATATTAAGTGGCAGAGTAGAGAAAGACCATTGGTGGAAGCATTTTAAACTGAACGTTTCTGTTTTCTGTTTCAGTATGCAGGGATTCAGCCGATTGACGACATAAACAACGAGGTAAGAACCTGTGGTGGATGGACACTATTAGTCAAAAAAACTCTTTCAACACAACTCATTTTGAAATCACAAACTGTTCATTTGACATGTCGGATACCAGATGCAACACTTCCCTGCTTTTAGCTTCATGCTAAGCTAATCTAACTGCTCCCAACCTGCTGTGGTTCCCCTTGGTTCTGGGCATCAAGCTAAGCTAAAATGGCGGGTCCAAGTCTTTAATCTGTTTCCCGCCATGATGCTAAAATAAGATCAAGATTACAGGTTTCCACTTGTAATGCTAAACTGAGATAGTTAAAGGTAAAGGTACTTTTATTGGTCACATATACAGCTAGTACGCCCGGGGACCAACTCCAGATTATGAGCCAGTGCCTTTGGTCAGTGGCGCTGACTGGAGGATTAACCTAGCCGACATGTTTTTTAGTGGTGGGGGAAACCGGAGCACCCGGAGGAAACCCACGCAGACACGGGGAGAACATGCAAACTCCACACAGAAAGGACCTGGGCGGCCGGGGATTCGAACCCAGGACCCTCTTGCTGTGAGGCAACAGTGCTAACCACTGTGCCACCGTGCCGCCTACAATCTTGCTGCTAAGCTAAACTAGCTATTTTCAGGCTTTCGCTGAACCAATTAAGTAGCTATTTCTAGTCTTATTGCTAAGCCAAACTTGCTTCTAGACTTTCCTCTAGAGCTAGTTTCCTCTGTTTCCAAGCAACAAGCTAATCTAAGATAGCGGTTTTCAGCCATGATGCTAAGCTAAGGCCCCATCCACACGAAAACGCGGCTTCACTGAATCCGATCTTTTTCTTAATCGTTTTGAAAAAAATCTCCGTAAACACGGCATCGTTTTCAAAAATATCTGCGTCCACACTGATCACCTGAAAACGACCCAAAACGCTGTAGTACCTACATACTGCAGGCGTGTGTGTGGAGTGTGTGTGGCGCTGCAGCCGCTGCCTGCCACACATAAACACTTAGACAGCTGAAGAAGACGGGAAGTCCCCGCTGTAATTCAATAGAAGAAGAAGTCCCCCGCTGTATTCAAACTCAAACATGGATTAAATGTTGACAGGGAGTCGTGTCAGAGTAAATATGATGATCAGTGATGATTAAACAGACGTGATTCAGCCGCAGCGTCTGAGACGACGCAACGTTAGTCGGCCGTTGTTGTTGTTACGTGCATAGACTGTCAGTGTGCAGCAGCTGCTGCAGCGGTGTGTGTGTGTGTGTGTGTGTGTGTCTCAGGTTACAGGTAGAGCGGCGGGGGGCATTACATCATCGTTTCTGAAAAAGTCCGTATTGGCCGTCCAGACGGATACGCTGGGGCGGCGTTTTCAAATTTTCCCACTCTGGGACCCGTTTTCAAAAAATACCGTTTTCACCCCCTGAAAACGCCGGATCCGTGTGGACGCGAGGCCAATCCGATAAAGTATTTATCCGGATTCGAAAAAAACGGCTTCGTCTGGACGGGGCCTAAGATAGTGGTTGTCATTTGTGATGCTAAGATAAGCTAGCTGTTTTCAAACTTGTGCTAAACCAAAGTAGCTATTTCTACTCTTATTGCTGAGCTAAACTTGCTTAGCTGGTTTCCCCTGTTTCCAATTAAGCAATAAGCTAAGCTGAGCTAGCATTTTCCGATCTCATCTCAATACCTACTGTCTCTGTCTCGTTTAGTCTCCTTGTCTTCGTATTCCCGACTCTTTGTATCCTTGTCTTTTATTTTGGTCTCCTTGTTTTTTCAGGTGGTCGAGTCAACTCGAGTGGTTCGACATAAAAACCAGAGAGCGATGCGCTGGGAGGCTGGAGCGTTTGCTAACCTGGAGAACCAGCAAGACCACCAGGGCTAGATCCAGGACCAGGACCAGGACCAGGACCAGGACTAGGACCAGGACCTGCAGGAGGACTTTAAATGGTTTTAAACTGGAATAATGCTCCAGCAGAAAAAGGTTTTGACGCCTCGCTCTTCTCCTCGTCCAATCAGCTGCTGCAGAGCTCCACAGAGACAAACAATGTGATTAATGTAGAAGAGATTTAAATAAAGTGAAACTGAGTGAAGCAGAACATTGGTCATGTGACGTGAAGTTTTCATCATCAAAAGGTAGAGAATGAGTAAATGGGTTATAACATAGGTACGTACAGGTAATAACACAGGTAATAAAAGATAGAATGACAGGTAATAACACAGGTAGGTAATGTCAGGTAATAATAACATGCAGTGACAGGTAGAGAATGGTAATAACATTCGTAGTAACAGGTAGAGAATGACAGTTTATGTAGTGACAGGCAGGTAGAGAGTAGTTATAACACAGGTAGTAAGTTAAGTTAAAGTTAAAGTTAAAGATACTTTATTAATCCTTTGCAGGAAATTACAATGTTACCAGCAGCGGAAGACAACACAAGACCACAAACATGCATCATGCACAAAAATACACAATAACAACAATAGGCTATTGCACAACCCGTTACAAAGTTATGTCAGTGAATAAGAGCAGCAAAGTCTAAAATGCGATTTAAAAAGAAGTAAAAGTAGCAAATAAGATTTTAAAAAGGAGGGAGAGACACTGTCGCATGATTACAGATATTAAGAGAAGCAAAATGGCATATGCACATGATTACTGTGAGTTAAAAAGCCTAATGGCAGCTGGTAAAAAAGACTTGAGGTTCCTCTCAGTTCTACATTTCGGAGGGATTATCCTGTTGCTGTGTGAGCTCAGTCTGAAGGCCACAAGGGCATGGAGTGGGTGCCTGTCGTTGTTCAGGATGGAGTTTAGCTTCCTCAACATCCTCATGTTTGCAACCTGCTCCACGCTGTCCTGGGGGGTGCCAATGGTGGAGCTGGCCTTTTGGTGGTAATAACAAGTAGAAATTGACAGGTAGTAACAGGCAGAGATTGATGGGTAATGTCAGGTTATAACATGTAGTGACGGGTAGAGAATGGTAATTCATAGGTCGTAAGAGGTAGAGCACTGGAAAAGAGAGTAACGACAGCATTGGTTTAATGGAAGCGCCTCCTGATGGAGGAATGTGGGTTTTGCAAAAGCGCCCAAGAACTGACATCTCTGCATTGTTGGTGAATGAGCAAGTGTGGTCTTTTCAATAATTTAAGGACATTTATAGATCACCCACGTTAATAACATCATTGAGGATCCTTTACAGATAAACATTATCACATAGGCGAGTAAAAAAAATAAAAAAAAATAAATAGTTGTCTACATAAATGTTTCAATCTACATTTTGTAATAAACAAATTATAAGTATAATTTGATATGACCAAGACACCTAAAAACAAAAACACGGCCGTTTTCATCAATTTACAAGCAAGTGGGCAACACACATACATTGGAGTGAATGAGTTTTCTGGGAAGCTTTTGCAACACCTATATCCTGCCACTAGGGGCGCAAAACCCTTAAACCCTTACCACGGGAGTCAATGGTGGTGTCGTTACTCTCTTTTCCAGTGCTCTAGTAAGAGGTAAAAACAAGTAGAGATTGACAGGTTTTAACACAGGTAGTAACAGGTAGAGATAACCAGGTAATAACAAGTAATGACAAAGAAACAGGAGGTAATAAGTGGAAAATGACACGTAACAATGGGTCATAACAAAGGTAATGGCAGGTAATAACAGAGGAATCTGTTGTCATCCAGTCAGATCATTTCACCACAAGACACTCACTATGAATACTGATCCTTCAAAATAAAAGGCTCACAGCACACACACACACACACACACACACACACACACACACACACACACACACACACACACACACACACACACACACACACACACACACACACACACACACACACACACACACACACACGTGCAGCAGGCTATTAAAGTGATAGATTACCATGCACACACACACACAATCTCTCTCTCTCTCTCATACACACACACACACACTCTCTCTCTCATTTTCTCTCTTTGGTCGCTGTTGCCGTAGCAACACGGTGGCTGCTGAATCGCCTCCAGGAAATAAAGAAAAAAGAGGGAGGGGGTGGATGTATGTATGTGTGTGTGTGTGTTTGGTGTTAGTCTGTCTTTGTCTGTCCTTGTGAGGACATTTAGTCTGTATGTGTGTGTGTCTGCAGTGAAGGTGTGTGGCCACTAGGTGGACGATTTAACGATCATCTGTGAGGTGAAGTTTCAGCACCGACCGTACCACACTGGACCGGACCGAACCGGACTGAACCGGACCGGAGTTCTGGTGTAATCATGTTCAATAAAGTTTCTATGAACTGTAGTAAAAAACAAATGTGTGACAGCAAAGCCAGTGAGTGAGTGGGTGACTGAGTGTGTGTGTGTGTGTGTGTGTGTGTGTGTGTGTGTGTGTGTGTGTGTGTGTGTGTGTGTGTGTGTGTGTGTGTGTGTTTGAGCTTTTATCTTAGCATCAGCCATCAACTCTGTTGCCATGGAAACTGAACAATGAGCCTGGAGGTGCAGTAGCTACGTGGAGCTGTGGAGCTGTGGAGCTGCTCATCCTCTGCAGTCCTGGTTGGTTCTCCTTCACATCCAGAGAGCCTGGTCCACAACAGAGGTTTGAAAAAACAAACGAATAAACAGGCCAAGAGGAAAATCTCCTGCAGTCCTCCGGTCCCTGAACATCTCACGGGTCCTTAAATCTCTCAGCAGCACTAATTGGTCGCTGAAACTGGACGGACGCCCTGCGGGATGAAGACCTCCAAGGAGGCTGAGACACATGTGAGGCTTTTAAACTGAAGGACCAGATAGGAAGTAAAAGTGAGTAAGAGTAAGACAACATCTAAATAACATATACATCATCTAATAATCTAACCTCCTAATCCTATTGCTCTAAACATAAGGAGCAAAAACTGATGCATTAAAAAAACTTAAAGGGATAGTTCAAGATTTTGGCAAATTGGCCCATTGCCATAATCCCTATAGTCATAGCAGTAGGTTCGTTAACCTTTATTTGTCGGTGCAAGCTATTTTTAGAACGGCGGAGCAGAGCCGTGAGCTGCTCAGAGCTACGCTACGGAGGCTCATTATGGGATTTCTTGGTTTCCCTCATCAAACTCATCAAATACACAATCCAACAACTCCACAACGCTCTGGTGGACAAGTTGTGACCTGCACATTCACCACGCTATGAGATAATAACAGAACGTTACCAGACAGAGTTGTTTTAGAGGGAAATGCAGAGACTGCTTGATGAAAAACTGTCCCTGAAGGCAACGCGCATCAGCGGTTTTGCATGAATTTCCCTCTAAAACAACTCTGTGTGGTAACGTTGTGTTATTATCTCATAGCGTGGTGAATGTGCAGGTCACAACTTGTCCACCAGAGCGTTGTGGAGTTGTTGGATTGTGTATTTGATGAGTTTGATGAGGGAAACCAAGAAATCCCATAATGAGCCTCCGTAGCGTAGCTCTGAGCAGCTCACGGCTCTGCTCCGCCGTTCTAAAAATAGCTTGCACCGACAATTAAAGGTAACGAACCTACTGCTATGAATATAGGGATTATGGCAATGGGCCAATTTTCCAAAATCTTGAACTATCCCTTTAACTTCTAATAATAACAGGAGATCACGTGTCAGTGAATCCGCCTTCAAAATAAAACACATAAACAGTGATCAAGAACCAGGTTTAATGGACTTTGATCCACAGATCATGCAGCATCTGTTTGACACATTTTCTTCATCTTTATAGCAGCAGTTTTTTTTTTTTATATTTTCACATTTTACAGAATCGTCGTGTTTTTACATTCAAAGGAAACTTCAGAGCTGAGAATAAAAAAACAGGACGTTTTGGTTTTGAAATCAAAACACATGCAACAACACGAACACGTTAACACCAGGAAGACTCATCAGAATCTCACACAGAGACACTCTGTGATTCACAACCACACACACACGCACGCACACAACACACACACACTGTCAGAGCTGTAACATTCAAAAACATTACAACTTTATCAACGCCCTCGCTCATTAAACAGTTAATAACCAGTTATTAACTAGTAAATGTTAATAACCAGCTAACAATCATTTTAAATCATTTACTCATGAGCAATTCATAACAACTAGTTAATAACTACTTACCAACAGTTAATAACCTTTAATAACAGTTGGTAACTTAGTCTACTTGCCAGCCCATAGGGCCCCATTGTGAACCCGGAAATGTTGAGTACCCCAAAGTTTTATGTTAGAAATAGATAGTATGGGTCCCCAGTATTCAGAAACTGCCGGATGCTAACTTATATATATTGGGCAATTAGCATAATTGACATAATTAGCAGAAATTAGCATAATTGCCTATTTGGGCAATATTTCAACAAAATTGACTTGGCTGATCTGGGCAATATTGGAGTGGTTTTAGGGGTTATTGATGATGCTGAATCCATTTCTGACATTTTCAAAATCCAAAATGGCTGTCTAAACCGGAAGTGACCAGATTTTAACCACCAGTGGGCCGATTTTGATGGATTTCAAATGGTCACTTCCGGTTTAGACAGCCATTTTGAATTTTGAAAATGTCAGAAATGGATTCAGCATCATCAATAACCCCTAAAACCACTCCAATATTGCCCAGATCAGCCAAGTCAATTTTGTTGAAATATTGCCCATATAGGCAATTATGCTAATTTCTGCTAATTATGTCAATTATGCTAATTGCCCAATATATATAAGTTAGCATCCGGCAGTTTCTGAATACTGGGGACCCATACTATCTATTTCTAACATAAAACTTTGGGGTACTCAACATTTCCGGGTACTCATTGTTGGCAAGTAGACTAACTAGTTAATAACCAGGTAACAATCAAGTGATCCGCAGTTAATGACCAATTATAACTGGATAACATGTTCATGACAGTTAATAACTACATAATAACCAGTGAATAACAGTTCATGACCAGTAAATGAACAGTTAATAACTATTTAATGATGACCAATTCCAAACAGTCAACAACCAGTTATTAATAGTTAATAACCAGTGAATAACTAGTTAATGACTGTTAATAACCCGTTAATACCCATTAACGACCAACAGTTCATTGCAATTAATATCCATTTAATAACAGCTAATAATTAATTACCGGTAATAACAAGTTACTGGCAGGTAATAACCAGTTAATAACCTGTTCCCATGAGGTTCACACTGACGAGGTTTGTCTTCACACTAATCACAGAGTGCGTCTGTAACTCCGAACACCATTAGTTATATAAATATTTAATTTCTTATGAGTCCGTTCTTTATGAATACTCAACATTCACACACGACACTCAGAACAGGCCAACCGACCAGGCCGAACGGACCAATCAGAGAGCAGCACACTAACAAGCCAACATGCTGAGAATCACTATAGCAACCAAACCATTATTACAACAGAAAGGCAACAACACACACCCGTCCAGGTTAATGTACAATCAGTGTAAGACCTCCACATATGGCTGCTGTGTTACCACGACGACCACGACCACAGCGTCCTCCATAATGGCGGCCGTGGAGCTCGTGCAAGTCGTTGTGGTCGGTGACGGTCTGTGGTGGTGTGAGCGAGCGCCGCAGAGGAAACAGGAGCTTCACTGCAGGTTTCAGGTCGGTTGCTTAAGTTTGTGCTTAAGGAATGAATGAATCTTTAAAATCGTCTTCTGTGCTCTTCGACTCCAGATTATTCGAGAGGGACCCGTGTGCAGGGACAAGGGCGCCGCCATTAGCTCAGCTCATCCATAGGCTACCGGAAGTCACGACCGGAAGTTGCTTTTCTTCGTGTATATTATCTCTATGTTATTCTAAGAACCCCCTCTCTCTCTCTCTCTCTCTGGCCTGTCTAGCCTCTACCTGCTCTTTTTACTAAACTTAACCAACTCCTTTCTTCATTGCCTAAACCCAACCAAAGCACCCACCAAAGACATTTCTTTTTTCTCTCTCTCTCTCTCCTGGTCTGCTGTCAGCAGGAGCGACGCTAGCCGTTAGCCGTTAGCAGCGTTTTTTAATAACTCAATAACTTAAAGCAGATATCAGTGGAATGTTTTTGTTAAGTCCTAAATAGTCCTATTTTCCGTCAGCAATCACTTACATGAAGTATTTCAGCCTAAACACGAGTCTCTCCGTCACTCTGCTCTGCTGTAACCCGAGGAGAAAATTTTCCTTGTGGGATACAAGTGTTATCCAATGAGGAGAGAGAACGGCATGAAGGGCTGTGTGTGCAGCCAAGGGATGCACGTGAATGTGGTGACGTAGCACGAGGACCAATTGATGCCTGACAAGGGCGGGGGCTGCTAACTCATGGTGCGTTCAAAGAAACTCGTACTTTGTGTTTTTCCTTCCTGTGAAGTCATACCAGTTCGATCTGGTACGAGTTCACGGGTCGGAAGTTACGAGTGGCCGTTATAGGGAACTTTCACAGACAACAGGATGGTAAAAACACGAGCTACGGGTTACCTGGAACGCTACCAAGTCGTAGTTGTGACTTGAAGCTGTAACTTACGGTTTCAAAAGCCTGCCTTGAACGCAGCATTAGCCGAAACGGCCGTGAAGCTGATATCTGCTTTAATAAACGATCCATGCAAAAAAAAATTTAGTTAGCTCAATCATGTTGTAACTAAGATATCCGCTGGAAAACAATATTTTATCATGGACCATTGGAGTTACTGAGTTATTTTTTTTATCTACATAGAAATGATACACACGAAGAAGAGCAAATTCCGGTCGTGACTTCCGGTATGGATCAGCTCAGCTAATGGCGGCGCTCTTGTCCCTGCATACGGGTACTCTTGGATTATTCAGAGAATGATTCACCATGGAAACGGTCCAGCTTCCACTCAGAGGCTCAACACCGTGGGCGGTGACGTCTTGGCTGGTTCTGGTTCTAGACGAGTTCAGATTGTCAGTTAGCTGTTGTTAGCCACCGCCTGTAGCTCAGCTAGTTAGCTTCAACTGTGTTTACATCGATTACACAGCAGACAAACAAACTTAAAGGGGAATTACAGTTTTTTTTTTACAATCTGGACTTTATTTCTAGCATAAAATACGATCATTTACTCACCCAGATAACTTTGGTGTCATTACAAGTCGTACCGACAAAATTAGATCCAGCCGAGAGCCGCGCAACAGCAATTCTCCTTTAACACGGTATCGATAACGTCTCTGTATATCTTCGCACTACTGTTGCTTAGGTAACCTCGTCGCCAGCCCCTGGAGGAACCCGGTCTTAGCTCTAGACCAGCAAGGAGTTGGTGCTTGGTTGGAACCAGTTTTAAGAACCAAGAACCGGTTTCTTAAGCGGTGGAAAAGCAAAGAACCGGTGCTAGTCTCTAGAACCAGCACTGGAACCAGCTCGGTGGAAAAGGGGCCACTGTGGTTGTTGTCTGGTTCTGGACTAATTCAGAACATGGTTTTGGTCTGGTTCAGACTGTGGTTTTGGTCTGGTTCAGATTGTGGTTTTGGTCTGGTTTTGGTCTGGTTCAGACTGTGGTTTTGGTCTGGTCTTGGTCTGGTTCAGACTGCGGTTTTGGTCTGGTTGTGATGTGGTTGTGGTCTGGTTCAGACTGGGGTTTTGGTCTGGTTGTGGTCTGGTTCAGACAACGGAGGTCAATTCGATCAGATGTTGATGACCACGATGTTCCCTGAACACTGCTTCACTATCAGGGGCTCCTGGTCACATGACAGAGCTTGAGACCAGGTCCTACAGGTCCTGTGACACCTGGGTACACTGAGGACCAGTACCAGTACCAGTACCAGTACCATTATGAGTACCAGAGCAAAGTGGATTTTGATCTGCACTGAACTGAAGGTCCTCTGAACATCCAGAGACCTACAGGAGGTGAGATATCGTCGATGTCAGAACCATCTAGAACTAAACTAGGGTCCAGGTCCAGTCAGGATTTTGCATACGTCCCAAGTAGGGCTGACCCAAAAAAATTGCGCACCCCCCCAGCCGTCGAAGCTTCGATTTTGATCGATTTTATGTCCGCGAAGCTTCGATTATCAAAATATGATAATCGGGTCAGCCCTAGTCCCAAGGCCCAGTGCTGCTCAGACTAGGTAGATGTTTCCTTACGGTTCCAGAACTAGCACCTGTTGTAATGTTTTCTCTATTCTGATGATACCAGACCTCTCTCTCCACGGCCTCCTCAGCCTTCAGGACAACCAACACTCACATTGAGATCACAACCTGAAGATTATCTCATCGTCATCTCCAGACCCAGGAATAAAACCCTAGACTGAACTGTACGTCCAGAATGAAAGACTCATCTTTTAACTTTTTCATGGCTGTCGATTGTGTATTGTCCTTGCACCAATATGTCAATCAGGTGCTAAAACTGAAGTTAACATTGTAATTATTATTATTATTATGATAAGTCTAACCATTGGACTGTTGGATAAACAGGATCTAACAGAGACTCTGTTAGAGTTCTGGACTCTGTTAGATCCGAAACCCATCTGGAGTGTTGAGCCTCTGAGCATCCGGTCGGACCCTCCTGAATAGAAACCCTTATTTCTTGCAGCTCCTTCCTTCCTTCCATCACATTTAGCCGATTGAAGTGCATAGTGACATAGTCCTCACTGCTGTCCAGGTGCTGTGCTGATAGTGACCAGTTTCAAAATAAGGCTTTTGTTTTGAAAAGTTAAGAGACTAATCCTTGAACCTGCGTCCCTGCAGACTCTTATAGTAGTTTTCCTGTTCAGTTTGGTTACGAATCTCTCGATCCAGCAGGACTAGCGCTGTCTTGCGTCTCATGGCCATCTCTCTGCGCTTAGAGTCCACGGACATCTCCAACTGCTGCGGGTGAGGCGGGGGCGAGGCCGCGTCCAGGTTGATGTTGGCGCACGGCGACGCGGACCGGTGCGGCCGAAAGCTGCTGCCGCGGGCGGACGAGTCTCCTCGGTTCAGGCTGTTGAGGTCGTAGGAGTCCTGAGGGTCGCCGGTGTTAGAGGCCGCCGCCCACTCCCACGGGTTATTGTTCCCTGTGAGTAAGGATGCACATGATTATGATGGAAACAGTTTATAAGAACCTGCAGATAGAGGGCATTCTAACTTTTAACATGGCAATGTGGTATGGTAATCTAAACATTAAAGGGATAGTAGCATTTTTTTAAAGTGGGGTTGTATGATCTACAAATAGCCCCTAAGTACTTTGATTTGCAGTAGAAGACTCTCTGCATTCCTCCCGTTAGCAACGCCAGCCCATAATAGCCCTGCCCAGAGATTTACAACATACAGTGTTGTGAATGGACCCAAAGAAACGGCCTATTTTCGTGGCCTAAAAGAGGTTTTACCTGAAAAAAAAAACACAGTTCCATTGTTCACTATAATATAATTTTTTCCAGCCCCTCAAAGTGCAGGAAAAACGCAGTTTTTATTTGGACCTAAATTTCTCATGTCGGGGCTTCAATACCAGAGGGACATTACAGACGAGCAGCATGGAGGTATTTGGATGTTTTTTGGTGTCTTTTTGTTACGAAGACAGTTGGTATCCACTTGCAAACGTTATATGGACATGCACTGCTATGCCGAGACCCCCTGTAACTCAGAGAAGCCATGGAGGACTCTGGAACTTCTCCCAGCCCTTAGTCCACATGAGGGTGAGTAGATAATGAGTGAAATTTGAATTTTGGGTGAACTATCCCTCTAACGGTTAATGATCGGTTAACAAGCGTTGGTTATCGGTCAGAAAAACATTTCAAAATGTGCATCCCTACCTGTGAGGGATGGGCCCTGAGGAGGGGGCATGGCTTGGACTACAGGATGGTGGGGGGCGTGGGCCTCCACCGTCACGATGCCCGAGCCCTCCCTCTCCCGCTGCTGCTCCGAGGCCGGGCGGTAGTGAGGCGAGTCGGCGATGGAGGAGGAGGCGCCGGAGCCGGTGGAGGAAGTCGTCTCGGAGGACTTCTCCCCGGAGGAGGAGGAGGGGAGGAGGCCCTGCTGCTTCGACATGGCGATGACCTGTGTAACACACGCGGACAAACAGGACTGCATTGGTACATGAAACATGATGTTACGTTAGCTTGTTTATTAAACTATGCCTGTCCTGAAACCTCCCGCTTGCTCCTGTGGTTATCTCTCTCTCAAGTGTATGCACAGACGTGAGTTTGTGTACCTGTCCGTATGTGTGTGTATCTACCTGAGCATGGGAGTTGCTTCACTTACCCGCCCCGTAGTTACCGCTTCTAGGCCTGGTACGACCCGGCGCGACCGGACTCGGTGAGGCCGTAGCTCAGGGCGTCCCCATCGCTACACGGCCACAGCAGCTCCACAGCCGGCCAGCTCGCTCGACTCGGCACTTGGTTCTTAGTTCATTTGGTGTGTGACTCCGGTGCGGTGTGTCTGCCGCTCTTCGTCTCGAAACCCGGAAGTCGTCCCCCTTCCACCTCTCCAGCCCAGGTGATATGGGTCAACCAAACTCCGCCCACTCATTGGGTCAAGTGAGCTACCTCCCATCTCGTGATATGTTTCTGTGTTATGTATTTGTGGATCAGTCTACCTTGACCTCACCTGGCCCTTACACTTCACCTGCTTCACATCTCCCAGGGGAGTTCATAACAACCTGCATGAGTCGCGGCTGGTTGGCGGCGCCGCGGCCCGACGCCTCCCCGCCGCCGCTGGTCTTCTCCCGTATGGCGAGCCACTTGGCCCGAGTCAGGGCGCTCTTCGGGGACACTGGCGGCGGTCCGGCCTCGGGGATCTGTGGCGGTCTCGGAGTCGCCACGGCTTTGGCGGCTCCCGGAGATGGAGATGGAGTTCGGTTGTGACTGGCGGCGGCTGATCTCCCAGAATGCACCGCGGGTTGGTAGAGAGGCGCCTGAGAGCATAGATATATATATAAGAAGACTAGATGACTCACCCTCCGCTGCTGCCCAATGACACAGTGTAGCCAGTACGGACGGGCAACTCTCTCCCTCAGAGCATTAAGCCTCTGGTGCATGTTCTGCTATAATGACCAGAACTTGCTCAGTTTTTGTCCGATTTCAAAACGATTTTGATTTTTTATGAACATCTATGTGTAACGGATGTGCACTCACTCCACCCATAAAGGACGTGCTAACCAACTTGCCAAGCGGTTGTCAACCTCTTGGCGAAGAGGTTAGCATCGTCGCCTCCGGTGCGGGAGATCGTGGGATCGAACCCCAACTAGGGCAAGCCGTGAAAAAACACAACGCAGAGAGCCAGATATGACATTGGCTACATATGCACTTATGATGCAGCATACTTAGAATCACGGATAATTTTAATCATGTATCTTTTTTTGTAAAAGTAACATTATAGTGACATTATGCAAATAGTTAAAGTAATAGCTACATACTGATTTATTTTACACAAGAGTTATGAATCGTTTTTTTAGTGCAGATGACTGGATCACCTATCTACTGCACTGTAACTGCAGCCAGAGTCAGAGCAATTTGCCCGTTCCATTACACCTCGTCCTAACTTACAGCAAGCAAGCCAAGCGGCAACGAAAACTTGCGCGAAGGTGTCCTGATATGCATCGTGACGATTTTGTCGCGAGTATATTCTATTGGTTCAGAATCCAAACCAATCAAATTATCAAGGGACGTACACAAACTTGAGGCGCTATTCTGAGATTCCTGGCATTTCCTGGTTGCCGTTTTTCACATCTTTGAGTGTTGTTTCCTCTCATATTCTCGTCTCTCTGATAACTTGCTTGTCACCAGAAAGCAGCGTGTACTTTTCAACCAATAAGAAGTGTTTAGGGGCGGGACAGTGCCGCGAAATGTCGTCCAGATAGAGACAACGTGAACGATAATTTCAGGGTTGAGCGACATCGCTGGACGGCGCGATGCCGCTTGCGGCACGTCAGGACAGGCTGATTGAAAAGTATGAATTCTAATCACTTCTCCTCGCTCGCTTGCTCGCGTCGCTGTATGTCAGGACGGGGTGTTATGGCCGACCGTGAGCTACGCCTGCGTGTAGTCCGACCCCCCCCCTTGCCTGAGAGCCGCCGTCCTCGGTCCCTACGGAGCCGCCGTCCGAGCCCTCGTCGCTGGCTTCCTGTGCCGCCTCGTCGCGCAGGCTCAGGCCTCTCATCTCCATGGACTTCTGCTTCCACTCGGACACCAGCTGCTGCGAGCGCATCGGGTCCATGGGAACCTGCACGGCCTTGAGACGCCGTTGCACCGGCTGCACTGGCTGCACCGGTTGCACCAGCTGCACCGACTGGACTTGATCCTCTAGCTCTAGTGCCTCGTTGGTCCCGAGCACGCCGTTGACATTCATGCTGGCCCTCGGCAGCGTGTTACTGAAGGTCAGCATGGTCTCCTTCCCCATGGGGCTGCGAGGAGCCAGGAGCTCCACGTCCACGCTGGCCCTCTTCAGGCTCCCCATGGAGTTCTTCTCCCTCTGCAGCGGCCCCAGGCCCTCCAGCCGGTCCATGGGGGCCGGGGCCGCCGCGATCTCGTCGTTACTCTCCGAGGCCGAGGCGGGGCCTTTGTTGTAGACGGACTCGTGTCCTCGCTCCGTCAGCGCACGGAGAGGATCTTCTTTTGGAGCCAGAGGAGCTGGAGCTAGAGTGATGTCATCGGAGGACTTGAAGTTGGCCACAGCGTGAAACGCCTTAAAAGGAGAAAAATATAGAAAAAAAACAGGTCAGAGTCTGACAGTAAAAACCACCAGGTACTCAATCAGTCCAAGGTTCAGGTGCTTGTCATGGCGACACCGGAAAGTGGTGGATAGTAGGGCTGGGCCGATATGCTTTTGTGGCGATTCGATTCTCTAACGATTTTTTGGGTCCCAATTCGATTTAAATTGCGATTCTGATTAAATACGTATTGTGATTCGATTTTACCAAGTATTGCGATTTTATATTTCAATTATTGTGATTTTCTTTCCTTAAACAAGAGCAGGTTAAACCAAACACTTGACAATACATCATAAGTCATGTTTACAAAAAACAATACACACATCACATCAGTTTGTCTGTTGTGTTCGTTTGTTCATATAGATATCTGTGAACAAATGAACACAACAGGCCGGTTTGACTTTGTTGAGTGTAATGGCACAGGATACATGATCGTACAATAAAGATTGGTCGTCCCAAATTTTTTTTTTTTTAAATCTTTAAAAAAATATATAAAAATCGAGGGCTCATTCCTACACTGCACTTGGTTATGCACGATTTTTCTGACATCATGAGAAAACTTCTAGGAGTGCATCTTCCATTAGATCCTCAAACCTGTTTATTAGGAGATACTACTACAAATATTGATGCACGATTAAGAAAAGCTCAAAAGAAGTTTCTCTCATTGGCCTAAGTTGTGTGTTGCCAGGAAGTGCATCACCATCACATGGAAGTCTGACTCCCAACTTTCTATAGGAAGATGGGTTTCAGAAATTAATAGTTGTGTTCCACTTGAGACTACAATACTTTTACAGAGATGTGGCAACCTTATTTGGTATAAATGGAAACATTGTCAGCCTCTATGATGGACGGGTTGTAGATTTACACATTCCAATTTGAATACTTGTATGAACTCACTGTCATGTAGTTTAGCTACTATCTACACCATGAACTTGCTTCTGTAGGGCGCGAATTTCGACAGTTAAGTGTCGTCTCAAATCGAATACTGTCGTTGCGCACTTAGTTAGTGGGAACTAACAATCACATCAGTTGCCAACGTCATCTTCTTTTTTGGATGCTCTTGTTGCCCGTCAACTCATCTACTGGCTTGTTTTGTTTGTAATTTAAATTAGCAATAATGAACACCCTACTTGTACTATATTCTTTGCTTGTGTGAGCCACCTGTTTAATGCGAGGCGGAGATTACGCATCAACCGGCTTTTACTGGCAGAAAACACTGGCCTGCTGGTATGTTGATTTACATATATTATATTCTGCTATGTAGTCCTGACGGCGATCATTGAGGGTGGGAAGTGTCCATCGTTCCACACTCAACTTTTTGACCGTTATGATGAGTAGGTTCTTACAGTAGACTGTGTTTGGATGTACTTGTCAGTGTGAACGCACTTGCACACTCAAAATAGTTAGTTGGTATTTAAATTGAGACACAGCACTGGACTCCCATCCAACCAGAGTGGCTGGTAAAACAGTATTTGTGACAGTGAACGTCTCACCAGGTAGGCAGCGATGAAGGCTCCGATGAGGAAGCCCACGTAGACGTCGATGGGATGGCTGCGATGCTGAGTGATCTGAGTCAGACCCGTCAACGCCGCTGCGATGGCGAACGCAAACACGAGCACCGGCTTCAGCAGCTTGGTGCTGTCGGAGATGGTCGAGTTGAAGTACATCTGGAAGGAAACAGGTGTTCACAGGTGAGGAGATCAGTAGTGGTAGTGGGGGGAAAAGGGGACCTGACTACCCAGGGCCCGAGTAGGGAGAGGGCCAATGAAAATCCTGATTTTTTTTTTTTTGTGTGTGTGATGTTTTTATTTCAAATGAATTGGGCCCCCAAATTAATTGGTCAAAACGTCAGTGAGCCTAGATTGAATGAGGCTAGCTTTCATCATGCCGCCCAAAAAACATAAATCGGGGTATCAGAAAAAGAAAGAGTGGAAAGAAAAAGAAAGAAGGCAGAATTAGGGGAAGCAACTGTTAAAGGGATAATTCAACATTTCGGCAAATTGGCCCAATGCCATAATCCCTATAGTTTTAGGAGTAGATTTGTTACCTTTAATTGTCGGTGCAAGCTGTTTTTAGATTGGCAGAGATATGATATGAGATAATAACAGAACGTTACAAGTTGTTTTCGAGGTAAATGCAAAGCCAGTATAGTGCCGAAAACAGATTGCTTGCCGAAAAACTGCCCCCGACGGAAACGCGGCTTTGGCGGCTTTGTATAAATTTACCTCAAAAACAACTCTGCCCTTCATGCAATGGCATAGATAGGGGCCCACTGACATTATGAGTGTACAGGGCCCAGAATTTGGTGCTATGCCCCTGTCTTCACTTGATCATCCACCTGTTCTTCACCTGTTCAGCCACAGACAGAATCGTACTCACCGAAACGTAAACTGCAGCAAAGGCGGAGAGAGTTGCATGTTGAGAGGGAAACGTCTTCCTGTGAAAAAGAGAGAGACAGTTATAGAGAGAGAAGAGGGTGAGGTGGCGGCGGTGGCGGTGAGTGACGGCGACTCACCTGGCGGCCATGATGGCATGCTGGTCGTGTCCCGAGCAGATGTCTTTCGTGATGTACGGGTTCTTATCACACGACACTCCGACCTGGGTGTAGTTGGGTTTGCAGACGGTGAGGAAGAAGGGGGCGTGGTAACCTGTCGACAGCTGGATGATGTCAGTGACCAGCGCCGTCGCACACAGACCGAACACGTGCACACCTGGAGAGAGAGAGAGAGACAGGTGAGCAAAGCCAGCAACACCTGGAGAAGAGCCAATGGCCAGTGGGCGGGTCTGTACTAGAGAATGACATTTGTCTGGAATTCCCCAAATGGGAGTCAACGTTTTATTAATCCCGTGATTGGGACGAGACGGGAATAAAAAATCAACGGGAGCGGGCAGGAGCAGCCACGCCATTAATAGATGATGATTTTCAGCCGTGTTAAACAACCAAAAGGACAGACGCGTCCATTTTTGTAGTCATCTTTCAGTGAGCCAAATCTATTTTGACTTGCGTTAGCAATTGGATTGTGCTGTGTCCTTAAACAAGGATGGCAACCTCAGCATTGAGGTTTACCGGAAGCCCACTCACACAGACCAGTACCTTCTGTTTGATTCCCACCACCCGCTGGAGCACAAACTGGGGGTTATTCGAACCCTACAACACCAGGCCCAGGAGGTTCCCTCGAGTGCAGATGGCAAACAGAAGGAACTAACACACGTCAAGACAGCGCTCCAAACCTGTGGTTACCCGAAGTGGACCTTTGTCAAATCATCAAAGAGACGCCACAAAGGAACACCTGAGGCGAAAAAGGAAAATAGGAAGAACATTGTCATTCCATACGTGGCAGGTCTGTCTGAGAAATTCAGGAGGATCTCCACAAGCTCAATATCCACATCAATTTCAAACCGGGCCAGACCCTAAGACAGAGACTTGTCCACCCAAAGGACAAAACACCCAGGCACAAACTCAGTAATGTTGTGTATGCAGTCCAATGCAGCGAGGAGTGCTCTGACCAAACAGCCCCTCCACCGACGCATGGCACAACATAGAAGAGCCACCTCATCGGGACAGGACTCAGCTGTACATCTGCATCTGAAGGAGAAAGGTCACTCTTTTGAGGACTTCAATGTCCTTGTTTTAGACAGGGAGGACAGATGGTTTGAGAGAGGGGTGAAGGAAGCCATCTATGTCCACTTGGAGAAACCTTCCCTAAACAGAGGTAAGGGCCTAAGACACAATCTATCTGCCACCTACAATGCCGTCTTGGGAGCTCTCCCCAGGAAGTTTAAACCCCATACACACCTGGAGACATGTGACTCCTAGTCACATGACCCCCCTCCAGTTTCGGGGGTGTGGTCATGAGACATAGGACCACCCACTCTGGGTTTAAATACCTGGGCTTCCGGCATTAGTCTCAGAACTGAAGAAGCCTCTTGGATGAGGGGTGAAACGTCTTCAAGAAAGAAAAGAAGTCCAGTTGCTTTTTACTAAAACTCCACAAGAATGCGTTAGCAAGAACTACACATCCAACAGTGCTTTGACTTCCGGGCCGGCCACTACCGGAAGTCCGCTGCCCCCCTGTTCACATCAGACGCTTATTTCTCCGCGCCGAACGACAAGCGCTTCTGCCCCTCAGCTGTGTGTGTGTGTGTTCCTCTCTCGCGCTCTGTTTAGATTAATAAACGCAAATAGGCTACAAACGTAGACACATTGGACGCCGCTGAAGCGTCGCAGAACAGAGCCCGCTTCCTTTTGGCGCCCTTGTTAACAGAACTTCGCAAATATTGCAAAGGTTTATGAGAGTGGAACGTGAAAGTGACTAACTTATTAATTAAAAAAAAAAAAAAAACGGAGTGGGAGTAATTTTGGGTGGGAGTGGGATGGGATTGGGAGTCATTCTACAGGAGTGGGACAGGATGGGATTTATTTTTTTACTCCGGCCTTGGATTGGGATGGGATGGGATTTTTTCTCTGGGAGTGGGATGGGACGGGAGTAGAAATCCACTCCCGTGTCATGGTCTAGTCTGTACCTACGAAGCGGACCGTCCTCCTCAGGAAGGAGTTGAAGTTGCAGCCGCCGGCGTTGATGCTTCCCTCAGGCCGGCGGAGCTTCATTCTGGACTGGAGGCAGTAGATCAGACCCTCCACCACCATGATCTGACACACAACAACAAAACAAACCTCAGCTATTGGATCTCATCTGTTCTCATCGCTGTCTTTTTTATTTTTTTATTTTTCCAATTAACAAACAAAGACAGACATTCCCTCCACACTCTAATGGTTAAAAAAAATATATAATAAAACAAAAAACAGAAAAGAAAAAAACAAAAAGGAACAAAAAAAACAATGTATATATATACGCACACACACATACATACACATATACACACATTATACAAATTTTTTCACATATATGCATGTACACTAGGGGTGGGAGAAAAAATCGATTCACATAAATATCGCGATATCTTTTTTGACGATTTTTAAATCGATTTTTGAAAAATAATTAAATATTGTGCAATGCGCATTTGTTTGCCTTTTTTACATACAGAGAGTCCAGGCTTTGAAAAGGGTTTAAGTTCACTTTATAATAGAGTATGTTAATTTATAGGCTCCTACAGTATTTGTGTGCAGATAAATGTTAAAAATGCAGACTAAAAAATCAAGAGAATCTGCAATATCGTAGAATCGCAATTTAAATCGAATCGCCATCCAAAAAATCGTAGAAGAATCGAATCGGGAGAAAAGCGTATCGTCCCAGCCCTAATGTACACGTACACATACATACGCACATATGCCCACACAGACACATACACAATAAAGTAAGATAAATTACAACCAAGGGAAACTTTGTATATACTAAATAAATATACAAACAAACACACATAGAAGGCAAAAACACTCCATGTCGGGGGTGATTGATCGGAAACATCAGAAAAAAAGAAGAAGCAAAAACTAAAATAAACATATCAGTACATAAACAGAACAGTGTCGTTACCGAGGCAGCGGGTCCGGCGAAGGCGAGGCTGAGCAGCATCAGCAGAGGGATCAGCTCGTCGCCGCCGTCCACGTACGGCATGCTGAGCTCCCGGTCGTGGCAGCGGAAGCCGACCTGGGCCGGCTGCACCACGTCGGTCAGCTCCAGGAAGTACAGCGACACCATAGAAGAAGCCACGATGGGCAGCTGTGTAGTGATGTCACGGTTAGAGATTTTCTTGGTTGGTACGATTATTATCACAATTGTTATATATTAATTCATTTCACAACACTATGAATGTGTAAAATCAAACTGAGTTAAATACATTACTCATTATACAAAATATTATAATAAAAAGTCTCTATTAATATATGACCAATTATTAATCGCCCAGGGGAAATATTCATCACATTGTCATCTATACCAAATGTTTAAGTTAATTTTAATCGTTTTCTCTATTACAAATGACAAACTAACATTTAAATTCCTACCAGTTCATTATTATGTTAAAGCAGAAGTAAGTGGTCCGGCCGTTTTCGCTAATGCTGCGTTCCAGGCCGGCTTTTGAAATCGTAAATTACAGCTTCAAGTCACAACTTACGACTTTGTAGCGTTCCAGGCAACCCACTCGTGTTTTGCCGACCTGTTTTACCGGTGAAAGTCACTATAACGGCCACTCGTAACTTCTGACCCGTGAACTCGTACCAGATCGAACTGGTACGACTTCACGGTTGGAAAAATACGAGTTTCCTTGAACGCACCATAACAGTCCTCGTCCCTACGTCGCCACATTCACGGCATTCCTTGGCTGCACACACAGCCCTGCATGCCGTTCTCTCTCCTCATTGGATAAAAACTGTAGGATACGATAAATGTTTTCTCTTCGGCTCAGAGCAGAGCAGAGGGACTGAGAGACCCGTGTTTCAGTCCAAACACTCTATGTAAGTGATTGCTGTCGGAAGATATAACTATTTAAGACTTATATTAACACAAATATATCACTTACTTCTGCTTTAAGTAAATTGACATTAACGTAATTTAAAGGTCCAGTGTGTAAAGTGGGAAGACAACCGTGACATCTAGTGTTCAGATTCTAGATTGCAGGTGAAACAAGTTTGTCCCCTTTCGGCTACCGTATTCAAACATGCCGATGCAACATGGCAGCTTCGGTTGGGTGCACCGCCATCTATGTATTTGTAAACAACTCATACAAGCTAATTGTGAGTAGACTTTGGTAAATATGTATTTATGAAAGCAATATTTGATTTTTGCTAATAAAAAGCCAAATAAGTCACACACTGTCCCTTTAAGGAACGAAAACAAAGTAAGACAGGTGGTTGTTGTGTAACTTCTTTTCCGTTCATGCAAGTTGTGCTGATCTACCTAAATGGTTCTGCTCTGGTGGACAAGTTGTGACCTGCACATTCACCACGCTATGAGATAATAACACAACGTTACCAGACAGAGTTGTTTTAGAGGGAAATACAGAGACTGTTGATGAACAACTGTCCCTGAAGGCAACGCGCATCAGAGGTTTTGCATGAATTTCCCTCTAAAACAACTCTGTGTGGTAACGTTGTGTTATTACCTCATAGCGTGGTGAATGTGCAGGTCACAACTTGTCCACCAGAGCGTTGTGGAGTTGTTGGATTGTGTATTTGATGAGTTTGATGAGGGAAACCAAGAAATCCCATAATGAGCCTCCGTAGCGTAGCTCTGAGCTGCTCACGGCTCTGCTCCGCCGTTCTAAAAATAGCTTGCACCGACAATTAAAGGGACAACGAGGAGTTTAGCGAAGTGTTCTCATATTTACCATGAGCCTCCGCACGCACGGTGAAATTCTTGGACCGGCGCAAGACAGACGTCTTGCCAAGAATGTTTTCATTCATCAAGAATTAAAGTCAGAGGTTTGAAGACGATCACATACCGTCGTAGTTCCGACCCATGACCCGCCGGGCAGCGTCCGCGAAACCGAAAGTAAGGAAACGCTGGTCGGCTCGCCCAGCATTTCCACCACTAATTAAAATAACAAAATAACGATAGAGACAAAACTATATATTTATCGCAAATGAAGCCATTAACAAGTGTGGGTAACGTAGATTCATCCACAGTAATGTGAGACTTTTTTATAACCAAACAGAAACTCCTCGTTGTCCCTAAAGGTAACAAAACTACTGCTATAGGGATTATGGCAATGGGCCAGTTTGCCAAAATGTTGAACTATCCCTTTAATTGTGAAAACATGTAATTGTGACATCCCTAACTATGTGTGTGTGTGTTTGTGTCGTTGTCCCGTCACCTCCACGAAGTAGAAACATGGCAGCAGGGTCAGACTGTCCTTTGGAGGTTTCTTCTTAATCTTCTCTGAGGTCATCATCCTGATCCCGATCCCGATCCCGATCCTAGTCCCTATTCCGATTTTAGTCCCTATTCCAATCCCGATCCTAGTCTTAGTCCTAGTCCTGGTCCTAGTCCCGATCCTGATCCTAGTCCTAGTCCTGGTCTTGGTCCTGGTCCTGGTCCTGGTCCTGGTCTACCTGCAACATAGTCACAGGTTTGCAGCTGGTCCAGGGCCGTGATCTGACCCCGGACCACTTTGTACATGAACAACTGGAAAACACACACAGAACATGTGGAGGAGCAGGAACCTCACACACACACACACACACACACACACACACACACACACACACACACACACACACACACACACACACACACACACACACACATCATCATCATCATCATCATTATGTCCTGATCGTGTTTGTGCAGCCGTCAATTAAAAATCCATCCAATCAGAGCTCAGAGATTAAACATGTAACCACCAGAACGTTTAAAACACACACACACGCACACGCACACGCACACACACACACACACACACACACACACACACACACACACACACACACACACACACACACACACACACACACAGGTAGACAGACAGGTAGCGGTGGAGCCGTGAAGCCTGGAGACTGCAGTCACCGTCCGACACACACACACACACACACACACACACACACACACACACACACACACACACACACACACTGCAGCTCTGTATGAAATGTCCGTGTTTGATTTGTCTAACGCTCCCATTATAGATCTGCATAACCACACACACACACACACAGACACACACACACACACACACACACACACACACACACACACACACACACACACACACACACACACACACACACACACACACCTCAGACCATCGATCCGCTTTGATTCGCGTCACGTTTCCCGCTCCAGCTGCTGCTGCTGCTGCTGCAGATCGCACGCGGACACGGACACACCTGCTGTTCTGTTCTGGTTCCTCCGGTTTGGACCCGGTTCGATTCCCTGTTCCGGTCCCGGTCCCGGTCCCGTTCTCTATCCCTAAAAAAACACTGATGAGATCCTGATGCGACCGTTTCCGTTCCTGCTGGAGGTCTGATGCCGCTGCCGCTGCTGCTGCACGGTGCGCGCGCGCATGTGTGTGTGTCAGTGTGTGTGTGTGTGTGTGTGTGTGTGTCAGTGTGTGTCAGAGAGAGAGAGAGAGAGAGAGAGAGAGAGAGAGACAATAGTGAAACATGGAGGCGTTAGAATCTGTATGGAGGGTGATTCGTGCCACCTCCTCCTCCTCCTTCCAGTGTGTGTGTGTGTGTGTGTGTGTGTGTGTGTGTGTGTGTGTGTGTGTCCTTCTGCGACGTCACGCCGACACGTGGTTAAAGCAGGTGTGTTAAATATGGTTAATATAATAAGGACATAAATGTTCACACTTGATCACAGCTCTGTGTCGGGGGAGGGGGGCGGGGCTTCACCTGGACAGGTCACATGATGTCCATCACCACAGTCAGAGAACACACACCTTAAAGGACAATTCCGGGCAAATTCAACTCGGGGCTGTATTTTCCTATAACATTTTAGGTCTAAAAGAAGGAATCTGAAGATTTTCAGTTTAAAGGTGTACAGAAATGGCCGTTTGTCCTGTTTGTCGCGCCGAGTTGTCACGAGCTGCAACACGAGTTTACCCGAGTAAGGAAAACGAATTTGATTGGTCGTTATCGAGCGGGCGGGATATTCAAAGCTTGGGGCGAGCCCGAGCATTATTCAATGCGAAAAAAAACAAACCACACTTTCATCCCGGATTTACTCAAAAATAGAATTTTGCACAAAGTTTGGCCTCCATCGTCTGATAGATGACCCAGAGTGGGCTTAAATTCAATTTCTTTTCTGTACCTTTAATTGCTCCTGTTTTGCGGTAGTTGTATCTGTCCCCGCATCGCCACGGCAGCGATGAATGGGAGTGGATGGAAGTTCTGCTGCTTAGGCTGTTTCCATCCCTCAAAGCCACAGACAGCGTCAGATGGAGACTCAAACATGCAGCCAGAAGTTTATTTACTTCAAGCAAGCCGACAAAGTCAAAGTCTGACGGAGTCGAGACCCAAGTTGACGCTCGGTGTGTTCAGGTGCAGTGGGAAGCTCCCGTTTGTGTCATAAACACAGGAATATCAACTCTGCTTCAAGACGTGTGTGTTTCATTTCACTTTATTACACATGACTTAAAGCAGAAGTAAGCGATCCGGTCGTTTTGGCTAATGCTGCGTTCCAGGCAGGCTTTTGAAACCGTAAATTACAGCTTCAAGTCACAACTTACGACTTTGTAGCGTTCCAGGCAACCCACTCGTGTTTTTCCGACCTGTTTTACCTGTGAAATTCACTATAACGGCCACTCGTAACTTCTGACCCGTGAACTCGTACCAGATCGAACTGGTACGACTTCACAGGTCGGAAAAAAAAAAACACGAGTTTCCTTGAACGCACCATAACAGTCCTCGTCCCTACGTCACCACATTCACGGCGTCCCTTGGCTGCACACACAGCCCTGCATGCCGTTCTCTCTCCTCATTGGATAAAAACTGTAGGATACGATAAATGTTTTCTCCTCGGCTCAGAGCAGAGCAGAGTGACTGACAGACCCGTGTTTCAGTCCAAACACTCTATGTAAGTGATTGCTGTCGGAAGATACAACTATTTAAGACTTATATTAACACAAATATATCACTTACTTCTGCTTTAATTTATGGAAATAAACGTTTTGATTTTGTTGTATGTGTGCTCTACTTGGGTTGTTGCCGACGTCTGGTGAAAATTTCATGTCAATAGCTCTATATAGTATAAAATTATTTCCCCCACTGTATGTCTCTTTATTCTTCCTGTGAGGATCAATGGAGTTTAGGCTCATGAATAAAAACCAAACATGTGAAGGAGAGAAGTTTAGTTTGTGACAGTTTTATTACAAAATGAGAGAAAAAAAACACATTATTTACAGGTAGAAAATGAATTGAGTCGCTGGTTGAGACGACGGCTTCAGGTGGAGTCGACCTGGTCACCTGGTCACCTGGTCGGCTGCTGTCGGGCTCAGGTGAGCTCAGGTGAGGGAGGTGGGGGGGATCCTCCTCCACAGACCGCCACACAGACAGTTCTTGATCCAGCGCTGCTCCCACTGCTTCATGGCGTTGGTCTTGTTGGGAGAACGAAGCATCGTCACGCAGCCACACCTGAACACACACACACACACACACACACACAGACAGGTGAGTACCGGACCTACAGCTGGACTCGACTCTGACTCTCCTCTTGTTGAAACACACTGACCTGGTGCAGGCTTTACTCTCCTCGGTGGGACACACCCCCATGTGAACGCAGCGCAGGTTGTCCATCTTCTGAGAGCCAGGACTCCTGACACACACACAGAAAAACATAAACACACACACATGATCAGGACTCATGCAGATCAGAAAATGTGTGGACGGCCTCATTTATCAACCGTGTGTAGAAAAGGTTCTAAATTCTGTTGTAGGAATGAAACTAATCAGAGATGATAAATCCCGCTTTGTTCCTAACTACCATGCTTGTGCGTGGTTAGGGTCATTTGCATTCAGAAACGCCTCCAATTGACCATATATGGTAGCTGTTGTGTTTTCTACTTGTTTATCAACACAATAAAGGAGTCGGCAGAGACGTTTTATTGCTTTTTACTTGAGCTTCTCTTAGCATACAACCGGAACAGGATATAACAAGATAATGATGTCATTACCCACTTAAAGATACAACAGAAATAAAATAAGTCTGTTCAATACACTACAGTAGCAACAATCCCTTTATTAATGCGTGAATGGATTTTTCCCCCACACCAAAATCATGCCAAAGAAGGCGACGAGGAGTTTCTCTGATACCGAGATTGAGGTACTTGTAGATGAAGTTGAAACAAACCAAAAAATACTGCTGGGAACATTAAATGCAGGTGTGACCAACAAAAGAAAAAACACTGCGTAGGAGAAAGTAACAACAGCTGTTAATTCTGTTGGGAGAAATAAAAAAAGCTGTCTTTTATAACTTGTCACACCAATCATTCAAAATGTCTGGTAAATTACTAATTGAGAATTTTTATTCATTAGGAAACAGGGAACATGTGTGAAGTTTGAGATTGCTGAACACTGTGACTCCTCCACTGGGTTCTGTTTGTAGTTTTATACACCACTAGATTTTGTGTGTAAGCTAAACATGGTCAGAGTCGTGCTTCAATTTACACACGTTCCTAAGCACAAGTACAAGTTGATAAATTCCATATTTTGTGTGGGAATGTTCTTACGCACTCATTACGCACACATCTATGCGTACGCACGGTTGATAACTGAGGCCCCAGGTCCAGGTCCAGCTGCAGGTGTGTGTGTGTGTGTGTGTGTGTGTGTGTGTGTTACCTGGTGAAGACCTCCAGTGCGGTGGTGGCTCCTCCCCCGGGTAGAGACGAGGCTTTTCCAAACTGCAGCCGGAGCGGGTGTTTCCCCTGCAGCTTGACGATGACGCCGTCGTTGACCGGCAGCCAGTCCATACTGGGAACCAGCAGCTGGCTGGGCAGCAGGCAGCACTCGTCTATCAGGCTCTCATCGGGGTCCTGGGGGGGGCCGTCGTCCCGCGCTGCAACACAGAGAGACATAGAGACAGTTGTTACTACACATGTGTAACAACTACACTGTGTGTCTGGTGGTGTTCAGTGGGAAGGGGGGGGTGAGCAGCCTGAACAGCAGCTGTATGCCACCTGGAGGCTTCAGGAGACCACAGATCCTCATCATCTAACATCCAAGAACCTTCACTCTGAGGCCTGGACTACACGTACATGGATATTTTTTTAAGTGGATATTTTCGTCTTCGTTTTTAAAAAAAAAACTCTGTCCACACCACAGAAATATCTCTGTCCATACGAAGAGGCAAAATTGAAAACGATCGCCTCTGAAGCCTGAAATGCCACGCCACCCGGCCGGTGGTGGCGATCAGCAACATGTAAAATATCACAGAAGAAAAACGCTATGAGCGCAGTCAAATCATGGTCCAGAAGAAGCAGTCAACGGCGGATTTTAAACCGTGAACTACTGTCATGCATGCCTCTCTCTCTCTCTCTGTGTGTGAGAACGTAAATAACGGAGAAACAGCGCTATGCGGACATGAATGAACGGCGGAAAAGCCACGAATAAATGAAAACACTGCAGTGCAAAGCACAGATAGCCTGGTAGGCTACATGTGTACCATTGTTGACAACCGTTTTGCTTCCATGCATGTGCGAACGGCTTGTCGCTAGGCTACGGCTCCGTTTAACATCGCTACACGGATCTCTGTTTATTTCTCCACTTTTTTATCTGTTTAAAAATATCTCTGTTTATGTGGGTGAAATCGCCGTGTTCGTGTGGTTGAGAGGCCCAATTGGACAGAAAAATGTGCGTTTAGTAATATATCGTATACGTGTAGTCCAGGCCTAAAACATCCAAGAACTTCCAGAACATCTTAGAACTTTTGGTATCCAGAACGTTTTAGACACCTAAAGCACCCAGAACATCCAGACCATCGAGAACATCTCAGAACAACACATCACACACATAGAGACAGTTATGTGTAATATCTAAACGTGTGTGTCTGATGGTGTTCAGTGTGTGTGTGTGTGTGTGTGTGTGTGTGTGTGTGTGTGTTCGGTGTGTGTGTGTGCGTCGTACAGCAGAGCCACAGCCTGGTGAGCAGCCTGAACAGCAGCTGCATGCTGTCCTGGTTGTCCGAGGTGGCGGTGAAGGTCGGCAGGCAGCCGGGCTTCAGCAGACCCCAGATCCGGATCATCACCAGCATCTCCCGCAGCATTCCCAGAGACGCTCCGTCCCGCATGAAGCCGAAGCCGGGCCGGACCATGGAGCCCTGCAGCGGGGGGGGGGGGGGGGGGGGTGTTAGAGGTCAGAGGTCAAAGGTCAACACCACGGTGCAGCGATGGAGGTGTCGGTAACACTTAACTTGAATAGGTATTCATAAGATTGACATAACAGCTGTCATAAACATCAATGAATACTTATGACAGCTGTCGTTAAGTGTCATTCAGTAAGTTATGTCACTTTTGATGCAAAGTTGACATTGTTTGAGATGTTTTTGTTATGAGAACTTGACATCATTTTTAAAGTTTGGCAGTTAGGTCTGCTATGACAGTTTAAATTGTCTTTTTTTTTCTTTCTCCCAAGTGGAAAAACTCTTTTATTCAGCTTTTATCTCTTATAAAACAGGTTTGTTTCTCATTCTAAAGTCTTAGTTTTTATGTTTGCTGTGTTTTTCATTGTACTGTTTATTTGTTTTATTTTATTTCTTTTTTTTTTTTTTTCAATGTTCTTTATTATTGTTATCCTCACATAATACATTACACCAGGGCTATTCAATTGGCGGCCCGCGGGCCACATCCGGCCCCGAACCAATGTCCGAGTGGCCCGGCTCGTGGCCCCCCCCCCCCCCCCCCCCCCCCCAAAAAAAAAAAAAAGACACAGAGGGAAACACGTTTTGCGAGAACTCCAAATCCCTACTGTTGTTCAGACAGTGAATGCACCACTCAACGCAGCCTAGCAACACACAACCCACCCACCCAGTCAGTGCGTTGTTTTGAAAGTTACCGGTAGAACCGAGGCTTGGTCGGTCAGCTGCTCTCCAGAAACACCGTGTCGGGCCACAGCCGCTCGTCACGGAGCGGGAGGCTTCACCACGGCGGATGTCCGGACGGCCGAGGCCGAGGCTGCTCTCCGTGGTCCTGTGGTGCTACAGGTCAGCGAGAGACAAGTCTCCCCGTCCGTCCGGGGCTGACGGACCTCACTCCACACCGGGCCGCTGTGGCGCGACACGGTGTTTCTGGACTGGAGAGCACGCTGCCCTACCCTCAGCCCTCCCATCAGCCAACAATAAACCGTGGTGGCTGGTTAATACTCCACTAGTCCACTCCATTCAGCCACACATGAGCACCGTCCACGCAGTGACAGCACGCCATGCTCCTCTGTCCTTTTTTTTTCTTTTTTCTTTTTGAGGGAATGAAGTAACCAATAATTAAATTTTAACGCAACTAAATACTTGCAATGGAATCATAACAGTAACTTGATTAGGATAGCTACTTTTCAAAGGAATAATCCGTAATCAAATACTTTCCCAGAGTAATTTGCCCCAAATGGCTTTTTGCGCCTTGTTTTTCACCAATCAAAATATGTTAGAAAAGAAATATTTGTTCATCTTTAGGCCTAATTTTAAGACTAGGCTACATTTAGTGATTTACATAACCCCCTGCTGTAAACCTCAGTGGAAACTCAGAGGACAGTAGGCCTCAGGAAACTTTTAGTTCCTAAAAAAACCCCTCCAATTCAAAGCATTAACAGCTACACCTTTACTACTACTACTTTTATTGACTCATTCTCTTTTTTCTGGCTGTGTAGATTTGTTTTTAATAGCTAATGCTGGGTTTAAAAAATGCCCCTCATTTGTCATAACCTTCTTATTGACCGCTGAAAATGTCCGGCCCGGCTTAAGGTCTCGGTTTTAAAATCTGGCCCCACTGAATTTGTAATTGAATAGCCCTGCATTACACAGTTGGTATTGATTTCTTGATTTGCAATTTTTGTCAAGAAGAAAGGAAAACATCAGCATATCAAAACATAGCTGTTGCCATATTGTAGTTGTATAATTTTAAAAGAAACAAAACCTGCATATTATATTTATATTTTTAAGAGAAAAAAACAAACAAACAAGACTAACTAAAGACAGACAAAAGAAAAAAAACAATAATGAATCAAAACGGGATGTATGGGCTTGTAACAGCGGCTGCATTCATTTGTAGGGAGACCAAACAACAACATTATAAGAGTTTTGATATGTACGTATAAATCGTATAAGACCTGGCAGTCCTTCAAACCAACAGGGAAATGACAAAAAAAGTAAGTGGGTGGAGACAAGTAATTTAGTTTCCAGGATGCAACTGTGACATTTGTACATAGGAGACCCATTTTGACCATGACCTTGTGAATTTATCCATTTGTAGCCGAAGTGAGAAAGTAATATTTTCCATTTTATAATATTTCATTAACAATATCGGTCCATTCCTCTATTGTGGGGGAGTCAGGATGCAGCCAGTTTAAATTGTCTTTATGTCAAGTTGTCAGAACAAAAACATCTCAAATAATGTCAACTTTGCATCAAAAGTGACATAACTTACCGAATGACACTTAACGACAGCTGTCAGAAGTATTCACTGATGTTTATGACAGTGTTATGTCAGTCTTATGAACACCTATTCCAGTAAAGTGTTACCGAGGTGTGGATGTGGATGTGGATGTGTTACTGCTGATGATGGTCTCTTCACCTGGACGTTGCGTTGCTCTCCAGAGCTCACCTGGTTGGGCAGGTTGGCCAACAGGTAGAGGACGAAGTCGCCCACCCACTGGATGAGCTGCTGCAGCGACTGGAGGGGGGGGCCGTCCAGCACAAACTCCTCCGTCTTCAGATTGATCATCACCTTGTCAATATCTGGAGGAGACCAACACCATGAAAGCATCAGATCTGGTTCACTCACTGCCAGGGATGTCACAATTATTATTATATTTTCTTGGTGCGATTATTGTCAGAGAAATAATCACGGTGTTACAATTATCACGATTATTATGCATTAATTAATTTCACAACACCATGAATGTGTAAAATAAAATATAGTTAAAATATAATTACATTACTCTTCGTTTTCACAAAATATTTCTCCGTGCAGCACTGCATGTCCATATGACGGGTGCGAACGGAGCTCACTATTCTTCGTCCAAAAAAACACACCAAAAAACATCCAAATACCTCCATGCTGCTCGTCTGTAATGTCCCTCTTGTATTGAAGCCCCAACATGAGAAATTGTTCCAAATCTCGCGCGATTTGCACTGACGCCGGCGCAAATCGCGCGAGGTGACTATGTGAATTTTTTAACTGAAATAGTGCGATGCTTGTGGTGTGTACTGGGTACTGTTATGTCTGAAAACATGCAGTTTGTCTTCATAATGTTTCCTGTTGGACTCTGGTAGGTTATGCACTGCAACTGACAGGTTACTGTGTCTTTAAGGTTTTCAGCAGTGATGTATGGCAAGGTCGTAAAATGTAAGGTGTGCGTCAGTTCAGTAAAGGCAACAAACGAAGCAACACGTTGTGGTCACTGACTCCTGCACAAACACAATAGGTACTGTGTACTTTTTCTGTATGTCTTTTATTCAGAGACATAGAGATGTACTTTTAATGGTGATATTTATTAAAATTCCTATTTTTAAAGAGGTATTTATTCATATTCTTACATGTAGCTAGCAGACTTTGCACACAGCTGCCGACCCTCTCTTTTCTTTCCTGGTTTCTCTGTTATGTTATGTGTTTGTGATATGAGCATGTGGTGTGTGAGCCGCCAAATGGAATTGCCCTTTAAGGGATTAATAAAGTAGTCTTGAGTCTTGAAAACAGGTTGGTTGGTTAGATAGATTTGAACAGTTTTCCTTCTTTTCCTTCTTTCTTTAAACCAGACCAGACCAGAGAGAGAAGATGCATCGAAAATTGTTATAATCGTGATAATCGTTATAATCTTTATAATCATTAATATCGTGATAATTGTTGATTGCCCACCCCTAGGCCCAATATCCAGATTTGTTTGAAACATATCCGCCAACAAATCAACCAAATTCTGTGCTTTTATCATAAAATGAACGATTGTTGTGATATATTGAGCTAAGCCGCCCCACCACCGATCGATATCTGATCAATAACCCCCCCCCCTGCAGTCGTCCTCACCTGTGTCCGTGTTCTTGGCGCAGATCTCCGTCAGCCGGTCCCCGGGGCTCTTGTCGGGCGTGTTGAGGACGTGCGGTCTGAGCAGCGACTTGAGCGTGGAGCTGATCGCCATCAGCAGCAGCTTGGCGTGGAAGTCGCAGGCTCGGGCCGCCGTGGCGTTGGAGAGTTTACACAGCGACGCCTTCACCGCCACGATGCGCGTCGCCAGAACCTGAAACGAAACGGAGACCGGCGCTCGGCTTTAGGGGGTCGGTGCCACCAGAGGCATCATGGGAAATGTAGTAACTCAGGGCGGAGGTGTAGTCTATGTGATACACAGGTAGCCTATACTCAGTAGACCCACTGAAAATGCATAAATATTTCAGTACACCCAGTACAACAAAACTATCTAACTACTTACTTACTTGAATTTTTTCACTTTTATTCCCCCACTTCTTTGATTATTGTTTGATTTTTTTCTTTCTTTTTTCATTTGACCACTTTTCTTAGAATTTTTTGAGAAATTCTACCAGTTTCTTCTCAATTTTTCTTTTTTTTTTTTTAAGAAATTGTCCCCCTTTTTGTATTATTGTTTGCCCCCCTTTTTTGGGGAGAAATTTTACCACATTTTTCTATAATTCTTGAGTAATTTTACCAGTTTCTTCTCAATAAAAAAAAAAAAAAAAACTTTTTACTATATACTATTTTTACTATTACCAATTTTTTAAAACCTTTTTTTTTTTGAGAAATTTCACCAGATTTTTCTAAAAAAAAACAAAAAAAAGCAACATTTTACGACTTTTTTTTTACCACTTTTCCTAGAATTTTTTACCAGTTTCTTCTAAATTTTTTAAAACTTTTTCTTTTTTGAAAAATTTTACCAGATTTTTCTAAAAAAAAAGAAAAATTTTACCACTTTTATCTGAATTTTTTTTTTACTTTTTTGTGGAGAAATTGTACCACTTTTTCCCAGAAATGTCTCCATAATCTTTCAAAAATGTACGCCTAATTTAAACGTACATTGATTGTTTGTGTATTTCTGGTGTTTGCTTCAAAATTTTGTCCGATGGGGGTCCATGGTCGAATTTGTGTCAATTTTAGGGTCCTTGATGTAAAAAAGTTTGAGAACCACCCGTCTATGTGATACAAGTATGTACAGTTTACCACCTAAAAAGCAGTTTACCCACTACAAAAAAATGGGTTGACAGGGTTCAAGGGGTCCCCAACTTTTTCTTGAATTTTTTTCACTTTTTTTCACTTCTTTGATTGTCTTTTTTCATTTTACCACTTTTCTTAGAATTTTTTGAGAAATTCTACCAATTTCTTCTCAATTTTTCTTTTCTACTTTTTACTATATTTTTTTAAGAGATTGTACCCCTTTTTGTATTATTGTTTGCCCCCCCCCTTTTTTTGAGAAATTTTACCACATTTTTCTATAATTCTTGAGTAAATTGACCAGTTTCTTCTCAATTAAAAAAAAACAACTTTTTACTATATACTATTTTTGCCACTTTTTTTTTATTATTGTTTAACTTTTTTTTTGTACCACTTTCCCTAGAATTTTTACCAGTTTCTTCTAAAATTTGTAAAACTTTTTTTTTTTTTTTTAGAAAGTCTACCAGATTTAAAAAAAAAAAAAAAAAAAAGCTAAATTTTACCACTTTTTTCTGAAAAAAATTTAACTTTTTTTGTGGAGAAATTGTACCACTTTTTCCCAGAAATTTCTCTATAATCTACCACTACTAAACATTAGACTACACCGCTGGTTGAGGGTGCTGCTAACCTGCTGCAGCGCCTGGTTCTGCCTCATGTACTCCTCGTGCAGCTTCTCCACCAGGTTGTGGACCATGGTGGGCTGCACGTGGAGCAGCACGTCCCACCAGTCGTAGCCCGTCACCATGCAGTACTCCAGCAGGAACAGCAGGTGGCGCAGCGTCGTGTTCAGCTCCAGCACCTGGCCCATGGAGGGAGACACCCGCAGCATGTGGAGCTGAGGACGAGACGGAACAACGGGAACACCGGGAGTTACCGGAGCAGCAGAGAGAGAAGAAGACCCAGAAGGTCTGAGAACATCCAGAGCACCGTCAACATCCAGGACATCTTAGGACATCTAAAACATCTAAAACATCTTCAAAAATGCAGAACACCTTATGGCGCTTTTCCACTACACTTTCACGGCACGGCTCGGCTCAGTAAAGGCGCTTTTCCACTACAGCTGAGTTCTTCTAGTTCCTCCTCAGCGGGGGCGGGGTCGGCACGGAGGGGATAGTGGAGGCGATCGCGGGGTCGCATTGTCCGTCTCTCTTTTTTCGATCCTCTCGTCAGCTCCAAACTCACTCGTCTGCAGCTCGTTACCAGACCACAGTGGTTTTACACACAGCAACATTTAACTCAGGTGAAAGAATAACAACAGTCTCGGTACAGATCAGCGGGTGCTGTTGCCGCTCTGTTTTTGAAATTTCCAGGTTTGATTCTCATGTCGGACGTAACGCTCACAACTCGTCCAGTGAGGACGCTCTGTCCAATCAGTGGAAGGCAGTCGGCTGACGTCACGTTATAGTATCGCTTCGGCTGCTTGGAACCAGGGCCGAGGAGGAACTAAAAATGGTACCTGGTACCAGGTACTAGGGCTAGTGGAAAAGCAAAAAAAGTGGGCCGTTCTGTGCCGCGCTAGTGGAAAAGCCCCATTAGAAACATCTCAAAATATCTAAAAAAAAACATCCAGAGCGTCTTCAAATATAGAGAACATCTTAGAACATTTAAAACATCTAAGAACATCCATGATTATCCAGGACATTCATAAAATCCTAAAACATTCAGGGCATCTTAGAACATCTAAAACATCTTCAAATGTCCAAAAGATCGTAGAACACCTAAAACATCTAAGAACCTTCAGATCATCTTAAAACATCTTCGAACATCTAAAACATCCTAAAATATCCATCTAAGGGTGTTTTCACACCTGCAGTGTTAGTGCGCTCTAAATTTAGATCGCACTAAATTTGGTCCCGTTTGGGTCAGTGTGGAAGCACATCGCACTCTAATGCACCAAAACTAGTGCGGCCTGAAGAGGTGGTCTCGGTCTCTGGTGCACTAGTTGGTGTGTGAAAGCAACCGAACTCTGGTGTGACCCAACTGCCAGGCCAACTCAACAAGTTTGAGCTAAAAGGGCTCCCGTAGTCACTGACAACGGGTTAATGCAGTGTTTAACGTTTAACCGGGAACTAACGGGACCGAGCTGAGTGAACGCAACCAGAAACCAGCCGGAAGTACCAAACAGAGTTATACATGCAAACAATATAGAAATAAATGACCAGAGCTACTAACAACCGGCTCTACTGGAGTCTCCATCATGAACGTTTTAACAATCAGCGCTTCCAGATTTCAGCCGGTAGTCATGGAGACGTGACGTTCTCCAAGTTTGGTCCCGAGTGACAAAAAGCAGGTGTGAAAGCAACCGCACTAACTGAAAAATGAAACAATGTATCATTTTAACATTTGGTGCACCCTAGTGCGCACTAAACATGTGTGAAAACACCCTAAAACATCTTCGAATATCCAGAACATCTAAAACATCAGAGAACCTCCAGGGCATCCAGAACATCTCAGAACATTTAGAAACAGCCAGAGCAGCCAGATCACTGCCGGTAACTGCAGGTAACAGGTGTTGTCTCGTCACCTTCCCGTGGTTGTCGACTCCGGCCAGAGCCAGCGAGGTCCAGGAGAACTGCAGGGCCTTGAAGTGCAGCGCGGGGCCTCCGGTCCGCTGCCGCTTGATGGCCGACTCGTCCCCGGGCCTCTGACCCGAGGACGAGGACGAGCCGTAGAAGACGCCCATGGTGTGGAGGGACAGGCGGTGGAGGATCTGGATGCTGCCGTCGTGGAAGGCCAGAGCCAGACCTGAGGACAGGTGAGAGGACAGGTGAGAGGACAGGTGAGAACATGCAGTAGATCAGCCCTGAGGTGGTCAAAGGGGGGCGTGGCTAGTGGCAATACCAGATTGGCACAGAGGAAAATTAAATTTGCAGGACTGACTGCTGCTAAGAAAACCATAATACTTAATAATAATTAAGTACAGTAATAATAACTACATAATAATTTAGGACCCCCTCGAAAACGAGAGGATTCCTCTCAAGGGGTTTATTCTATTAAATAAAATTTCTGAATGAATGAACAATACACTCATGGTTTTCCCCAGACACCCCATCAGCAAAAGAATGGCTAAGTCGCTTTAGAGACATTGCTCTTTTAGAAAGGTCACTGGCTGTTAGGAGTGGGAGAAAAAATCGATTCACATAAATATCGCAATATCTTTTTTGACGATTTTTAAATAGATTTTTTTTTCAAAAATCGATTTTTTTTTTTGAAATTTTTTTTATTTATTTATTTTTTTAAATATTGTGTAATGTGCATTTGTTAGCCTTTTTTACATACAGAGAGTCCAGGTTTTGAAAAGGGTTTAAGTTCACTTTATAATGGAGTATGTTAATTTATAGGCTCCTACAGTATTTGTGTGCAGATAAATGTTAAAAATGCTAAAGACTAAAAATCGAGAGAATCGGCAATATCGTAGAATCGCAATTTAAATCGAATCGCCATCCAAAAAATCGTAGAAGAATCGAATCGGGAGAAAACCAATAAGGGCGTCCCAGCCCTACTGGCTGTCATACACAAAGCGCGAGCATCTACAGTGCAGGCCTCGGACACCCTTATTGGTTCTCTTTCTGACGCAACTTTACTGCTCGCATATAATAAGGTGTTACTGTGAATTATACTGTCTTTGTGTATCTGTATTGTCTACATTCCCCTTTTTTTCTTACTAAAATCTTTAATGGCAAGGCAATCACATTATGTTTGTAATGTAATATTCAAATTGTTCAATAAAAAGTTTGTCACAAAAAAAAAAAAAAGGGGTAGTGGCTTTACAGGCGATACAGGTTTAAGAGTCTTTCTTCCTCACCGAGTCCGGGGCAGAACTTGGTGTCCGACGCCACCTTCAGGTCGGTGTTGGAGATGGAGATGGGCAGTTTGGGCAGAGCGACGGCCGACACTCGCTCCAGGTCGTTGGTGGTGGTCAAGATCCTCCACTTCAGGATGGTGGGCTGCTTCTCCCCCACTGACACACACACACACAGTAAAAAATAATAAAATGAAACAAATATATAAAATGTACCGTTATGTGACTCAAGAAGTCCCGTCACAAAATAATAATCAACCTGTTAAAATGTTAACGTTATACAGCTGCATCTCAATAAATTAGAATATCTTGGGAAAATGTATTTATGTCAGTAACTCAATTCAAGAAGTGAAACTTTAAGACATTATATAGATCCATTACACATAGAATAAAACATTTCATGTCTTTAATTATTTAATTTCTTTTAATTGTAATGATTATGGCTCACGTTTTATGAAGACCTAAAATTTCAATAAAAAAAAAAAAAAAGATTATTACAAAAGACCAATATGGAAATGTTGGCCTTCTGAAAAGTATGTCCATCTATATGCACTCAATACTTGATTGGGGCTGTTTGACTTGAATTACTGGAAATAAACTTTCCCATGATATTTATTAATATTTATTAAAAAGTAAATTTAAGTTTACAGTTATAATGTATTCACTCGGCTACTAACTCAGTTACTTTTTGGCGGAAAAAAGAACTACCGTATTGACCCGAATATAAGACGACCCTGAATATAAGACGACCCCCCTTTTTCAAGACCTGTCTTTGGAAAAATACCTTTTTCAGACAAAATCAAAGAAAAAATTTACCTTTTTAAAATCATGTTTTCAGTATCTGTGAAATAACGTTCTGGTAGATTGTAGCGCCCACTGATCTCTCTGAATGTGTGTAGGTGTGTGTCCATCTCTCTTGCGCTCTGTTTACACAAAAAGGCACACGCATCAATTCACTTTATGCACAGCTACACTACTTCCTGAAATAAGCCAGCTCGTTTAATTCCTGTCTTACATTATTGGACCAATTGATTAATCCAGGTGTGTCTGAGTAGTCACAGTGGTCAGACACACCTGGATTAATCAATTGGTCCAATAATGTAAGACAGGAATTAAACGAGCTGGCTTATTTCAGGAAGTAGTGTAGCTGTGCATAAAGTGAATTGCGGTGTTTTATTTTGAAAATTGTTTTGATTTTGAAAGTTGAGCGGATTCTCTCGTGTTTCTTTGTTTGACCTGAGCTGCAGTTTTTTTTTTTTTGCTTTTAACCATTCGACGCAATCGCTCGCAGCTCGCGCACAAAATAGACCAGACACCGAAACGTTGACTGCAGGACGTCTGGTGTGAACGACACAATCGTTTAACATGAGCCCCGAGAGGAAACTGGCTCAGCTTCTCGGCGCTTCGCAGCTATTCGGCGCCTCCGTGTCCGGTGTGTCCCTGTCCCCGGCGACAACGCGGCCGTAGCCGCTGTGATATGACGACCCCACCCCCGGAGGAACTGTGAAGGAGTCAGCTGTGATTAAAAGGACCTAAACCGAGTCGAGTTGAGCTGTAACTGTGGCAGCGCTCTGCTGTGTGGCGAAGGGGCAACACACACACACACTTGGCGCACACACGCGCGATCATCCTCTCAGATGCAGCTGCATCTCTCCAGGTCACTGGTGTGTGTGAGTGTGAGAGGAAGAAAAGCCCTGACTTGCTTGGACAGACGTTGTTTCATGTCACCCGCTGATATGCATGTATAAATATCTAGACCCCGAATATAAGACTTTTTTTGACGGAAAAAATATCGTCTTATATTCGGGTCAATACGGTAATTACTTCTTTAAAGCAACGTGCCCAACAACTGGTCTTACCAACTGGCGAGCGGTGCTGGAAGATGTTGTTGACAGGAAGTCCCTCCTTCCTCAGAGACCAGCACTCCACGATGCTGCCGCTCTGATTGGACGCACACAGCAGAACCTGCAGGACACATGGGGAGAAACACTGGTTCAGTTGTCTGACGTCACACAACAACCTGCACCCATGCAGAACCACACCGTCAACCATAATAAATCATCAATTAAAATGCATTTCAATGCCAAAATAGATTGAAACGTTCTTTTTTTAAAATGTTTTTGTGCCCTTTGTAATGTTTTTATGCCATAGCTACATGAAGCCCTTTTTAAAGGAATAATTCACCAAAAAATGATATTCAGTCATTATTGCCTCCCCCTCATGCTGATGAATACTCTGGAGTAGTTTTTTTATTCCTCAAAGGTCATCTGGAGACCCGGGAGGCCGGTTCATATAGTCCAACCAAAACTTTATATGAGAGTAATAGGGCCTGACACAAAAACGTCCATAAAACTACACAACAACCATTTAATATTCCTCCACACTGCTCGTCCACTGCAATCCAAGTGTCCTGAAGGGAGATAGTCCAGAGTTTACCCCAAACTACCTCATTTGGGACATTTTTACAGCCTAAACAGACGTTTCACGCACGTTTCCAGTAAACTCTGGACTGTCTCCCTTCAGGACACTTGGATTACAGTGGACGAGCAGTGTGGAGGAATATTAAATGGTTTTTGTGTAGTTTTATGGACGTTTTTGTGTCGGGCGCTATTGACTCTCATATAAAGTTTTGGTTGGACTAGGAACCGGCCTCCCGGGTCTCCAGATGACCTTTGAGGAATAAAAAACTACTCATATTCATCAGCATGAGGGGGAGTCACTAATGACTGAATGCAATGTTTGTCCCGGTCCAACATGTGTGTGGTTCTCCTCCATCCCTCCTGGTTGCCCTGGTTACCTGCTCAGAGTTCTCCCTGGTGAGGAACTTGAGGTGCGTGACGGCCGGGTACTTCTCCCGTCTCAGCGGGTCGGTGGTGCAGCGCAGGAACAGCGACGGCAGCAGCTCGGTGTCGATGCGACACTTCTCGCTCACCACGCTCACCACCACCTGAACACAACACAACACAAACACAACACGACAACAACACAACACAACACAACACAACACAACACAAACACACAGGTTAGGTTTTAGGTTTATTTGTTTAGCACAAAAAAAAATGCGTGTAACGCTGCGCAAGGAGGGAACGAAGTCCTAGGAATTAAGGTGATTGAAGCAACTAACAGCAAAAAAAATATGTGACAAAAGCAGAACAATGACAGAGAAAATATAGTTAAAGAGCGAGTAGGGAAAGATAATTAGGTTCCTGAGGAAAGTAAAAATTCCTTCATATTCTTTAAAAGAATGCAATGGGAGGAGAGTGGTGAGTTTAATTCAGTCCAAAGCTTGGGGTCTCTATAAGTAATGTTGAATTGATGACTTGATGTTCGGGAAGACGGTAAAAATAAGCTGTTTTTACTAAGCCTCGTTTGATTTTAGAGGTAAATGCAGAGACTGTTGATGAAAAACTGTCCCTGAAGGCAACGCACATCAGTGGTTTTGCATGAATTTCCCTCTAAAACAACTCTGTCTGGTAACGTTGTGTTATTATCTCATAGCGTGGTGAATGTGCAGCTCACAACTTGTCCACCAGAGCGTTGTGGAGTTGTTGGATTGTGTATTTGATGAGTTTGATGAGGGAAACCAAGAAATCCCATAATGAGCCTCCGTAGCGTAGCTCTGAGCAGCTCACGGCTCTGCTCCGCCGTTCTAAAAATAGCTTGCACCGACAATTAAAGGTAACGAACCTACTGCTATGACTATAGGGATTATGGCAATGGGCCAATTTGACAAAATGTTGAACTTTCCTCAAAATGCCTAGTATCTTTATGGATCTTTTGGAGTCGAGATCGATATGATTAGACCCGTTGAGGCGTTCATCTAGATTCAATAACCCCCAAAGAACACACACAAACATCACGTCGCCACTGGAGACGAAACCCGGTGAACTTGGGCCTTTTCTGTATTGCATTATGCTATGTATTCTTTGGCATCTGTATTTTATTGTGTTTTGTATTGTGAGTGTCGGGACTACTTTTTTACTCTTTTCTTAACTTTTTTACCTTTTACACACAACTCTTATTCATATATTTATTTTATTTTGTGTTTTAATACACTATGTGTTTTTATGTCTTTATGTATTTTTACTCAGTGTTTGTGATCTGTGTTGTTGTCTGTATTGTCTTGCTGCTGCTCTGTGACATTTTAAATTTCCCCTCTGGGATTAAATAAAGTAGTTCTATTCTATTCTATTCTATTTAGCCCATGGGCTAAATCTGGTACGACCATCTTTTCATTGTTTCTTTTTCAATTGACTAATGGTACTGTCCTGTTTCAATAAACTAAATAAAAACTAAATAAATAAAGCGTGAAGTTCTGGTTCTGGTTCTGACCTTGTAGAACTGGACCGGTGACGAGCTGCTGCCGTCGGTCGCCGCCACCACGATGTTTCCTCCGCCGGTGAAGGCGATGTCGGCCAGCGCCACGCGGCCCCGCAGCCGACACAGACTCTCGCTGGCCGTCAGCAGGGCGCCGCCGGGCTTCAGCAGCGACACCGTCACCAGGCCGCTCACCGTCACCGCCAGCCAGCCCTCCATCGGCTTCCCGCCAAACAGCGTCAGGGACGGAGAGAACTTCACCCGCGAGAACTTCTCTCCAAAGTTCGTAGAACCGGACTGAAGCAGGAGGAGGAAACAAGAAGAACACACGATGTCACACATCACTCTGTTGAACTATATACACATCTCTCATTTATTTCTCATTTAAATACTCACCATTCATCAATTCATTTATTAGTGTGCTTCTCTGCATGTACAGCACTCATTTCAGTCAAGTTCTTTCTTTTTTTTTTTCAACACGAACACAACTCACTCTACTCATTCTACCTGAACCACATCTGAAAATTGATTTATAAACTCTTCCTATGTTAAATTATTCATGTTGTGTTGCTTAGAAATGAATATGAACATTGTTTTCCTTCATTATTCATATTCAAGGTCTGAGAAGACTTAAAATGTTTTGTTATTTCGACTAGTTGTCATTTTCTGCACCGATCTGATTTATTTCTCATGTAAATACTCATGATTTATCTATTTATTTATTAGTGTGAATGCTGAAAGCCACTTTTAAATCTATTCTCAGCCATTGCTTCAGCTATGTTAGTGCTGGTTCATCAGTTTTCCTTCCTATCAGGTTAGCTGCAGATTTCAACTATTCAACCTTTTAATCTTAAACATGCAGGATTTCAATGTTTTCTTCTACCTTTAACATTTACAGTATACTGCTTTTTACCTTGAAAAGGCATTCATCTCATACTACAAGTCAATATAGAACATGTCTGTACAAGTTATATGTTTCAGCTTTGCCATTAGCCTTTTTCAACATTGCTTTAGCAGTTTCTTCAGCTAATTTAGCGTTGATTCAACAATTTCTTCAGCTCATTCAGCATTGTTTCAGCAATAGCGTTCAGCTGCTTTCAGCATTCACACGCATTTTCTGCAGGAAATGCTATCTTTTTCTAGTTTATTTTTAATTATTTTATTCTATTTTTTTATCATTATCATTATTATTCTTGTTTAACCGACCTCATTTGTCTTTCTCTCTCATTCCCATCTCCTTATCTATTCACCTTCCCTGCTCTTAAAGACTATTAATATATTTTTTTCTCCCTTTTTTTTGTCCTCACAACATTTCAAGCAAGTTGTTGGAAGGGAATGGGTGTGAAGGTTTCTATTTGTTTTTGTGTTAAAGTAGAAAACCAAAAGGAAGCTTTTCTCCACTGATATCTTCACATGTTTCCTGCTCTGTAGTTTCTTCAATAAAAATATATATGAAAAAAAAAAAATGTGTGTGTAAAGAGAGAGAAATCTGAAAAAAACATGTTGATTTCTTCCGTTAATTAATGAAATCTCCAGAGTTAACCAGTCATCATCTTAATAAATCTCATAACTCTGTGAAATTTTGACTGTACATAACTACTACTTTAACTATTTGCATAATGTTACTATTATTATTCTCTACTCAGGGAGGCCCAGAGTTTGAGAGCCTGCCCTAGTTTCCTAGTTGCAAACTGAATCGGTACAAAAACTCATTTATTTCCGTCTCCATTAATTTATTGAATGGAAACAAAAGCAACAGCACTTTATGATTCCCCTTCTTAAACCTCGAGCAGCACTTTAATATTATATTGTTTTGTATATTCTGATTACTTCTTTTTTTATTTTAATTATTTATTGCAACTACATTTGGATGATGAGTTGGTATATTGAGATTTCCATGTGTTCTTACAGATACGGTTCCATGTATTATGATGTATTTTAATTGTGATGGATGTGGACATGAACTAAGCTGCTGTTATCTGATGAAACTTTAGTTTTACACTGTTCATTGTAGTTTTTATTTTTTATTTAATTCTCATTTTTGAAAAAAAATCTTTATATATTAATATTTTTTTCACTGCTAGTTTTTGTTTTAGTCTTAGTTAAGTATAATAACCCTAATGTAGTATCATAACTGCATTTCTGACGTTCATAACAAACCAGTCTTCTTCTATCTATCTATCTATCTATCTATCTATCTATCTATCTATCTATCTATCTATCTATCTATCTATCTATCTATCTATCTATCTATCTATCTATCTATCTATCTATCTATCTATCTATCTATCTATCTATCTATCTATGGCACCCCCTTGCCCACTCATTTAACCCTCTTCCATCCGGGCGACGATATCGCCCCCCTCTGTTTACTAAAAACAGAGCAAAATTTTCTTTTGTGCCCCAGGCCATTAAATCCCTTAATAATAATCGATAGTCACTGTTAGTGTTGGTCAGCTTATAGGCTGCTCAGCTGGTCTGACCAGGTTAAGGCTGAGATAAACATAAAGAGTGTGACTCACTGATGATGAGTGTTAATGATGTGTGAAAGTTGTACTGCGCTGTTTTTATCCGTGCTGTTTTTTTTTTTTAGATGAAATGTCAAGAGTGTGATCTGCTGCAACTCAATTTCAATAAAAACTACTACTATCTATCTATCTATCTATCTATCTATCTATCTATCTATCTATCTATCTATCTATCTATCTATCTATCTATCTATCTATCTGATCTGAGGTGTCTGTTACCATCTCGACGTGCAGCGCCAGTTTGACTCCGTTGTGCAGCCAGCTCAGAGCGACGATGGGGTCTCCGTCCAGGGAGCTGGAGAGGACGCTCTCCCAGCTGTTCACCAGGTGGTCGGACATCGACCAGCACTTGATCTGACCGTCGCCGTCTGCAGACAGCAGCCTCGAGCCTGCACACACACACACACACACACACACACTGTTACAGCAACACACACACACACATATACACACACAAACACAAACATGTAGAAATAAAACCCACTGCCGACCTGACTGATCCCACTCCAGACAGGAAATGACCTCGGTGTGTCCAGAGCTGATGGAGTAAACATCCCAGGGGTGTTCGGTGTCGATGATGTGGATCATGTGACTGACTTCTGTTACAGCAACACACACAAACACACACAAACACACACAAACACACACACACACACACGGTGTCAGTTAATGCATTTCGGATCAATAACCTGAGATACAATAAAAAATCTTTCTGGAACAAAGCTGAAAATGAGAAAATGTGTCACTCTGTTGATTGATTGATTGATTGATTTAGCACAAGTTAAGAAAAACAGTGCAGAGAGGGAACGAAGCCTGGAGGTACGAAGTTCCACTCCCATCATCTAAGAATGACATGATGATAAACAATAAGAAGTACAACATAGAAAAATTCAAGATAAACAACAAAATGTACAGTGCAACATAGAAAAACTATAAAACATAAACAGCAAAAGAAAGGTGTTGACCTCAGAACCACCTCTGAACCATTCCAGAGTTAAATGTGATATTAAAGCAGAAGTGAGTGATCCGGTCGTTTTGGCTAATGCTGCGTTCCAGGCAGGCTTTTGAAATCGTAAATTACAGCTTCAAGTCACAACTTACGACTTTGTAGCGTTCCAGGCAACCCACTCGTGTTTCTCCGACCTGTTTTACCTGTGAAAGTCACTATAACGGCCACTCGTAACTTCCGACCGGTGAACTCGTACCAGATCGAACTGGTACCACTTCACGGTCGGAAAAATACGAGTTTCCTTGAACGCACCATAACAGTCCTCGTCGCTACGTCACCACATTCACGGCGTTCCTTGGCTGCACACACAGCCCTGCATGCCGTTCTCTCTCCTCATTGGATAAAAACTGTAGGATACAAGGAAAGTTTTCTCTTCGGCTCAGAGCAGAGCAGAGTGACTGACAGACCCGTGTTTCAGTCCAAACACTCTATGTAAGTGATTGCTGTCGGAAGATATAACTATTTAAAGGGATAGTTCACCCAAAATTCAAATTTCACTCATTATCTACTCACCCTCATGTCAACTAATAGCTGTGAGAATTTTCAGAGTCCTCCGTTCCTTCTCTGAGTTACGGGGGGGTCTGCGCAGCAGTATTTGTCCATATAATGGTTGTGAATGGACACCACGTTTCTTTGTCCAAAAAGACACACCAAAAAACATCCAAATACCTCCATGCTGCTCGTATGTAATGTCCCTCTTGTATTGAAGCCCCGACAAGAGAAATTGTTCCGCCGGTCAGTGCAAATCACGTGAGATTTGCACTTACACAGGCAGAGCAGTGAACTGAGACACTGGGAGCTTCCGCTACAAACAAGCTTAAAATATAGACTTATTTAATTTTTTTCGGAACAATTTCTCATGTCGGGGCTTCAATACAAGAGGGACATTACAGACGAGCAGTATGGAGGTATTTGGATGTTTTTTGGTGTGTCTTTTTGGACAAAGAAACGTGGTGTCCATTCACAACCATTATATGGACAAATACTGCTGCGCGGACCCCCCCGTAACTCAGAGAAGGAACGGAGGACTCTGAAAATTCTCACAGCTCTTAGTTGACATGAGGGTGAGTAGATAATGAGTGAAATTTGAATTTTGGGTGAACTATCCCTTTAAGACTTATATTAACACAAATATATCACTCACTTCTGCTTTAAATTGATGCCCAGATGTTCGACAGAAGGGTAAATGAAGATTGCCACTATGCCTAGTTGAATATGAATGAAGGTCAGATGAAAAAGTTGTTGAAGAAAAAAATGTTGAAAAGTGTCAGGGAGATTTTGTTCACCGTTGATAAACTTATGCACAAACAAACATGAGTGGAAGACATTCAGTTTGTGAATGGGCAATACTGAATATTTCGTGAAAAGGGGTGCAGATGGTTCTAGTCTACTGGACCGAGAGATCGTTCTTAGAAATCTTTTCTGGATTAACAATAATTTGTTCAGGTAAATTGGATAAGTTAGAGTTAAAAACCGATTCTTCTGATGTAATCGACCTCTACAACTTTATATCCTGTCTCCATCTTTTTCATTTTCATTTTATGCAACTGCAAAATGTTTTTTTCTTTTTTTTACCATGTCTGTTACTATACTTGTTTTTCTTGTACTGTCCCTTTATGTTGAGCTGTTCATTTTTCTTGAATAAGCCAATAAAAATACTTTAAAAAGAAAAAAAAACTGAGATACAAATATGTGTGTGTGTGTGTGTGTGTGTGTGTGTGTGTGTGTGTGTGTGTGTGTGTGTGTGTGCACCTTTGTCGTCGTCGTCACTCTTCAGGTCGGTGGTGAAGGCCACCAGGTTCCTGCAGGACCAGGAGCAGACCAGAGGGATGGAGGGGCAGTGGGTGCTCTTGGGACGTTTCTCCCACTCGCACACGTACGCCAACTCCATGACTCACACCACAGAAGAAGAGGAAGAAGAAGAAGAGGCCGCAGGACGCCGCACCTGGAGACGGACAGACAGGTGGAGACATGAGAGGACGAGCTGAGGCGATGGAGGTTCACCTGTTTCCATCCATCGTTACTTAGTTACTATAGCACTTAAGTTTCCTTTATTTAAATTCAAACAGTACATTAAAGGGATAGTTCAACATTAGTCAGATCCTCCTCTCCCCATAATCCCTATAGTCATAGCAGTAGGTTCGTTACCTTTAATTGTCGGTGCAAGCTATTTTTAGAACGGCGGAGCAGAGACGTGAGCTGCTCAGTGAACACAATGGAGGTGAACGGTGCTTTTACCTTTCCCTCGTCAAACTCATCAAATACACAATCCAACAACTCCACAACGCTCTGGTGGACAAGTTGTGACCTGCACATTCACCACGCTATGAGATAATAACACAACGTTACCAGACAGAGTTGTTTTAGAGGGAAATTCATGCAAAACTGCTGATGCGCGTTGCCTTCAGGGACATTTTTTCATCAAGCAGTCTCTGTATTTCCCTCTAAAACAACTCTGTGTGGTAACGTTGTGTTATTATCTCATAGCGTGGTGAATGTGCAGCTCACAACTTGTCCACCAGAGCGTTGTGGAGTTGTTGGATTGTGTATTTGATGAGTTTGATGATGAGGGACAGGGGACCTGTACCGTTCACTGAGCAGCTCACGTCTCTGCCCCGCCGATCTCAAAACAACATGCACCGATAATTATAGGTGATGATGAACCTGCTGCTATGATGACAATAGGGGTTATGGTGAGAGGAGGATCTGACTAAATGTTGAACTATCCCTTTCAGTTGCCTCTGTTTTTTTATTAGTAATTTAGACACCGATGTAAATAATAGAATTTCTAAAAGGAATATTACAAAGTTAAGTCACAGAACAGTTATTAAATTAACACACCAATGCCTTTAATAGGACTGTTTTTAATTAATATGCAGCGACAGCTCACCTCACTGTTTGACTCAAGTTCCTCAGACGCTGATTGGAAGCAACGATCGATCAGATTATCGATTAAACGACTAGACTATAAATTAATTGACCCTTCAAAATAAAAGCCCCCTGGATCAGCCGGTCCTGCAGCTGTTCACCGGGCATTTACCGGAACATTTAGGGGACAAAAACAGCAAAACAAACAAACAAACCGCTCTGTTCATTCACACACAGGGAGAGCCAGGACCCATGGATGTGTTAGGACCCCCCGGGGCTGTCTCTGTCGCTGCCTGACGGTAAATCTGCTCCATCGTGTCGGAGCTGTGAGCGGACACTGTGTGTGTTTCACCGCAGCTTTTATCTTCGTGTTATGTATTTTCTCTTTATACTTTTATTTTACCGCCGTTAAACGTGTAAACTTTTTTCTGTTTTTACGTTTTTATCTCTGATGGCGCCGCGGGCAGCCCGATGGGAGCCTTGACTCCTCTACTGCCCTGAGTTCAGTCTCACAGGCGCCTCAACACATTTACTAATGGTTTCATGGTGCTTTGTGAATTTGACCTGGGCTTATGAAACGGTAAAAAAAAAAATCTTCCATCTGAGAATATTGCAGTGTTGACGTTTAACTGCCCGTAATTGGTCAATATTTTGCTCCGAAACATAATAAAGGTACAGGTAAAGGTACTGTATCTTTGAAAAGAGCCACAAGACCAACAAACAGTTTTAAATAGTTGGTTCATAATATAAAATGAGAAAAAAAACACTGTCCAAAGGAGGTATCATTGAGTTAGCAAGTGAATTAAAGTTAGCTGGTTGATAGTTTGATAGTGGTACAAAGGTAAAGCTAGAGGAAGACGCCACAGAAATGCACGTGTAGGATTTAGCTGATCTGAGAATTGATCAACTTTTCTCTCTGAATCAAATTTGGCCTTTACATTGTATTAATTACAAGGTGAGGTGCTATATTCATAAATTCCTAAATCACAAATTGTGTCATTAGTTCATCCGCCTGGTAAGAAATAGATGCAGTGATGATTCATTAATTATATAACAACAAGCATTAGCCCTGTCTCAATAAATGTGTTATCACCACAAATAATTAACAACTAAATAAAAATGCATTAAAGCAGAAGTGAGTGATATATTTGTGTTCATATAAGTCTTAAATAGTTATATCTTCCGACAGCAATCACTTACATAGAGTGTTTGGACTGAAACACGGGTCTGTCAGTCACTCTGCTCTGCTCTGAGCCGAAGAGAAAACATTTATCGTATCCTACAGTTTTTATCCAATGAGGAGAGAGAACGGCATGCAGGGCTGTGTGTGCAGCCAAGGAACGCCGTGAATGTGGCGACGTAGGGACGAGGACTGTTATGGTGCGTTCAAGGAAACTCGTATTTTTCTGACCGTGAAGTGGTACCAGTTCGATCTGGTACGATTTCACGGGTCGGAAGTTACGAGTGGCCGTTATAGTGACTTTCACCGGTAAAACAGGTCGGAGAAACACGAGTGGGTTGCCTGAAACGCTACAAAGTCGTAAGTTGTGACTTGAAGCTGTAATTTACGATTTCAAAAGCCTGCCTGGAACGCAGCATTAGCGAAAACGACCGGACCACTCACTTCTGCTTTAAGAATAATGCTGGTAAATGACTGAAATATGCTTTACTACTGTAACAAATATGCCAAAATAAAGAGATAAATGAGCCTTGTCCTTATATCATAGTTAAAGCAGAAGTAAGTGATCCGGTCGTTTTGGCTAATGCTGCGTTCCAGGCAGGCTTTTGAAACCGTAAATTACAGCTTCAAGTCACGACTTACGACTTTGTAGCGTTCCAGGCAACCCACTCGTTTTTTTCCGACCTGTTTTACCTGTGAAAGTCACTATAACGGCCACTCGTAACTTCTGACCCGTGAACTCGTACCAGATCGAACTGGTATGACTTCACAGGTCGGAAAAACACGAGTTACGGGCTGCCTTGAACGCACCATAACAGTCCTCGTCCCTACGTCACCACATTCACGCGCATCCCTTGGCTGCACACACAGCCCTGCATGCCGTTCTCTCTCCTCATTGGATAAAAACTGTAGGATACGATAAATGTTTTCTCCTCGGCTCAGAGCAGAGCAGAGTGACTGACAGACCCGTGTTTCAGTCCAAACACTCTATGTAAGTGATTGCTGTCGGAAGATATAACTATTTAAGACTTATATTAACACAAAAATATCGCTTACTTCTGCTTTAATCTCTTCCTCGCATTAGGACACATACACCGACTTATTTTGCTTAAAGAATCCTTATATGGACAGAGATCTGTCCATCCAGAGATCAAGTCTTTATTTATTATTTAACATTTGGATACAGACATTCAGCATGTTTATAAAAATAGAGTCATATCAGTACAAATATTACACTGAGTGAGTACAAAATATGAGTCTTTAAAGTACAGTACAACAATGTGCTTTCACTTTTCTTGTTTGACATTAGCTCTAAAGTGGTTACCGTATATAAAAATTAAATTCCACTTGAAAGATATCAAAGTTTGGAAGGGACTTGGAAAACTTCGTTATATGAATGAGAAGTTTACCCATCAGAAGCATAAGATTTGTTATAAAGCATATTATATTCGACACCTGTCAGACTAAACTCAGGGGTAAACGCGTCCCAGCCGTTGCTCCGTACTTCCGGTGTGATTGTGTGTTCCGTCTCATAACAGCAGCCGTCAGCCTCCTCCCGTTAGCGGCTGTTAGCTCCTCATTAGCTCCCGTTAACGGGTTGTCAGCTGGTGTCAGCTCATCGTTAACCTCCAGAACAGAAACGAAGCTGTTGAACGAGTCCGAGAGTCTCGGTGAAAAATGAAAAGAGTTCCCTCGTTAGCGGCTGCTGCTAGCCTCCGTTAGCCTAGCCGCTAGCCCCTGGAGCTCCGCTAGGCTAACGGTGCTAACGGTGCTAACTGCTATTAGCCGCCGCTCCGCTCGGCTCAGCAGCGTCTGTTTGTTTTGTTTGTTAATTAGTTCGCTGGTTGTGATGAAAACGACGACAACGACAGCAACAGCAGCAACAGAGAGGACGTGGCGTTAGCAGCAGCAGCATGGACACACACCTGCAGCGGAGCCAGTGAACAGGTGAGAGCCGCCGGGACCGTGGAGCTGCTACAGCGGTGGTGGCGGTGCTGTGAGGCCGGGGTGGGGCTGAGGGGAGCGGGGTGTTTACCTGACACACCGCGGCCTCCCTCCCTGGCTGCTCCATCATCCATCCACCCAAGGGGCCGGAGGCACAAACCATAATAACTAGAAGCTGTCGTCATCATTAAAACTCAGGTTATAATAACCAACAACAGCAGCTGCAGCAGCAGAGGAATAAATCAATAAACCACCTGACACTCACCTGTCTGCGTCATAATGACACGTTAATTAAGACATAAGACTGTTTATTAATCCCACGCGAGGGAAATTTAGTTGTTATAGTAGTATTTGTAACATACAAGTTACAAAAAAAAGTAGAAGAATAGCATATAGAGATATGATCAAAACGATGTAAGACAGACATATAGTTATACCAAAATGTTTCACTAATACACACTGCCCGTCCCAAAAAGAAGTCACCACTTGGATTTAACTAAGTTAATAGGTCAGAGCCTCCCATTGGAGAATAACTCCATGGATGATTATGTTTCAGCTGGCAACAACTTATTTAACCCTAACTGATGCAGTCTCATTTCTTAAACCAGTGGGTTTCAAAGTGCAAGGGGATCCCCAACTTTTTCCTCGAGATTTTACCCCTTTTTTTCTAGAAATTTTAAACTTCTTTTTTGGGAGATATTGTTACCACTTTATTCCCAGAAATGTCACTAAAATGTTTCCAAAGATTCACACCAAAGACCCTAATTTGAATGTACATTAACTCTGAAAGTGACATTATTCAGTCTCAGAACAAATATTTGTGTATTTCTGGTGTTTGTCTAAAAAAAAATTTGGTCCAATGGGGGTCCGTGATCTATTTTGTGTCAATTTAGGGGTCGTTGATGTAAAAAAGTTTGAGAACCACCTTGTCGGAACATGCATCCTGTGGTCGTTGTGGAAAAGATGTTAATAATTAGCCTAAGACATAAGACTGTTTATTATTCCCAAACGTGGGAAATTTAGGCTAGTTGTTACAGTAGTATTTGTAACATACAAGGTTAAAAAGTAGAAGAATAGCAAATATAGAGATATAATCAAAACGATGTAAGACAGGCATATAGTTATACCAAAATGTTTCAGTAATATACACACTGCCTGTCCAAAAAAAAGTCACCACTTGGATTTAACTAAGTTAACAGGTCAGAGTCTTCCATTGGAAAATAACTCCATGGATAATTATGTTTCAGCTGGAAACAACTTATTTAACCCTAACTGATGCAGTCTCACTTCTTAAACCAGTGGTTTTCAAAGTGGGGTCCTTGAGGCGGCACAAGGGGGTCCCCAACTTTTACCACTTTTTTTTCTAGAAATTTTAAACTTCTTTTTTGGAGGTATTGTTACCACTTTATGCCCAGAAATTTCTAAAATAAATTCTAAAATACTAAAATGTTTCCACAAATTCATACAGTTGGCCCTAATTTAAACGTACATTTACCAAGAAAGTAACATTATTCAGTCTCAGAATTACACAAGTATTTGTGTGTTTCTGGTGTTTGTTTAAAAAATTTTGTCCAATGGGGGTCCGTGGTCTTATATGTGTCAATTTAGGGTCGTTGATATAAAAAGGTTTGAGAACCACCATGTCAGAAGACGCATCCTGTGGTCGTTGTGGAAAAGATGTTAATCTGTTTCAGAAGGGTCACATTATTGGCATCAAGCAAATAAAAACATCCAATGAGATTGCTGAGACTAAAATTGAGTTAATAACTGTCCAAGCATTAAAGACGGGAAGGAGAGTGGGGAAGCATCATCTTCAAGGAAGAAATGTGGTCCAATGTGACCACAGAGTCCAGACCTGAATATTTGAAAATGAATGCAACTCTGGACGGAAATAAATGTCGATGCCATAGCAAAAACGTGCCGTAATCAAAGCTACAGGCGGTCCAACGAAATATTAGAGTGTGTGACTTTTTTTTTTGCACGGGCACTAGTGTATATACAGTTATTTACAAGATTAGAATACAATTATATACAATGTTGTTAGTCGTAAGGCATAAGAAAGTATTGCACAGTTGTGTATGTCAGTGAAAAGCAGAAATATGTGCAGTTTGTTTGTATACAAAAATGGAACTGTTGGACATTAATAATAAAAAAAATAAAGAAATAACAACTGGGATGAGTAAAACACTAGAAATGTGTGAATGGTGCAAAAAATGGCAAATTGAAGTGCAGGATGGTCAGAGTTCAGCGTGCAGGTAATTACAGATTACAGTCACGAGTCGACATTACTGGACTCTTGGTCTTGAACACGTTAACAATATCTAAAGTAATCATTACACCTGAAAAAAATAACAATGAACAGATTCAGGTTGATTAATAACAGCACGTTAATGATAATAATAATAATGATGTGACGTGTGAGAGTTGCAGACAAGAGTTAAAGGTTCATTATGATGAAGTTCCTGATCAAGAAAAAAATGGAGTTATTTGATAAAAAAATTCCAGAAGATGAAACTACGCGTTGATTAAAAAAGACTCCTGGTACTAATGTGTGACTGACTGTGTGTTCAAACACGTTGCAGCTGCTTTTAAACGAGCGTAGTCCTGACTGTTTATTAACTCATGACATGACATTTGTAGTAACGATGACATCATGTCTGAGATCAGCTGATTTCAGCAGAGGACGCTCTGTTGACGTTTTCATTGTCAGGGTTGGCAAAACGCAAGGTCCACACACCAGACGCAGCTCCAAAGAATAGGCCTACATAAAGGTGATAATAAAGGAGGTGATAATAAAACTCTTTTACATCAAAGACCCTTAATTGACACAAATTAGACCACGGACCCCCACTGGACAAAATTATGAAGCAAAACTTATTTAGTCAATGTATGTTCAAATTAGGGCCAGTGGTGTGAATTTGTGGAAATACTGTAGAGAAATTTCTGGGAAAAAGTGGTACAATTTCTCCAAAGAAGTGATGATAACCCTGAAAAAAAAAAAAAAAAAAAAAATTCAATGACGTTAAAGATTTTCTAGAAAAAAGTGGTTAAATTCTTTAAAAAAAAAAGAAAGAAATTCTAGAAAAAGATAAACATTTTTTAAAAAGTAAAATAATAATAAAAGTGGTAAAATTTAGTTAGGGTTGGTTTTGACCCGAATCTTAAATCAGTTGTAAAACAATTATTCATCATCCCATTTCTTTCTCATCTCTTGGTCACGTTGCTAGGTTCCTTATCCATGAAAACCTTGGTTCTGCATTTATGATTTCAGTTTTAACTCTCATTACTGTTCTTATCGTTATAACACGGTCAAAACTGACCCTAACAACACTATTTAACCAGAGCATTTTAGAAGTTTGTGAATTTTTGTTTTGTTTTATTCTGTTTAAATAGAGGTTCCAGACAAAGCCAAAAAGCCTTGACGAAAAAACAAATATTTGTGGTACTTTTATGCATTAAAGGGACAACGAGGAGTTTCTATTTGGTTATAAAAAAGTCTCATATTAATGTGGATGAATCTACGTTACCACTTGTTAATGGCTCCATTTTAGATAAATCTATGGTTTTGTCTCTATGGTTATTTTGTTATTATTAGTGGTGGTGGAAATGCTGGGCGAGCCGACCAGCGTTTCTTTACTTTCGGTTTCGTGGCGAGTCATGAGAATAACGCCACCGAATCTCCGTTTATGGTGGGAACTACGACGGTATGTGATCGTCTTCCAACCTCTGACTTTAATTCTTGATGAATGAAAACATGAGTCTGTCTTGCGCCGGTCAAAGAATTTCACGGTGCTCATAAATGTAGTGAGAAAACACTTCGCTTTTCCAAAACTCCTCGTTGTCCCTTTAAAGGTACCACAGGTAGGGTTAGAAAGGAATAAACACAGAAACAATCATGTACAAAGTAAAGTAACACAACTGTGGAAAAGAAAAGGATGAATGGGACAGGATGATGTGTTTGGTTTGGTTTGATAACTGATGTCTGTCAGACAAACTTGATTCAGAGAAGAGTGTGTGAACCAGAGTGTGTGTGTATGTTTCAGGTGTGAAGCTCCGTCGTCCTCGTCAGTGATCCAGACTCTCCTCTGATCTGGGCTCAGAGTTTCCTCTGTACCATGCTGACCCAGGACCAGCTCCTCTGACTTCACCGAGCACGACAACGATCCCGATCCAGAAGAGACCATGTCTGAGAACCAGGCCAACAACAACAACAATGTCCCCGTCAACAACAACAACAACAACGTGGGACCCAACAGGATCCGAAACCCCAACATGAACCAGAACCCGCTCATCAACGTCCGAGACCGGCTCTTCCACGCCCTCTTCTTCAAGATGGCCGTCACCTACGCCCGACTCTTCCCGCCGTCCTTCAGGAGAGTCTTCGAGTTCTTCGTCCTGCTCAAGGTGAGTCGGACCGGTCCGGGACCAGCGGGTCCACGTCAAGACCTGCTGAGTCCTCCAGGGTTCAGTCAGGACCAGGACCAGGACCAGGTCCAAGTCCACCTCAGGCTTCTGAGCCATAGTTTTTAAAGGGATAGTAGCATTTTTTTTTTAAAAGTGGGGTTGTATGATCTACAAATAGCCCCTAAGTACTTTAATTGCAGTAGAAGACTATCTGCACTCCTCCCGTTAGCAACGCCAGCCCATAATAGCCCTGCCCAGAGATTTACAACATACAGTGTTGTGAACAGACCCAAAGAAACGGCCTATTTTCACGGCCTAAAAGAGGTTTTACCTGAAAATAAATACACAGTTTCATTGTTCACTATAATATAATTTTTTCCAGCCCCTCAAAGTGCAGGAAAAACACAGTTTTTATTTGGACCGAACCAACTGCTGATCGGTGGGCGCTAACCCTGGGCGGAGGGATACGTGAGTTGGTTAGGTCCAAATAAAAACTGTGTTTTTCCTGCACTTTGAAGGGCTGGAAAAAATTATATTATAGCGAACAATGGAACTGTGTATTTTTTTTCAGGTAAAACCTCTTTTAGGCCGTGAAAATAGGCCGTTTCTTTGGGTCTGTTCACAACACTGTATGTTGTAAATCTCTGGGCAGGGCTATTATGGGCTGGCGTTGCTAACGGGAGGAGTGCACAGAGTCTTCTACTGCAATTAAAGTACTTAGGGGCTATTTGTAGATCATACAACCCCACTTTAAAAAAAATGATACTATCCCCTTAACTTAAAGGACAATTCCAGTCAAATTCAACCTGGGGGTCTAGTTTCTAATATTTCAGCTCCAACAGAATGAATGTTTAGATTTTCTTTTTACTGTCTCCTGTCCTGCAGTAGTTCTGTCTGTCCCTGCATCGCCACGCAGGGCTCCAGACTAACTTTTTTTTACTAGGAGCACAGTGGCCCCTAACTTAAAATTTAAGGAACACACAGAAAATTTAGGGGTGCACACACCGAAATCGACTTGCAAAGTAAAATTTCACATTTCCTCTAATTTTCACTGTATTACTGATAAATTCTTTGATAAATGCAGAAACTATAATGTTTTAAATTCACATTTTAGTGTAGCGAACAGTTTAAATACTGAAAATATTAAGTTAATGTTTAGGCTGCACTGACCAATAACAGAACAAGTAGACACCACCTGTGGTAAACTCATCCTAGGGAATTCCTTTAACCGAACAATTGCTGATCACGATCTTCTCCACAGGCGCTCTTCGTCCTCTTCATCCTCGCCTACATCCACATCGCCTTCTCCCGCTCGCCCATCAACTGTCTGGAGGCGGTGAGGGAGCGCTGGCCGCGGGACGGGATCCTCCGCGTGGAGATCCAGAGGAACTCGAGCCGAGCGCCGGTCTTCCTGCAGTACTACGACTCGGCGGCGCTGCAGGAGGAGCTGGACGCCGAGGAGGGAGGAGGAGGAGGAGGGGTGGGGCTGAGTCTGGCAGCGCTGCAGGAGGAAGAGGAGGAGGAGGAGATGACGCTGGAGATGTTCGACAACAGCTCGGTGCAGGTCAGTGGCAACCAAATCCTCAGTTTGTGTTGTTGAGAACTTTTTACAGGGTTCACTTCCTACCCAAGTATGAAATTTGATTTTATACATTTCCAGGTTTTTTTTTTGTTTTTTTAATTTTTATTAGTTTAATAAGGGACAATGTGCAATTACATTAATCATTTAAAGGAAAAAAATGAAAAGATGGTTGCACCAGATTTAGCTCCCAGCTAATTTCCATCTGTAGTCCCTACACATAACATAAAAGGTCCCTACACATCCCTACACATAACATAAGGTCTGGAAAAGTATGGAAAATGGAAACTATCATGGAAATATATTAATCTTATTATTTATCTGGCTTTGGTCTTATCTGATGTTATTTTGGTTAATTATTTTTGTATGCGCTATTGTACCGACCTACAATCTCCTGGAAATGATTTGGTGACATAATGACATACAAATTCAGAACAATGAGAAAAATATGATTTATTGCATAATTTATTTACATGATACACATCTAATTACTCAAATGTCACAAATTATTTGAAATTTTTTTACCAGGAAGTCTGGAAATTTAGGGTCTGGAAAAAGTAGGGAATTTTGACATTTCAAATGTGTAGGAAGAACCCTGTTTTTAGTCGGATCAGGAAAACTTTTAAATTCAAACTGGTCAAATAAACAATTTATAATGTAGTATACATTTATATTTTGTACCTGATCTCTAAATATAGTGTTAAAGTAGATGAAGTTAACTTCTGATTATTCCACAAATTAAGAACTTTTCCCCAACCCCTGGATAATTAAATGAAATTTGAAACACATGGAAACATATTCACAATGTATTTGACTAATGTACTGTGTATTTGCTATTTTATTCATTTGTTGTGGGTCAGATCAGGTCTGGCTGTTTAAAAGACATGGAAGAAACAAAAAACAGCACAGAAAGCAATACAAACGGCCCATTTTCAAATAAATCCACAGTCACATTTGACACTCATTATCTGGATTTGTTAATCCTGAAAAGTTTATATCTGAACCAGATTGATCCAATCCAACTGAGCTTTGAACAACTGGGATAAAAGTAAAGATGGATTATTGATCCCTGATGGAAAAACGAGGGATTTAATAACAATCCAGATCATTTAGATCCGGATTAAACCTATTTGATCCAGCTCCTCCCACCTGGACCTGTCCTCATCCGTGTGTCTCGTCTCCTCAGTTCGAGCTGGACATGGAGCCTCGTCTGAAGCCTTCTCTGGTTGGAGGAGGAGCAGGAGTGGGCGGAGCTTCAGGAGGAGGAGGAGGAGTCAACGACAGCCAGGACGTCTCCTTCGCTCACACCACTAAAGGTAGGAGACGACGAGACGATGAGGCGATGAGACGGAGAAGGAAACTCCTCCTGAACCCTCTGAGGAGGATGATTGAAGAATATACCATTATACCATGATGTATGTAGGAAAATATATTGCGATTCTAAAGGTGCGTTCACACCCGACCTTTTATTTTTGTCGCTGGCGACAAGTTTACATGTTAAGTCAATGCAAACGAACGACTGAGCGTTTAATCTCTTAGGCGAAAAATCGCTGGGGCTCCAAGCGACTGCGATCGAGTGGTCGAGCGATTTTTCGCTCTGTCGGTCGAGATGAGACATCCCAACTCTCCGGCCGTCAGTCGCTCATCGCTCAGCACTGATTGGCTGTAACTATGACAACTACTGGTACTGAAATCATGGAAACGTAATACAACTCCACCGGTCCGGCAGAGCAAAGCCGGCTTGACGTTGTACAGCGCTTGTGGGACTTCCACAACAGGTAAACGGCGGCAGCAGGTAGGCTACAATATCAGCCGTGCTGGACCAATACAAACAGGAAGAAAAGAGCACCGCCGAGCGAGGTGAAATTCACTGGAATCGCTTCAATGACGTCATCAGAGCAATCTGTTGAATTGTTTCAAACGGACGAGCGACTGCAGCTGAGTGACAGAGCGATTTTTTTTGGAGCGACACGAGCGACAGCGACAAAAATGAAAGGTCCGGTGTGAATGCACCTTAACTGTAACACCCAGGATGACCTCATGTTCTTTCTTTGTAATTTTCATGTAAAAAAATGATTAGTTATTGATCATCCCTGTGACATCTTAACCTGATCGATCGATGCTGTGCTGTGTGTGTGTCCTCAGTTTGGCCTCAGGAGGAATACATCGTGGAGTATTCTCTGGAGTACGGCTTCCTGCGTCTGTCTCAGAGCACCAGGCAGAGACTCAACATCCCCATCATGGTCGTCACTCTGGGTCAGCACACACACACACACACACACACACACACACACACACACACACACACACACACACCTGACACACGGTCACATGACTTCCGCCTGTTTTTTTAACCTTTCAGATCCGACGAAGGACGAGTGTTTCGGCGACGGCTTCAGTCGTTTCCTGCTGGACGAGTTCCTGGGCTACGACGACATCCTGATGTCCAGCGTGAAGGCTCTGGCTGAGAACGAGGAGAACAAAGGTAAACGGACCGGATCAAATCTAGAAAATGTGTTGTTTCAAAACCAAAACCGGATTCTGAGTCCAGTCCAGATCCTGTCTTGGTTTTAATCTGGATCAAACTCTCAGTTTGTGTCGTTCAAAACTTTTTAGTCAGATCAGGAAAACTTTGATCCAGAACATCAGGAATATTCTGATCCAGCAGTTTGGTGGATTCACGAACAAAATGGGATTTAAATTAAATTCAAACTGGTCAAATAAACAACATTTATAATGTGTTGATTTATATTTTGCACTTGGTTTTTAAACCATCACAGTGATAAAGTAAATATAATTAACCTCTGATCGTTTGATAAATGAAGAACTTTCCCCCAACTACTGGATATTAAAATGAAATGGAAAATTTCAAGTTTGAATTTGAAACACATGGAAAAATATTCACAATGTATTTGACTAATGTACTTTATATTTGCTTTTTTATTTATTTGGCTGTTTGAAAGACATTGAAGGAAAAAAAAACACTAAAAAACGTATTAATATTGCAGCTGTTATTGTCTATTTTTATCTACTGCTGTATATTTATTTATTTTTCAAATTCAGTTTGGATACAAGTGAACCTGTATAGGAGAGAGTGTAGGTGCCTTTGAAGTGATGTGAATTTTTCTTTCTTTCCTTTCTTTTTGATTTACTTATCTATTGTTCTTTTATTATCTAGTTTAATAATACGACTTGATGACATGTATACAACATTAAGAAAAACAAGTACAACTCTATTTTTTCTTCAAATAAAAAGTTTAATAAGAAGAATTCCCTCTTATCTGTGGTTGTGTGCAGGATTCCTGAGGAACGTGGTCTCTGGGGAACACTACCGCTTCGTCAGCATGTGGATGGCCAGAACCTCGTACCTGGCCGCCTTCGTCATCATGGTCATATTCGTAAGTCAGGAAGTCAGAACCTCATCCAACACTGTGATAATTATTATTATGTTATTATGATTATTATTATTATTGATTACTGATCTGCTGTTTTGTGTCTCGTGGTTTCAGACTCTCTCGGTGTCGATGCTGCTCAGATACTCTCACCACCAGATCTTCGTCTTCATCGGTCGGTCTCCTCTCAAACACTATCACATAACTCAGTCCAGTCTAGTCTTGGTCTGGGTAGAAGTTTAAATATTTATTTAGTTTATTAATTAAGGGACAGTGTTTTAGTTTTATTTATTTGCACCATAGAAATCAAGGACAGAAATGAAACAGTAGTAAGTGTAGGAGAGGTTAAAAACCCTACATGGGCTTATACAGAATACCTCCCCGAAAAACACGCAAAGATTCAAAAACGATGTGTGCAATGACATTAATCATTTGTAAGAAATGAGGAGATAGTTGCACCAGATTCATCTACAGCTGCTACTTTCCATCTGCAGCCCCAACATGTAATAGATTACACAACAGACACACACCACAATCTGAAATACAAAGGAAAACCTGATGCATAAAATGATACAGATACAAAATATGGCAAAACATTTTAAATTGTCCATGTTCCTGTTACAAAGATCTTAAAATATTAGATTTTAATACATTTAAAGGTAATAAATAAATAACTAAAGTGAATAAACTCGTATAGTTCAGGATGTTACATAACCAGACCTGGAGGATCCACTTGGTGTTGATCTGGTTTCTGTTTTTTTTTCAAATTTTTTTTTTAGTGGATCTGCTCCAGATGTTGGAGATGAACATGACCATCGCCTTCCCAGCAGCCCCTCTGCTCACCGTCATCCTCGCCCTCGTCGGTAAGCTCACACCCCAGAACCAGAACCTGAAGAGTCCAGAGTCCAGGAAGTTATTAAAGGGATAGTATCCTTTTTTTTAAAGTGGGGTTGTATGATCTCCAAATAGCCCCTAAGTACTTTAACTGCAGTAGAAGACTCTCTGCACTCCTCCCGTTAGCAACGCCAGCCCATAATAGCCCTGCCCAGAGATTTACAACATACAGTGTTGAACAGACCCAAAGAAACGGCCTATTTTCACGGCCTAAAAGAGGTTTTACCTGAAAAAAAAATACACAGTTCCATTGTTCGCTATAATATATTTTTTTCCAGCCCTTCAAAGTGCAGAAAAAACACAGTTTTTATTTGGACCTAACCAACTGCTGATCGGCGGGCGCTAACCCTGGGCGGAGGGATACGTGAGTTGGTTAGGTCCAAATAAAAACTGTGTTTTTCCTGCACTTTGAAGGGCTGGAAAAAATTATATTATAGCGAACAATGGAACTGTGTATTTTTTTTCACGTAAAACCTCTTTTAGGCCATGAAAATAGTCTGTTTCTTTGGGTCTGTTCACAACAATGTATGTTGTAAATCTCTGGGCATGGCTATTATGGGCTGGCGTTGCTAACGGGAGGAGTGCAGAGAGTCTTCTACTGCAATTAAAGTACTTAAAAAAATTCTACTATCCCTTTAACACAAAACCAGAACTCCGAAAAAAATCCCGGCTTAATCCGCTTTCCTGGTTTTATGCGACAGTCTCGGTGTGGATCAGCTCTGATGAGTTCCACCACCTGATTGAATGATTCATTAATTGGTTCAAATTGACCTGCATTGACTTGTTGGATTAGATTAGACGAGATAGAACTTTATTCATCCCGAAGGAAATTCTCATGCCAGGTTGCTCCAAAAGGAAATAAAATACAAAGAGGAACAACGCCTAAAAATAAGACAGAAATACCTAATAAAATATATCCTACAACGTCTAAAACAATAAAAACTATATACAATACTAGTGCAAAAGGAGCGGTTGGTATGTCAGTTTGTCACTTCCTGTCTGCAGGTATGGAGGCCATCATGTCGGAGTTCTTCAACGACACGACCACGGCGTTCTACATCATCCTCATCGTCTGGTTGGCCGATCAGTACGACGCCATCTGCTGCCACACCAACACCAGCAAGCGCCACTGGCTGAGGTGACAAACAAACACGTGTTGTTGACTTGTGCTGCGTCTCAATTCAAATACTTTCATACCTACACGATTTATTGATGCCAAAAGTTAATTTAGTGACGGACATGAAGAAGTTCCTCTCTGCAGCTCTAACAACCGTTCTCTGTGCTTCTCTTTCCTGTGTCTCAGGTTCTTCTATCTCTACCACTTCGCCTTCTACGCCTACCACTACCGCTTCAACGGCCAGTACAGCAGCCTGGCGCTCGTCACCTCCTGGCTCTTCATCCAGGTCAGTCGCAACCTTCAAAATAAAAGCTCCATTATCAGCGAGACACGTCATCAACATCATCACCATCATCATCAATGTGGACCAGTACAGTCACTAACCATGTTTCCATCCACTTGATGATCGAATTATCTAAGAACTTTAAATCGAATAAAAAGCCGTGCGTAATAACTTTTATTCTCGTAATATTATGACTTTATTTTCGTACAACTGTTACTTTATTCTCGCAAGACTATTACTTTATTCTCGTAATATCATGACTTTATACTCTCCAAACTATGACTTTTCTCACAAAACTTTTCCTCGTAAACTATGACTTTATTCTCATAAAACTGACTGTTTGGTCGTAAAACTGACTTTTTTCTCACTAAATTGTGACTTTTTTCTTGCTAAACTATGACTTTTTTATCTCACAAAACTATGACTTTTTTCTTTCTAATCTATGACTTTTATCTCGCAAAACTATGACTTTTTTCTTGCTAAATTATGACTTTTTTCCTGCTAAACTATGACTTTTTAATCTCACAAAACTATGACTTTTTTTATCTCACAAAACTATGACTTTTTTCTTTCTAATCTATGACTTTTATCTCGCAAAACTGTGACTTTTTCTTGCTGATCTATGACTTTTTTCTTGCTGAAATATGACTTTTTCTAGCTAAATTATGACTTTTTCTTGCAAAACTATGACTTTTTTCTTAGTAAATTATGACTTTTTTCTTGCTAATCTATGACTTTTTATCTTGAAAAACTATGACTTTTTTCTTGCTAAACTATGAGTCTTTTATCTTGTAAAACTATGACCTTTTTCTTGCAAAACTATGACTTTTTTCTTGCTAAATTATGACTTTTTTCTTACTAAATTGTGACTTTTTTCTTGCAAAACTATGACTTTTTTCTTGCTAAACTATGACTTTTTTCTTACTAGACTGATTTTTTTCTTGCTAAACTATGACTTTTTTCTTACTAGACTGATTTTTTTCTTACTAAACTATTACTTTTTTCTTGCTAAATTATGACATTTTTCTTGCTAATCTGTGACTTTTTATCTCGCAAAACTATGACTTTTTCTTGCTAATGTATGACTTTTTCTTGTTAAACGATGACTTTTTTTCTTGCTAATGTATGACTTTTTTCTTGCTAAACGATGACTTTTTTCTTGCTAATGTATGACTTTTCTTGCTAAACTATGACTTTTTTCTTGCTAAATTTAGTTTTTTCTTGCTAATCTGTGACTTTTTATCTCGCAAAACTATGACTTTTTCTTGCTAATGTATGACTTTTCTTGCTAAACTATGACTTTTTTCTTGCTAAACTATGACTTTTTTCTTGCTAAATTTAGTTTTTTCTTGCGAATCTATGACTTTTTTTAATCTTGCAAAACTATGACTTTGACATGCTAATGTATGACTTTTTTCTTGCTAAACTATGACTTTTTTTCTTGCTAAACTATGACTTTTTATCTCGCAAAACTATGACTTTTTCTGCTAAACTATGACTTTTTTTCTTGCTAAATTATGACTTTTTTCTCGTTAACTATGACTTAATTCTCGAAGTCTGTGTTTTTTTTGTCCCCCGCAATGTGGCCCTAATACTCGGTCATAAGTTTTACTGTTTCCATGAGGCATTTTTAATTCGATATGGCTTTAATGCGAATAAAAACGTGTGGATGGAAACATGCTCGTAGTACTGACTGGTTGGAGCAGAACGTTTATTTATAATCAGATGAACTAACTTCCTGCCCCCCCCTCCCCCCTCCCCCTCCTCTTCCCCCCAGCACTCCATGATCTACTTCTTCCACCACTACGAGCTCCCTGCGATCCTGCAGCAGATCCGGATCCAGGAGATGTTGCTGCAGAACCAGCAGGCGGGTCAGGCCAACCAGACGGCGCTGCAGGACAACCTCAACAACAACCACACGGCCGCCGCTGCTGCTGCTGCTGCTGCTGCTGCCGCCGCCGCCGCCGCTGCTGCTGCTGCTGCTGGAGCCGCTGGACCCGGACCTAGACCCCCCAACACCTCCACCTCCCAACAACAACCCGGACCGGGCGGCGCCACCGAGCCTCAGGCCGACGCCCAGCCCTCCTCCTCCTCCTCCTCCTCTGCAGCAGGGGAGATGAGAGCGGAGCTGAACTGGGTCGCTCAGACGGCCGCCATCATCGCAGAGTCGCTGTCGTCGTCGTCCTCGGGCCAACGCCCCACCGCTACCGCCGCCGTTGATCCGCTCGCCATCAGCGGAGCGGGCGGAGCAGCAGCTGCAGGTGGTCAGGGAGAAATCAGTGTGGTGGCCGAGTTCTGGATGGGAGGAGGAGGAGGAGGAGGAGGAGGAGGAGGAGGAGGAGGAGGAGCAGGAGGAGGAGGAGGAGGAGGAGGAGGAGGTGAAGACCCAAATGTCCTTTCAGTAGAAATTAAAACCACATCAGGAGCCGACGGCCAACAGCCAATCAGAGGGCTGCAGGCGGCGGCGGCGGCGGCGGCGGCGGCGGAGCTTTTGGAGGCGGGGCCATCGCAGCCCCCCCCTCCCCCTCCTCCCCCTCCCGCTCCCCCCACCCCCCCACCGCCACCACAGACAGACTGCCCCCCCCCACAGAGTCCAGCTACAGACTGGGACTGCAGAGCAGCCGAGCAGCAGCAGCAGCAGCAGCAGACGACCTCACTGAGCCCGTCCTGAGTCCTGAGTCCCGAGTCCAGGTGTGGTCCAGCTGCTGATGACATCATCTCACCTGTCTGTGCCCCAGTCTGTCAGCTGATCAGGCTCATTGATCAGTGATCAACTAGTTTTCAAGTGAAGGAGGGGGAAAAGGGGGGAGGGGGATATTGATCCTCATCTGTCCTCAGACCAGGACCCAGAACTCCTGTCACACTTTATTTCTAAATTTAAACTAATATCAGATTGATTGATTGATTTTGATTGATTAGTCCAGAGTTCCTCAACCTGCGGGCTAACTGGTCGTCATGGAGATGGGGTTAACTGATCAGCTGTAAAATATTGATCAGTAGGAACCAATGTGGGGGGGGGGAGGGGGGTTTAGAGACGGACCAACACATCCTCAGTTTCCCCAGCGTGTGTTGTTTTTTTTCTTTTTGTTTTTTCTTTTGTTGTTGTTTTTTTTTAGACTAAACAATTAATCAATGATTAAATCTATTGATCTCTACTATAGTTCCAGACGTTCTGAAGGAACCAATGAGCGGAGAGCCTCGGACCAGGGGGAACGATCTGAGAGACGCACTAACAGCTGTAGGATCTACTGATCTATTACAAAAAAAAATATAAACTTAAAATCCAACTGAACAAGATATTTAAAAAAAACAAAAACCTGGTGATCGTTATTGATCCGTTGAGTCGATCAATCAACCCTGACTCTGACAGACTGAAGCACAAACTCTCGACTGTGTTGATTCTTTGTTTCCACCTGCTTTTATTTTGAAGAAAAAGACTCTTTTAGAACAGGAAGTTTGTTTCGGAGCATCTTGGTGGATCAGGACTTCCTGTCTCAGAACGGATGCCTTATCAATAAATCCTCAGACCGAGCCGTCTGTGGATCCATGCGTCAGAGTTATCAGCAGCCCAGCGAGCTGATTGGTTGTTGCAGAATGATGCAAGCTGTGTCACGCCTCAGGCTCCGCCCCCCCCCCCTCTGGTCGGTGAAGTAAATCCAGTCAGTTGGGAGTTATTGATCCTCGAACAGTCACTAATCAGTAATAAAGTCACCTGAACGCACCGTTGCCCAGGTTATGACACTGTTGTGAAAAGGGGGGCGGAGCCTGAGGCGTGACCCCGCCCCCAGGCAGCTGATGGGCTGTGAAGGATTGTGGGGGATGGAGGGAGGAGGGAGTTGTTCTTCTTTGTGCCTCTGCTGGACGGCTGTAGCCTCTTTAGTTGATCTGAAGCCTGAAACTCATCAAAGTGTATTTAACTGTCAGTAAAAACCAGTGCACAACTCCAGCTGTTTGCACACATCTGTGTCCACGTCTGTCATTTCTGCTGCTGCGCTCGCTCCCAACACCACAACAGAGTCACACTGACCAACAAACACCACAACAGAGTCACACTAAACGAGGCTGCTCTCTCTCTGACAACTGCCCACTTGTTTATATCTGATATGCTCCGCCTGGCTCCATCTAGTGGCCGAATTAAGAATTTGGATTTGCGATAATGCTCCTTTAAATTTCATTTCAAGTGGCTTTAAAAAAGTCTTAAAAAGTCTTAAATTTAACTTGGCTTAAGCTGTAGGAACCCTGACACAAACACCACAACCGACTGACCAACAAACACAACAACAACAGACTGACCAACAAACAAACTGTTCAATCAGAAAGTTACATTTCACTTTACGAACAGTCCTTTTGATTCAGACCATATTATTACACATTATTGATGAATAAACTCCTCAAAAAAGGTTTGTAGTAAATCATTTTTCTGTAAAACTTTCATTTACAGGCCGTTAATTGTGTGATAATGTCAAGAAATATCTGTTAATTGCGTCATAATGTCTAGAAATAGCCCAGAAATAACAGTCGATTTCACAGTAATGTCCAGAAATATCGCCAAGAGAAGGATTGATTGTGTAGAAATAGCCCAGAAATATCAGACAATTGCAAAGACTTGGTGGAGAAAAATTCTGGCCTTTCCCCAAAAAATTCAAAGCATGAAAAGCATGTGTAATCTTTTGCCTTTATGAAAAACATGACATTACTACTAACCCTTCTTCTCTGGAGGAGGGTCTGGCAAACGAGACTACATGTACATCAACACCCAAACTGATCCAACAAGTGTTCAGTTGGGTTGAGGTCTGGACTCTGACAAGTGGGGCACGACAAGCGGGGGACCAGCTGTGATCACTAGGAATTATTATTTTATTTTTTATATAGCAACATTAATTTATATGCCAAAGTTTTAGTCATTTGTAACGGCGCACAAGGTTACTGGAGTGCAATCCTCAACTCCGCCAGAGGGTGGCGCACATATATCTGGGAATTTTCTAAACTTTTCCCTTCCTCCGGTGGAGACGTTGCCAGAAAGCATCAAGGACTGGTAACGTTATGGAAATATCCTCTGGGGGATAGAAATTCATAAAATCTCGTACCATGTATTGAAATGTGTCTGTCCATCAGGTTGAAAGCAGTGAGAGAGAGAGTTGAGCCGCATGAATCTGCGAGCTCCTCAGGATACCTCCGGTAAGGATGCTAATGCTAACCAGAGTGTTATGCTAACTGTGCTAGCTCCATTACACCGTGAAATATTGTTCTTTTAAAACTATTTGGAGTTGTGACCCCGATACTTGGTGTTTGATATCATATAGACACAGATTCAGATTGTTTTATGTTGTTGAAAATGTTTATAAAAGATCGCTAATCGCGCTAGCCGCGTGCTAATCGCGCTAGCATCGAGCTAATCACTAGCAATGTGAATTTGTTTTGATTTTAGCTCTGCTGCTAGCTCAGTTAAGCTAGTCACCACTGTAGCAGATCTTTGATAGCATTTACACTGCTAAAAAGTGCCTTAATACTCTGTTTTCTTGACTTAGAAGTCATTTTAATGAGGGAGTTTATCAAAAGATAAGGGTGATTTACGGTAGGCTAGTTCTTTTAATTGCCAATGTTAAAAGAATGAATATATTAAAATGTTATTAAGATGCACAAATAGATTAAAAAAATTAAAAACATAAATATCTGGTTTCAGAAACCTCATGATTTTATTTCTATGCTGTGAGATGAAAGTACATGATTGACTGATTGATTGTTCATTGGAACTGACCTATCTTATGTGGTGTATCTACTCATTTACATAGTGATTAGAGTATTTATATCCTTTACAATTGGTTATATTTGATTGGACATTTGAATGATGGAGATAAGTTGATCTAATTTAAACAGAAAAGAGACGATAGTAACTAATGCACTCTGTACTGTATGCATAGATAGGTTTTTTTTATGACAGAGAGATCATCTGAACCTGACCCTGGCGGTCAGTGGCGAGCCAACCTCAGAAGTCGATAGTGAACGGACCAAGAGCCTGGTGTGGCCAGCCATGGCGTCTTTGGAACCATCATCATCCTGCTCCTTCATTTGAGATACAGATAAGATCACACGTAAACCTACCCTGGTAGTGAAAAGAACAGACATACTTCAAGAAACACACACACACAAAGGGACACTTTCTGTTAAGGTTTTTATTTTGGCGCCCCTTTAATGTGCACCTGTGCACCTATAGGAAGCCGGCTTAGGTAGGCAGGGAGTGTAAATTATTGTTCATAATTTTGTATAATACATTTATCAAATTAACCAGTTTTGTGTTGTCTGTTCTCTGCTGACCTTTTACTACTTCAGGCTCCGTAGTCGTACCTAGAGTTTTCTGATATTAGCCCAGCTTTAATTCATAGCTAATAAAATTAGTTATCAGTTACATTTACCTGGGGATCCGAGTTACACATTACACAACCTTCTGGCAGAGGTTGGTGATCTCATACCTCTGCAGCAAAAAGCTGTTTCTTACAGTTCACGATAAACAGCCACAGAACTGCTGTCCAGTATAGCAGACACTGTGCATGCAGCTCTAAAAAAAGAAACTGAATGAATCTCCATTTGTGACTGTGCTCACAGATGAGTCTACAGACATCACCAACCACAAACGCCTTGTTGTATATGTCCGAATCACTGATACTGAATCATTTCAACCAAGAACTCATTTTGTTGCAAATAAAGAGTGTCTGGATACAACAGGTGCAGGGATTGCTAAATGCATCCAGGAAGTGATGTCAGAGCTGGTTGTCCCATTAACCAAAGTGATGAGCATGGGATCAGATGGAGCTGCAGTCATAACGGGAAGAAACAAAGGCTGCACAGACATACTGCTTCGGTCCAACCCCCATATGGTGAATGTGCACTGTGTTGCCCACTCCCTGGCCTTGTGCACATCTCAAGCAGCAGAGGCAATAGCAGAACTCAAAGACCCAAAATAAGAGAAATACAAAAACTGCTGGAAGACCCAGTGCTCACCTACAAGGAGCTGCCTTCCATTTGATGGCTATCTTACTTCAGTGCTCTTCAAACTGTGCACAGGACAATTGACAGCCTGCTGACATAATTCACTGAAGTGACCCAGAATGTCAGCAAAGATCCAAAGGCCTAAAGAAAAAGATCGGCACTGAAGTTCATCAGCATCACTGCTCTGATGATGGATGCCATGGTTACAACCTTATCCCAGTTAATGCAAACAGAAAACATTGACGTAGCATTGGTAAAAGCAACCATGGGTTTTGCCATCAAGGATCTGGAAAAGATCAAAGAAATGACCTCTCCCAACCTCACACCATTAGCAAGCGACATCCAGAGCAACATGTACAGGGGTGAACATCAAATCACAAAAGCCACGTTTAATCTGAAGTAGTTGTGCATCAGATTTATTGACAGCTTGATAAGTAACATGCACATACAGGTTTCCAAACATCTTGCTGTTGTGTGCGTTTGGTGTGATGAGTCTCCGTCCCATCTGCTTTATGAGTGAAGAAGAGTTGAAGACCTATGGAGAGGAGGAATTAGAACTGTGTATTGCCCACTATGGGCATGAGCAAACCCACGAATGGACAGAGGGCGCCGAAGACCACCAGATGACTACCCATCCCCTCATCAACGCTGAACAAACTCGAGAGGAGTGGGCCCTGGTGAAGAAAGTTGTCAAAGTGTAACAGAGTTTTTAAAAAATGCACCTTTACTATTTATTATATTTATGTTGTATTTGGTTTGTGGGTTTTTTATCTTAGTCAAATAGTTTTATTTTCTTTTTACCTGTGAGAGGCCATTTTGCTGCACTTTGCTTTCTTTTTGTTCCTCCTGAGCCCCTGTAGTCCTCCAGGTTTTTGTAGCCCCTCCCTTCTTCCCCTCACAGTGATGTTTACAATGGCTGATGGTGAGTTCGGCCAGGAAATCCCACCAACAATTTTTGTTGTTTTCGGTGTTAATGTGGGTTTAACCTAATGAATGTGTGATGGAAAATGTAAACAGAGAATGTAAATATGTTTATCAGTTGTTTTCAGTAGTTTTTACAAACCATTTATATAACAGATATCAGCGCCACTCGGCTGTGGTTCTTTTTTGTGTGTGTGTGTGCAATGAGTGTCGTTCTGTATGTTTAGGGTGAGATAAAGGACGGATGATGAAACATGTGGTATCTGAATTGTCACCCGCAGGGTTATGATTTTACTTTTTAAGTTTTAGACGTAGCAAATGCTGCGTGTTTTTGGCCACGGGATGGCACTCTCTGTTAATTTAGTTCACACCCCATGTTTTGCTTCTGTTCAAGACAGATAGCTTTTATTTTTGTAATTTTCTTTGGAAATGTTACTGGAAAATTACAGGGAAAAAAGTGACAGTGATGTTAACAATGGCTGAGGGATGAGATAAAAGACGGATGACGACAAATGTGGTATCTGAATTGGTTACAAGAGCATAGCACTACCCCAGAGACAACATGTGGAAGCTTTGGGCATTGGTGACAAAATATCACCTGAAAGATTTCCCCAACCTCACCATCCTTGCTCAGCTGGCCACCACCGTGGCTGTGCATATGCTGGCTGTGAACAAGGGTTCTCTGCTCAGAACCTCATCCTCACCCCTCACAGGAACAGGCTGTCATCAGAACATCAAGAGCAGCTTCTCAAGGTCAGCCTGGGGCCCAAAAGCTCAGAGTTCCCTTTTGAAGAGGCACTAGCCAAATGGAAAGAGGTCAAGCAGAGAAAGCTGTTCACTATGAAGTACAAGTAATCATGATATATGCTCTAGACTTCACATTAAGCTGCTTACAATACACCAAAAACATATCTGCATAATTTTATTTTTCTCAACAGACTTTCCACTGTGTTAGTTATGTTTCATTTTTGTGGTAAAAGTTTCACAGTGATTGACTTAATTCATCTGATTTAGTTGATGTTCAGACAAGAAGATTTATTATGACTTATATAGACAATTTATTTGTTGACTCATGGTGATGGAAATGTTTCGTTTGTGTGTTTAAGTCAGCACTTTTATTGAAATTTTATTTTGGTACTACAGAATTCCACCATTTTGTTTTCATTTGAATTTTTGTAATTTATTTTGGTGCTATTTATGTTGCTACAAAAATGCTGTTTTATATGAATGTTGTATGTCATGCCACTGTGAAACAACACAAACTTTCAGATTTGGAATTTTATTTATTTAATTTCAGATACATTTTGAACATACATGAATAGGCTATATACAGTTGCCTCGTGCTGACGGGCCACTTGTTTACATAAAGGCTTGTTTAAGCCGTTACCTGCTGTTGTCCGTCTGCCATCTAACCGATTTCACGTGAATGCAGCATGAAAAATACGACTGAGTTGCTTGCGATCTACAACCGCACCGCTAGATGGGAGGAATTCTTACACAATATACCTTAAAGAAATATAAGAAAAGATCACATATCATAGCTATAGATAAATTCATCACAAGACCCTCACCACATGTTGGTGTATTTGTGTGTTATATCAACACACTCAAATATGCTGACACAGTTAGAAGTATAGCAAACAACATAACCTGTTTTTTAAAAAGTATTTCCACAATATCGTTGTTCACTCCCTACCCATGCTCCGACGCACCTGTTTTTCAAGATTTTTTAGGTGTGCATCAGCTTCCACACTTTGACCACAATATCGAACATCCTGACAGAAACACAACAAATGGTTTCCGAAAGTCATAAAAATCAATGCACTAAGCCTACATAAACAATTCTTGGGAGGCAAGAATGCACACATTAGAGTAGTTCTACCTTATGACCTTTTTCCTGGCCTTTCTCCTTGCAAACTCCTCCTACATTTCTGACAAGTTCAGACTCTATTGCCGGGGGGTGCGTACGTTCGCCTGTTTACATTACTATTTACATTACACACATAGTATAAAAAGGATCATGGACGGTCACATGGTTTTGTGTTACATATTATAGTTATTATAGTTATTTGTTACAACTCACCATAATATAGGATAATAATAATAACTGAGGGCCACTGAGAGGGCCACGGGAGCTACGGCCGGTTTGCCATCTCTGTCAACATGGGAAACCCACAACCTTAAAGGGACAACGAGGAGTTTCTATTTGGTTATAAAAAAGTCTCACGTTAATGTGGATAAATCTACGCTACCCACACTTGTTAATGGCTCCATTTTCGATAAATATATTGTTTTGTCTCTATCGTTATTTTGTTATTTTAATTAATGGTGGAAGTGCTGGGCGAGCCGACCAGCGTTTCCTTACTTTCGGTTTCGCGGAAGCTGCCCGGCGGGTCATGGGAATAACGCCGCCGAATCGCCGTTTATGGTCGTTTTGGATCTGACTTTTGGTATGGTTAAAAGGCCAGTGCCAGAGGACACAGTACATTTGAGGCAGCTAACAGGAAACTGTTAAACTTGGATCAGACGTGGATGGATTGTTGGCCCATTTCTCCAGAGAACTGGTGGAACTGAAACAAGTTTGTGGGCCTTTTTGCTCACACATGCCTTTAGAGCAGGAATGTTTCTGTATGTATACGAACATATGTGTATATGGAAATGAATGTATTATGACTCAAGCTAGGGATATATTTGAGTGAATGGATTAATGTACGTTTGAGGTTATGTGATGCTGATATGAATGTATATTTATGATTCCAGTTAGTGTAGCAGTGTGGATGCATGTGAATGCTGGCCTGAGTGGACGTTCACATCAGTTTGCTGTATGTGCGGGATTGTCCAGTGTGGTCTGTTTTTACTCCACCAGTCCTTTAACCTGATGTACGTTTTGCACTGTATGTGTTTTTATGTATGCAACTCGTTCCCTGTCTCCGCGACAAATTTCTCCCTGGTGGAGACCAATAAAGTAACCTAACCTTACCTAACCTACATCATCACCCACAAATGTTCAGAAGGACTCTGATACATTCAACACAGACTCACTGAGGAACTAGGACTGGACCTGAAGAGTCTAAACCCAGCATACAGAGGTTGAGTGAAGGTGGTGTTGAAGGTGTAGATGTGGATCAGTGAGTCAGAGGAGACTCTGTAGAAGGACAGAGAGCCAGCAGGACAGTCCACAAACACTGCTACTCTGTAAGAGACAGAGGAGGAGGTGATCTTTGTCGATCTGTTATTGTGCCAGACGTAGTAACCACCATCAGAGCACTCCAGACTCCAGGACTGATCGTTCCTTCCAAACTCACAGTCATAACTCTCCTCTTTCTTTCTGATTCCTCTGTAACTCACTGATATAGAAACCTTTCCTGTCCACTCGACCTCCCAGTAACAGTGACCAGTCAGACCAGTTGAACACAGCAGCTGAGACCAGAAGTCAAATCTGTCTGGATGATCAGGATATGACTGATCATCCTTCACACATGTCACCTTCCTGTTGTTGTCAGACAGTTTGATCTTTCTGTTCACTGTGTTTGTGTCGATTGTGGGTTGACAGGAATCTGATGGAGAGAACAAGACACAGCTGCAGTTATTGATCATGTGATCAGTTATTGACAGTTTGATGAAGACTCATGAGGTCAGTGATGTGACAGTGTGAAGATGGTTGAATGTGCTACTTTGTTTCCATGAATCAAAGTAAAAACACACTTACACTTCCTCAGACCTGGTGTCAACCATGGGACTCCAGCAGGCTCCACCCTGAAAGGAGGAGGGGGGTCAGAGCAGCACGTTCTCTGTCAGCATGCACACATGGACATTACATGGCTCTCTCACACACACACACACACACACTATTTTATCACTGTGTTCACATGGAGGCTTGTGTGTACGGATGAACACTGAGCACAGAGAAGAAGGAGCTGGAGTCTTTATCTAGTGATGATACAGAGCAGGAGGAGACGAGGAGGAAACACTTCATCATGTCTTTTCTCCATTTGATGTCACTTCAGTGTGAGACACACACTGAACACAACTTGTGTTTGTTCGAAGAAAACTCATCAGAAAGCTGAAGAATGAGGCTGTGAGCAGGTTTCCACATGTGGCACAGCAGCAGTGACTCTCAGCAGTAACAATTTCCTAACTTTCTTTACCGAAAAGATTGTGAATATTAGAACAAAGATGGCCAGTAATGGACCACAGATTACAGTACCCATAGAAGCACCTCCCAGACTTGGCGCATACTTGGACAGCTTCTCCCCCATCAACCTGTCAGACTTCACTTCTGCAATTACTTCCTCCAAGTCAGCCACTTGTCTGCTGGATCCCGTCCCGACAAGACTACTTCCCCTTAGTTAACACTTCTATACTGAACCAAATCAATCTTTCCCTAGTCACGAGCCGGTCAGAAAGACATTAAAGCAGAAGTAAGTGGAATGTTTGTGTTAATATAAGTCTTAAATATCTTCCGACGGCAATCACTTATATAGAGTGTTTGGTCAAACACGGGTCTGTCAGTCACTCTGCTCTGCTGTAAGCTGAGGAGAAAACTTTCCTTGTATCCTACAACCTTTATCCAAGAGAGAACGGCATAAAGGGGCGGTCCTCTCTGTGTGTGCAGCCAAGGGATGTGTGTGAATGTGGTGACGTAGGGACGAGGGCAGGGACTGCTAACTCCATCGGCTGAAAAGAAGTTAGCCAAAACGACCGGATCGCTTACTTCTGCTTTAAATCCTGGATGTCCTCTAACTTCTTGCTACTGAATTCAGATAAAACTGAGGTCATCGTGTTTGGACCTAAACACCTCAGGGACACGTTCTCTAATCAGATTGTTACTCTAGATGGCATCACCCTGACCCCGAGTACAACTGTGAGGAACCTTGGAGTCATTTTTGACCAAAAAACTCTCTAAAGAGTCTCCAGCTGGTCCAGAATGCTGCAGCGAGGGTTTTGACAGGAGTGAGGAAGAGAGAGCACATTTCCCCCACTTTAGCTTCTCTCCACTGTCTCCCTGTAGGATTTAGAATAGACTTCAAAATCATTCTGCTGACTTATAAAGCTCTTAATGATAAAGCTCCATCCTATTTGAAAGAACTCGTTATTCCTTACTGTCCTACCAGAGCACTCCGCTCCCAGAATGCAGGTCTGTTAGTGACTCCCAGTATCTCTAAAAACAGACTGGGAGGTAGAGCCTTCAGTTACCGGACTCCTTTACTGTGGAACCAGCTCTCTCCATGGGTCAGAGAGGCAGATACTCTAGTTACATTTACCTGTGCGTTCACACCAAAAGCAATAAAATAGCTTGTGGTCACTCCTATTGCGCCGCTTGCCAGCTCTAGCAGGCCCTTGCACCAAGCGACCAAAGGGGCGGGACTTTCAAGCTGCGCTGCAGATGTGTCCATTCAGGCTCTCTCAATTTCTCCTGCTGTGAGAATCCCAGACCGCAATTGGCTGTCGCTGTGGTAGCGCCGCTGCTCATTTGCATAAAGTTGAGCGGCTGTCAACTTTTGTCGCTCGCATTCCATCGCTCAAATCGCATCGCTCATCGTTGCCAGCGTACATTGAAAATGAATGGCAGCTGGTCGCCGCGGTTGCTCAAGTCGCTTTTGGTGTGAACGCACAGTAAATCTAGGCTTAAGACCTGCCTTTATGACAGAGTTTTTAGTTACGGCTGGTTCAGGTAGCTCTGAACCATTTTAGCTACGCTGCTATAGGCTTAGACTGTTGGGGGACACATCTGGTTACATGGAGCCCTCTCCTCTCCGCACATTTTTGAACTGTCATTATCATTATCTGTTGCACTTGGTGTCTCGCACTCTCTCTGTGTTTCCACAGATCCACCGGAGCTCCATTTCCCCGCACCAACCGCTGCCTGCATCAACACCCCCCCCCGCCCCCCCTGCTGTTAAACCGGCCTGCCCTCCCTTACCATGAACCAGTCTGCCATCCAGTCCTCCCATTATGCTGGCCTGCTCTCCCTGCCTTTCCTCCCACCAGAAGCTGTCTTCATCACATTCTGTGTGATAAACTGTTTTCTTGTCTGTATACAACATCTATTGCACGTCTGTCCGTCCTGGGTGAGGGATTTCTCCTCTGTTGCTCACCCTGAGGTTTCTCCAATTCTTCTCTGTTAAAAGGGTTTTCTATGGAGTTTTTCCTCAGTCGATGTGAGGGTCTAAGGGCAGAGGATGTTGTTATGATGCCATTTAAAGCCCTTTGAGACAAACTGTTTGTAAAAACGGGCTATACAAATATAATTGCCTTGCCTTGCCTTCTTTCTCTTATTTCCTCCTTGGTTGGAGACGCTGGGAGACGAATGTCTCTGAGCAGTGGACATGGTTTGATTCTTGTTGCTGTGTTGTTATTAGTGTGTCCACACTCAACAGGTGTCTACAGTCTCTGGGACTGTTCAGGTCAAACACTCTGTTGGTTCAGGAGCAGTTCAACCAGCTGCAGCTGAAATGTTTCCTGATATACTCTGAAATAAGGTCTGATCCAAACATCTGGAGAGACTCAGAGCACAGCTGCCAACAGCAGCTTTCATCAGTGAGATCCCTTCTCCTGAATATGACACAGTGAGTCATGTTGAGACACTGAAGTTATCATGAGGAGAAACTCCTGATCCCAGTAGTTCATCACTGTGATCACAGCTCATGTCTGAAACACTCTGAGATTTTGGCTTCAGTATAAACTGTGTTGGGACGAGTCAGACTGTGACAGAGGAAGTCAGTGGAGTGGGCGGAGCTTCACTGTGGCCTACACCACCTCTGGAAATGGTCTGAGTGATGGGATCTGATGTCATCAATGCATTGATCATCTGAGACAGATGTTAATACCAGGTGTGACCAGGAACGGGGCCATAAAAAATGTTCCAGCTCCTCCTCCTCTATCAGACAGGGTGTGTGGCTGCAGCAGCCTCTCCATACCTGAGAGAGTCCAGTCTCCAGTCTGGATCCTCCAGTCCAGCAGACAGCAGCTTCACTCCTGAGGCTCCTGGATGGTTGTAGCTCAGGTCCAGCTCTCTCAGATGGGAGGGGTTGAAGCTCAGAGCTGAGGCCAGAGAAGCACAGCCTCTCTTTGTGATCAGACATCCTGACAGACTGAACACACACAACACACAGGAACCCTCTGTCAACACCTGCTGCTGTGTTCAAGTGTCATCAGATAAACAGCTGGATGGATCCTCACCTGAGAGTCTCCAGTCTACAGTGTGGACTCTCCAGTCCACCAGACAGCAGCTTCACTCCTGAGTCCTGCAGGTTGTTGTTACTCAGGTCCAGGTGTCTCAGACTAGAGGACTGGGAGCTGAGGACTGAGGAGAGAGCTTCACAGCTTCTCTCTGAGAGGTTACAGCCACTCAATCTGAAGAGGAATTCAAGGGAAAACACTCACTCAATATGAAGGAAACAGTTTAGAATCATAAACTCACAACACAAACCTGAGAGTTTACAGTGTTTCTTACTCAACATGTTCTAGTTTGTATAAATATATTAACTCATTGAGTGCCGCGCTCCTTTCCAAAGTTTTAGTCAAGTGTACCGGCAATTTAGACCATTTTTGACTTTTTATGTAGAGCCACAGTGTATTCTATATTATTGCCACCAACACATACTGTGGCTCAATTGAAAGGTTTAACTTAATGCTTCAAGTGGCCACAAACCGTTTGTTTCTACGTGCCTCTGTTCCTGAGAAAAGTCAAGCTAAACATGGCTGGGTTTCACCAAAATCCCTCCTTTTTTTCTAGAAAAGGAGATAGAGCGTCTTTTATGAAAGGTGCGCTGTTTGTGTCTGTCGCTCTTCTCACACTCGCATTTCTGGATCAAAGGGCTCGTATAAGATAAATATATACAACACTTGTTGTTCTATTCACAAAACCACCAGCGGGGGCGGGGGGGGGGCGCCACTAAACAACAATAACACAGACGCACCGTGCCGTGTCACAGCTTCTCCCCGCGGAACGTGAGGGTCAGTCGGCCACCGCGGCTCGGGAAGACCGGTCCCGCCGGTGGTCGCGGTCCTTCTGTGGTTCGGGTCGGTGATGCCGGTCTGCTTTGGCCCAGAGACCATCAGATTTTACCGCGGGAGGACTTTGGGGAGGACACGGTGTTGCTCCAGATGAAGACCGGGCGGACTGTCGGCTGAGAGCTTCCTGTTTCTGCTCCGAGCAGCTCGAGCAGCTGGAGCAGCAGCGCGGGTGAGAGCAGAGCAGCTGCGCTGCATCTGCATGCAGAACTCGTTTGCAGAAGCCGAGTTATGATAAAAACTTCCAGATCATGAGCTGTCATGTGACTTTGATCGTCATCTATTTCAGTTCTCCTCGTCGTAGAGTCCCCAAATTTACATATAATGTGTATTAAAGTGTCTATTTTCATAATTAAAAAAAAAAGCAAAAAACGTAAAATTACGTTTTTGGCACTCAACGCATGGGAACGAAAAACGAGAAATTACGTGGTTGGCACTCAATGAGTTAATAGATTGATTATTTGCTGTGATCTCTCACTCATCGTATATTTTTGTTGTTTGTATATATACAGTCAGTGTTAAAATCAGACTCCATCATGCCTGCATTACCACAGTCACACCTAACCACACCCCCTAAGTTGATATAACCTCGCCCTCTGACCTTTGACCTGCTCTTTCGCTCAAAACATTTGCCTGAAGACAACGTGACTGTACTGCCCTAACTTCCTTTGTTTAGGTTGCACATGTTGTTTGAATGTTATCATTAGGGATGGGCATGATTAATCGATTATTGATCGTTGAGAATTTTATCGATCACAGAAATTTTTTATCGATTTATTATAAGGGATCATGTAGAGGGCAGAGGTTGTCATGGAGAAATAAACCACAGGTTTATTTTTTCATAACAACCAATAAACTCCATATAAGTATTATTATATAGGCCTATTATTATTATTACATGGTTTAAGAGTGAAATAATTCATTAAATATGACGGGGCGCTTGTGTCGCGGACATGAGCTGTGACCCCGCGGCTCCGCCCGCTCTGATCAGCAGGTTTGGTTTTCGGCAGCAGTGTGGAAGGAGCCTCCACTCTCTCTGTAAGTTACAAGCTACAAGTCATTTATCTAACATCACAATTAGTCCGAAGCTGTTTAACGACGGTTAAAATTAAACTTAAGGTAAATATCCTGCATAGTTTGTTTCTCTTTTCTGTGCCGCGCTGATCAGAGCGCCGCTCCGCGGTGTGTTGGCCACAGTAAAAACAATAAAACACACGCTGCTTGTGATTTTTTTTGTACAAGTGCAGCCAAACACGAGGCTGAAGAGGGAGGGACAGCAGAGCTGCTCTGCCAGCTCAGCTGCAGGTGCGCCAGGCAGCGCAACGGTACTTTTTTTTTTAACCTAAATGATGCCGGCACCGGTACCGTCCCCACAGTTGAAGCATAAGCACACAGACATCCGTGTACGTTGTTGTCTGACCTTCTTCCTTCACGGGGACTACCCTGAATTACTGGCACATGCCATAGCCGCACGCATTTTGTTTTTAATTATGAATATCAATATTAATATTAACGATTAATCGATAATTGATCGTTAATTTTCCCGAAGATCGATCAAAAAGATTTCTTCAAATGCCCATCCCTAGTTATCATATTGATTTTTATCTTATACTAGAGCAGGGGTGGCCAACCACTGGGTCCATCAGCGCCACAGTTTTGCTCCGTCCTCTGGCCAGCGGCAATCTCCACCAGGTGTGTCACGGCAGCGCAGCGCTGCCTTGTGAGCCAGCCGTATTCACGTGAGGTCACGCGATAATCCTACATACTACTCAAAGGTAGTTTCTGTTAAGTTAATTTAAAATCACTTTTTTATAATCTTCAGTCCTTTATTGTCATAAATAATTGTGTGTTTTCAACTTCCACAATAAATCTCTCGTCCGAGACCCTGACGTAATGTTGATATGAAGTTGTGATTATCTATATGAACTGGGCGTAAGGGGGTGGAAGTGTATTATGTTGATTCTGTGTCGGACTTCCTGTCTGGTGCGATCTGCTCTGTTGAACTTCTTGCAAAAAAATTATCGAGTTTTCATTTATCGTGCGATTAATTGATTTATTGATTATCGTCCCAGGCCTAAGTTCAACGTTCACTAAAACCATGAACATTTCCAATGAAGCACAGCCTTCCTCTGTGACCAGACATCCTGACAGACTGAACACACACAACAACACACAGGAACCCTCTGTCAACACCTGCTGCTGTGTTCAAGTGTCATCACATAAACAGCTGGATGGATCCTCACCTGAGAGTCTCCAGTCTACAGTGTTGACTCTCCAGTCCACCAGACAGGACCTTGACTCCTGAATCCTGCAGGTTGTTGTTATTCAGGTCCAGGTGTCTCAGACTAGAGGACTGGGAGCTGAGGACTGAGGACAGAGCTTCACAGCTTCTCTCTGAGAGGTTACAGCCACTCAGTCTGAAGAGATGATCATGAGGAATTAAAGAAGAAAGGAGTTTATTATCTATCCTGTTGAAAAGACACAAGTGTTTTTATATAATGATGAATGAATCTAACTCTCTACACTTACAGAGCTTTGTTAGAGGCTTTGACTACTGACAGCAGCCTCAGAAGAGCCGCCTCTGAAGCAGAGTATTTCTTCAGGTCAAACTCATCCAGATCCTCTCCTGATGACAGTAAGATGAAGACCAGAGCCGACCATTGAGCAGGAGACAGTTTATCTGTAGAGAGACATCCTGATCTCAGGGACTGTTGGATCTCCTCCACTAGAGAACGATCATTCAGTTCATTCAGACAGTGGAACAGGTTGATGCTTTTCTCTGCACAGCGAGTCTCTCCAATCTTCTTCGTGATGTACTGGACTGTTTTCTGATTGGACCGTGAGTCACTTCGTGTCTGACTCGTCAGACCTCGTAGGAGATTCTGATTGGTCTTCACTGAAAGACCCAGGAGGAAGCGGAGGAACAAGTCCAGGTGTCCATTTGGACTCTGTAAGGCATTGTCCACAGCGCTCTGGTAGAAGTTTGTCTCTGCAGATTTGACTTCTGTTTCAGTCTTCTTGGAAGTTGTTTGTTGTTGTGACATCAGGATTATTCCAGAGTTGATGAAGGTCAGATGGACATGAAGAGCAGCCAGAAACTCCTGAACACTCAGATGGACGAAGCAGAACACCTTGTCCTGGTACAGGCCTCTCTCCTCTCTAAAGATCTGTGTGAACACTCCTGAGTACACTGAGGCTGCTCTGATATCGATGCCACACTCTGTCAGGTCTGATTCATAGAAGATCAGGTTTCCTTGCTGCAGCTGCTCAAAAGCCAGTTTTCCCAGGGACTTAATCATCTCCCTGCTCTCTGGACTCCAGTGTGGATCTGTCTCAGCTCCTCCATCATACTTGACCTTCTTCAGTTTTAGATGAACCACCAGGAAGTGGATGTACATCTCAGTCAGGGTCTTGGGCAGCTCTCCTCCCTCTCTGGTCTTCAACAGCTCCTCCAGAACTGTAGCAGTGATCCAGCAGAAGATTGGGATGTGGCACATGATGTGGAGGCTTCGTGATGTCTTGATGTGGGAGATTATTTTTCTGGCCTGCTCCTCATCTCTGAACCTCTTCCTGAAGTACTCCTCCTTCTGTGGGTCAGTGAACCCTCTGACCTCTGTCACCATGTCAACACACTGAGGAGGGATCTGATTGGCTGCTGCAGGTCGTGTAGTTATCCAGAGGCGAGCAGAGGGAAGCAGTTTCCCCCTGATGAGGTTGGTCAGCAGCACGTCCACTGAGGTGGACTCTGACACATCAGTCAGGATCTCAGTGTTGTGGAAGTCCAGAGGAAGTCGACACTCGTCCAGACCGTCAAATATGAAGACGACCTGGAACTGATCAAACCTGCTGATTCCTGCTTCTTTGGTTTCAGAGAAGAAGTGATGAACAAGTTCCACCAAGCTGAACCTTTTCTCTTTCAGCACATTCAGCTCTCTGAAAGTGAATGGAAAAGTGAAATGTATGTCCTGATTGGCTTTGTCTTCAGCCCAGTCCAGAGTGAACTTCTGTGTTAAGACTGTTTTCCCAATGCCAGCCACTCCCTTTGTCATCACTCTTCTGATTGGTCGGTCTCTTCCAGGTGGGGCTTTAAAGATGTCTTCTTGTCTGATGGTTGTTTCTGGTCTGTCTGGTTTCCTGGACGCTGTTTCAATCTGTCTGACCTCATGTTCATCATTGGCCCCTCCAGCCCCTCCCTCTGTGATGTAGAGTTCTGTGTAGATCTGGTTCAGGAGGGTTGGGTTTCCTGCTTTAGAGATCCCCTCAAACACACACTGGAACTTCTTCCTCAGGAAATATTTGAGTTTACGTCCACAAACTGGAGCAAAATATTCTGAATGAAAACACAAGAAAAAAGATCAATAAGTAAATAAAACATTTTAATTAATGTATCCCTCCATGTGTTGATGTCAGTGAACGTCTCATTTGTCCACCATGTTGAATCTTTGTGGAAATCCTCTTACTGCTCTGCAGACGCTCAACCAGCTCCTCCTGCTTCATCCTCCTCAGGAAGTTCACTGTGATCTTCACTAATGCCTCTGTGCTGCTCCTCCTCTGCTCTTCATCCTCACCGTCCAACACCTCCTCATCCTCCCTATGACTCCCTGAGCATTCTGGGTAATCTGGACTCAGAGTCTTGTGGATCTTCTTCAGCTCGTTCTTGACAAAAGTGACCATGTTCTCCTCCAGCAGCTGGAACAGAAACTCTATGAGTGACAGCATCAAACTAAAACCACGGAGCCAAACATCAGATCTATGTTGGACAGACTGACAATCCACTGGTGTCAAAGTGCAGCATGGAGATGATGGTGAACACAACAGATGTAACAGCAGCTGTTGGACATGTCCTCACCATAAATATGGAGTCCAGGTGTGTTTGATGCCGCTGGGCAGACTGACCACTGGGAACCTCTGAGCTCTCCTGGTCCACTCTGTGGAGGAATCAGTGTCAAGTGAACATCAGTACAGAGAGATAATACAAGATGGACTTTATATGTCCCCTGAGAACGTTCACAACAGACAGAGACACTTTGATTTCAGACCTGGTCCAACAACACGTCGTACAAACTGATTCTTTTGTACAATAACCTGAGTCTGACTGTCAGTTACGGCTTACATCTGATCAGCTGATCCACGTCCTCCTTTAAAGTTATTGCCCATGTCCTTTGACCAGTTGCTCTTTAAAGACAGACAGCTGGGGACTTCCGGGTGCACCTCCAACATGGCAGCAGCGTAAAGAGTGTTCTCCCCGGCTTTAAATTTGGGATGCCCTGGATAAGTGTCAGTAGGTAGATATAGTACGTGACAAATATTGAACAGAAAGGGCAAAGAGAATGACGAGAGGGAAATTGGGCAAAAAGTCTCAAAAACCCCAGTTAAACGTCGACGAAGACGACGAACAATATATGTTAGCATCAGAGCTAGCGGGAGAGGAACACGAGCTAACAGCGGCTGCACGGTCGGGGGAGACGACCCCGAGCAGTGAAAAAGAAGTGGAACAGTCCACTCAAGAAATGGCAAATTTGGAGACAATACTGCGAGAACTACGTGATTTTCGTCGTGAAAACACGGACACTCTCAAGGAAATTAAGGAAGAGCTCAGGGAAACAAATAACAGGATCGACAATGCTGAGACGTGGATAGTGGAAGCTGAGCAGCGCCTGCAGCACATTGAGGACGCCACATTTGAACTGCTGGAGCTACAGAGACAGTTCAAAAACAGGTTGGTGGATCAGGAGGGACGGTCAAGGAGGGAAAACATCAGGATTCATGGGGTGAAGGAAGGAGCGGAGGACAACGCCAGCTCTATGATTGATTTCACTGAAACGCTTCCACAGGAAAAGCTGGTGATGCCACCGTCACCGTGGTGAGCTCTCTCACCGGGCTCTAGCGTCACGCCCCCCCCCCCCCCCCCCCCCACCCCCCCGGATTCTCCGCCGAGATCCATAATGGTGAGATTTATGAGCTTCAGAAACAAAGAGATCATAAAAATCGCGTTCCAGAAAAGAGGTTTTGAGTACGAGGGGAGAAAGGTGTTTCTCGACCATGATTAAGCTCCGGACGTACTGAAAAAACGCAAAGAATATACAGAGGCAAAAAAAGTTTTGAGAGAGAAGAAAATACGCTTCCAAACACCATTTCCAGCAAAGCTAAGGGTGTTCTATGAGGGAGAGATCCGCGTTTACAACACGGCTGAAGAGGCGACTAGGGCTGCCCCCGACCAAAGATTTTCTTGGTTGACCAGTGGTCTTCATTTATAGTGATTAGTCGACTAATCGACCCCCCAGAGCAGAGCTCTTTCAGCAGGAGTTTAGCAGACAAGACCAAGAGGGTCGTAGATTGAGTTGACAATGGATAAAATGCCCCTTCTTGTCATCGGTCTGTCTTGTAGTTTCATGCTGTAGGTGAAAGTGTCTGTTTCTGTGTCCCACTGTATGCCAAGAGCCCTCTCAACTGGTAAAACATCATGGCTTAGATCCAGGGGCCTCATGTATGAAGGTTGCGTACGCACAAAAACGTGGCATATGTCCTTTTCCAACGTTCAGATTAGGGATGACCCAGATTAGGCCTGACCCAAAAAAGTTGAAGCTTCGTTCATTGCCATGGTAATCGATCGTGAAGTCCGTGATCGATTTTTTTTTTTTCCTTTTTGACACCGGTTCTCATCGGCAATTGTTACATTAAAATGATTAGGCTACTTGGCATCCTGGAAACCTGCCTGTTTTTGGAGATATGCAGTGTTTGTTTGCCATTACTGCTTACATTACTGCTCCTCCATGGGTCAAAGAGGCAGACACTCTAACTACATTTAAGTCCAGGCTTAAAACCTTCCTGTATGACAGAGGTTTTAGTTAGGGCTGGTTCAGGTTGCTCTGAATCATTTAATAGCTACGCTGCTATAGGCTTAAACTACTGGGGGACACATCTGGTTACATGGAGCCCTCTCCTCTCCTCTCAGTACATTTTGAATTATCATTATCTGTTGCACTTTGTAGTTTGGCCTTGGTGTCTCGCACTCTCTCTGTGTTTCCACAGATCCACCGGAGCTCCATCTCTCTGCACCAACCGCCGCCTGCATCACCCTCCTACCCCCCCTTTTCCCCTGCTGTTAGACCGGCCTGCCCTCCCTTCCTATGAACCAGTCTGCCATCCAGTCCTCCCATTAAGCTGGCCTGCTCTCCCTGTCTTTCCTCCCACCAGAAGCTGCCTCCATCAGCTCTTGTCAACACTTCCATGTTTGGAAACATAGTAAAAGCACGCACATACCGAAAATCCGCACACCAGCAAAAGCTCCAGAGCAATAATTTATTATCACATTTTCATGTTTCCTACATTCTCTGTTCCAAACTGTTTTCTTGTCTGTTTTCTTGTCTGTAACATCCAGTGTGCTACAGCAGCTGGAGTGACCCAGACGTGAGGAAATAATTTTTGCCACGGCATTAACTCATTCGTGTGAGTAGTGGCTCCAAACCGACCTGTCGGTAGATATGAAATATGTTTTCCTTTCGTATTATGTGTTCTTTTTGTAAACGTGAGAAGCGTTTTATCCTACTCTGCTACTGCCTGTAATGCTGCGCTGATTATCACCTCCTTTACAAAGTATTACATTCAGATGCAGTCACAAGCTGTGTCTCAATTCAGGGGCTGCATCCTTCGGAGGGTGCATTTGAAGGCCGATTACGTCACAGCGCTGCGCGAAGGCTGTCCCAATTCGTCCAAATTCGAAGGGTCCTCCAAATGCGTCCTCCTTTCCCCTGCATTCGGAGGATGCATCGCTACCATCCTTCGCGGCCTCCCGTATCCCAAGATGCTTTGCTGCACCGTTGTTGTTATTAGCAACCTAGCCGTTAGCTATCGAACGGAGCAGCTCTGTGCTGTAGCCACGGTAACCCGGCTCTGCGGCCAGCTCGGAGGTGGCTGCCCGCTGCTGAGCTCTGCTCTGCTCTGCTCTGGCTGCACAGGTGAGGAGCGGAGGTGTGTGTGACAACTTTTAATAAGAAAGCTATGAAAACACATTACTTGTGCTCTTTATTCTCTATTCACTTAATAGCCTGAAGCCCCCCCCCCCTGGCTGCTGTTCAATGGTTTGTTTATTAGTATATTAATGATAACTGCCCTTGTATTGATTCTACTTCTTGAAAAAAAAAAAAAAAAAAAGAGGAGGAGGAGGAGGAGCGGTTGAGCCGTTACAAGCGGCACTTTTAAATGTTTAATGTCCGGCCGTTGTTTACGTTCGGCCGTTGTTTACGTTCAGATCAGGAAATGCTCTGAAGGCTAGACCGTCCCATTTACCGACCGTTGATGCAGCCGACGGAGGAGCCTCCGAAGCCGTTGCCTCCGGAGACCGCGTAGGCTGGGTCCTCCGAAGGCTGCAACCCCTGAATTGGGACACAGCTACAGTCCCCACGACTCATAAGTTTTCACACGTTTTTATGAAAATGCGTTGTAACGTGCGTTACTTAGATTGTAACGGGTAAAATATTACCAAAATTTTATTTGCAATGCGTTATATTACCTTGTTACAGCAAATAGTAATACATTAGTGTAATTTCGTTACTTTTGTAACACTTTACTCCCAACACTGGTAACATCATCTATTGCACGTCTGTCCGTCCTGGGTGAGGGATCCCTCCTCTGTTGCTCACCCTGAGGTTTCTCCAATTTTTCCCTGTTAAAAGGGTTTTCTATGGAGTTTTTCCGAGTCAATGTGAGGGTCTGTTTGCACTGTGAGCATCACTGAATATTAACATGTGGATGTTCAGGCAGGGACTCTTTACTGCAGCGTGTGTCTCAGTTATAACTCAGATTTTATGGAGAAGCATTGACATTTGACTCCAAAGGAAGAACGTTCAACAGAAACTCAAAGGCTTTGAAATGTAGTTTTGTCTCTTACATCTGATCAGCTGATCCACGTCCTCCTTTAAAGTTAATGAACCAGTCCTTTGATTCGTTGCTCTTTAAAGACAGACAGCTGGGTTCAGGAGAGTCTGGTCTCTGCTGCTGGATCCTGAAACAACAACACAACTGATCCTTCAACTTCAACTTCAACTTCAACTTCAACTTCAGCTTTACTGTCCCCTAGGGGAAATTCATGTTGCAGAAAGGTAAAAAAAAAAAAAAAAAAAAAACACAGAACATATAGAGTACATCCACACAACAGTGAAACGACAAGTATCCCAGAGGGCAAACTGGGAGCTGTTCCATACAATCGAAAATAAATAAGTAAGTAAATAAATAAATAGATAAGTAAGTGGGGTGTATCATGACTGTTTAGAATTTGAATTAAGTTGGGTAATGGCTTGTGTTATGAATGAGTTTTTCAGTCTATTTGATTTGGCTTTTGGCAATCTAAATCTCCTGCCAGAGGGAAGGAGCTCAAACTCGGCATGGAGAGGATGGTCAGGACACTGAATGATGTCCTGAGCCTTAGACATTATCCTCCTGTGAAAAATTATGGACAGATCGGGTAATGTAACCCCGATAATTTTACTGGCCACTTTGACAATGTGTTCCAGCCTCTTTTTATCTCCAAGTTTGAGACTGATAAATTTGCATGTTGGAGAAAAACTGATGAAAAATATCTTTTAATAAACACAACAACTGACTTTTAGAGAGAAAAGTCTTTCTGACTGTTTTAAATTCTGACCTTTGACCTGTGGTCTGGCTCTGATGTTCCCCATACAGAGTGGTTTTAGATCAGGGGTGTCAAACTCAAATATGCCGTGGGCCAAAATTTAAAAATAGGTAGAAGTCGAGGGCCAGACTGGTTGTTTATTGAAATGACCTTTTTGCACATATTGAACCTAAAACTAACAAAGCCTGTACATTATTGCATTTAAAACAACATAGATCATTAAATAAATAAATAAATAAATAAATAAAATCAGTTGCATTCATTTCTAATGGCTCTATCTGCAGCTTTCCTTGGTCATTTCTAATTAGGGAAGCACATGATTAACCATTAAAGCAGCACTAAGTAACTTTTCAACCTTCATAAAATATTTTCATAACTTTTGTGATGATACATCGACTTACAACAAGTTGAATGACACCTCTGTCGTGGTCTGAGGGGGTCTGTATCTCTTTCTCTGGCACTAAGCAGCTTTGAGGAGCATGGTAGGAACCCAGCGCTCACTTTACTTTCACTTTTGCGAGTCACAACAAGGAGGGAACAGGCAAAACGGCACTTTAGCAATGGATTATGTTTGTGTTTTCACTTTGAAATGATCCACTGGAAACAGAAACTTAGTTTTGATGTCTTCTGTTAATTTCAATGCAGGATATTTACAGGGCTTCACGCTAGTGTTCATGGGAAATGGAGTCTTCCTTCAGGCAAAACACTACCGCTTTGGTCCACAGGCGCCGCCAAACTCAACCAAAACTGAAAGTTCTTTAGTACTGCTTTAACCAATATCAAGACATATTTCCTGTTGCTACTGGGCTACACTGTGAGCATCACTGAATATTAACATGTGGATGTTCAGGCAGGGACTCTTTACTGCAACTGGACAACAGGTATCTGAGTTATAACTCAGATTTTATGGAGACTCATTGACATTTGACTCCAAAGGAAGAACGTTCAACAGAAACTCAAAGGCTTTGAAATGTTGTTTTGTCTCTTACATCTGATCAGCTGATCCATGTCCTCCTTTAAAGTTAATGAACCAGTCCTTTGATTCGTTGCTCTTTAAAGACAGACAGCTGGGTTCAGGAGAGTCTGGTCTCTGCTGCTGGATCCTGAAACAACAACACAACTGATAAATGTGCATGTTGGAAAAAAAACTGATGAAAAATGTCTTCAATCTTTTAATAAACACAACAACTGACTTTTAGAGAGAAAAGTCTTTCTGACTGTTTTAAAGTCTGACCTTTGACCTGTGGTCTGGTTCTGATGTTCCCCATACAGAGTGGTTTTAGAGCAGGGGTGTCAAACTCAAACACGCCATGACAACATATTGTCATGTGTATTGTTTTGCCTCGTGCTGACGGACCACTTGTTTACAGGCTTGTTTAAGCCATTACCTGCAGTGGCTGTTGTCCGTCTGCCGTCTAACCGATTTCACGTGAATGCAGCATGACAAATACGACTGAGTTGCTTGCTATCTACAACTGCACCGCTAGATGGGAGTAATTCTTACACAATGTACCTTTAAATAAATAAAATCAGTTGCATTCATTTCTAATGGCTCTATCTGCAGCTTTCCTTGGTCATTTCTAATTAGGGAAGCACATGATTAACCATTAACCAATATCAAGACATATTTCCTGTTGCTACTGGGCTACACTGTGAGCATCACTGAATATTAACATGTGGATGTTCAGGCAGGGACTCTTTACTGCAGCTGGACAACGTGTGTCTGAGTTATAACTCAGATTTTATGGAGACTCATTGACATTTGACTCCACAGGAAGAACGTTCAACAGAAACTCAAAAGCTTTAAAATGTAGTTTTGTCTCTTACATCTGATCAGCTGATCCACGTCCTCCTTTAAAGTCAGCACCTAAGCCCTTTGATTTGTTGCTCTTTAAAGACAGACAGCTGGGTTCAGGAGAGTCTGGTCTCTGCTGCTGGATCCTGAAACAACAACACAACTGATGATAAATGTGCATGTTGGAGAAAAACTGATGACAAATATCTTCAATCTTTTAATAAACACAACAACTAACTTTCAAAGAGAAAAAGTCTGACAGTTTTAATTCTGACCTTTGACCTGTGGTGTGGCTTTTGGTTTTAGAGGGAGGGGCTCCCTCCTCTCTGTCCTCACACTGATCCATGCTGCTGAGGTCACATCCACATCAGCTCACACACACTTTGTAGCTTCACCTGCAGAGGAAACACACATCATTCATCTGCACATCAGCTCACATGTCCATCATGTCTCCAGCTGCTCCTCCACTGATTGGCTCTTCTTCTCTGCTTCATATCAGTGTTAGCCTCGCATCACCAGGCTCTTCAGACAAGCGAAGAGCCTGGTGTCTGTTACCTCCGAATTAGTCTGCATTCTGGTTCTTGTCTGTAGCGGATACCGAAATCACCAGATTCACCAAAATAAAACTTATAAAATAAACATGAACTTGTAATACAATAAAAGCAAAATGTTAACTTAATGGCTCTGGGACTTTCTTGTAAATTATATTCCTTAAATTAAAGATTTTTACCGCATTTTATTAGCTTGGTGCTTTTATTTTGAAGGAAAGGTCTGTCTCTCTCGCCCTGGATCTGTTTACTACAAAAACAGCGAGTCAACGGCCCCAGACTATATCAGTGTCAGTTGAATGCAGTCACACAGCAGTGAGGAAGAGGAAGCTGCCATCAGCTGCTGTACTTCTACTATCAGTCCACTAGATGGCGTCATGAAGCTGCAGCCCAGCAACATGATCCATGGACCACTGTTTCCATCCACTGACACACACAAGGACTGAGATCCACTGAGTTGATGTGACACAGTCTCTGTGTGGACAGCGTCCCTGTAGAAAACCACTGGATCAAACAAGCTACAGTTGATTATTACACACACAACAACTGGGCCAAGACTTATTTCACCTCACAGCTCCACTATCACAACATTCAGTCATTTCACTCACACTGGAAATTCAAAGAGAGAAAAACACTCTCCAGCTGCCACTGACACTTATTGTCTTTGTCCATCCATTCATCGTCTGCTCCATCAAATGTCACAAAATACAGACAAATGATGCGTTCAAGTTCCTCTCAGTCTGAGGCCACGTCTTCAAATGCCTCGTTTTGTCACAGCAACAATCAAAGAGACAAAAATATTCAGTTTACAGTCAAATCAAACAGAGAAAACAAGGAAATCTTCAGTTTTTCAGGCTGAAAACTGACATTTTCTGCTTGAAAATGTTGATTGAACTCTTGCAGCTCTAAAATATTTTCCACAACAATATTGATGTTTTGTGTCCAATGATTAACCCAGAGAGTGTTTGCTGTGTAAACACAGACATGAGTCAGTGAGCTGATGTAACCTACAGAGTCACAGGACAAACATGCTGTGGTTTCATCTTTAATCATGTGTTTCTGAGCTCATCCGGTGTTTTTACATCTACAACCTGCAGCTGGAAAGTAGCTTCACCTGTCAGGTACATGAGCTGCAGTATGCTATATAATACTCAAGTAAAGTACAAGTACCTCACAACTGTACTGCACTAAATATACTCACTACTGTGAAGAACCTGTTACTGAACACTGATCAACACTGGAAAATCAATAATCAATACAGTCATTTGAGTGTTGATCAGACTAATGTTCATCAATAGACTGTAGCTGTTGAAGCAGGAGCCAATTTAAATGTCATGTCATGACTCATGTCTGACGAAGAGCGGTTTTTGCTCGAAACGTTAAACATTATCTCCTGTGAATAAATGGACTGCATTTTGGGGCCCTGTGGTGTGCGAGCCGTTCTATTTTCTTTTTTATCTTTGTACGTCACCGGCTCAGCACCTGCCCAAAGATTTTGGCACGGATGTGCGTGTGGTTTTTCCTTTTTTTGATACGCCAATTTAAATTTAAAAAATTGGTACAAGTAGAGGGCCAGACTGGTTGTTTATTGAGAACTTACTGAAATGACTTTTTTGCACATATTGAACCTAAAACTAACAAAGCCTGTAAGTTATATTATAAAACATCATTAATCAGTTGCATTCATTTCTAATGGCTCTATCTGCAGCTTTACATAGTCATTTCTAAATTAGGGATGCACGTGATTAACCATTAAAGCAGAAGTAAGCGATCCGGTCGTTTTGGCTAATGCTGCATTCCGTAAATTACAGCTTCAAGTCACAACTTACGACTTTGTAGCGTTCCAGGCAACCCACTCGTGTTTTTCCGACCTGTTTTACCTGTGAAAGTCACTATAACGGCCACTCGTAACTTCTGACCCGTGAACTCGTACCAGATCGAACTGGTACGACTTCACAGGTCGGAAAAACACGAGTTACGGGCTGCCTTGAACGCACCATAACAGTCCTCGTCCCTACGTCACCACATTCACTGCGTCCCTTGGCTGCACACACAGCCCTTTATGCCGTTCTCTATCCTCATTGGATAAAACTTGTAGGATACGAGAAAAGTTTTCTCCTGGGCTCAGAGCAGAGCAGAGTGACTGACAGACCCGTGTTTCAGACCAAACACTCTATGTAAGTGATTGCTGTCGGAAGATATAACTATTTAAGGGTGTATTCACATCTGTTTAGTGCGCACCCTGGTGCGCACCAAATGTTAAAATGATACATTGTTTCATTTTTCAGTTAGTGCGGTTGCGTTCACACCTGCTTTTTGTCACTCGGGACCAAACTTGGAGAACGTCACGTCTCCATGACTACCGGCTGGAATCTGGAAGCGCTGATTGATAAAACTTTTATGATGGAGACTCAAGTAGAGCCGGTTGTTAGTAGCTCTGGTCATTTATTTCTATATTGTTTGCATGTATAACTCTGTTTGGTACTTCCGGCTGGTTTCCGGTTGCGTTCACCCAGCTCGGTCCCGTTAGTTCCCGGTTAAACATTAAACACGGCGGACCTCTGCTGCTGCAGCTCGGTAATCAGCTGCTCCGCGGACCCGAAGGACGGACGCCGACCTGTCCGGTGTCTGAGCGGACTCAGCGGACACACACCAACCGGCTGCCCTGCTGCTGCTGCTTCGTTTGTGGGGACAGAGCTGCGTAGGACCGGAGGAGGACCGGAGCACCGGGCGGTCTCCCCGCTGCGTTAACCCGTTGTCAGCGACTACGGGAGCCCTTTTAGCTCAAACGTGTTGAGTTGGCCTGGCAGTTGGCTCGCACCAGAGTGCGGTTGCTTTCACACCTAAACTAGTACGCACCAGAGTTCGGCTGGAGCCGAACCGAGACCACCTCCTCAGGCCGCACTAGTTTTGGTGCGCATTAGAGTGCGATGTGCTTTCACACCAACCCAAACTGGACCAAATTTAGTGCGCACCAGATTTAGTGCGCACTAACACTGCAGGTGTGAATACACCCTAAGACTTATATTAACACAAATATATCACTTACTTCTGCTTTAACCAATATCAAGAACTTTGACTATCATTAATATATTTTTTTAGCTACTTATGCTGTCAACTCATGGGGCCTTGCCGACACGTGCAGACTTACACTCGTGCCTTCAGTCATATCAGTCATTTCGCAGCAAGAAGGGGGACTGACTGCAGGTCTCCGGGTCTGCAGACACATGCTGCTAGGTTGCTGGTGCTGATGAACAAGTTGTTTTTTTTCCTTCTCTTTATTGCAAACAAGTGCATTTACAAACTAGTCAGGCAAATATTATATCTGTGTCAAAAATTCACCAAGAGCAGACATCTTGTTTCAGAGATAGAATCACACAATATCATCAATATGCTGATGAACAAGTAGTAAGTAGGAGAACTGTAATGTACAGAGCAGTGACATATTGGAATAGGCTCCCACCATATATGACCAACATTGAAAATAAATGGAGATTCAAAAAGAAAATAAAAGAGGCCATTATTAGTAAAGAACTCACATTTTTTTAAGGTTTTGAAAAGTCAAATTTGGTTTGTATTTGTAAAATATTTTTTTATTCTTATTATTTTGTTTTATTTTGTTGTTTGTCATTTATCTAATTCTGTAAGTTATTGTATTATGTTTTGATTGTCACATATGAGTGTCTGGACCCCAGGAAGAATAGTCCTTACCAAGGTGAGGACTAATGGGGATCCATAATAAAACAAACAAACAAAACAAGTTGGACAAGGACTCTGATAGACGTGCCAACGCTACAGTCTATGTGCCAACCATACACAAGGTGCCAACGCACTGGCAATGCATTGTGGGATTTGTAGTGTATAGTGGTACGTGCAACCAGCTCTAATAGTAATTTGATATTATCACGCGGGCCAAAGATCCATCGCGGGAGTTTGACATAATGTGATCTAGAGCCTTAAAAACCCTGTGACCTATCAGTCCGCCACACTGAGTCCACATCAGTCCTGTAACAGACCAAACTACTGACCATCCACTAACTCTGCTTCTGCTCTTATTCCAGCGCGTCTACCGACAACAACCACACGACATGGCGGACACGGCTCTGTCGGTCCAGACTTTACAGTTACAGCTCCGACTCAGCTACAGTAACATTATAATAACACAACACAACAACAACATAACGACAAGTTGAAGGACAGAGAACTCAGGTAACGACAGGTGTTAACGAGGAAAACATTCAGACTGTTCACCTTACCTTCACACGAGAAAATGAACTGCGACACACCCGCTGGATGAAAGTGAAAGTAACTTTACACAATAAAGAAGTGGAGGGGGAGGGGAAAACCACAGGGGAAAACCAGTTGGAAGTCCTAGACTTTTTATTGCAAATGATTATAGATAAGATCAGATAAGATAAGATGGGCGGGAGTTTAACATCACAAAAGCACCTACCTGTCTCAGGGAGGTTAACAGTCACAGCCTCATGGATCTCTGCTCTCAGCTCGATTTGAGCGTCTCATCAGACTTTGTCATTGTCCCAGTTTACATGCAACGACGGCGCTGTGCGTCGTTTCAGCAGGTTAATACAGCCCCCAGTTACACATTATGTATTTCCCTGTCCTGTTGACTTTTCTGTCACTGAGTAAAAACCTGGATATGAACAATTTAATAACTTAATACATTCTCAACTCCAGTCCAGTTAAAAAAAAGGAAGCCAGTGTTCCTTAAAAAAAAAAGGAAGCCAGTGAACCGTCATTTGTCTCATTCGGAAACAGATGGCTTCCTTTTTTTTTCTTTTTTTTTTAATAAAACACAACTTCTCGCTGGTCGCACTGTGTGAAAAAAAAATGCACTGAATCGCCGCTGACGCCGGGTTTTTCCTTGTTCGTGCGGCTTCTCCGCTCTACTTTGTGCCGTTTCTGGAGCAGCGCACATGCAGTGTCCAGTTTCAGTCCGATTAAGTTTATTGCCCTCAGTGTAGCACCGTGAAAACTATGCAGAGGAATAAGAAAAAGTTAAACACATTAAACACTTCAGTTAGAATTCCCCAATAGCCTACAGATTCAAAATGCGCCAAACTTATCACCATCCCAATAAAATAAAATAAAATTGTTTTTTTACTAAACCATTAAAATATTACTAAAACCTGATTATCAAAACAAAAAATAAAACAAGACATCAAGAGTTAAAGCAGAAGTGAGTGATATATTTGTGTTAATATAAGTCTTAAATAGTTATATCTTCCGACAGCAATCACTTACATAGAGTGTTTGGTCTGAAACACGGGTCTGTCAGTCCCTCTGCTCTGCTCTGAGCCGAAGAGAAAACATTTATCGTATCCTACAGTTTTTATCCAATGAGGAGAGAGAACGGCATGCAGGGCTGTGTGTGCAGCCAAGGAACGCCGTGAATGTGGTGACGTAGGGACGAGGACTGTTATGGTGCGTTCAAGGAAACTCGTATTTTTCCGACCGTGAAGTGGTAACAGTTCGATCTGGTACGAGTTCACCGGTCAGAAGTTACGAGTGGCCGTTATAGTGACTTTCACCGGTAAAACAGGTCGGAAAAACACGAGTGGGTTGCCTGGAACGCTACAAAGTCGTAAGTTGTGACTTGAAGCTGTAATTTACGATTTCAAAAGCCTGCCTGGAACGCAGCATTAAACGACCGGATCACTCACTTCTGCTTTAAATAATAACCCAAAATTGAGGTCACACATACCTTGTTCCACTCAACCAAGGGAGCTAATGCAGGATGGAAGGTGCCGTCTCTACTTGTGTCTCCTAATAACAATAAACAATACCAAACTATGAGGAGACCACACCAACACAAAGATTGTAAATAATTACAATACTCCAGAGAAACTCACCCAAAGTGCCACGAACATGGTCCAAACTAAAGAAAAGGTCAGCAGCACAAACCGCTGCGCCAGCCAGAGGAGAACAAAGGAAGAAATGATGGAGATGCGCACAGGTGGGCACATAGACACACACACAGGTGGAGCTTACATGTGACAATGGTCTGCTCCTTTCACATCCTGCTCCCTCAACAAGAAGACTGACCACTAGATGGCAGTCATTTCATTCACTGACATTTACAGGCACTTGAGTGAAGGAAAAAGGGGGAATCAGCAGACACAGGAAGGCTGAGATGGCAGCTCACAACAATTTTACTGTCATTTACAGTGACACTAGCTGGAAATGCTCTAGACAGCACTATACACTAGTTGTACAGCCATGTGAAAACTATAGTTAAGTTACACATTAGTGTATTTAGTGGAGTAACTGATGCTGAATACATATGTTTCATATTTTTTTTACTTTACTCTTTGCAGTTCTACAGTAATTTGATACACTACAGTCACCTATTTTTCTTGTCTGTGACAACATCTATTGCACGTCTGTCCGTCCTGGGTGAGGGATCCCTCCTCTGTTGCTCACCCTGAGGTTTCTCCAGTCGTTTCCCTGTTAAAAGGGTTTTCTATGGAGTTTTTCCTCAGTGGATGTGAGGGTCTAAGGACAGAGGATGTTGTTACGATGCCATGTAAAGCCCTTTGAGACAAACTGTTTGTAAAAACGGGCTATACAAATAAAATTGCCTTGCCTTGCCTATTTACACCAAACATAAGAAACACCCTTTGGGCAGAGCTGTGCACAACTGTAAACAATATTAGTGTGTACTGTAAACCATTCCTGCACATCCAGATGTTCCTGTGTGTCTGGACACATGTTTTCATCTACAAACTGATTAAATATTCCCAAAGATATTGTCATCCTCACTTTGTATCTCTCTCAACCTTATGTCATTGTTTGTAATCACCATTGCACAAAGGGCTTCCTCTTGTTGCAAAGTAAAATGGGTCCTCTTCCACTTGTGGGAGGTTCTGTTGCAGTCCTGTTATGTGGTGCAGAGTAAAATTACAGTAATGTAAAGTACATACGTATACTACATCAACCCATATTACTGTAGTGCACAATAACAGTGCTTCCCACTTGTAAAATGCTGTAGTACAGTGCCATACTGTAAATATAGCAACTCTTTACTGTAAGTAGTCTGCTGTAATACACTACAATACAGAACATTTGACGCTGCATTTCTTAAAGACAAGACTTTTTTAAATGAGTCGATCAGTATAAATCAATAATTGTTTTGTTTTTTAACAGTCACAACATCATACACATGGAAAAAAAAAGAAAGAAAACATATAACATCAACAACCACATAAACAAACACTCAGTAAATAAAATAAAAAAATAAAAAATTACAACAAGCAGGATAATCACAGTTACAACAACATTATGGTTAAATGAATTGTAGTAGGTTGACCACTTGGCCCATCTTATCTCATATAGTCTGAGGTTACCCCTCATTTTATATGTTACATACTCCATTTGATGTACCTGTTGAATGGTGTCGCTCCATTTTTCTATTTTTGGAGGGCTTTTCTGAAGCCAGTTTCTGGTGATTTGTTTTAGAGCAGTTATACGCAGCACCCTGAGCAAATAGTTATCATTTTCCTCATGGGGTGTGTCTATGGTCCTTCCCAATAGCATATCATCCATATTTAGTTGTACAGCACATCTTAAAATATGACTGATTTCTTTCTGTACCTTTTCCCAGAATATTTGCAAAATGGGACATGACCAGAATATATGTTGAACATTAGCGTATGGTTCGCCACATTCCCTGCAGCAGCTTGCTGATATTTTATTATTATATTTAGCTTGCTGCACCGGTGTTATGAAGTATCGTGATTGTATTTTCCATGCATATTCCCTCCAATACGGCGATACAGTTGTTGTTGATTCATTTCCTTCCAACTCTCCTCTGATAGGTCTATATTCAATTCTTCTTCCCATTTCAGTTTTGCCGTTCTATCTTGATATTTACAGTTATTTTCCAAAATAGTATATACAGCCGAGGTTTGATGTGGGACTTTAATTTTTTTCATAATTCTTTATCAAAAATTGTACCAGTGGATGTAAGTTTCTGCTGGTCTTATTTTTTATTTCACTATTTTGGATATAACTTCTTATTTGTAAATATCGGAAGAAGTGGGAATGCGGCAAATGATACGCTTTACTTAAAGATTCAAATTGTATTATTCCCTTCTCATGTAAACACTGCCCAAAAATGGTCAGTCCCTTTTGTGCCCAGATGTCGAAGGCTTCATCCGTTTTGTTAGGCATGAATTCAGGGTCTTCTTTTTATCTCTCTCAGAGCCAGTAAGTCTTTCTTTATTTCAACAACATTTTTAATTCTAGCCCAAATTTCTAGAGTGTTTCTAAGTGATATATTATCTTTTACTGGTACTTTTCGTTGGTATTCTGTACAGAAAGGAATCGTTTTTATTGAACCATGACACATAAACATCTCTATTGATCTCCACTTTGCCTCTGAGTTGTCATTTAACCAGGTGCATATGTGCTTCATTTGCGCTGCCATATAATCATCATGCTTCAAGTTTGGGAGAGCAAGTCCCCCCCTCTCTTTGGGCATTTTCATGGTCTTCATCTTAACTCTAGGTTTCTTATCATCCCATATAAATTTACCAATCATTGTATCCCAGATCTTGAAAGTGTTCACACATATATATATATATAGTGGTATTGTTTGAAATAAAATAAAAAAAAACGAGGGAGTACATTCATTCTGATTGCATCTATTCTTCTACCCAAAGACCATATGGCTAATTTCCACCTATGCATATCCTGTCTAACATGTGCTTCCAAGTCTTTGTAATTCAACTGATACAATAATTTGTTATTCTCTGGTAGCACAGTTCCTAGGTATTTAATTCTATCCCTGTCCCACTGCCATGGGTAGTTACTCTTCACCTCTCTGCTTACTGGGGCTCCTAGTCCTAGAACCATTGCTTCACACTTCTGTATATTTAGTTTATATCCTGACACATTACTATAGTTATCAATTTTCTTTTCTTTTTACCTGTGAGAGGACATTTTGCTGCACTTTGCTTTCTTTTTGTTCCTCCTGAGCCCCCGTAGTCCTCCCTTCTTCCCCTCAGTGATGTTTACAATGGCTGAGGGTGAGTTCGGCCAGGAAATCCCACCAACAATTTATGTTGTTTTCGGTGTAAATGTGGATTTAACCTATTGAATGTGTGATGGAAGATGTAAACAGAGAATGTAAATATGTTTATCAGTTGTTTTCAGTAGTTTTTACGTTCATAACAAGTTTTACAAACTATTTTATATTACAGATATCGGCGCCACTCGGCTGCCTCGTTTAGAGCTACATACAGAGACTGTGGTTCTTTTTTGTGTGTGTGTGTGTGTGTGATGAGTGTCGTTCTGTATGTTTGTGTAGATAAAATGTACATGTGTGAAAAAAAGACAAATGTGGTATCTGAATTGTCGCCCGCAGGTTTGGGCCAAATAAATGCATGTGAACACTCAATCACACAAATCCTTCTCCTCCTTCTTGTGCCAACTCACCTTGGTTAGAAAAGCACAGCACTACCCCAGAGACAGCATGTGGAAGCTTTGGGCATTGGTGACAAAATATCACCTGAAAGATTTCCCCAACCTCACCATCCTTGCTCAGCTGGCCACAACCCTGCCTGTGCATATGGTGCGTTCCAGTTACCTCGGAAGTCGGAGCTGGGAATTACGTCACAACCGAGTTGACGGTATTCAACAAAAAAACAGAAAACATCATCAACGCCTCCTGTTGTTGTTGTTAGCCGTTGTTAGCAATACCAGTTGAAAACAACGCATAGAACGGTATTTATTAAACCGTACCATGTCCACATAGACGTTGGACAGTACTACATTTACCACTTGTTTAATTTCACAAAAACAAAACAGACGTGCTAATAAATAATACATTATAAGAGCTCTCACTATTGTTGATGTATGGCGCAGCCATTCTGGATGATGTTTTTATGATGTTGTGGTCAAGTCGGGGCTGGTGAGGTTTCTGACTTCAGGGTGCGTTCCAGATGAAATTTCCGAGCGGGAACTCCGAAAGTCAGCTGGCTGTGAATGAGGGTTCTCTGCTCAGAACCTCATCCTCACCCCTCACAGGAACAGGAACAGGCTGTCATCTAACATCAAGAGCAGCTTCTCAAGGTCAGCTTGGGGCCCAAAAGGTCTGAGTTCCCTTTTGAAGAGGCACTGGCCAAATGGAAAGAGGTCAAGCAGAGAAAGCTGTTCACTCTGAAGTACAAGTAATCATGTAAACAGACTTTCCACTGTGTTAGTTATGTTTCATTTTTGTGCTAAGTTTCACAGTTATTGACTTAGTTCATTTGATTTAGTTGATGTTCAGAAGATGTTGGTGTTATTTTGGTGACAATTTATTTGTTGACTCATGGTGATGAGAATGTTTTGTTTGTGTGTTGAAATTTTATTTTGGTAGGCTACTACAGACACCATTTTGTTTTCATTTTAATTTTAGTAATTTATTTTGGTGCTGTTTATGTTGCTACAAAAATGCTGTTTTATTTGAATGTTGTATGCCACGCAACTGTGACAGTTGTTTTGCAATAAACTTTTCAGATTTGGAATTTTATTTGTTTAAAGGTGTACAGAAAAGAAAACTGAATTCAAGCCCACTCTGGATCATAAAATTAGTGTAATAACTCATCTATCAGACGGTGGAGGCCAAACTTTGTGCAAAATTCTATTTTTGAGTAAATCCGGGATGAAAGTGTGTATATTTTTTTTCGCATTGGATAATGCAGGCGCACGGATTATACGTCAGCCTGCTCAGGATTCATCAGCCACTGATATTGGATCCGTCATCCGTCATTCAAACGTCTGAGACACACACACACTGCGGTCTCGCCCCAAGCTTTGAATATCCCGCCCGCTCGATAACGACCAATCAAATTCGTTTTCCTTACTCGGGTAAACTCGTGTTGCAGCTCGTGACAACTCGGCGCGACAAACAGGACAAACGGCCATTTCTGTACACCTTTAATTTCAGATACATTTTGAACATACATGATTATAACCATAGCATACCACCATCAAAACAGTTTAACAGTACAATTTAAGAAATAAAGGAATGTAAGAAATATTACTTTATTCCTTCTTTATTCCTTTTGGAAAAACAAATATAAGTTTTCCTTTGTCCCTCACTCCACGGCTCTACTAAACAACTCGCGCTGACTCACTATTGTACAACATTAACAGACGAGCAAAGTTTCAAGGAAGTTTATTGGACACATCTAGAAAATGGGATAACAAAACATGAAACTAAGACAAGCTACATACACTATGTACACATGTGTGTGTGTGTGTGTGTGTGTGTGTGTGTGTGTGTTGGTGAGAGTGTATGGCTATGTGTCGGTGATCATGTGTCTGTGAGGTGTGAAGTGCACTGTTAGACAGATCTGTAATATATACAGTTATTTACCATATATCAGCCAGTATAATACTGTAAACCCCTTTTGTAGTAAATTACTGTAATTTGCAGTGCATCATGGGAAGTTTTAGTGGGAACATTCACAATATACAGTACTGTACTGTAATTTCAAAAAAATACGTATGATACTGTATTTTAATTTGGTATGATACTGTATTTTTTTAACGGCTGCTGCCTGCTTGTAGCGCGTTTTACCAGACCCCCGTCATTTTTCTAAGGGAGCCAGGTCAGTGACGGAGTCATTGTTCCCCGGAGACCACTGAGTGGCAGTTTGACCTCTGCAACTGGCACATAATTTCTTAATATCAGGTAAGCATTTATCTAATCTTTGTAACAGTTACCCAACTGGTGTTCACTCCGAGGTTATTAAACAAGCTTTTACCAGTTTGTTTCGTGGGAATGTTAGCAGTACTTTTGTTTCATAAATAGGATGTGAAAAGATCGATGCATAACTTTAGCGTTAGCATTAGCGCTAGCGTTATCATCCGAGATAACCTTTATTAACTGTAACTTAGATAAGACGAAAATGTCAGCTCGGATCAGCGATCAAGGATGCATAGTTACAGTCCCGATCAAAGCAATAGGATCAATTTACAGCTATTTTATTAATTACAGAGTCTTAACGTTTATTCTGATGTTAGCATTTTATGCTAGCGATGTGACAGCAGTGGATGTTGCTTGGATACAGTGGTGACAGTGATATGAGGGTGTGTGAAATCCGACTTTTGCTCTGCAAGTTGTCCTGCAAGAGTGACAGTGTGTGATTTTCAATGCCACTGATCAGAGAGGCTAATACAGATTTTAATTTTTTTTTTTTTTACTTTTTATTTTGTTAATGTCAATGACATTAGCACAACTAGATGAGACCAGCAACATGAATAAAGAGCATGTTGTTGAGCCAGAATATATTTAGCCTGCATCTAGAGTTTCTGAGATGGTTGTGGTGAGTTTTATTTTACTTTTCTTTGTTCCGCTTGGCGTTGTGGCTCCGTTCCTTGTTGACTCAACTAGCAGACCTTGTGTTGTGTTAGTTGGTTCTTGTTCTTTAATCCGTTGGTAGGCACTCGCGTCGCTGCCAAGGGTTGCTCCAGTGTAGGCGTCTGCCTTGTGCAGGCCTCACGGAGGTTGGAGAGCTATAGCAGTAGCTCCAGGTGAGGAGCTGAGAGGAGCGGCAGCTCCTTCTGAAGAGTGGGCAAGAGAAGAGTGCGAAAAGGAAAAGCACTTATGCTTTTATATGGCCTGTGACCTCACAGGTCCTGGGGCCATACCTGACCAATGGGGGGGCAGTAGTGGAGGTTTCACACCTAGGTGCGAAGAGGTGAAGGATTGAGTTCCATGGTTTTCCTTTGTCTGAGAGACAAAGAAGCCATGCGGCCTTGTCCTCCATTTTGACTGGGCTGAGTCCCAACACTATGAAACACGATATTTACAGAAAAGGGCTTAAACTCATCCCAAGACTACAGGCCAGTTATTGTCAATACATGCACACATGTTGCTCAGCCAGATTCACATCACACTGCAAGTCCTCCCTAACATTTGCAATAGCATCCAGAAAACAGAATGTGTGAGAAAAGTTTTTTTTGTTTTTTTTAAACTAATTGCTGTTTTATTGTATTGTGTTTATTATGTTTGAATGGAGTGTACTGAAATGGTGCTGAAGATTTGAAGCTTTGACATGTGCCAAGCATTCTCCCAGTCCTCAAGAAGTGTCCTGTTCTTGTCTTCATATTTGCGCTTAGCTTTGCATTTAGCCATTTTGACGGTGCTCAGGTGGAGGTTAGATTTTCACATGTTGAACTCTTTTTATACAAAGTAGCCAAACATCAGGCTGAAGAAAGAGGAACAGCAGAGGTTCTGATGCTCTAGCTAGAGCGAGCCGTATTTCTTTAAATTTTTTACTGAAAGTTGGAGAGCCGCATTCATATTGGCCAAGAGCCGCATGCGACTTGTGAGCCACGGGTTGGCCACCCCTGCTTTACAGCATCACCCACAAATGTTCAGAAGGACTCTTGATGCATTCAACACAGACTCACTGAGGAAGGACTGGACATGAAGAGTCCAAACCCAGGATATAGAGGTTGAGTGAAGGTGGTGTTGAAAGTGTAGAGGTGGATCAGTGAGTCAGAGGAGACTCTGTAGAAGGACAGAGAGCCAGCAGGACAGTCCACAAACACTGCTACTCTGTTAGAGACAGAGGATGAGGAGGAGGGGAAAGAGGGGGAGGAGAATAAGTAGGGGGAGTGGGGGAGGAAGGGGAAGGGGAAGGGGAAGAAGGAGGGGAGGGGGGAGATGATGGAGGAGAAGGAGGTGGTGGTGGTGGTGATAGGTTTCTTTTTGCCATTGTGCCCGACGTAGTAACCACCATCAGAGCACTCCAGACTCCAGGACTGATCGTTCTTTCCAAACCAACAGTCTCTACTGCGTCCTTTCCTGCTGATTCCTCTGTAATTCACTGATATATCAACCCATCCTCTCCACTCGACCTCCCAGTAGCAGCGACCAGTCAGACCAGTTGAACACAGCAGCTGACACCACCGGTCAAATCTGTCTGGATGATCAGGATATGACTGATGCTCCTCCACACGTGTCGCCTTCCTGTTGTTGTCAGACAGTTTGATGTCTGTGTGCACTGTGTTTGTGTCGATTGTGAGTCGACAGGAATCTGATGGAGAGAACAAGACACAGCTGCAGTTATTGATCATGTGATCAGTTATTGACAGTTTGATGAAGACTCATGAGGTCAGTGATGTGACAGTGTGAAGACAGAAGTTGAATGTGCTGCTCAAAGTAAAAACAGACTTACACTTCCTCAGACCTGGTGTCAACCATGGGACTCCAGCAGGCTCCACCCTGAAAGGAGGAGGGGGGTCAGAGCAGCACGTTCTCTGTCAGCATGCACACATGGACATTACATGGCTCTCACACACACACACTGTTTTATCACTGTGTTCACATGGAGGCTTGTATGTATGGATGAACACTGAGCACAGAGAAGAAGGAGCTGGAGTCTTTATCTAGTGATGATACAGAGCAGGAGGAGACGAGGAGGAAACACTTCATCATGTCTTTTCTCCATGTGATGTCACTGCAGTGTGAGACATACACTTTAACTCTCTGACTCTCAAGCTGCACAAACACACGTCACAGCAAATAAGATGAAGACACAACAGGTGGAGCTGACCAGCCTAGATATCCCACAACGCACCAAGAAAGACAGAGGAGGAGGAGAAGAAGAAGAGGAAGAAGAAGATGAAGAAGAAGAAGAGTGCAGCTGTGAACAGTGGGTGGTTTCAATGTTTGATGAGGAAGGAAACACACTCAACATGTTTGTTAGAGCTCAGTGAAACACAGTGAGTTAAGGGGGAACACTGAGTGTGAACACAACTTGTGTTTGTTTGAAGAAAACTCCACAGGAAGCTGAAGAATGAGGCTGTGAGCAGGTTTCCATAGGAGGTACAGCAGCAGTGAGTGGATGAAGGAGCTCTAATAGAAACCATCTGATCACAGTGACAGGACGGATCAGGATCTCATGATCACTAGCTGTGTTTCCATTACAGATTTTCGCAAAATAAAAGCGATATTTCTGAAACTTCGAAAAAGTGCAATTGCCATTTGCGGGTGTTTCCATTGAAAGGTATTTTGCGAATGAGCTGTAATGCGTCTTGCGTTTCTATGGTGACGGCACAGCGATCTCAGCTGCCTACAGCTGTTGCTGTTATTGTTTTTAACAAAGACAAAAACAGCGCTTGATTACTGAAAGGCAAAGCCCGTGTGGCGCTGCAGCGGCCACAAATAAGGACGCACTCACACGGGCCAGTTGTACCGTGCTGAAGCCCGAATGCCCCCTCCTCTGTCCCCCGCTGGCCCGCACTCACACCACCTCGAACCAAAGCTGATCAAGCACGGTTGCCTCCGTTGATATAGAGGGATTATTTGTTTACCAACACGGCGGATGCGCGCTTTAACCTGACTGCAGAGAGAACGGAGCCTTTTAACACCAGCGGTGATGAGGCGCTGACAACAATATAGGTGGTTGTGTCCACACACCCGTACTGGTTTATGTGACTTAAGGTGACATTTCGGCACAGGAGGGAGTGGGAGCGTGGAGCTAATCTCCTTCAACCATGCACGGAAAAGGGGAATGATAGGAAAGGTTTTTCTAATTTATTGAGAAACAATGCCCAGGTCAGCAATGCATGACAATAAACATGTGGTTCATTTGTCCCCTCAAGTTACATAAACCTACACAGCGTGGACACACACAACTCCGTTGACGCTGGTGACGCGTAGAAAAGTGAAAAAAGTGTTTCCATTACACTTTTGCGATACACGTTTGTATCGATACGTCTCAAAAACCACCTCATGAGAGCGTAAAAACTTTTTTGCGATATTTGAGAGTTTTTTCGAAATGTAGGTGTTTCCATTACCAGTTTTTAATTTCGATATTTAGGTTTTGCGCATTTCAAGGGGTAATGGAAACTCACCTAATGACTATGTTCTTCTCTGCTCTTCACACAGATCAGCTGCAACACACTGACTCACTGTGATCAGTCACATCATGTGGAATAAAGCAGCCATATCTGACCAGACAGAAAACTGATGGTGCCGCCTGATTTCTGTCTCTTATTTCCTCCTTGGTTGGAGAGGCTGGGAGACGAATGTCTCTGAGCAGTGGACATGGTTTGATTCTTGTTGCTGTGTTGTTATTAGTGTGTCCACACTCAACAGGTGTCTACAGTCTCTGGGACTGTTCAGGTCAAACACTCTGTTGGTTCAGGAGCAGTTCAACCAGCTGCAGCTGAAGCTGCAGCTCAGAGCACAACTGCCAACAGCTGCTTTCATCACTGACATCTCTTCTCCTGAATATGACACAGTGAGTCATTACTCATGATGACTGACACTGAAGTCATCATGAGGAGAAACTCCTGATCCCAGTAGTACATCACTGTGACTGATGGAAGCTGCACAGCTGTTTGGCTTCAGTATAAACAGTGTTGGGACGAGTCAGACTGAGACAGAGGAGTGAGCGGAGCTTCACTGTGGCCTAACAGTGTTTCCCACAGGTTTGCAAGGAGACTGTGGCGGATGGTTGGCGGGGTGGTGGGGTGGGGGAGGATCGGACCGTATGAGTTTGGCTTTTACCGTGCACTGCTGTCATGCATGTGTTGTGGTCCGGTCACAATCACAGCGACACACCAGAGACGCATCTGCAATTAGCGCACCAGAGGTGACAAGAGGAGACGCTGCCGTGCAATCAGTGCCAGATTGTGCCGTCTAGTCCCGGTAGTAACTCGTGATAGCAAGACTATTGTGTTTTCTGCTCTCTTGTGACCCTGAGACTAGTTTTGTATCTAATCAAAGCCTCTCTCCTCCAGACGATCCAGGACGCTCGGCTTCCTGGGCTCAGGCTGTCGGTGCCCTCGGCGTTCTCCCTCTGCCCCACACTGCTCCTCGAGCCGAACCCAGCCAGGATTTCCCCCCACACGCACGCCCCCACCTGTCCCTGCCGTGAGGTTTTTCCCCACCTGTCCCTGCCGTGAGGTTTTCCCCACCTTTCCCTGCCGTGAGGGTTTCTCTGAATAAAGGTGCCCCTGGGCTTCAACCTGCCAGAACTGTGTCCTGGTTCCTCGTTAACCACAACAGCATGTGCGCTTCTGTGTGTGTGTGTGTGTGAATGCCAATAACAGAAGGAGCGCCACAAATAAATGAATGTATGGGAAACACTGCCTACACCACCTCTGTATATGGTCTGAGTGATGGGATCTGAGGTCATCAATGCATCAGTCACCTGATACAGATGTTAATACCAGGTGTGAACAGGGCCATAGAAAATGTTCCAGCTCCTCCTCCTCTATCAGACAGTGTGTGTGGCTGCAGCAGCCTCTCCAAACCTGAGAGAGTCCAGTCTCCAGTCTGGATCCTCCAGTCCAGCAGACAGCAGCTCCACTCCTGAGGCTCTTGGATGGTTGTAGCTCAGGTCCAGCTCTCTCAGATGGGAGGGGATGGAGCTCAGAGCTGAGGCCAGAGAAGCACAGCCTTCCTCTGTGACCAGACATCCTGACAGACTGAACACACACAACAACACACAGGAACCCTCTGTTAACACCTGCTGCTGTGTTTAAGTGTCATCAGATAAACAGCTGGATGGATCCTCACCTGAGAGTCTCCAGTCTACAGTGTGGACTCTCCAGTCCACCAGACAGCAGCTTCACTCCTGAGTCCTGCAGGTTGTTGTTACTCAGGTCCAGGTGTCTCAGACTAGAGGACTGGGAGCTGAGGACTGAGGACAGAGCTTCACAGCTTCTCTCTGAAAGGTTACAGCTGCTCAGTCTGAAGAGATGATCATGAGGAATTAAAGAAGAAGGGATTTTATGATCTATCGTGTTGAAAAGACACAAGTCTTTTTATATAATAATGAATAAATCCAACTATCTCTACACTTACAGAGCTTTGTTAGAGGCTTTGACCACTGGCAGCAGCCTCAGAAGAGCCTCCTCTGAAGCAGAGTATTTCTTCAGGTCAAACTCGTCCAGATCTTCTTCTGATGACAGTAAGATGAAGACCAGAGCCGACCATTGAGCAGGAGACAGTTTATCTGTGGAGAGACGTCCTGATCTCAGGGCCTGTTGGATCTCCTCCACTAGAGAATGATCATTCAGCTCATTCAGACAGTGGAACAGGTTGATGCTTTTCTTTGCAGAGGGAATCTCTTCAATCTTGTTTGTGATGTACTGGACTATTTCCTGATTGGACCGTGAATCACTTCCTGTTTGAGTCATCAGACCTCGTAGGAGAGTCTGATTGGTCCTCAGTGAAAGACCCAGGAGGAAGCGGAGGAACAAGTCCAGGTGTCCATTTGGACTCTGTAAGGCCTCGTCCACAGCGCTCTGGTAGAAGATTGTCTCTGCAGATTTGACTTCTGTTGTTTCAGTCTTCTTGGATGTTGTTTGTTGTTGTGACATCAGGTTGAGTCCAGAGTTGATGAAGGTCAGATGGACATGAAGAGCGGCCAGAAACTCCTGAACACTCAGATGGACAAAGCAGAACACGTTGTCCTGGTACAGGTACAGGCCTCTCTCCTCTTTAAAGATCTTTGTGAACACTCCTGAGTACACTGAGGCTGCTCTGATATCGATGCCACACTCTGTCAGGTCTGATTCATAGAAGATCAGGTTTCCTTTCTGCAGCTGCTCAAAAGCCAGTTTTCCCAGGGACTCAATCATCTTCCTGCTCTCTGGACTCCAGTGTGGATCTGTCTCAGTTCCTCCGTCATACTTGACCTTCTTCACTTTGGCCTGAACCACCAGGAAGTGGATGTACATCTCAGTCAGGGTCTTGGGCAGCTCTCCTCCCTCTCTGGTCTTCAACAGCTCCTCCAGAACTGTAGCAGTGATCCAGCAGAAGACTGGGATGTGGCACATGATGTGGAGGCTTCGTGAGCTCTTGATGTGGGAGATTATTTTTCTGGCCTGCTCCTCATCTCTGAACCTCTTCCAGAAGTACTCCTCCTTCTGTGGGTCAGTGAACCCTCTGACCTCTGTCACCATGTCAACACACTGAGGAGGGATCTGATTGGCTGCTGCAGGTCGTGTAGTTATCCAGAGGCGAGCAGAGGGAAGCAGGTTCCCCCTGAAGAGGTTGGTCAGCAGCACGTCCACTGAGGTGGACTCTGTCACATCAGTCAGGATCTCAGTGTTGTGGAAGTCCAGAGGAAGTCGACACTCGTCCAGACCGTCAAAGATGAAGACGACCTGGAACTGATCAAAGCTGCAGATTCCTGCTTCTTTGGTTTTAGTGAAGAAGTGATGAACAAGTTCCACCAAGCTGAACTTTTTCTCTTTCAGCACATTCAGCTCTCTGAAGGTGAAGGGAAATGTGAAGTGTATGTCCTGGTTGGTTTTGTCTTCAGCCCAGTCCAGAGTGAACTTCTGTGTTAAGACTGTTTTCCCAATGCCAGCCACTCCCTTTGTTATCACTGTTCTGATTGGTCGGTCTCTACCAGGTGGGACTTTAAAGATGTCTTCTTGTCTGATGGTTGTTTCTGGTCTGTCTGGTTTCCTGAATGCTGTTTCAATCTGTCTGACCTCATGTTCCTCATTGACCCCTCCAGCCCCTCCCTCTGTGATGTAGAGCTCTGTGTAGATCTGGTTCAGAAGGGTTGGGTTTCCTGCTTTAGAGATCCCCTCAAACACACACTGGAACTTCTCCTTCAGAGAAGATTTGAGTTTACGTCCACAAACTGTAGCAAAATATTCTGAATGAAAACACAAGAAAAAAGATCAATAAGTAAACAAAACATTTTAATTAATGTATCCCTCCATGTGTTGATGTCAATGAACGTGTTGAATCTTTAAAGAAATCCTCTTACTCCTCTGCAGACGCTCAGCCAGCTCCTCCTGCTTCATCCTCCTCAGGAAGTTCACTATGATCTTCACTAATGGCTTTCTACTGCTCCTCCTCTGCTCTTCATCCTCACCGTCCAACACCTCCTCATCCTCCCTCTGACTCCCTGAACATTCTGGGTAATCTGGACTCAGAGCCTTGTGGATCTTCTTCAGCTCGTTCTTGACAAAGGTGACCATGTTCACCTCCAGCAACTGGAATAGAAACTCTATGAGTGACAGCATCAAACTAAAACCATGGAGCCAAACATCAGATCCATGTTGGACAGACTGAACTGAACTGTAACAGCAGCTGTTGGACAGAGAAAGTCAACAGCAGCGGATCAGCGCGGTCTCTCCCTCCGGTCAAACGCTCCGCTGGACCGCTGGACTCCACTGGACTTTCAAAGTAAAGGTGACGGCAGCTGAAAATGAGTTAAATAGTGAAACAGCGGCGCTTTTATAGCCGATTTTAAGATGAAACTCTGAACATAACCTGGTCGGGACCAGGTTATGAGCTAAGCATAAATTACCATGGAGATCTAGCCAGGTTAAAAGAGAGCCACCTTTGTAGTACAGGAGAGCCTGGCTTTAGATTCAACATACCTCGCTAACCCACTAAACTTGCTTCACAGTGAACATTTAGTGCAAATGAAATGATGATTTTAACCTAGTGGTTACTTCCTGTTTTAAGTAGAAGGTGCTGACATATTTCCTGTTGCTACTGGGCTGCACTGTGAGCATCACTGAATATTAACATGTGGATGTTCAGGCAGGGACTCTTTACTGCAGCTGAACAACAGGTGTATGAGTTATAACTCAGATTATATGGAGAATCATTGAAATCGACTCCACAAGAAGAACGTTCAACAGAAACTCAAAAGCTTTGAAATTTAGTTTTGTCTCTTACATTTGATCAGCTGATCCACATCCTCCTTTAAAGTCAATGTCAATGTCCTTTGACCAGTCACTCGTTAAAGACAGACAGCTGGGTTCAGGAGAGTCTGGTCTCTGCTGCTGGATCCTGAAACAACAACACAACTGAATAAATAGTTAACTAGTTTTAGGTTTCCAAAAAAAACAACACAGAAATAACATGAACCTTGATACCTTAATAAAAAGAATCCTTGACTTGTTTTTCCTTATTCCTGTAGATAAAAGCTGTAAACCATGATCAGTGTTTCCCAAAGGAATTTCCCAAAGGAGACCATGGTGTGCAGGGGGGGGGGGGGGGGGGGTGATCGCAGTAATTTCAATGCTGTACAATTAGCGCGATTAAGGAGATTTAGCGTCTATTAGCAGTTAGTGTTGTCACGATACCAACATTTTGGTACCGGTATCGGTACCAACATGTTTTTCGATACTTTTCGATACTTTTCCAAATAAAAAGAAAACACAAAAAATGTCATTATTGGCTTGATTTTAATAGAAAAACTTAGAACTGGATGTGGATGTGGATGTTCAGGCAGGGACTCTTTACTGCAGCTGAACAACAGGTGTATGAGTTATAACTCGGATTTTATGGAGAATCATTGAAATCGACTCCACAAGAAGAACGTTCAACAGAAACTCAAAAGCTTTGAAGTTTAGTTTTGTCTCTTACATTTGATCAGCTGATCCACGTCCTCCTTTAAAGTTAATGTCCATGTCCTTTTAGTTGCTCTTTAACTCTTTCGCGACCATTGACGAGTAAACTCGTCAAAACCGTTTTTTTTTTTTACAGATTACGATAATAGACACTCTCAGGTACCCTGTGTGTGAATATGGTAGTCCTCTGATATGTAAAACTGTTTAAAGGTTCATGAGGCAAGAAATGCACATGCGTTTTAAGTTTTTTACTGCTAATGGGCGATGAAGCGTTCAAAACCAAAAAGAATGAGCCCACTCGCGTATCTCTCCGTTGCCTTGAACAGGCTGTGTGCTGCATAATGCGCTGCAATTCTGGGTCCGAATTTCCCGCGCTGTCCTGCGGATGTGACGTCAAATGACGCTGCATGCGCGTCCTCGACAGCTTCGGCTTTCCAGCGCTTGCGCCCAGCGGTCGGCGGATGTCTTGCAGCCTGAACAGTTATGTGAGCAGCGAGTAGAGAAATAACGTCACTTTCTTACATTTTAATATTTTTTCATGCGAGAAAGTGACAGTTTAGAGTCCCAATCTGTTGTCAGTTTATCCAAATAACGTCTGTAAGTACTAGATTTGCTCCGACATTTTTCGGAGGAGTGCAGTGCCACACACGCAGCAGCAGCAGCAGCGGCTCGTCACAGAGGCTGCAGCCGGGGAGCTGAGCTCATCGGCCGGGCAACCTCTGTCCTCCTCCCAGGAAAGAAAACGAGCCGAGTAACTTCCCCACAGGTTTTTATACGTTTTCTGCCGGCTGGTTGAATTGTTTTTAGGAGATAAATGCTGGTCTCATTGATGAAATCTAACAGTGGCACTGTGGCAGTCACATTAATTCATTTGAATGAAAAGTGAAGCTTCAGGTGTGTGTGAGCAGCGCAGCCTTGGGGCTCTGTACGTACAAAAATCACCATATTTAGGCTACTTCAATAAATAAATAAATAGTTTTACAATGAGCCGATTGATTCATCCGTGGCCAGTTTATCCAAACAACGCCTGTAAGGAAATTCTCCGACGTGTTCGGAGGAGCGCAGAGCCACTAAAGCAGCCGAGCGGCACCAGCGGCTCACAAAGGCGGCGGCGGCGGCCGGTGCTGACCTGATGCCTGGGCGGTCAACCTCCGGGTGTCGCGGTAAATTGAGCACTGTACAATGAGCGCGGCATGGTGCATTACTGTTCATTAACAGCCAAGCGCGACGTCTGTGTGTGTGTCGTGAGAGAGACAGCAGGTAGAGGGGCTGACTGGCAGAGATGAGAGATAGTGAAAGCTGTTCTTTTTTTCTGTGAGAGACTGCTGCGGCGGACCCAAACGAAACTGTGGCGGCTGATTAGTGGAAAACACTGGTATAGTAACGTTATGCCGTTTCCAATTCAGCCACAGTGTCACTGTCACAGCATCAACTGCTGCTGTGGAGAGTTGATGCGCGCTCCCGCACCAGCTTGGCTGATGGCTGCAGTAACCCTGACGGCCGCTACGGCCGTTGTATCACTAATGAGTTTTATTCCTTGATCTTGCCTCAAACTCCTTTAAACTAAAATCAAAACATAATGTTTTTTATAAACTGTGTGATCTTGTATGGGGGGGGAGCATTCCCCCCCAGAAAAAAATTATGATTTTAACACATAAATGAAGCATTCTGGTGTACTCTGAGAAGAACATGAAGGGAACATTTGTTTCAGATAAAAAAGCACATTGAGTAGGTTCCTATCATTGTAAGGCAACAAGGGAAGAATGGCTGGAGTGTATGAAACTTAACCTGAACTCAGAACTGGTCTAGGGGAGCAAAAACATATCTCATATTTTAAATCTAGGGTACTGGACCAGCCATTCAAGGGCCCGTTTCCTCTGCTATGGGGGGGGGGGGGGGGGCATGTCCGTGTAGCGGTGCACCGCGGACGTGCACAAAAAAAAAAAAAAAGCAGAATGCGCGCCGCCACGTCCGCTCGGACTCAGACCGCGACCACTCGGAACAACAGGTCCGCTCGTACCGACGTCAACAGCGGCATCACTGCCTCCAGCGAGTGACTGAGTCATAGGGCCTGTCCCAATATGCACACTCAGGGCTGTTTTCGAAACCGCATACTACCGTACTGCCTACTACATACTGCGTTATATGTACTGTATACTGCATACTGAATGTGGGATTCAGTATACTACTTCAGCAGACCGACGCCGTTATCATCGCAGTATGCAGTATACGAGTTTCCCAGAATGCATTTCACGGCAACCGGCAGCAGTAGCTGTAAAACAGGCTAAAAGCGGTTTTATTTCTCGCTCTAGCACTGTTATTATGTAACTTTATTAAGTTTTAATATTTTTTCAGGCGAGAAAGTAACTGTTAAGACCCCAAATATACGGCCAGTTTATCCAAATGACGGCTGTTTAAAAGTTTGCTCCGATGTTTTTCGGAGAAGTGAAGCTCCGCAGCGACCGGGACATCACAGAGGCAGCAGCCCGGCTCCTGACGTGCTCGGCCGGCCAGCACTACGACGTCATTCCGGAGGAGAAAACGGACGCTAATTAAAGCAGAAGTAAGTGATCCGGTCGTTTTCGCTAATGCTGCGTTCCAGGCAGGCTTTTGAAATCGTAAATTACAGCTTCAAGTCACAACTTACGACTTTGTAGCGTTCCAGGCAACCCACTCGTGTTTTTCCGACCTGTTTTACCGGTGAAAGTCACTATAACGGCCACTCGTAACTTCCGACCGGTGAACTCGTACCAGATCGAACTGGTACGACTTCACGGTCGGAAAAATACGAGTTTCCTTGAACGCACCATAACAGTCCTCGTCCCTACGTCACCACATTCACGGCGTTCCTTGGCTGCACACACTGCCCTGCATGCCGTTCTCTCTCCTCATTGGATAAAAACTGTAGGATACGAGTTTGTTTTCTCTTCGGCTCAGAGCAGAGCAGAGGGACTGAGAGACCCGTGTTTCAGACCAAACACTCTATGTAAGTGATTGCTGTCGGAAGATATAACTATTTAAGACTTATATTAACACAAATATATCACTTACTTCTGCTTTAACTTACCCGCAGGTTTTTAAAGGTTTACCACCGGCTGGTTAAATTATTTTCAGGAGATAAATGTTGGTCTCATTGATGAAATCTAACACCTGTATCAGTAGCATTAGTTAGTTTGAATGTAAAGTGAAGCTTCCTGTGTGTATTGGACAGAGGAGCAGCGCTGCCTCGGGGCTCTGGAGCCTAACGTTACGTACAGAAATCACCACATTTACAAAAAATAAATAAATATTTTACAATGAACCGATCAGTCTGCATTAACTTTTATTTTATTAAACTATAGTTACGGTACACGGCTACACTACCGTCTTTGGTTACGGTTAGGACGTCAGGGGAGTGTTGCATTGTGGGATACAGTACGCGATGTAGACTGGTCAGATACTGGAGATATTTTCCGAATCAGTACGACATCCGGGAACTTTTCGCATACTGCAGATTTAGCTTTTGTTCGCATACTGCATACTGCATACTACATTTTGGCCAAATCAGTACGTACTAGCAGTATAGTATGCGGTTTCGAATACAGCCACACTCGATCACACTTACACACTTGGCCACTTGGCATGCGTGTTCATGTTCTTAGTGTCAGTGTTCAGTGTGTCCCGTTTCTCCAACGACTGAAAGTGCAGTGCGCTTGATTTGCACTTTACCCACACTAAAGGTAAGACCGCATCCGAGCGGTATTTGGCCAAGTATAAATCCCACAATGCACCACGGTGAAGTCCGCCGTCACCGGGAGCCACAAGCCCGTTTAGGAAATGTGATTGAATTACAGTTTTTTTCGATTGCTAACAAGCAGTGGTCAAAACTGAAGTCACATGTTCAAAACTATTAACACAGCCAGCGTTTCCATCAGGCATCTCAGCTAAACAGTTCATCTCTTCCCCAAAACGGTGCCTCACCAACAAAACACTTCATACATGTCTCACAATAAGCTCATTCAACCACAACACTAGCACATAGTATCACTGTGGAAACAAGCACGGTCACTCTTGGCACACTGAACTACAAAACACTAACAACAAAGAACATTACTTCAAATAAATTTGATCTTTGAAGTTTGTATTTTTTTTTTCAAAATCAGTAAATCAGTTTTATTATAAAATAAATACTGCAATATCTTTGCACTTTGAGTGTTCTAGATAATATATTGCAACAAGAATGAATCAGGAATGCAGTACTGTAATTACGTCAAGAAAATGGATTTTCTCTGTGGACTTACAAAAAATAAAAAGTTTACTGTAAACTGAAAAATGCAGAATCTCCAGAGGTAGAATAATGTAAGTAAAAACAACAACAACACAACTCTGGTCTTCCTCTCCTTCCTCTTCTCCCTCTCCTTGCCCCCCCCCCCCCCCCCCCCCCCCGTCTTTTCATATGGTTTCTAATGAGGCCAAACACAGATCACCTGGATCGGTTTTGAGCTGGAAACTAACCTCACCTGTGTTTGGAGTTGCAGAATATTTTTATTTATTTTATTCAATAAATTATTTTTGATTTCAAATGTTCCTGCAACAGAAATTCCCCATGCTCTCCCTCCCATCATTCTGTTTTGATTGTGTTTTTAACTGTTTTGAACAAAGTGTGTTAGCATTTGAAAAATGTGCTGTAAAAGTCTAGTGTTTTGCAGGTGGTGAACTAGTAACTGAGAAAAGAGTCCATGAGTTTTGGTGACTGTGGTCACTCAATGCATTTTGTGTGAAAGCAATGAAAAGTGGTTCACAGTTTGGTCCACATGGACTTGTGTTTTGCAAACTGTGTTAAGAGTTTTGAAAATGTGACTTCAGTTTCGACCACTGCTTGTTAGCAATTGAAAAAAACTGTAATCTCAATAAAATGAAATTAACTTTCTATCTCATAATTATGACTTTTTAATGTCATATTTTATATTCATCATGCTCTGTTCATGTTTTTATTTTTTCGTTTTTCTTGTTTGTTTTATTTACTTACAGAGTTGGGCTTACATGTTTATGATCTGAATCTTGCACATAGAGCAGGGGTGGACTGGGACAAAAATTTGGCCCTGGACTTTTTGGTCCAGACCGGCCCACTATCTGCGCGCAGATATTTTGCCAACTAGCACCGTTGATGTACAAACACACAAGCTCTTAATAACACCACTACTAAACGATATACAATATACAACAAAGTAGAGGAATAGTGTGGAATAAGTTAAGTTTGGACAAGATTACATGCACATAATCAGTCTGCATGCAATCAGAACTTTGGCTAGTTGGCTAAAGTATGGAAAACAATAGTACAATGATCTGAAAAATGGACAAACACTGATTTTATCTTAGAAAGACAGTACAGCTCAACATAATGTATAGACAATGAAGCATGACAGGAAAGTATGCAGAATGATGTTTTACTGTAACAGTAGTTAATCAGTGTTTTATTAATTTTAACTGTATAATGTTAAACTGTTGAAAGGACAATAAACACTAACTGAAAAAAATTTGGAAAGCATTTGTTAAGTTGTTAGCTCAATGTCCTTCATGACCAAATTTGAATGAGGGCCCTTTAATAAAAGCAACTAATCAATTAATCAGGATAGTAGGCTATATGAATATAGTTATTGTTTTCCAATACTTTAGATAACTAGATTTAGCTGTAACACACCACACCATCAGAGTTGTTAGCTATAGCTATTTATTATGTCAAGTAAAGTTCATAGCAACCGTTCTGGACCATTTACAGTATTTTAATGAATGTTTACAACACCATTCTGGAAAGCACATACCTGCTTAACACGGTTATCACTACCTCCTTCACATGGGGGAGAGTCTTCCTCAACACTTATTTTTTCAGCCTCCTCCTGCACCATAAGGGCAGTGTTAATGCCTCACTCTCTTCGGACTCACGTGAAGGACCTGCTGCTGAAGCTGCAGGCCAGGCGGCCCCTGCAGCAAACATCTGCTTAATTGTTGTACTTTTAGCAGTCTGTGCTGCTAGAGCTGTTCTTTTTCTGTTACTTTCCTCCATTTTTCCGCGGCACCTTTGCGTTTGTTTACTTTTCTTTTCCGTTTTCGTGCGCTGGTGTGTTTTTTTTTTCTCTCTCGCTCTCTCATCATGACTCCGTGATTGGACGAGGGGGGGTCTAGAACATGCGTGGGTGGGACTCCTGGGCCTCTGTAGCCTCTCATAGGGCCATTGGGCCAGGTAGACAAGCCACTGGGCCAATCGTCACCTCTCTGCTGTGTCTGCAGCTGAGCACTGTGGGCCGAGCTGATGCATGTCTCTCTCCCGTTACAACAGGCAAGCATGGCGAAAAAAAAAGTTAAATAAATAAATAAAAAACGGCCGCCTATCGGCCCATTAGTGACCGGCCCACCGGGAAAACTCCCGGTACTCCCTATGGCCAATCCACCCCTGGCATAGAGACACTTTTGGAGTAGATGAGACTGTGATCCAGCAGCACTGTTTATTAAAACTGTTGCTGTGTGTGTGTGTGTGTGTGTGTGTGTGTGTGTGTGTGTGTGTGTGTGTGTGTGTGTGTGTGTGTGTCGTAGTTGTGCTACTGTGCGCAATGGCACAGCCTGGCTGCACTTGTCAAGTTTGTCCCGATTGCTTTTAAATCTCCCCCCACACGCTTGGCCACATAACACACACACACACACACACACACACACACACACACACACACACACACACACACACACACACACACACACACACACACACACACACACACACACACACACACACACACACACACACACACACACACCCCGGTTGATAACCACTGGGCAAAGACAACGGTCTTGGCTATTGGTGAGAGCAACATTAGTAGGCTAAACCACAACAAAAACACATGTAGCCTTTTTTACCCCTCTCATTTTTCCCATTGACGGAGAACTAACCCTGTGAGCCCCTCAGCCCGCCACACTGAGTCCACATCAGTCCTGTAGTGTAACTCTAATGACAGACCACTCACCACAGACAAAGTCCCAGCTGTTCTCCAGCGGCTGTCCCGGACGACTCCGAGCTCAGGCCGCGTTTAGTGGCTCAGACAGCGGCAGAGCAGCGGCTCCTCTCCGCCTCGTCCCCAGGCTGATTCACACAAACAACCACTCTGTGTTCAACTACTGACCATCCACTGACTCAGCTTCTGCTCTTATTCCAGCTCTTCTAACAACAACATCCACACAACATGGCGGACAGCTCTGACTCAGCAGCAGCTACAGTAACATTATAATAACACAACAACAACAACAACAACGACAACGACAAGGACAAGGTGAAGGGCAGAGAGCTCAGGTAACAACAGGCGTTAACGAGGAAAACATTCAGACTGTTCACCTTACCTTCACCCTGCACAAGGAAATAAACTGCGTCACTCCCGTCTATGGTCACACCCAGTCAAAGTGAAAGTAAACTTTAAACAGGGAGGGGAGGGGGGGAAATGGGGGACAGCTCTCCATTCCGACACACCTCCACTTCGACACCCCGCTGTTCCGAAATACCCCCACTTCGAAACACCGCTACTCCGACACCCCCCCGCAGCTGTCCAAGGTGCTGAACCGCGTGACGTTGTTTACACTCTGTGTTGCGGCTTGTCTGTGAAACGTGCGCTGCTCAGGGACTGGGCAGATCTGTCCCACTTGCTTTCTTCCCGACTCCGTTGTTGGAGATCTCCCACACAGTAAAAGAAATACCGGTACACTTTTTTTCTTTTTCTCCCCCCCTGCTCTGCTCGAGCGCGGCTGAAGCCGGCCTGAGCTCACACGGGCGCGAGGCTGCTGCAGCCGCCGCTCGTGCTGACAGCTGACTGAGGGAGATGCTTTGGTTGGGCTTAGGCAATGAAGAAAGGAGTTGGTTAAGTTTAGTAAAAAGACCAGGTAGAGGCTAGACAGGCTAGAAGCATAATGAACATTATCATTAATATGAAGTATTTGCTTGTTTTGCAGTTAATTATGCACATGATCCGTTTGACCCCAAAAAGGAAAAAAGGATCAATGCGCACTGCGCACTGGGGGTTTCCCCCAATAGCCTTTTCGGAGTAGCGGGGTCTTTAGAAAAAATAGAAAACCCCGCTATTACGATGAATGGAAGTCTATTGTCGGAAAGGCGGGGCTTCGGAAAGGCGGGGTGTAACCGGGGAAATGACGTGTTCACTGGCTTCCTCTTTTCTTTTCTTTTTTAGTAAAACCAGATACGTCCTAGAAAGACTTTGGTAAAACACACATCCTCTCGCTGGGCGCTGACGCCGGGGTTTTTCTTTACCCGTCAGGTTCTGCGGCTTCTCTGCTCTACTTTGTGCCGTCTGTGGAGCAGCGCACATTGTCCAGTTTCAGTCCCTGTAAACAATATTACTGTACTGTAAATCATTCCTGCATATCCAGACGTTCCTGTCTGTCTGACCACATGTTTTCATCTACAAACTGATTCAATATTGCTTTGTATATCTCTCAATGTGTGAGTCATGTGTATGTCATGTTGTATGTTCTTGTCATGTTGTATGTTCTTTTGTCAAGTTGTTAATTGCTGTGCATGTTTGTAGATTGCCTTGGCTAATAACTTTGTAATTTTAATCATATTCATATTCTGTTTTTAGGGTGACTTTTTAACATCCGTCTGGGGACTACAGATGAAAAATAACCTCTTGGCTAATTCTGGCGCATTTACAGTGATGTTATTAATGTGCACTGTCCCTGTTTTCAAATAAACTTATAAACTAAAAAAAAACTAAACTAAACTCAACCTTATGTCATTGTTTGTAATCACCATTGCACAAATGGCTTCTTGTTGCAGAGTAAAAAGGGTCCTCTTCCACCTCTGTCTTGCAATCATGTGTGGTGTAGAGTAAAATTACAGTAATGTTAAGTACATACATATACTACATTAACCCATATACTGTAGTGTACAATTACTACTTGTAAAATGCTGTAGTACAGTGCCATACTGTAAATATGGCAAATCTTTACTGTAAGTCGGTTGTTGTAATACACTACAATACAATAAATGTGACGCTGCATTTCTTAAAGACAAGACTTTTTTAAATGAGTTGATAAGTATAAATTGATGAGTACAGACCATCATGTTAAAGTTTTCCAGAACAGATTTATTAGTGAATAAACATCAACATCACTGAGAAGCTGAAATACAAAAATAAAATACAAATGAAAAAAAAAAAAAAAAAAAAAAAAAAGTTTCATCACTACAATAAAACGCGTGGTTGGTTTTTGCCTGGAAGCTTTTTATTTAAAAAAAAATTTGAAATAAAATCCTTTTTTTTTTTTCCTCTTCTCCATGAAATCAAACTACACCTTCGTATGCGACCAAGCCCCGCCTCCTGCGTGCTCATTGGCCCACACGTCAGCTGTCAATCAATCTATCAAATACTGAACCGAGGACCTCAGCAAAAAAAAAAAGAAAAAGAAAAGAAAGAAAATTATGAGAAATTGCTCCGGTGATACGTTTTAATAACTCAACGCTTTAATATTAAAATGATCTGTCGCCATCGCCAGCGTCTCGGGTTTTTTTTTTTTTTTTTTTTAACACAGAAACAACATTTTTACAAAAACGGGTGATGATGTCAGAGAGAGCCAGGCATGCTGGGAAAAAACTAAACGAAACAAAAAAAACAAAACAGAAATCTGATGGTGACACGAACAGAACTGTCTGAAACTCTTCGGCTCAAGTGACAGAAAAAACGAAAAACAAAAGTTGAGAAACAGTATTTACGTGTTTGTTTCAGAGACACTCCCCCCCTCCTCCTCCTTCCTCCTCCTCCTCTCTCCTCCTCCTCCTCCTTCCTCCTCCTCCTCCTCTCTACTTGTGTCCCTTGCTGGTCTTGAACGACACTTGCAGGACTTTGTCCCCCAGCCGGTACCCGTTGAGGCTGTGGATCGCCATGGCGGCCTCCTCGTAGTTCGTCATGGTGACGAAGCCGAAGCCCTTGCACTTGTTGGTGTTGAAGTCGCGGATCACCTTCACGTTGACGACGGCGCCGAACGGCCCGAACATCTGCCACAGGATGGACTCGTCCGCGTCCTGGCCCAGGTTGTAGATGAAGATGCACCAGCCCGAGTTCGAGTTCCCGGAGACGCCGCCGCCGCCGCTCATGTGGTCGACGCTCATCGGAGAAAACCTGGAGTCAAACAGGAAACAAGGGAACAAGAAACAAGATGTCAGACCAGAACCACAGGATCCGGTTCAGCTCCGTCAGAACTAATTAACTAATTATTTGCATTAAAGCACCTACAAAGAACTTTTAACTCGGGTTTCTGCAGGTACCAGCAAATCTAATTTAATGCTTTTTAATGCCATTTCAAACATTTTTAATGCCGTGACTGCAAATACTATATGTGTGCGTAGATACACTTACCTACACATACACAATTACCCAATTACTTGGTCCTGCATGTTTATCACACCAATAGGGGTGCACCGACTGCAATTTTCTGGCCTATCACCGATTTTTAAAAAGTCTGACCTGCCAATTCGGATTTTTGCCATTAGCGATTAAAACAAAAACCACCACCTAAAAATATTAATTTAGAAAATTCTCCATTTCTTCACCCAAGTTTAATTTGACTAGATTAACTGTATAATCCCCATATTTTTCTGCTCTTTGTGCTCTATAGGGATGTAATGATATCAAAATCTCACTGTATGAATTCTTAATTTTAGCAAAATATATTTAATGACTTTTAATGCTTTTTAATGACCCGCGGAAACCCTGTAACTGGATGTGTCGACAATATGCGCTAGAGCTCATGGGAAATGTAGTCTTCATTCCAGCAAAAACAAAATACCGCCTTTGTCCACAGGGGAGCGCCAAAAACACCACAAAATGACAGCTCTAAGTCATCTTGAATAAAAAATATCTCATGGAAAAAGTATAAATGTTATGAATATCAATAAAAGGTTTGTCCTGTCCATCTCATGGGATTTTTTCTTGATGAATAAAAAGCTTATTATCGGATAAATCCTGATGGAAACAGTTTTTTGTCTGATAAACGTGAGTCACGATCACGTTTTACTTCAATTCTGCTTCGTATTTCCGTCTTTCAAAGACACAACAGGAGTAAAAACAGAAAGACGCAGGTGGACAGCAAGGTTATATTAGTTTGGGATTTTTCGTTATAGTTTAGTTTTGCCTCTTTTTCCTCTAATTCAATTGGTTTTAATTAGTTTTTAGAGCGGGTTTGCTAGTTTTCTTTTCGTATCTTTCTCACTAGTAAGAGAGATAAGTAAATGTTTTTGCAAATAAATAAAGTCTAAAATAACATCTAAGACGGTTGTGGTACCTGAAGCGCTGCGCCTGGTGATGCACCGGTCCTCCGAAGCGCCGCGATTGGCCGTGGTACATCTGCGACACCATCTGGGAGTTCCTGGCCTGGTTGGGGTTGGCGGCGAACTTGACGGTGATGGGCTCGGAGCTGCCGGGCGGGGTGTGGCCGTTGAGGTGCTTGACGGCGTCCTCGGCCTCGGAGCGCTTGTCGAACCTGATGAAGGCGACGCCCCGGGAGAGCCCTGAAACGGCAGGATCTACAATTAAAAAGCTCAGTCGGCAGCACTGAACTGGGATGCAGCGGTGGGGGCGGTCACCGGGCGGCGGCGCCACTCACCCGAGGCCTGGTCCACCAGGACTCTGGAGTTGATGATGCGGCCGAAGCGCGTGAACATGTCCTCCAGCTCCGTCTGGCTCAGCGTCCGCGGCAGCCCGCTGATGTACAGATTAGCATCTTTAATCATGTCTGAGCTCGGCCGCGCGTACGACACCTGAGGAGGCCAGAGGAGAGGGCTTTAGTCCGTCGCCATAACAACCGGAACGATTCTTTATAATAATAATAATAAATAAAAAGCAACAACTGAACAAAATAAAAAATACAAGTTACATCGAGTCTCACAGTAAAAATCCAAACATATTTAAATGTGTTTAAAATGCTCATTAAAAATAAATAAACATTAAACATTTATCCAAATTGGCCCCAAATAAATAAATAAATAAAAAAATTAAAAATAAAAAAAGCATCAAATAGGCTCAAGATCATTGGGCACTTTTTGTATTAAAAGTAATAAAAAGCATCAATTTGTAAAAAATAAAAGGTTCAGCACATCGTCACACTGAACTGAAGAAACTCACAGATTCAGTGTCGACATGTGTCGATGTGGAAAAAACAAACAAACGACATGACAGCAGAGTTTAAAAAAAATACCTTCATCCGTGTGACAGTTTGCAGGAGAGAGAGAGAGCGCCCTCTACTGTCCAGGGAACATAACACATCTATCAGGTGAGACAGGAAAATCAAAGAGCACCTGTGGCACTTTACCTTGATAGTTTTAGACTGTAGCCTCAGGCCATTGAGGGTACTGATAGCCCTCTCTGCATCACTAGGGTTAACAAAGTTAACAAAGCCGTAACCTAAACTGTGGCCTAGAGAAACACAAAGGAAAACAACAAAATAAAATAACAAAACTGTCTGTGGAGCAGCTGCCACAACATTTCTGGATAGATAGAAACAAACAAACAAACATACAGAGTCACCGTCGAAACACAAATCTCCACAGTGCCTCAAACGCATCGCTGCACTGAACAAACCCAGAAGACTCAGCGTTAAGCGCCAGCGTGAACCCATCCAGACTTTAATTTAATTAAATTAATTAATATTCATGGTGAGCGTCGTGTCTGTGTGAGATGTGCAACACAGTTGGGACAGAGTGAGACCTAGGGATGTCACGATAAGAGATTTCTTTGGTACGATTATCACGATTATTATGCATTAATTAATTTCACAACACTATTAATGCGTAAAATCAAATATAGTCAAAATATACATTACTAATTATAAAACATTTTAAACATTTATTAAAATTGTACCTATTAATTCGCCAGATGAAGCGTTTGAAATATTGAAGTCATTAACTGTCATCGATACCAAATGTTTAAGTTAATTTAAAAAAATGTTTTAATTACAAATGACACTCTAGCATTTAAATTCCTACCAATTCAATGTAACGTTATGTAAATGGACATACATATACATTACTAATTATAAAATATTTTAAACATCTATTAAAATTTGACCAATTATTAATCCGCCAGGGGAAGTGTCATCGATACCAAATGTTTAAGTTAATATTAATCTTTTTTTTTTTAAATTACAAATGACACTCTAGCATTTAAATTCCTATCAATTCAATGTTACGTTAGTTAAATGGACCAGTTGTGTGCATTCACCTTTACTTTGGCGCCACATCTGCCGACACGGTTCATACATAATCTTTTTTTTGGAAAGTGACGGTATTTAGAAATCTGCGATCAATTATTTATGGCGTTTAATACCGTGATTAATTGTGAAAACAAGTTAATCGTGACATCCCTAGTGAGATCTCTGGGTCGGACCCGGTTCACGGCGCCGGTCTGAGCTGGTGGCGTTTTCTGGACTTGTTCAGGTTTTTTTTTTTTTCATACATTTGTTAACCAAACTTTACAGAAAAACACATTTTCAAAACCTGAAAAATAAAAATAAAACAGAATTAAAACATTTGTACATTTTGTCAAATTAGTTACTGACTGAAAAACTGAAAAAAAAGAGTTCATTAAAGGTCGAGCCACATGAAAAAGAAAATAAACATATTGACATCTCAGACTTGTTACGTCTTAATCAATATCATCATCTATTATTCTACTATTTAGCATTTCTGAAATATTTTTACTGTGTTAAGTGATCGATTACTGATTATTGATCAAGTCGCTCTGGTCATCAGATACCTGTTAAAACAGTTGTCATTAAACCTGGTGTGAAAAATAAAAAACAACAGTAACAACAACAACAACAGTGCAGAAAATAAAACAATATTCAGAGAAAAATCACAGACTCATCCTTTAACACTAGAACCGCCAAGGCGTCATTTTTACCCCCCTGGTGTTTTTAAATATGTGTAACTCTGTTAAAACAAAAACCTCCACTTCTCTCAGTTCATGACTTTAACTAAAATGAGTTCATTAATCATCTAGTGAATTTTGAAGTCTGTGGGATAAAAAAGAAAAAAAAATATGACCATTTATACCTAGGACCGCCGAGGGGTAATGTTTGAGTCTGTGCCTGCGTGTGTGTGTGTGCCTGCGTGTGTGAGTGTGTGAGTGAGAGAGAGAGGAAGAGGGAGAGAAAAAACGGCGAAATGTATTTTTGACGATGTTTTTTTTCGATTCATAACGAAATAGTCTCTAGGCCAAAGCAACTGTAAAATTAACAACTATCCCCACAGATTCAAATTTTAAAAGTATTTTTATCAAGCACTACTTATTATTTAACCCTCTATGGTACGCTGCATTATGATGCCAGTGGGGGAAAAATGTTTGGAGTGTTTTTATGTCTCAAAATAGACTAAATAAACATAATCTAAAGACATTTTTTTTTTTAATATTTATTTTTGGACGTTTTTGGGATTTTTTGACTGTAGGCAACATTATACCATTACAGTTCATCATCTACTGTATTAGAAACAGCAGTCTCTGTAGACTTTCACCTTCACTGGCTTCACCCTCATCTTCCTCATCATCATCATAATAGCCTGATGTTTACTTTACTGCATCCAAAATCACATTTATTAAAGATAAAAACAAAATTATGATGAATTATATGTTTTTGAACATTATATTTACACCTAAACACACACTACCATAGTCTCATAATGCAATTTTGATTCCATAATGGTCCAGTGTTTTTGCAATTTTCTATAATGGTACGTTGTTGCTTTGGGGCAACAGGTGCATTTTAACAAGTTTCCATTATTTAATAAGTAAATAAATTGCATGGAACTATTAAAAATTAAACTTTACTAATCTATTAGTGTAAATATATTTTTTTCCAGATGAAAAAGGGCCAGGAAGTTACTGTATGTTTTCAGACCGTTTTAGTGGAGCAAAATGGCAAACCTGTTTCCTTTGAAAAAGTCTGCAAAAAAGGGTTTCAGTCGTATGGCTTCTTGAAAGTCATGTGATAAATTAAAGCATTGTTATTGGTTCTCTAAGGTCTCTTCTCTTTTTTTAAAGTATTACAGCATTAAATGGGATGAATTGTGGAGATGTGAGAGGCCAGAAAGTGGTATGTTGCCTGAGGGCAACATGGTACCATAGAGGGTTAAAAGAAATGATGAAAATGAACAACTTTACTGCTTTAAAAAAAAAAGAGGACATCCTTGTGATTGATGACGGAGTGGAGGCGGGGGGGTAAAAATGACCCCCTCGGCGGTTCTAGGGGGTGTTGAAATGTCGGCGGTTCTAGTGTTAACCCACCTCCTCCCCCCCCCAGGGTCGAGACATCATCTGCAGTTACCAAAAAAAAAAAAAAAAAAATTAATATTTTTTTTGGTTAATAATAAATTATTTATCCATGAAAACATCTTTTACACAAAAAATTGGTCAGAGTGAGACGTCGTCGCTGACCGAGGATCAGCAGCCGGCGGGCGCTAAAGCTAGCCAACAACAACAACAACAACGGGAGGGGGAAGGGGAAGGGGGAGGGGGGGGCAAGGGGGGCGGGGTCACAGCCCAAACAGTTTAAGAACCATTGTGTTATTTTAAGAAAAACAAAAAGAGAGAAAAAAAAACATTTCACTTCATTTAAAAAAACAAAGAAAAAAATAAAATGAAATGCAGTGAAAACACAAAAAAAAAAATTCAAATTTAAAGAAAAATTAAAAAAAAAAAAAAAAAAATTTTAATTAAGGAAAAAAACAAAAAAACAAACAGAAAAGCTGCTGGAAAGAGAGTTCACAGGAAGTACTACTACTACTACTACTACTACTACTACTACTACGACTAAAACTACAACTACCACCAGCTCTGTCACTTGCAGTATTAGTATTAACTGGTGTTAACGAAGCAACAAGCAACAGAGAGGAGCGTTGCTACGACAGCGACACACACACACACACGCTGGTGAGTGAAGCGCCGTGTTACACTACGAGTCGAGCACTACTACTGCTGCAGTGGTATAGTATAGTATAGTATAGTATAGTAGTAGTACTGCAGTAGTGAGAGAGAGAGAGAGTAGTACTGCGGCGGGGGAGTTACCTGCCACTTTGTCCCGGATGAGCTTGGCCGACTCCACGTCGCCCACGCTGCTGAACAGGCTGCGCAGCTCGTCCTGACTCATGCTCTGAGGCAGGTAGTTGACGATCAGGTTCGTCCGCGCGTCCTCGTCCTCCATCATCTGGTCGGCGAAACCGTTGTCGTACAGCTCCTGGTGCACGGGGACAATGACATCATCATCATCAGCACCCCGTGACGACATAATCATCATCATCATCATCATCATCATCATCATCATCATCATCATCACAACCAGTACCACTTTACAGCACCAGGAAGCGATAAAAGCGATAAAATTTAAAGCAGAAGTAAGCGATCCGGTGGTTGTGGTTTTGGCTAATGCTGCGTTCCAGGCAGGCTTTTGAAACCGTAAATTACAGCTTCAAGTCACAACTTACGACTTTGTAGCGTTCCAGGCAACCCACTCGTGTTTTTCCGACCTGTTTTACCGGTGAAAGTCACTATAACGGCCACTCGTAACTTCTGACCCGTGAACTCGTACCAGATCGAACTGGTACCACTTCACAGGTCGGAAAAACACGAGTTACGAGTTGCCTTGAACGCACCATAACAGTCCTCGTCGCTACGTCACCACATTCACGTGCATCCCTTGGCTGCACACACAGCCCTGCATGCCGTTCTCTCTCCTCATTGGATAAAAACTGTAGGATACGAGAAAAGTTTTCTCCTCGGCTCAGAGCAGAGCAGAGTGACTGACAGACCCGTGTTTCAGACCAAACACTCTATGTAAGTGATTGCTGTCGGAAGATAGAACTATTTAAGACTTATATTAACACAAATATATCACTCACTTCTGCTTTAAATAAAAACTAAATAAAATGAGTTAAAATAGAAATAATTAAGTTTCCTAGTGCAAAACATACACAATTTAGGATTTACATACGACAGAATAAAGATATATATATATATATATTTTTTTTTAAACTTTATTAAAAGGGACAACGAGGAGTTTCTATTTGGTTATAAAAAAGTCTCATATTAATGTGGGTGAATCTACGTTACCACTTGTTAATGGTCCATTTTAGATAAATCTATGGTTTTGTCTCTATGGTTATTTTGTTATTATTAGCGGTGGTGGAAATGCTGGGCGAGCCGACCAGCGTTTCTTTACTTTCGGTTTCGTGGCGAGTCATGAGAATAACGCCGCCGAATCGCCGTTTATGGTGGGAACTACGACGGTATGTGATCGTCTTCCAACCTCTGACTTTAATTCCTTTTTTTTTTTTAAGTAAATTTTTTGGCTTTTTCACCTTTTATTGGATAGCACAGTAGAGATAGACAGGAAAGGGGGAGGCAGAGAGAGGGGGAATGACATGCAGGAAAGGTCTGCCCGACACGGGACTCGAACCGGGGACGCTTTAACCACTGCACCACGCACCACCCCCCTCTGACTTTAATTCTTGATGAATGAAAACATGAGTCTGTCTTGCGCCGGTCAAAGAATTTCACGGTGCGGAGGCTCATAAATGTAGTGTGAAAACGCTTCGCTTTTCTTAAACTCCTCATTGTCCCTTTAACAATTATATACACATAACGAAACTGTTGAGCCAGGGGAAGAAAAAAATATAAAAGTATAAATATACAAAGAGTATAGAAGTATCATGTATACAAAAGGCATTAATGTAAAGAAAATCATATTAATTAAAATAAAGTTGGTTTTTAAAGCCTTTGGCATTTTTAGTCCATTGATGTCGGTGCTGTATTGATTAAGTTCCTTCAAAAAAAGTGTAAAATTTGGTTTGCCGTCAGTCCATTTCTTTTTGTGGATATGAAATTTACCTAAAAATAAAACAAGTTGTACTAAATAAATTAAAATCATTTTCCATTTGGTTGTTTTCAAAGTAAAGAAAAATGTCCTTTTCATGCAGATAGATGTAGCCTACTGAATGTCCAGTTTTCTTTTCAATAAAATTTTGTACATTCAACCAAAACATTTGACAATATAAACAGTGAAAAAATAAAATGTGCAATAGATTCATCATCATACAAGACAGAATAAAGATATATACAGAATACATCACTTCCTACTTATCCGTGACGTCATCCGTGATAATAACTAAGTAAGTATATTCGGGCCAATCAGAGCGCAGCACTCACCTTCACCGATCCTTTGGAGGAGTGCTGACCATCTCTGACGTCACTCTGTGATGACTGGACCTCGCACACCTGAAACGTAACATGGAGAGACTTATTGGAGCTCCCTCTTCAGTGATAGAAACTGGAGTAGAGCTTGGCTTGTCCCGTTTAAAGTTTTAATCTCTAACAAAATTAGAGAATTACATCTCAAGCTATTTACATAACATCTATCCTACTAGTGCATACATCTCCAGATTGTCTGACATTGATGACAGCTGTACCTTTTGTAAAAAAAAAAAAAAAAAAAGATAGAGAAAGTATCATTCATTTATTTTATAAGTGTCCATTTTGTATCACTATGTGGAAAGATTTGGAAAATTTTCTTTTCGCTAAAACTACAGTTAGGTATCACTTCGATGAGAAAATTATTATTTTTGGCTCTTCATATTACTAGGTAAATTCCATATACATAAAGTCAAAATGTCCAAGGCAACACCTTCGTTCCCATTATCTTTAACCCATTTAGACCGGGACAGCATTACCGCATTTCTACCATTAAAACCGGGGGCGCTGTTGCGTCATTCTACCTTTCAAACCGGGAAAGCGGATACGTCATTTTGTAGTCTTTGTAGTTTTTTCCGCCTATTTCCGGTCTCTTGGCCAATGAAATGCATCAGAATACACGTAGGAGCGTCGCAATGCCACATGGGACTTTAAAAAAAAAAAAAAAAAACTTTGAAATCATGGCGGAAGACGGAGGGAGCTCCGAAGTGAGTGAAAAAAGCGATCTTGATGAAAACTATTCACTCAGTTTTATTGCTGATCCGGACTTTGAACCCTTGGAACCAATTGACCGGTATTTATGGACGAAGAATATGTTTTTAGACGACGAAGATGAGGACGATGATTTTGTAGGTTTTGAAACCGAGTAGGACGAATAATTACCACCCTAACGTAACTACTCCTCGAAGGCGATTCAACCGCACCCCAGGGGCGAAAGTCACCTGCAGATGCAACACCGATCACCGATGGAGGTATTTATTATTGTTTATTATTATTACAGTAGCCTAGGCTAATGAGAGCTACCGTATGTCTATTTCTTTCTATGTTGTATCATGTTTACATCTTGCTAATGGGCATGTATTCGTATTATGCATAGGATTTTTATTCAGTCATCATCACATACAGTACTAGTATAAACAGTAACGTTAGCTTACAGTCCAATGTAATTTCAATATAGATGGTAGGCCTATATTATGCATAGGATTTTTATTCAACTGTAAACAGTAGCTTACAGTCCAATGTAATTTACAATATAGACAGTAGCCTACATGTCACATAGTCACACGACAACACATGAGAATTATGAATATTATGTTTTATATGAATATATAAATATTATGTTTTATATTATGCTTTCATCCAAGGTAGCTTACCTGTGTCTATATTTTTTCAGGTATCTACACCTCCAGAACAACCAGGCAGCAGATGTGAACAGAGATGACAAGCTCTGGAAAATGTGCTGGTTCCTGAACTACCTCACTGCCCAATCCCAGGCACTTATTCTTGTACTGACACTTTATTTTTTTTTACATTTTTGATTGAAAATAGTGCTGCTTGGGGCAGTGTTTAGCCCCATGTGTTGAGGCTATGGTTCTCACTGCCATTTCCTGTCAACTCTCCTGTTCAATAAAGGCGAAAAAGCCTTTTTTTTCTCAATTTGCTGAGTTTGTTGATTTTTTAAAAAACTTTATTGAAGGTTTGGACAAATAAACTCAACTTCTCATGAAAGCCACAGGTATAAGCTCTCAAATACTTTTTGAATTTCATTTCTATCTGCTACAGAGCCTGAGAAATCAATTATTTAGTAGGCGTTGACACTTATGTTGAATTTCCAGAAAAACTTCAGGTCTTAGGGGGTTATTTTAAAATCGTCCATAGGTTTTACAGGCATTTTTTCCAGGCGTTTTAGGCCTAAATGGGTTAATTGAATTAAAAACATATTTTGAGTCTGTCATATGTTGAATCCAACAAAAACAATTGAATTTCCTTTTTGTAATTTATTTCTTTTATTGGACCTATTTATTTATGTAATTTATTCACTTATTTATTTGATCATTTCTATATTTCGTATATTATTTATCTACTATATATTATTTACTTAAATATTTTGATCATGTTTGTCCTTATATCATTTCGATTTGTGCCTTTGTGATGTCTGTCGCTTTTTTATTTTGTTCCTTTTTCAATTGTTCATACTATTTGATGATAAAGTAAAAAAAACTAAAAAACACCTGAAACGTAACACACACATAAAAAAAACTATAATTTCCAGGCTTGGGATCAATAAAGTATATCTATCTATCTATCTATCTATCTATCTAAACACAACAAGATGACGTCACGTCCACACAGGTTTCTGGATGTAATCGATCAGATCAGTTATTGATTTATTGAGTGATTGATTGACTGGACTCACCTTCAGGTACCTGATGTGTCCTCTTCTCAGTGCCATGGAGACGACGTGGGGGTTTGACTTGTGTCTGGAATAAAAATAAAACCAAACAACCAATTATTATGTTATTTATTGATCATGATCGACTGGTGATTGAGTATTGATCAGGTGAGCGCGGGATGGGAGGAGGAGGGGGAGGGGTTATTTTAGGGTTACAGGAGGATACGTAAAATTTCAAGCAACGTAAAAAAAATAAAGAATAAAATAAAAATGTGGTTTGGTTTCGGTTTAGATGTGGATCAGGTCTGGTTCAGAACAACTTTAACGTTTCAATCTGGATTACACTCAGAGTTTAGAGCTAAAACCATCTCGTTACAAACGCGTTGAGGAGGGAGGGAAAAAAAAAAAAAAAAAAAAAAACGACGATCCGAACTCAGAATCCAAAACCAGAACTGTTCCGAACCAGAACCAGGTCCGAATCCCGCGGACTGTGCCGTGTAAACCCGCTGTGTGTGAAAACCGCAGCAGATTTCAACGAATTAAAGACTATTTTCGCCGCTAACCGCTGATGCTAACGGTGTTAGCGTGTTAGCTCGCGCGGCCTCGCTGTGCTAAGCTAACGATGCTAACGCCGCTGACCGACGTCACGTCTCTCTCTCTCTCTTACCTGGCTGTGACGGTGGCAGACAGGTGGACTTGTTTCTTCGCAGGTCCGTCTTCTGTCGACCAGCAGATGGATGACCTGTGTCGATGCTGTGACAACACGCCGGGTTTGTTTTTTTTAATTGAAGCAGCAGATGAAACGCTAGCTGTTAGCGGCTCCTCGCTTCACATTCACACCGCACACACAAAGGAAACGGACGAACGAACTCTCGTCGAGGGAAATATCGCGAGATAACCGACGGGGTTTCTTCTTCCTCTTCTTCCGTCCGTGTGGCTCAATCATCAACGCCACCTACTGGTTCATCTTTATACTAGTTGTACATCACTACTATTATTTCGGTGTATTCAATTATTTTACTTGATCATGTGTATTTATGGACACAAACATAATATCCCACATCCTCATTTTGTCTCTTTATGAGTTTAATTTTAAAAAAATGTTTGTGTACCTTATCTCTATTGTCTCTATTTGTTACCGAATCACTTTGCACTTTATCTCTTTATTTTTTTCTCATTTCTGTTCATTTTGCTCATATAACATTGATTATGTATGCACTTTGTCTCTTTTTTTTCTCTATGTTTATTTGTTAGCCATTGAAATTTGTCTTCCTGTAATTTGTTATAGGGGTGGAACCTATGTACAAGCCAACCGGCTTCGTTCCCTCCTTGCACCATTGAAATTTGTGTGCTAAATAAATAAACTCTAAACTCTAATAACACAGGATTAAAAAAAAGAAAAAAAAAAACTTTATTTGTTGCACATTATAGCCTACCATAGTGCCGAGATGACATTAGTAATAATGTGCTGGGATAGCAATAGAAAGGGAGGAAACACACACACACACAAAAACAAGAATACTAAGATAATAATAATTAAAAAAAAAACGATAATATTGAAAAATGAATAAATAATGCAAATATACAACGCCAGGGAGGGTTATTGTAGATGAGAATGGCTCATTGCTGCCTCTTGCAGCAGAAAAGCTGTGAAAACGTTAAATATGTAAAGTATTTTTTATAACCTTTTGTATATACATACAGCTCTGGAAAATATTAAAGGGATAGTTCACCCAAAATTCAAATTTCACTCATTATCTACTCACCCTCACGTGGATTAAGGGTTGGGAGAAGTTTCAGAGTCCTCTGTGCCTTCTCTGAGTTACAGCGGGGCTCCGTGCAGCACTGCATGTCCATATGACGGTTGCGAATGGGGCTCAATTTTCTTCATCCAAAAAGACACACCAAAAAACACCCAAATACCTCCATGCTGCTCATCTGTAACATGTGACTAGGACCGCCTTCTTCCATCTGCGCAGTATCACTAAGATTAGGAATATCCTCTCCCAGAGTGATGCTGAGAAACTAGTGCATGCATTTATCACTTCTAGGCTAGACTACTGCAACTCTCTCCTGTCAGGATGTCCGAAAAACTCTCAAAGAGTCTCCAGCTAGTCCAGAATGCCGCAGCGAGAGTTTTGACAGGAGTTAGGAAGAGAGAGCACATCTCTCCCACCTTAGCTTCTCTCCACTGGCTTCCTGTAGGATTTAGAATAGACTTCAAAATCCTTCTGCTGACTTACAAGGCTCTTAATGATAAAGCTCCAACCTATCTGAAAGAACTAATCATTCCTTACTGTCCTACCAGAGCACTCCGTTCCCAGAACGCAGGTCTGTTAGTGACTCCCAGTATCTCTAAAAACAGACTGGGAGGTAGAGCCTTCAGTTACCGGGCTCCTTTACTGTGGAACCAGCTCTCTCCATGGGTCAAAGAGGCAGACACTCTAACTACATTTAAGTCTAGACTTAAGACCTTCCTTTATGACAGGGCTTTTAGTTAGGGCTGGTTCAGGTAGCTCTGAACCATTTTATAGCTACGCTGCTATAGGCTTAGACTGCTGGGAACACATCTGGATACACAGAGCCCTCTCCTCTCCTCCTCTCTCCTCCTCTCCCCTCCTCTCTCCTCCTCTCCTCTCCTCTCCTCTCCTCTCCTCTCCTCTCCTCTCCTCTCCTCTCCTCTCCTCTCCTCTCCTCTCCTCTCCTCCTCTCCCCTCCTCTCTTCTCCTCTCCTCTCCTCTCCTCCTCTCCTCTCCTCAGTATATTTTTGAACTGTCATTTTCTGTTGTACTTTGTAGTTTGGCCTTGGTGTCTCGCACTCTCTCTGTGTTTCCGCAGATCCACCGGAGCTCCATCTCTCTGCACCAGCTGCCGCCTACATCGCCCCCCTCCCACCCCTTCGCCTGCTGTTAGACCGGCCTCCCCTCCCTTCCCATGGACCAGCCTACCACCCAGTCCTCCCATCGAGCTGACCGGCTCGATGGGCTCCCTGCCCCCCCCCCCCCTCCCCCTCACCAGAGACTGCCCTCATCAACCCCTGCTAACATTTCCATATTCCGCACATTCTGTGACAAACTGTAAACTGTTTTCTTGTCTGTAACAACATCTATTGCACGTCTGTCCGTCCTGGGTGAGGGATCCCTCCTCTGTTGCTCACCCTGAGGTTTCTCCTGTTTTTCCCTGTTAAAAGGGTTTTCCATGGAGTTTTTCCTCAGTCGATGTGAGGGTCTAAGGACAGAGGATGTTGCTACGATGCCATGTAAAGCCCTTTGAGACAAACTGTTTGTAAAAACGGGCTATACAAATAAAATTGCCTTGCCTTGCCTTGCCTGTAATGTCCGTCTTGTATTGAAGCCCCAACATGAGAAATTGTTCCGGAAAAAATTAAATAAGTCTATATTTTAAGCTTGTTTGTAGCGGGAGCTCCCAGCACTGCTCTTCCTGGTCCGTCCAAATCTCGCGTTTCACCGGTGTCAATGCAAATCGCGCAAGACACTGCTGCTTCAACCTGCCGACACTCCACACACTGAAGGTGAACCTGGACTCAGAGAGAATGATCCAAGATGTATTAACGTGTCAGTTCATCACAACAGCTGAATGTTCCTGTTTTTCATTAAAGGGACAACGAGGAGTTTTGGAAAAGCGAAGTGTTTTCACACTACATTAATGAGCCTCCGCACCGTGAAATTCTTTGACCGGCGCAAGACAGACTCATGTTTTCATTCATCAAGAATTAAAGTCAGAGGTTGGAAGACGATCACATACCGTCGTAGTCCCGACCATAAACGGCGATTCGGCGGCGTTATTCTCATGACTCGCCACGAAACCGAAAGTAAAGAAACGCTGGTCGGCTCAACCAGCATTTCCACCACCACTAATAATAACAAAATAACGATAGAGACAAAATGATATATTTATCAAAAATGGGCTCATTAACAAGTGTGGGTAGCGGAGATTCATCCACATTAAGACCTAGTCCACACGAACACGGGTATTTTTGAAACCGAACTTTTATGGACCCCGGTTAAAAATGTTTTTGCGTCCAAACCACCGGTGTGATAAAAAATAACCTAATATGAGACTTTTTTATTGTCGCAGAATTCTTCGTTCTGCCGATGTAGAAACTCCTCGTTGTCCCTTTAACATAATAAAATGTTGTCTTGACTTGGATTCATATTCAGCTTCGTCTCCTGCAGCTACACAACAATAAATGTTGTGAAGTAGTTTCAGCACAAGTTCCTCTAAACTGAGCTGGAATGAAAGTTCGTATTTAGTATAAATTTAGTTCCTTTAAGTTGTAACTGAAGCACATCCTGCAAAAGTTAAATAAATGCTGCGTTTCTGTCGTCATGGTGTCTTCAACTAATTTCTTCACTGCAGTGTTTCCAACTTCTCCTGTGTTTGAAGTTCTCCACTAATGAATTAAGACTCTTTAGATGTTAAATGATCCACACACAGAAACTAAACAGAGCTGCTGCATCATCCTGCAGAACTTTCAGTGTGACAAAGCTCCGCCCCCTCACATGGCTCAAAAACCAGGAAACTGCTGCACTTCCTCTTCAGTCCCAGAGACACAGACTGAAGAAGAGACGATCAGATTCAGCTTCGGACCAAACCAACAACTTCCTGTGAGTGAGTCCAGCTACAACACTGCTGCTTCAACCTGCTGACACTCCACACACTGAAGGTGAGTTTGACTAAAACCTGGACTCAGAGTCACAGTAAACTTCAGTCAAGACAATAGAGGAGGGAGGGGAGCCACGACTGACTCTACTTCCTGTCTGCTGTGTTTTCAGCTTCACTCACAGACTAAATGGCTTCCAGATTAGAGGAGGATCTCTGCTGTCCGGTCTGTAAGGAGGTCTTCAGAGATCCTGTTCTTCTGTCCTGCAGCCACAGCTTCTGTAAAGACTGTCTGAAGAGCTGGTGGAAGGAGAAACAAGATCCACTGTGTCCAGTTTGTAAGAGAAGATCTTCAAAGGAACATCCACTTAATAACCTGGTGTTGAAGAACCTGTGTGAGAGCTTCTTACAGCAGAGAGAGCAGAGATCTTCAGAGGCTCTCTGCAGTCTGCACTCTGAGAAACTCAAACTCTTCTGTCTGGACCATCAGCAGCCAGTGTGTCTTGTCTGTCTCCATTCAGACACACACAAAAACCACATATTCAAACCCATCGATGAAGCTGCTTCGAAACTCAAGAAGGAACTTGAGGAAACTCTGGAGCCCTTAAAGAAGAAGTTAAAGGGTTTTGAAGAAGTTCAAGTGGAGTTTGGTCAAACAGCAGAACACATTAAGGTCCAGGCCCGACACACAGAGAGGCAGATTAAGGAGCAGTTTAAGAAGCTTCACCAGTTTCTAGAAGAGGAAGAGGAGGCCAGGATGGCTGCACTGAGGGAGGAAGAGGAGCAGAAGAGTCAGAGGATGAAGGAGAAGATGGAGGCTCTGAGCAGAGAGATAGCAGCTCTTTCACACACAGTCAGAGCCACAGAGGACGAGCTGAGAGCTGAAGACGTCTCATTCCTGCTCAACTACAAGGCTGCAGTGGAAAGAGTCCAGCAGCGCCCCCTGCTGGAGGATCCACAGCTGGACTCAGGAGCTCTGATAGACCAGGCCAAACACCTGGGCAACCTGACCTTCAACATCTGGAACAAGATGAAGGACATGGTCTCCTACAGTCCTGTGGTTCTGGACCCAAACACTGCTAATCCATATCTCATCCTGTCTGAAGATCTGACCAGTGTGAGACCAGGAGGAGTCAAACAGCAGCTTCCTGACAATCCAGAGAGGTTTGATAGGTTTATCTCTGTCCTGGGATCTGAGGGTTTTAACTCACGGACTCACAGCTGGGATGTCGAAGTTAGAGACAGTACCTGGATAGTGGGTGTGTTAACAGAGTCTGTGCAGAGGAAGGGATTCGACATATGGTCAGGATTATGGGGAATAGTGTTCTATGAAGACAAATACAGAGCATGTTCACCATCAGCTCCAGTCATTGATCTCCCAGTGCAGAAGAAGCTCCAGAGGATCAGAGTGAATCTGGACTTGAACAGAAGAAAACTGTCGTTCTCTGATCCTGATACGAACACACATATACACACCTTCACACACACTTTCACTCAGAAGATGTTTCCATACATTAACATTTATGATAAACTCCCAGTGAAGCTGTTGCCAGTGAATGTGTCAGTGACAGTGGAGCAGAGCAGTTAGAGATAAAGAGGATGATCATATTTATAATGTTGTTTATTTCTTAAAGGGAAAAGTCAGTGAATTGAACCTGTTAAACTTCACCTGTCCTCCTGCTGCCTCATTATTACACTTTTCCCTTTTTACTACTTTTCATGTGTAAAATATTTTCACTCTTATCGCTCAATTACTGAACATTATTTGATTCTTCTTCTCTAGAAGAAGATCTGGAGTTCTTCTCCAGATGAAAAAATGTCGAACATGAAAAGTTGATAAGTGATTCTTGTTTAATTACATGTGTAAAAAGTTTGTATCTGTTCATATGAAATGATCTAAAATGTATCAACGTGTCAGTTCATCACAAAAGCTGAATGTAGATTTGTTCCTGTTTTTCATCAACATAATAAAATGTTGTCTTGACTTGAATTCAAATTCAGCTTTGTCTTTAACGTCTCCTGCATCTACACAACATCCCATTCTCTTTATAATTAGCAGCAGAGGTGGAGGAAGTGTTGAGATGAAGTACTGACACCACACTGTGTACAAGTACTCGGCACAGGTACAAGTACTGCACTTAAACAGTTGCTTCCTTCTACATAAAGAATTAAGATATTCACACCCAAGTTTTTCTAACAGGTAAAGCAGCTTCCTGACCACAATTATGTCAAGTTTCAAAGCTGTCAGAGCTTGTGTTATTAATCTACATGAGTTTATATGTCTTAACTCCCACACACACGACATGGTATGACAAGGAAATGTGTACGGTAGATAACCTTTTTTTTCTTTTTTTAATTTTACATCCCTATGCACAACAGTAAATTATTTATTCATCAAAAAACACATGAAAAGACCCTTTTTAAAACGAGGCACATACCTAGAACTGCTCCTCTACATTAATCTGGACTAACCTGTTCAACATTCAGTCATTTTTCAAAGCTCCGCCCCCTCACAAGACTCACCTGAGATAAACCAGGAAACAGTGCATTGGACTGTGTCAGTCCCAGAGACGAAGACTGAAGAAGAGACGATCAGATTCAGCTTCGGACCAAACCAACAACTTCCTGTGAGTGAGTCCAGCTACAACACTGCTGCTTCAACCTGCTGACACTCCACACACTGAAGGTGAGTTTGACTAAAACCTGGACTCAGAGTCACAGTAAACTTCAGTCAAGTCAGTAGAGGAGGGAGGGGAGCCATGACTGACTCTACTTCCTGTCTGCTGTGTTTTCAGCTTCGCTCACAGACTCAATGGCTTCCAGACTAGAGGAGGATCTCTGCTGTCCGGTCTGTACGGAGGTCTTCAGAGATCCTGTTGTTCTGTCCTGCAGCCACAGCTTCTGTAAAGACTGTCTGAAGAGCTGGTGGAAGGAGAAACAAGATCAACTGTGTCCAGTTTGTAAGAGAAGATGTTCAAAGGCTGATCCACCTATTAGTCTGGCGTTGAAGAACCTGTGTGAGAGCTTCTTACAGCAGAGAGAGCAGAGATCTCCAGAGGCTCTCTGCAGTCTGCACTCTGAGAAACTCAAACTCTTCTGTCTGGACCATCAGCAGCCAGTGTGTCTTGTCTGTCTCCATTCAGACACACACAAAAACCACATATTCAAACCCATCGATGAAGCTGCTTCGAAACTCAAGAAGGAACTTGAGGAAACTCTGGAGCCCTTAAAGAAGAAGTTAAAGGGTTTTGAAGAAGTTCAGGTGGAGTTTGGTCAAACAGCAGAACACATTAAGGTGCAGGCCCGACACACAGAGAGGCAGATTAAGGAGCAGTTTAAGAAGCTTCACCAGTTTCTAGAAGAGGAAGAGGAGGCCAGGATGGCTGCACTGAGGGAGGAAGAGGAGCAGAAGAGTCAGAGGATGAAGGAGAAGATGGAGGCTCTGAGCAGAGAGATAGCAGCTCTTTCACACACAGTCAGAGCCACAGAGGACGAGCTGAGAGCTGAAGACGTCTCATTCCTGCTCAACTACAAGGCTGCAGTGGAAAGAGTCCAGCAGCGCCCCCTGCTGGAGGATCCACAGCTGGACTCAGGAGCTCTGATAGACCAGGCCAAACACCTGGGCAACCTGGCCTTCAACATCTGGAACAAGATGAAGGACATGGTCTCCTACAGTCCTGTGGTTCTGGACCCAAACACTGCTCAGCCACATCTCATCCTGTCTGAAGATCTGACCAGTGTGAGACCAGGAGGAGTCAAACAGCAGCTTCCTGACAATCCAGAGAGGATTGATCCTTACTGCTGTGTCCTGGGCTCTGAGGGTTTTAACTCTGGGACTCACAGCTGGGATGTCGAGGTTGGAGACAGTACATGGTGGGGACTGGGTGTGTTAACAGAGTCTGTGCAGAGGAAGGGAAAGGAGATATGGTCTGGATTATGGGGAATATGGTTCTATGAAGGTAAATACTCGGCATATTCACCATCAGGTCCAAACACTGTTCTCCCAGTGCAGAAGAAGCTCCAGAGGATCAGAGTGAATCTGGACTTGAACAGAGGAAAACTGTCGTTCTCTGATCCTGATACTAACACACACATACACACCTTCACACACACTTTCACTCAGAAGATGTTTCCATACATTGACACTGGTAGAAACCTCCCATTGAAGCTGTTACCAGTGAATGTGTCAGTGACAGTGGAGCAGAGCAGTTAGAGATAAAGAGGACGATCATATTTATCATGTTGTTTAAAGGGAAAAGTCAGTGAATTTAACTAGAGCCGCAACAACTAATCAATTAATCAAACAATAATCAATTATTAAATGAATTGTTTGAATAGTTGTATAAGAAAAAAAGTCAAAATTATCTGATTCCAGCTTCTTAAATGTGAATATTTCTGGTTCCTTTGTTCCTTTATGACAATATACTGAGTCTCTCTTTGGTTTGTGGACAAAACAAGACATTTGAGGACGTCGTCTGGTGGTTTGGGAAACACTGGTTGATAGCCTATTTTTCAATATTTTTTAACATTTTGTTGACCAAACAACTAATCGTTTAAATAATCGACAGATTAATTGATAATGACAATAATCGTTAGTTGCAGCCCTAAATTTAACCTGTTAAACTGCACCCATTCTCCTGTTGTCTCATTATTACACTTTTCCTTCTTTTTTTTCTACGACTTTTCATGTATAAAATATTTTCTCTCTTTTTTTTAAATTTACGAGTCATTTCACATTACGTATGTTGTTATGACTGTGTGTGGTGTGATGAGCAGAAAATGATAAATTACTTTCAATCAACATTTGATTAGTTTATCATTGATCAATCTTTATTTTAAGTTCTTCTCCAGATCAATTTGTTTTTTTGTTTTTTTAAGGCATTTTCTCCCAATAAACAATACTTTTTAAAGAATTGTTGTCAGTAGTTTATAGAATAAAACAAGTGGTCTCTAATTTTTTCCAGAGCTGTATGTATACAGTATGTGTGTGTATATGTAAATATAAGGTAAAAATACCTTCATTACCTTACCTAAAATAAGGTAAGGTATTTATTATTAAACACACACATTATGTTATATGTGTGTGTGTGTGTGTGTGTGTGTGTGTGTGTGTGTGTGTGTGTGTGTGTGTGTGTGTGTGTGTGTTTAATTAAATTTGGAGCACATTTAACGTTTTCATAGCTTTTATGTTACAAGAGGTAGATAGAGTTTTAATGTAGAACTCCATCTCCTCTTTTAAAGTATACAACAATAATATTTATATATTATATCATATTATTTATTTTATATACTTTAAAAAAATCTACATACATACAGACATTTGAGAAATATTGCCACATTTTTTTGTTGTTGAAATTTTACCACCCATTTGTAGAATTAGAAACGTGTAAACATTTTTGGAGAAATGTAACCACTTTTTTCCTGGATTTTTTTCTACAATCTTTCTACAATGAATCTGGACTGAGTTGTTCAACACTGAGTCATTTTTCAAAGCTCCGCCCCCTCACCTGGCTTCACCTGAGATAAACCAAGTTAGTTATTAACACTGAGGACAAAGTCCCAGGAACAACTTTATTGGACTTTGTCAGTCCCAGAGACGCAGACTGAAGAAGAGACGATCAGATTCAGCTTCAGACCAAACCAACAACTTCCTGTGAGTGAGTCCAGCTACAACACTGCTGTTTCAACCTGCTGACACTCCACACACTGAAGGTGAGTTTGACTAAAACCTGGACTCAGAGTCACAGTAAACTTCAGTCAAGACAATAGAGGAGGGAGGGGAGCCATGACTGACTCTACTTCCTGTCTGCTGTGTTTTCAGCTCCACTCACAGACTAAATGGCTTCCAGATTAGAGGAGGATCTCTGCTGTCCGGTCTGTACGGAGGTCTTCAGAGATCCTGTTCTTCTGTCCTGCAGCCACAGCTTCTGTAAAGACTGTCTGAAGAGATGGTGGAGAGAGAAACAAGATCAACTGTGTCCAGTTTGTAAGAGAAGGTCTTCAATGGCAAATCCACCTCTTAGTCTGGTGTTGAAGAACCTGTGTGAGAGCTTCTTGCAGCAGAGAGAGCAGAGATCTTCAGAGGCTCTCTGCAGTCTGCACTCTGAGAAACTCAAACTCTTCTGTCTGGACCATCAGCAGCCAGTGTGTCTCATCTGCAGAGATTCAGAAACACACACCAACCACAGAATCAAACCCATCAATGAAGCTGCTTCTAAACTCAAGAAGGAACTTGAGGAAACTCTGGAGCCCTTAAAGGAGAAGTTAAAGGGTTTTGAAGAAGTTCAAGTGGAGTTTGGTCAAACAGCAGAACACATTAAGGTCCAGGCCCGACACACAGAGAGGCAGATTAAGGAGCAGTTTAAGAAGCTTCACCAGTTTCTAGAAGAGGAAGAGGAGGCCAGGATGGCTGCACTGAGGGAGGAAGAGGAGCAGAAGAGTCAGAGGATGAAGGAGAAGATGGAGGCTCTGAGCAGAGAGATAGCAGTTCTTTCACACACAGTCAGAGCCACAGAGGACGAGCTGAGAGCTGAAGACGTCTCATTCCTGCTCAACTACAAGGCTGCAGTGGAAAGAGTCCAGCAGCGCCCCCTGCTGGAGGATCCACAGCTGGACTCAGGAGCTCTGATAGACCAGGCCAAACACCTGGGCAACCTGACCTTCAACATCTGGAACAAGATGAAGGACATGGTCTCCTACAGTCCTGTGGTTCTGGACCCAAACACTGCTCATCCAGTACTCATCCTGTCTGGAGATCTGACCAGTGGGAGACATGGAGGAGTCAAACAGCAGCTTCCTGACAATCCAGAGAGGATTGATTATTACGGCTCTGTCCTGGGCTCTGAGGGTTTTAACTCAGGGACTCACAGCTGGGATGTCGAGGTAGGAGACAGTACAGACTGGATAGTGGGTGTGTTGACAGAGTCTGTGAAGAGGAAGGGATTCGACATATGGTCTGGATTATGGGGAATATTGTTCTATGAAGGTAAATACTCAGCACGTTCACCATCAGGTCCAGTCATAGATCTTCCAGTGCAGAAGCAGCTCCAGAGGATCAGAGTGAATCTGGACTTGAACAGAGGAAAACTGTCGTACTCTGATCCTGATACTAACACACACATACACACCTTCACACACACTTTCACTCAGAAGATGTTTCCATACATTGACACTGGTAGAAACCTCCCATTGAAGCTGTTACCAGTGAATGTGTCAGTGACAGTGGAGCAGAGCAGTTAGAGATAAAGAGGACGATCATATTTATCATGTTGTTTAAAGGGAAAAGTCAGTGAATTTAACTAGAGCCGCAACAACTAATCAATTAATCAAACAATAATCAATTATTAAATGAATTGTTTGAATAGTTGTATAAGAAAAAAAGTCAAAATTATCTGATTCCAGCTTCTTAAATGTGAATATTTCTGGTTCCTTTGTTCCTTTATGACAATATACTGAGTCTCTCTTTGGTTTGTGGACAAAACAAGACATTTGAGGACGTCGTCTGGTGGTTTGGGAAACACTGGTTGATAGCCTATTTTTCAATATTTTTTAACATTTTGTTGACCAAACAACTAATCGTTTAAATAATCGACAGATTAATTGATAATGACAATAATCGTTAGTTGCAGCCCTAAATTTAACCTGTTAAACTGCACCCATTCTCCTGTTGTCTCATTATTACACTTTTCCTTCTTTTTTTTCTACGACTTTTCATGTATAAAATATTTTCTCTCTTTTTTTTAAATTTACGAGTCATTTCACATTACGTATGTTGTTATGACTGTGTGTGGTGTGATGAGCAGAAAATGATAAATTACTTTCAATCAACATTTGATTAGTTTATCATTGATCAATCTTTATTTTAAGTTCTTCTCCAGATCAATTTGTTTTTTTGTTTTTTTAAGGCATTTTCTCCCAATAAACAATACTTTTTAAAGAATTGTTGTCAGTAGTTTATAGAATAAAACAAGTGGTCTCTAATTTTTTCCAGAGCTGTATGTATACAGTATGTGTGTGTATATGTAAATATAAGGTAAAAATACCTTCATTACCTTACCTAAAATAAGGTAAGGTATTTATTATTAAACACACACATTATGTTATATGTGTGTGTGTGTGTGTGTGTGTGTGTGTGTGTGTGTGTGTGTGTGTGTGTGTGTGTGTGTGTGTGTGTGTGTGTGTGTTTAATTAAATTTGGAGCACATTTAACGTTTTCATAGCTTTTATGTTACAAGAGGTAGATAGAGTTTTAATGTAGAACTCCATCTCCTCTTTTAAAGTATACAACAATAATATTTATATATTATATCATATTATTTATTTTATATACTTTAAAAAAATCTACATACATACAGACATTTGAGAAATATTGCCACATTTTTTTGTTGTTGAAATTTTACCACCCATTTGTAGAATTAGAAACGTGTAAACATTTTTGGAGAAATGTAACCACTTTTTTCCTGGATTTTTTTCTACAATCTTTCTACAATGAATCTGGACTGAGTTGTTCAACACTGAGTCATTTTTCAAAGCTCCGCCCCCTCACCTGGCTTCACCTGAGATAAACCAAGTTAGTTATTAACACTGAGGACAAAGTCCCAGGAACAACTTTATTGGACTTTGTCAGTCCCAGAGACGCAGACTGAAGAAGAGACGATCAGATTCAGCTTCAGACCAAACCAACAACTTCCTGTGAGTGAGTCCAGCTACAACACTGCTGCTTCAACCTGCTGACACTCCACACACTGAAGGTGAGTTTGACTAAAACCTGGACTCAGAGTCACAGTAAACTTCAGTCAAGACAATAGAGGAGGGAGGGGAGCCATGACTGACTCTACTTCCTGTCTGCTGTGTTTTCAGCTTCACTCACAGACTAAATGGCTTCCAGATTAGAGGAGGATCTCTGCTGTCCGGTCTGTACGGAGGTCTTCAGAGATCCTGTTCTTCTGTCCTGCAGCCACAGCTTCTGTAAAGACTGTCTGAAGAGATGGTGGAGAGAGAAACAAGATCAACTGTGTCCAGTTTGTAAGAGAAGGTCTTCAATGGCAAATCCACCTCTTAGTCTGGTGTTGAAGAACCTGTGTGAGAGCTTCTTGCAGCAGAGAGAGCAGAGATCTTCAGAGGCTCTCTGCAGTCTGCACTCTGAGAAACTCAAACTCTTCTGTCTGGACCATCAGCAGCCAGTGTGTCTCATCTGCAGAGATTCAGAAACACACACCAACCACAGAATCAAACCCATCAATGAAGCTGCTTCTAAACTCAAGAAGGAACTTGAGGAAACTCTGGAGCCCTTAAAGGAGAAGTTAAAGGGTTTTGAAGAAGTTCAAGTGGAGTTTGGTCAAACAGCAGAACACATTAAGGTCCAGGCCCGACACACAGAGAGGCAGATTAAGGAGCAGTTTAAGAAGCTTCACCAGTTTCTAGAAGAGGAAGAGGAGGCCAGGATGGCTGCACTGAGGGAGGAAGAGGAGCAGAAGAGTCAGAGGATGAAGGAGAAGATGGAGGCTCTGAGCAGAGAGATAGCAGCTCTTTCACACACAGTCAGAGCCACAGAGGACGAGCTGAGAGCTGAAGACGTCTCATTCCTGCTCAACTACAAGGCTGCAGTGGAAAGAGTCCAGCAGCGCCCCCTGCTGGAGGATCCACAGCTGGACTCAGGAGCTCTGATAGACCAGGCCAAACACCTGGGCAACCTGACCTTCAACATCTGGAACAAGATGAAGGACATGGTCTCCTACAGTCCTGTGGTTCTGGACCCAAACACTGCTCATCCAGTACTCATCCTGTCTGGAGATCTGACCAGTGGGAGACATGGAGGAGTCAAACAGCAGCTTCCTGACAATCCAGAGAGGATTGATTATTACGGCTCTGTCCTGGGCTCTGAGGGTTTTAACTCTGGGACTCACAGCTGGGATGTCGAGGTAGGAGACAGTACAGACTGGATAGTGGGTGTGTTGACAGAGTCTGTGAAGAGGAAGGGATTCGACATATGGTCTGGATTATGGGGAATATTGTTCTATGAAGGTAAATACTCAGCACGTTCACCATCAGGTCCAGTCATAGATCTTCCAGTGCAGAAGCAGCTCCAGAGGATCAGAGTGAATCTGGACTTGAACAGAGGAAAACTGTCGTACTCTGATCCTGATACTAACACACACATACACACCTTCACACACACTTTCACTCAGAAGATGTTTCCATACATTTCCACTATTGATAAACTCCCAGTGAAGCTGTTACCAGTGAATGTGTCAGTGACAGTGGAGCAGAGCAGTTAGAGATAAAGAGGACGATCATATTTATCATGTTGTTTAAAGGGAAAAGTTAGTTAATTTAACTAGAGCCGCAATGACTAATCGATTAATCAAACAATAATCGATTATTAAAGCAGAAGGAAGCGATATTTTAGTGTTAATATAAGTCTTAAATAGTTATATCTTCCGACAGCAATCACTTACATAGAGTGTTTGGACCGAAACACGGGTCTGTCAGTCACTCTGCTCTGCTCTGAGCCGACAAGAAAACTTTTCTCGTATCCTACAAGTTTTATCCAATGAGGGGAGAGAACGGCATGAAGGGCTGTTTGTGCAGCCAAGGGATGCGCGTGAATGTGACGACGTAGGGACGAGGACCAATAGATCCATGACGAGGGCGGGGGCTGCTAACTCCATCGGCTGACAGGAAGTTATGGTGCGTTCAAGGCAACCCGTAACTCGTGTTTTTAGTTACGAGTGGCCGTTATAGTGACTTTCACAGGTAAAACAGGTCAGAAAAACACGAGTGGGTTGCCTGGAACGCTACAAAGTTGTAAGTCGTGACATGAAGCCGTAACTTACGGTTTCTAAAGCCTGCCTGGAACGCAGCATTAGCCAAAACGACCGGATTGCTTACTTCTGCTTTAGATGAATTGTTTGAATAGTTTTATAAGAAAAAAAGTCCAGATTCTCTGATTTCAGCTTCTTAAATGTGAATATTTCTGGTTCCTTTGTTCCTTTATGACAATAAACTGAGTTTCTCTTTGGTTTGTGGACAAAACAAGACATTTGAGGACGTCGTCTGGTGGTTTGGGAAACACTGGTTGATATTTTTCAATATTTTTTAACATTTTGTTGACCAAACAACTAATGGATTAATCGTTTAAATAATCGACAGATTAATTGATAATGACAATAATCGTTAGTTGCAGCCCTAAATGTAACCTGTTAAACTGCACCCATTCTCCTGTTGTCTCATTATTACACTTTTCCTTTTTTTTTTCTTTTTACGACTTTTCATGTGTAAAATATTTTCTCTCTTTTTTAAAATGTACAAGTCATTTCACATTATGTATGTTGTTTTGACTGTGTGTGGTGTGATGAGCAGAAAATGATAAATTAATTTCAATCAACATTTGATTAGTTTATCATTGATCAATCTTTATTTTAAGTTCTTCTCCAGATCAATTTGTTTTTTTGTTTTTTTAAGGCATTTTCTCCCAATAAACAATACTTTTTAAAGAATTGTTGTCAGTAGTTTATAGAATAAAACAAGTGGTCTCTTAATTTTTTCCAGAGCTGTATGTGATTATGTGTGTGTATATGTAAATGTAAGGTTATAAAAAATACCTTTATTGCCTTACCTAAAATAAGGTAATACGGCCTAAAGGTATTTATTATTACACACACACAGCTCTGGAAAATATTAAGGGGATAGTTCACCCTAAATTCAAATTTCACTCATGATCTCCTCCCCCTCATGTGGACTAAGGGCTGGGAGAAGTTTCAGAGTCCTCCGTGGCTTCTCTGAGTTACAGGGGGTCTCGGCGTAGCAGTGCATGTCCATATAACGGTTGCAAATGGATACCAACTGTCTTCGTAACAAAAAGACACACCAAAAAACATCCAAATACCTCCATGCTGCTCGTCTGTAATGTCCCTCTTGTATTGAAGCCCCAACATGAGAAATTGTTCCGAAAAAAATTAAATAAGTCTATATTTTAAGCTTGTTTGTAGCTGAAGCTCCCAGCACTGCTCTTCCTGGTCCGTCCAAATCTCGCGTTTGCACCGGTGTCAATGCAAATTGCGCGAGACACTGCTGCTTCAACCTGCCGACACTCCACACACTGAAGGTGAGTTTGACTAAAACCTGGACTCAGAGAGAATGATCCAAGATGTATTTACGTGTCAGTTCATCACAACAGCTGAATGTTCCTGTTTTTCATTAAAGGGACAACGAGGAGTTTTGGAAAAGCGAAGCGTTTTCACACTACATTTATGAGCCTCCGCACCGTGAAATTCTTTGACCGGCGCAAGACAGACTCATTTCATTCATCAAGAATTAAAGTCAGAGGTTGGAAGACGATCACATACCGTCGTAGTCCTGACCATAAACGGCGATTCGGCGGCGTTATTCTCATGACTCGCCACAAAACCGAAAGTAAAGAAACGCTGGTCGGCTCAACCAGCATTTCCACCACCACTAATAATAACAAAATAACCATAGAGACAAAACCATATATTTATCAAAAATGGGACCATTAACAAGTGTGGGTAGCGTAGATTCATCCACATTAAGGTCTAGTCCACACGAACACGGGTAATTTTGAAACCGAACTTTTATGGACCCCGGTTAAAAATGTTTTTGCGTCCAAACCACCGGTGTGATAAAAAATAACCAAATATGAGACTTTTTTATTGTCGCAGAATTTTTCGTTCTGCCGATGTAGAAACTCCTTGTTGTCCCTTTAACATAATAAAATGTTGTCTTGACTTGGATTCATATTCAGCTTCGTCTCCTGCAGCTACACAACAATAAATGTTGTGGAGTAGTTTCAGTACAAGTTCCTCCAAACTGAGCTGGAATGAAAGTTTGTATTTAGTATAAATTTAGTTCCTTTAAGTAGTAACTGAAGCACATCCTGCAAAAGTTAAATAAATGCTGCGTTTCTGTCGTCATGGTGTCTTGAACTCATTTCTTCACTGCAGGCCTGTGTGTGAAGTTCTCTACTAATGAATTAAGACTCTTTAGACGTTAAATGATCTACAAAAAGAAACTAAACAGAGCTGCTGCATCATCCTGCTGAACTTTCAGTGTGACAAAGCTCCGCCCCCTCACATGGCTCATAAACCAGGAATCTGCTGCACTTCCTCTTCAGCCCCAGAGACGCAGACTGAAGAAGAGACGATCAGATTCAGCTTCGGACCAAACCAACAACTTCCTGTGAGTGAGTCCAGCTACAACACTGCTGCTTCAACCTGCTGACACTCCACACACTGAAGGTGAGTTTGACTAAAACCTGGACTCAGAGTCACAGTAAACTTCAGTCAAGTCAGTAGAGGAGGGAGGGGAGCCATGACTGACTCTACTTCCTGTCTGCTGTGTTTTCAGGTTCACTCTCAGACTAAATGGCTTCCAGATTAGAGGAGGATCTCTGCTGTCCGGTCTGTACGGAGGTCTTCAGAGATCCTGTTGTTCTGTCCTGCAGCCACAGCTTCTGTAAAGACTGTCTGAAGAGCTGGTGGAAGGAGAAACAAGATCCACTGTGTCCAGTTTGTAAGAGAAGATCTTCAAGAGACCATCCACCTGTTAGTCTGGTGTTGAAGAACCTGTGTGAGAGCTTCTTACAGCAGAGAGAGCAGAGATCTTCAGAGGCTCTCTGCAGTCTGCACTCTGAGAAACTCAAACTCTTCTGTCTGGACCATCAGCAGCCAGTGTGTCTCGTCTGCAGAGATTCAGAAACACACACCAACCACAGATTCAAACCCATCGATGAAGCTGCTTCGAAACTCAAGAAGGAACTTGAGGAAACTCTGGAGCCCTTAAAGAATAAGTTAAAGGGTTTTGAAAAGGTCCACTTGAAGTTTGGTCAAACAGCAGAACACATTAAGGTCCAGGCCCGACACACAGAGAGGCAGATTAAGGAGCAGTTTAAGAAGCTTCACCAGTTCCTAGAAGAGGAAGAGGAGGCCAGGATGGCTGCACTGAGGGAGGAAGAGGAGCAGAAGAGTCAGAGGATGAAGGAGAAGATGGAGGCTCTGAGCAGAGAGATAGCAGCTCTTTCACACACAGTCAGAGCCACAGAGGACGAGCTGAGAGCTGAAGACGTCTCATTCCTGCTCAACTACAAGGCTGCAGTGGAAAGAGTCCAGCAGCGCCCCCTGCTGGAGGATCCACAGCTGGACTCAGGAGCTCTGATAGACCAGGCCAAACACCTGGGCAACCTGACCTTCAACATCTGGAACAAGATGAAGGACATGGTCTCCTACAGTCCTGTGGTTCTGGACCCAAACACTGCTGGTCCAAAACTCATCCTGTCTGAAGATCTGACCAGTGTGAGACTAGGAGACGAACAGCAGCTTCCTGACAATCCAGAGAGGATTGATTCTTACGGCTCTGTCCTGGGCTCTGAGGGTTTTAACTCAGGGACTCACAACTGGGATGTCGAGGTTGGAGACAATACAGACTGGTTACTGGGTGTGTTAACAGAGTCTGTGCAGAGGAAGGGAAAGAAGAAATGGTCTGGATTATGGGGAATAGAATTCTATGAAGGTAAATACGGAACAGTTTCACCATCAGGTCCAGTCATTGTTCTCCCATTGCAGAAGAAGCTCCAGAGGATCAGAGTGAATCTGGACTTGAACAGAGGAAAACTGTCGTACTCTGATCCTGATACTAACACACACATACACACCTTCACACACACTTTCACTCAGAAGATGTTTCCATTCATTAACACTATTGATAAACTCCCTGTGAAGCTGTTGCCAGTGAAGGTGTCAGTGACAGTGGAGCAGAGCAGCTAGAGATAAAGAGGACGATCATATTTATCATGTTGTTTATTTCTTAAAGGGAAAAGTCAGTGAATTGAACCTGTTAAACTTCACCTGTCCTCCTGCTGCCTCATTATTACACTTTTCTTTTTTATCTACTTTTCTTGTGTAAAATATTTTCACTCTTATCACTCAATTACTGAACATTTGATTCTTTGATTCTCCAGAAGAAGATCTGGAGTTCTTCTCTAGATGAAAAAAAGTCGAACATGAAAAGTTGAAATGTGATTGTTGTTTAATTACAGATGTAAAAAGTTTGTATCTGTTCATATGAAATGATCTAAAATGTATTAACGTGTCAGTTCGTCACAAAATCTGAATGTAGATTCGTTCTACATTCGTTTTTCATCAACATAATAAAATGTTGTCTTGACTTGGATTCATATTCAGCTTCATCTTTAACGTCTCCTGCATCTACACAACATCACATTCTCTTTATAATTAGCAGCAGATGTGGAGGAAGTGTTGAGATGAAGTACTGACACCACACTGTGTACAAGTACTCTGCACAGTTACAAGTACTGCACTTAAACACTTAAGCAGCTTCCTGACCACAATTATGTCAAGTTTCAAAGCTGTCAGAGCTTGTGTTATTAATCTACATGAGTTTATATGTCTTAACTCCCACACACACAACATGGTATGACAAGGAAATGTGTACGGTAGATAACCTTTTTTTTTTCTACATCCCTATGCACAACAGTAATTTATGTATTTATCAAAAAACACATGAAAATACCCTAAAACGAGGCACTAGTCTAGAACTGCTCCTCTTCATTCAACTAGACTGAACCTGTTCAACATTCAGTCACTTTTCAAAGCTGCGCCCCCTCACATGACTCACCTGAGATAGACCAGGAACAACTGTATTTGGGCGTTGTCAGTCCCAGAGCCGCAGACTGAAGAAGAGACGATCAGATTCAGCTTCAGACCAAACCAACAACTTCCTGTGAGTGAGTCCAGCTACAACACTGCTGCTTCAACCTGCTGACACTCCACACACTGAAGGTGAGTTTGACTAAAACCTGGACTCAGAGTCACAGTAAACTTCAGTCAAGTCAGTAGAGGAGGGAGGGGAGCCATGACTGACTCTACTTCCTGTCTGCTGTGTTTTCAGCTTCGCTCACAGACTAAATGGCTTCCAGATTAGAGGAGGATCTCTGCTGTCCGGTCTGTACGGAGGTCTTCAGAGATCCTGTTGTTCTGTCCTGCAGCCACAGCTTCTGTAAAGACTGTCTGAAGAGCTGGTGGAGAGAGAAACAAGATCAACTGTGTCCAGTTTGTAAGAGAAGATCTTCAAGAGATGAACCACCTGTTAGTCTGGTGTTGAAGAACCTGTGTGAGAGCTTCTTACAGCAGAGAGAGCAGAGATCTTCAGAGGCTCTCTGCAGTCTGCACTCTGAGAAACTCAAACTCTTCTGTCTGGACCATCAGCAGCCAGTGTGTCTCATCTGCAGAGATTCAGAAACACACACCAACCATAGAATCAGACCCATCATTGAAGCTGCTTCTAAACTCAAGAAGGAACTTGAGGAAACTCTGGAGCCCTTAAAGGAGAAGTTAAAGGGTTTTGCAGAAGTTCAAGTGGAGTTTGGTCAAACAGCAGAACACATTAAGGTCCAGGCCCGACACACAGAGAGGCAGATTAAGGAGCAGTTTAAGAAGCTTCACCAGTTTCTAGAAGAGGAAGAGGAGGCCAGGGTGGCTGCACTGAGGGAGGAAGAGGAGCAGAAGAGTCAGAGGATGAAGGAGAAGATGGAGGCTCTGAGCAGAGAGATAGCAGCTCTTTCACACACAGTCAGAGCCACAGAGGACGAGCTGAGAGCTGAAGACGTCTCATTCCTGCTCAACTACAAGGCTGCAGTGGAAAGAGTTCAGCAGCGCCCCCTGCTGGAGGATCCACAGCTGGACTCAGGAGCTCTGATAGACCAGGCCAAACACCTGGGAAACCTGACCTTCAACATCTGGAACAAGATGAAGGACATGGTCTCCTACAGTCCTGTGGTTCTGGACCCAAACACTACTGGTCCATATCTCATCCTGTCTGAAGATCTGACCAGTGTGAGAGATGGAGGAGATGAACAGCAGCTTCCTGACAATCCAGAGAGGTTTGATAATTACCTCTCTGTCCTGGGCTCTGAGGGTTTTAACTCAGGGACTCACAGCTGGGATGTCGAGGTTGGAGACAGTACCATCTGGACCCTGGGTGTGTTAACAGAGTCTGTGCAGAGGAAGGGAGAAGAGATAGAGTCTGGATTATGGGGAATAGGGTTTAATGAAGGTAAATACGGAACAGTTTCACCATCAGGTCCAAACACTGTTCTCCCAGTGCAGAAGAAACTCCAGAGGATCAGAGTGAATCTGGACTTGAACAGAGGAAAACTGTCATTCTCTGATCCTGATACTAACACACACATACACACCTTCACACACACTTTCACTCAGAAGATGTTTCCATACATTAACACTATTGATAAACTCCCAGTGAAGCTGTTGCCAGTGAAGGTGTCAGTGACAGTGGAGCAGAGCAGTTAGAGATAAAGAGGACGATCAAATTTATCATGTTGTTTAAAGGGAAAAGACAGTTAATTGAAGCTGTTAAACTTCACCTGTCCTCCTGCTGTGTCATTATTACACTTTTCTTTTTTATCTACTTTTCATGTGTAAAATATTTTCACTCTTATCAGTCAATTACTGAACATTTGATACTTCTTCTCCAGAAGAAGATCTGGAGTTCTTCTCCAGATGAAAAAATGTCGAACATGAAAAGTTGGAAAGTGATTCTTGTTTAATTACAGATGTAAAAAGTTTGTATCTGTTCATATGAAATGATCTAAAATGTATCAATGTGTCAGTTCATCACAAAAGCTGAACGTAGATTTGTTCCTGTTTTTCATCAACATAATAAAATGTTGTCTTGACTTGGATTCATATTCAGCTTCATCTTTAACGTCTCCTGCATCTACACAACATCCCATATTCTTTATAATTAGCAGCAGAAGTGTTGAGATGAAGTACTGACACCACACTGTGTACAAGTACTCTGCACAGGTACAAGTACTGCACTTAAACACTTAAGCAGCTTCCTGACCACAATTATGTCAAGTTTCAAAGCTGTCAGAGCTTGTGTTATTAATCTACATGAGTTTATATGTCTTAACTCCCACACACACAACATGGTATGACAAAGAAATGTGTACGGTAGATAACCTTTTTTTTCTTTTTTCTTTTTTTCTACATCCCTATGAACAACAGTAAATTATTTATTCATCAAAAAACACACAAAAAGACCCATTTTAAAACGAGGCACATACCTAGAACTGCTCCTCTACATTAATCTGGACTAACCTGTTCAACATTCAGTCACTTTTCAAAGCTCCGCCCCCTCACATGACCCACCTGAGATAAACCAGGAAACAGTGCATTGGACTCTGTCAGTCCCAGAGACGCAGACTGAAGAAGAGACGATCAGATTCAGCTTCAGACCAAACCAACAACTTCCTGTGAGTGAGTCCAGCTACAACACTGCTGCTTCAACCTGCTGACACTCCACACACTGAAGGTGAGTTTGACTAAAACCTGGACTCAGAGTCACAGTAAACTTCAGTCAAGTCAGTAGAGGAGGGAGGGGAGCCATGACTGACTCTACTTCCTGTCTGCTGTGTTTTCAGCTTCACTCACAGACTAAATGGCTTCCAGATTAGAGGAGGATTTCTACTGTTCGGTCTGTACCGAGGTCTTCAGAGATCCTGTTGTTCTGTCCTGCAGCCACAGCTTCTGTAAAGACTGTCTGAAGAGCTGGTGGAAGGACAAACAAGATCGACTGTGTCCAGTTTGTAAGAGAAGATCTTCAAAGGAACATCCACTTAATAACCTGGTGTTGAAGAACCTGTGTGAGAGCTTCTTACAGCAGAGAGATCAGAGATCTTCAGAGGCTCTCTGCAGTCTGCACTCTGAGAAACTCAAACTCTTCTGTCTGGACCATCAGCAGCCAGTGTGTCTCATCTGCAGAGATTCAGAAACACACACCAACCACAGAATCAGACCCATCAATGAAGCAGCTTCGAAACTCAAGAAGGAACTTGAGGAAACTCTGAAACCCTTAAAGAAGAAGTTAAAGGGTTTTGAAGAAGTTCAGGTGGAGTTTGGTCAAACAGCAGAACACATTAAGGTCCAGGCCCGACACACAGAGAGGCAGATTAAGGAGCAGTTTAAGAAGCTTCACCAGTTTCTAGAAGAGGAAGAGGAGGCCAGGATGGCTGCACTGAGGGAGGAAGAGGAGCAGAAGAGTCAGAGGATGAAGGAGAAGATGGAGGCTCTGAGCAGAGAGATAGCAGCTCTTTCACACACAGTCAGAGCCACAGAGGACGAGCTGAGAGCTGAAGACGTCTCATTCCTGCTCAACTACAAGGCTGCAGTGGAAAGAGTCCAGCAGCGCCCCCTGCTGGAGCATCCACAGCTGGACTCAGGAGCTCTGATAGACCAGGCCAAACACCTGGGCAACCTGACCTTCAACATCTGGAACAAGATGAAGGACATGGTCTCCTACAGTCCTGTGGTTCTGGACCCAAACACTGCTGGTCCAGGACTCATCCTGTCTGAAGATCTGACCAGTGTGAGAAGAGGAGACAAACAGCAGCTTCCTGACAATCCAGAGAGGATTGATCCTTACTCCTCTGTCCTGGGCTCTGAGGGTTTTAACTCAGGGACTCACAGCTGGGATGTCGAGGTTGGAGACAGTGCCATCTGGGGACTGGGTGTGTTAACAGAGTCTGTGCAGAGGAAGGGAAAGGAGATATGGTCTGGATTATGGGGAATAGGGTTCTATGAAGGTAATTACGGAACAGTTTCACCATCAGGTCCAGTCATAGATCTCCCAGTGCAGAAGAAGTTCCAGAGGATCAGAGTGAATCTGGACTTGAACAGAGGAAAACTGTCGTTCTCTGATCCTGATACTAACACACACATACACACCTTCACACACACTTTCACTCAGAAGATGTTCCCATACAGATGTTACTGGTTCAAATTTGCGGACTTCACGCGTGGTCCACGCGAGACGGCACAAGACTCATGCATTTTTTTTCTTTGGCGAGACAAGAGGTTTTAATGAAAAGCCTCAATGTGCCAAAACAACCGCCAGGTGGCATCTGTGAGAACGGAGGACGACAGGCGGATGACTCAGTGATCTGTGCAGTAATCCACAGCTTAAACTCTAGGCTATTAAACTAGAACTAACTACTGTATACCCTGCCTAAATCACAGAAACTATTGTAATATGATAAAGCCTGTCTTGCTTTATGACTTGATGATTATGTATCACAAATTATGAAGGATCATCTGCGCAAGGCAAAGATGATAGCATCAACAAAACACGGCGTAACACACGCGGCTGTATGGGACAGGCTTTTATTTAATTCAGAACAAACCGCTTAGCAAAAATGGAAAATATAGTCTATAATAATTAATTGATCTGTTGTTTGGCCACTGTTTGAAAATAACCCGAATTATGAGCAAATAATCTGATCCAGAGCAGCAGTCATAATCAGACTTCTTCTAAATAAACCTTAACATTCAATAACTGGGTCAGGTCGGACCATGGGGTTCTTTTTTCTCTTCTTCTTCACAGGAGAAAATGAGGTGCGCTGCGCTCACGGACGCATTGATGTTTTGTGATTTATCTGCTGCCTTGACTCTGCCCTTTATACATGTGCGTTCAGATTAACAATAAGACAAGCCATGGTTGAGTTTATTGAGTTTTAGCTGCTCAATCTCATTGTTTCAAAGAAAAGGGATTGATTTTTATAACGAAATGAAACGAAAACAATATTATATTGATACATTGTTGTAAAAAAAAAATCCAAAAGAAACGAAAATGAACTAAAGAAAATAACTTTCACACACACATTAAAACAGTGCGATTGGTTGAAAGCTGATAATTAGCCATGTGCTTATAAGCTGATTGGCCGAAACCAAGAACAAAGCCGCGTGAATGGCCAATCGCCATGTGTTAACGGCCGACATGTAAATCAGCTGTTTCGATGGGCGTTATATGAATAGAGATGTTAACGTGTCTCACAAGGTACTTTGCACATAGGCTACTTTCTGTAACTGGAAGAAAAACAGCCAGCTGGAAGAATGTGTTGCCTAAATCTTTTACTGTGTGGGAGATCTCCACCAACGTAGCCGGGGAGAAAGCAAGTGGGACCGTTCTGCTGCGGGGGGAGGGAGGGGGGCTGTCGGGGTGGAGGTGCTGAAATGGAGAGCTGTCCCCCACAAGGTGCTAAAGTGAGGGAGAGGAGTGGAGAGACGGGCCGTCCTAAGAAACGCCGGTTGATTTGAGCGATTTAAGCAAAGCAAAGCCTGGGCTTTTATTTGGTTTTATTATATGCTTGTGGTTTTTCTCTATTTTTGCCTGTTTTCACTCTGCACCTGCCCTAATGTGTGTCTCCCTTGTCTCTAGTAAATGAATATTTCCCACAATAAAATGAGTCTTTAGAACAAAGAACTGATTTTTTTCTCTAGCTTTATAGAGCTTTATAGGCTATAATAACCTTGCTTACTGCTTTTTGAATCACTTGACAAAATAAGATGCCTCGAGCAAACTTGGATATGAAAACATTTTATTGAAGAAGAAAAAACACACACACATTGTAGCATCAAGTACTGTAGGCTACTGTAGGCTACAGTAGGGTGAGGATAGGACCCTCAGATGATCTTCTCGGAGTTCGCAAGAACTCGTTGATCTTATCTATGCAGTCTTTCAAGTCCTTTCTGTCCATGCCTGGAAACTCCGTTCTCAGTGACTGCACTCTAGCTTTATTTAAAATATACAGCAGCTTTATATTAGGCTACAGTCACCAGCAGGCACACAAACAGCACCCCCAGGACAGGTTATCGATTACGGTCACATGCCAGTCGCTCCTCCCTTCAGTTCTATAACTTTCTCAATGACACTGTCCAGATGATCGATGTACTTATTACAGACGCTGATGGTCAGCTTCTCCATCCAAAATGTCTGGATCGCTGCTTCCAACTCCTCCCTGTTAGTTGGTTTCGCCTCAGAGCGGATGTAGTGCTTCATCGAAGCCCAGACCAGCTCTATCGGGTTTAGATCTGGTGACCTAAACAGAAGAATATGATAGATTAGCACTTATTTCCTGCTATTAATTTATCCCAATTATAAATGCATCATTATTAATGCAGGTAATCACGCCAAATTTATGACTAACTTACTCTGCTGGTGTTGGCACCCAGTTGATTCCCTCTGTCTTCATACAGGCTCTGACACTGATTGCAGTGTGTTTGGGATCATTGTCTGGTGGAGGGAAAATAAAGAAAACATTAGATTTCACCAACTAAATCATCATTACATTGCCTTTATTGTAGCCTAAGAATGTTAAGGATGGTTTTAAAAAAGTGTTAAGATGATACCTTGGAAGAATCGATGTGTGCGCATCGGATACCGCTCTCTGAGGTATGGACCAGCAACTTTTCGGATGATTTCCTCTTGGTAAAAGTGTCGGTCCATAATGCCTGTGGGTGACATAACGGGCTTAATTTCAACATTTTTTATTCTTCATTTTTTTTATTTTTTTTATTTTAACTCTGTTTCAGACTAAATTGTTAGGTAGGTCTATATATATTCAAACTACGTTTTTTCCCCACTCACCGTCGAAAATGAGAAGCGGGCAAGGGCCACAGCGTGAAATTCCACCCCAGACATGAAGCTTGAGGGGGTGTTTAGCTTTAGGCTTTGGCGTCCCTGCAAAGTTGCTCCTCCTCCAGCACTTCAAGGCAAAACGCTCAAGGGCCACAGTCGACTCGTCGGTGAAGAGGACATCGTCGAATTTCTCCCCAGCAGCTTTCCATTTCTCAGCCTGGAGTAGACGTGCTTCTTTGTTTTTGTCCCTCGTCATAGGAACAAATCTGCAGAATATGTAGAAATTAGGCTTAAGCGAGCAGTTCATTACTAATAAATGTAACATAATTTCAAATTTCAATGCAAGATGCAAAAGAGCCTAATGTTTTACCTTGACTTCCCATAGTTCCAGCCAAGCTGATGCAACGCCTTCCGCACCGACCATAAACTGATGTTTATGTTGTGGTCACGCAAAAGAATCTCTTTCAATTTTCTTGCAAGTAACTCGTCGTTTGCTTTCAGGATGGCATCTAGTCTTTCCACCACCTGACTGATAGAGAGACATTGTTAGGGTAATAACAACAACAACAATAACAATAATAATAATAATAATAATGAAAAAACTATATTGGCAATACCTTGTCAGTTTACGTGGTTTACAGACTCTTTTCTCCACAGTTGCATGCAGGAAATGATGCTGAATTGTGCGCAGGGAGGCTGAGACTCCGGCCGACTTGAGATGTGCAGCGATGGCTCGTGCAGTCCAGCCTTTCCTCCGCAGAGTCTTGATGAGTTCACTCGTTTTCGCGTCGATCATAGCCATCTCTGAGTAAATCGAAGTCCAACTCAATGAAGACTAACCAAATGTAGTCCATGTAGGCTACAACAATTTATTCTTGCTGAGTGGGCGTTGATTAGGATGCCTCTCCCAAGGGGCGTGTCTGGTCTAAAATGATTTTTTTTCTTTTACTGTGGGTCTCACATTCGCCTAATGGGCGTGGCTACCCTACTGTAACTCTGCTGCCTTGTTCAATCACGTCCTCAGTTCTGTACCATATGGGCTATATGGCCCCCTGCTGATTACTCGACTCGACTCGACCTACTGATTACTTTAGCTGACCGAATTCAACTGCTTCAAGATGAAGAGCGCACGTTTCTACGGAGCATCCAAGGTCAGCAAGGCTCTCTTTCCCCGAGATGAGAACTCACCACCTGCTGCACGGGGGCGCAAAAAGGTATTTTTTCCCATTACATTTACAAGCGAGAATCAAACATTTGTCAACCTAATGGAAGAGATCAACGTTTTTAATTTTCAGTCTCTAATTTCTTTGCTATTTTTCCTTGTTACAGGTTGCAGCAAAAACCGCACAATCGTCTGCCCCGCCAGCAAAGCGTCTCATCCAAAAAAAAGCGGTAAGTGTCATAGGCCTAGACTACACTTTATACCGTGTACTGTATACTACTCTATCTCCCTTGTTTATTATACCGTAAACCATGACTCATTACTTGTTTGTTTTTCAAACCACAGGCAGAGGTTTCTCGTTTGGTGGCTCCTCGTGTTCCTGGTGATGTTGCTCTGAATATGCTCCTGGACCACAGAACGCAGCAGCTGCAGCGCGAGAAAGAGGAAAAAGGCAAGCTTCTGGCAGAAAAAGAGACCCTGCTCGCAAAAATTACCCGGATGGAGGATGAACTGGCAACCCTGAGGCAGGAAAATCAAAACCTCAGAGAGAGCGGGAACTCCGAAGGAAGAGGGCAGGCTTTCATGGAGGAGATCCGAGCTGGGATCGGAGAACTGCGAGATGCTTTCCGCGAGCAGTGAACTCGCATCCCGGTTACGCCCCTTACCCCCGTCAGGCCGATCCCACGACACACATCGACTCCTGATCTTTCCTCGTCGCAAGCCTTGATGTCTCCGCTGGTTCTATCTTCAACCTCGGACAGCATTAACATCTCTCACCAACACCCCGATGTAAGCTTGAGGCATGTCGGACCTGAAGACCATGCTCAAGTCCGTCACCAGAGCCACGGCCAGGTGGGACGTTTTGGGTGCCTACTGTTCCGGAGAGTCATTTCAGAGGACAATTACCGAGCCTGGGCCAAAACGACAAACTGGGACGGATCCCGGGGGAAACATGAACTGCCCAAAATGTGAAGAACTTTGTAGTGCAGTCACTGAGAACAGAGTTTCCAGGCATGGACAGAAAGGACTTGAAATACTGCATAGATAAGATCAACGAGTTCTTGCGAACTCCGAGAAGATCATCTGAGGGTCCTATCCTCACCCTACTGTAGCCTACAGTAGCCTACAGTACTTGATGCTACAATGTGTGTGTGTTTTTTCTTCAATAAAATGTTTTCATATCCAAGTTTGCTCAAGGCATCTTATTTTGTCAAGTGATTCAAAAAGCAGTAAGCAAGGTTATTATAGCCTATAAAGCTCTATAAAGCTAGAGAAAAAAAATCAGTTCTTTGTTCTAAAGACTCATTTTATTGTGGGAAATATTCATTTACTAGAGACAAGGGAGACACACATTAGGGCAGGTGCAGAGTGAAAACAGGCAAAAATAGAGAAAAACCACAAGCATATAATAAAACCAAATAAAAGCCCAGGCTTTGCTTTGCTTAAATCGCTCAAATCAACCGGCGTTTCTTAGGACGGCCAGTCTCTCCACTCCTCTCCCTCACTTTAGCACCTTGTGGGGGACAGCTCTCCATTTCAGCACCTCCACCCCGACAGCCCCCCTCCCTCCCCCCGCAGCAGAACGGTCCCACTTGCTTTCTCCCCGGCTACGTTGGTGGAGATCTCCCACACAGTAAAAGATTTAGGCAACACATTCTTCCAGCTGGCTGTTTTTCTTCCAGTTACAGAAAGTAGCCTATGTGCAAAGTACCTTGTGAGACACGTTAACATCTCTATTCATATAACGCCCATCGAAACAGCTGATTTACATGTCGGCCGTTAACACATGGCGATTGGCCATTCACGCGGCTTTGTTCTTGGTTTCGGCCAATCAGCTTATAAGCACATGGCTAATTATCAGCTTTCAACCAATCGCACTGTTTTAATGTGTGTGTGAAAGTTATTTTCTTTAGTTCATTTTCGTTTCTTTTGGATTTTTTTTACAACAATGTATCAATATAATATTGTTTTCGTTTCATTTCGTTATAAAAATCAATCCCTTTTCTTTGAAACAATGAGATTGAGCAGCTAAAACTCAATAAACTCAACCATGGCTTGTCTTATTGTTAATCTGAACGCACATGTATAAAGGGCAGAGTCAAGGCAGCAGATAATTCACAAAACATCAACGCGTCCGTGAGCGCAGCGCACCTCATTTTCTCCTGTGAAGAAGAAGAGAAAAAAGAACCCCATGGTCCGACCTGACCCAGTTATTTAATGTTTAGGTTTATTTAGAAGAAGTCTGATTATGACTGCTGTTCTGGATCAGATTATTTGCTCATAATTCGGGTTATTTTCAAACAGTGGCCAAACAACAGATCAATTAATTATTATAGACTATATTTTCCATTTTTGCTAAGCGGTTTGTTCTGAATTAAATAAAAGCCTGTCCCATACAGCCGCGTGTGTTACGCCGTGTTTTGTTGATGCTATCATCTTTGCCTTGCGCAGATGATCCTTCATAATTAAAAATAAAAAGTCCAGGCCGGCTGCATGGCTGACGGTGTCACTTTGTATCGGCCGCGTCTTCTATCGAGGGAAAGTTATTTATCCTATGTTTTATCGCCCAGCCCCAAAGTGACACAGACCCGTTCATTCACAAGAAATCATCCAGCTGCACTCTCAAACAAGGTGCGGAGTGAGAAATCTGCGGCACTACTGCACAGTACTGTAGTTGGCTCATTTTAAAAACACATTTTGGAGATGACGAGACAGATGACCGAAAAAAGAGAGTGAGACGTGGGCTATGTAGCTGCCGTCGTTACATTTTGTCATTGAAAAACTAGGCTTCTATATTATTTACTGTCTGCAGCTAGTTCTCCTTTCATCCTCTTGTATTCTGTATCATGAACAGCGCCACTCCTAATCGCGGCTACATTGTGTGACGTGTCATCATTGTCCCCAAAACGTCTGAGCAGTATTTAGTACGGTGCTGCCACCTAGAGGAAAACAGTTGTGGTGAAAAGACACGCGTTCACGCGATCCTGCAGTGCAGGACAAACCCCGCAAATTTGAACCAGTAACATCTGTACATTGACACTGGTAGAAACCTCCCATTGAAGCTGTTACCAGTGAATGTGTCAGTGACAGTGGAGCAGAGCAGTTAGAGATAAAGAGGACGATCATATTTATCATGTTGTTTAAAGGGAAAAGTCGGTTAATTTAACTAGAGCCGCAACAACTAATCAATTAATCAAACAATAATCAATTATTAAATGAATTGTTTAAATAGTTTTATAAGAAAAAAAGTCAAAATTCTCTGATTCCAGCTTCTTAAATGTGAATATTTCTGGTTCCTTTGTTCCTTTATGACAATTAACTGAGTCTCTCTTTGGTTTGTGGACAAAAGAAGACATTTGAGGACGTCGTCTGGTGGTTTGTGAAACACTGGTTGATGTTTTTCAATATTTTTTAACATTTTGTTGACCAAATAACTAATCGATTAATCGTTTAAATAATCAACAGATTAACTGATAATGACAATAATTGTTAGTTGCAGCCCTCAATTTATCATGTTAAACTGCACTTGTCCTCCTGTTGTCTCATTATTACACTTTTCCTTTTTTTTTTTTTTTTTTTACGACTTTTCATGTGTAAAATATTTTCTCTCTTTTTTTTTAAATTTACAAGTCATTTCACATTACGTACGTTGTTATGACTGTGTGTGGTGTGATGAGCAGAAAATGATAAATTAATTTCAATCAACACTTGATTAGTTTATCATTGATCAATCTTTATTTTAAGTTCTTCTCCAGATCAATTTTTTTTTTCTCCCAATAAACAATACTTTTTAAAGAATTGTTGTCAGTAGTTTATAGAATAAAACAAGTGGTCTCTAAATTTATTCCAGAGCTGTGTGTATATGTAAATATAAGGTAAAATACCTTCATTACCTTACGTAAAATAAGGTAAGGTATTTATTATTAAACACACACATTATATTATGTGTGTGTGTGTGTGTGTGTGTGTATTTAATTAAATTTGGAGCACATTTAACGTTTTCATAGCTTTTATGTTACAAGAGGTCGATAGAGTTTTAATGCAGAACTCCATCTCCTTTTTTAAAAGTATATGTCACACTCTGACCTGAGTGAAGGTAGTTTGGCAGAAAGGCGGACTGAAAAAGTCAATGGTGGGTAGCGAGACAAAGTTGGGTTGGTGCAAAAAGAAAGAGTTTTTTTATTGTCCTTTGAGACAAATAAAAATAAGAAAACATTCAGCAGGAAAAATATATGTACAATTATCTGATCAGAAACTTCGTTAGGCCTGCCCAGCATCACAGCCCTTCTCTAACTGCCGTGGCAGTGCAGCTCTCCCACCATTTGAAGACCAGGCCCCTCCCACTGGACCACACCATCTTCAATGGATTCAATTAAGTACTCAATTCGACCCCACAGGCTGTTTCCCCATCAGAAACCCACCCGAAGTCATCAAACACTTACTAAACACACATCAAAGGAATCATCAAAACATTCACATAATATCCAGAGCAAGGAATAAACCTATAACCACATTTGAGCACCCCCATCAGTTGGTTCGGTGCAGGGGGAGGGACCGAGCAGGCTTCCACTCCGCTCAGGCACTACAAAAGCCGGCCAAACACCATGCTCAGGTCAACACAGTCTCACCCCTTTGCGTCAAACGGTTGACGCTTGGTCAAGGCCCCTTACGTCAATATACTGACGTGGAGGGGGTACCCTCGAGGTCGTTTCTCGACGAATAGGGCCACTCATAGACTTGAATGCAAATCCCTCATCCTCGGATTTTGACGCAGGGGGGCGGGACCGTTTCTCCCTCGACGTTGCTCCAGAACGCAAAGGGCCACTCATAGACTTGAATGCGAATCCCTCATCCTCGGATTTTGACGAAGGGGGGCGGGACCGTTCGCGTTGTTTCCAGACGCTCAAGGTACCCCTCAGCGTGGGACCTGAACGCACAGGGATTTCAATTGATTTTAATGCAATCCCCTCCGCGGCGATATGTGACGCTCAGAGCAAGTGCTCCAGCCATCCATTCACTCCTATTCCGATCCGGCCGCGGTGCTGAAAGACGCCGTGAGCTCCCCTCCCATTGGATAACTGGTCCTCGTACCATTTGCAGCTGAATTCGTATATTTATACAGCAATTTGGCCGCAAAAATAACATTTCAACATATTTTTATGACATTTCTAACGAGAAATGTGTGTTTTACTTTCAAAATCTATGTTGAACGAATTCAAATTATATTTTGTTTGGCAAATTGAATCTGTTAAAATGTGTACAATATGTTCATTCAGCTTTCTGGCCATAAAAACAACATTTCGGGATATATCTGGCATTGTTTGAGGACATTTCTAGCGAGAAATGTATGTTTTACTCTCTAAATATATGTTGAATGAAAGCAGATTGTGTTTTATTTGTCCTGTAACGATATCACAGCTTGTGCTTGTGACTGTCGAGCCGCTTTGGGCGTCATGTTGCCATAACAACGGCCCGCAGACCTATTTCTCCAGCCGACAGGCGGACAGCTTCCGCGTTGTAGCCGAGGATGTGACGTCATTGCAACGGCGCCACCGGTCGCGACCATAGCCTGCGACACTGCCATCTACAGCGTCTGGACGGAACTACAACACCTTGTGTGTTTTGTCAGTCAGTTGTGATCATGAGGAGTGGAAATTAAGCCATGTTGATTTAATTCAACAACATGTGAATAAACAGTGAGGAATCAGAACAGTTAGACAGCTCTTTTTCAACAAAGTCCAAATAATTCAAGTAACTCAAGCCTCTCAGACTTAATGCCTGAGAGACCTTCTGAGTCAGAAAAGCTGAAATGGATGAAATATATTTCTAAAAGTCGTACAGTTCTGAATTTGATATCAGTGGTTCCGGGGGCCCAAGACGAACGCGTTGATGTGCGTTCGGTCCTGATTGAGCCATTACTTTTCGAGAGGCGGGGCTTCAAACAGCCGCATTCCTCTGTCTCCAGGAGGCCGCTGTTTCCATAGAAACCAACCGAATCACTTGAAACTTGGCCTGTGGACTCATTGTGAGGCCCTTATCCATCACCCCGACACCCAACTCTATGGGAGCATGGGAAAGCCAAGTGGCCCCCAGGGGCCTCCAGGGGCCCCCAGCGCAACGGGAACGCAATATTTTGATAGAGGACTCTCTGATATACAACTCATCTAAATTTCATGATGATTACTTAAAGCGTGTGTGTTTTGTTAGGACTCACTTTGATGTTTGACCCCTGCGACCTTTGACACTTACCATGGCCATTTTGGACACTTCTGAGTGGAGCACAGCTCTGATATTTGGCACCGTCAATCTGCTCCAAGGTCTGGACTAGAATCTAAAGATTTCAGCTTCCCAGCTCAAAGTATTGGTGTTTTATGCCTGAAATAATAGCAAAAATCGTCAAATTTCACATTAAACCTTGACCTTTGACCCCTTCTGAATGTGGGATTGGTCTGAAATTGCAGATGATGAATGGCCCTAGGCCCCTGATAAAACCCAGAAACTTTCAGGCTTCCAGCTCAAAGCATGTGGAAGTTATTAAAGAATATCTGTTGAATTTAGTCTTGTACACAATGAAGGATTAGAAATGAACACTGCTTTTTGGCCATTTTGGACACTTCTGAGTGGAACACAGCCCTGATATTTGGCACGCTCAATCTGCTCAAAGGTCTGGACTAGAAGCTAACATTTCAGCTTCTCGGCTCAAAGTATTGGTGTTTTATGCCTGAATTGATAGCAAAAATCGTCAAATTTCACATGAAAAGTTGACCTGTGACCCCTGTGAAGGTCAGATGGGTCTGTAATTGCTAACACTGGATGACCCTAGGCCCTGCCCTGATAAACCTCTGAACGTAACCCAACGAATGTGGAAGTTATTAAAGAATAGCTGTGTCTCCTGAAAATGGAGCCTTAATCAGTTTGTCCAATGTAAAACCAGAAATAAAGGAGCTGGCTAAAGTGGTGCAGTTGTGCATAAACATTACTACAGTGGACGGGTTCATTCTACACTATATTATAAACTAAGGTTCCTGGGCGGGAGGAGGGAGAAGGGGGGAGAAATGTTGTTTTCTGGAATTTAAAAAAAAAAGGCCTATATGACTTGAGTTACTTGAATTATTTGGACTTTGTTGAAAAAGAGCTGTCTAACTGTTCTGATTCCTCACTGTTTATTCACATTAACCCGCTTAATTTCCACTCCTCATGATCACAACTGACTAACAAAACACACAAGGTGTTGTAGTTCCGTCCAGACGCCGTAGATGGCAGTGTCGCAGGCTATGGTCGCGACCGGTGGCGCCGTTGCAATGACGTCACATCCTCGGCAACAACGCGGAAGCTGTCCGCCTGTCGGCTGGAGAAATAGGTCTGCGGGCCGTTGTTATGGCAACATGACGCCCAAAGCGGCTCGACAGTCACAAGCACAAGCTGTGATATCGTTACAGGACAAATAAAACACAATCTGCTTTCATTCAACATATATTTAGAGAGTAAAACTTACATTTCTCGCTAGAAATGTCCTCAAACAATGCCAGATATATCCCGAAATGTTGTTTTTATGGCCAGAAAGCTGAATGAACATATTGTACACATTTTAACAGATTCAATTTGCCAAACAAAATATAATTTGAATTCGTTCAACATAGATTTTGAAAGTAAAACACACATTTCTCGTTAGAAATGTCATAAAAATATGTTGAAATGTTATTTTTGCGGCCAAATTGCTGTATAAATATACGAATTCAGCTGCAAATGGTACGAGGATCAGTTATCCAATGGGAGGGGAGCTCACGGCGTCTTTCAGCACCGCGGCCGGATCTGAATAGGAGTGAATGGATGGCTGGAGCACTTGCTCTGAGCGTCACATATCGCCGCGGAGGGGATTGCATTAAAATCAATTGAAATCCCTGTGCGTTCAGGTCCCACGCTGAGGGGTACCTTGAGCGTCTGGAAACAACGCGAACGGTCCCGCCCCCCTTCGTCAAAATCCGAGGATGAGGGATTCGCATTCAAGTCTATGAGTGGCCCTTTGCGTTCTGGAGCAACGTCGAGGGAGAAACGGTCCCGCCCCCCTGCGTCAAAATCCGAGGATGAGGGATTTGCATTCAAGTCTATGAGTGGCCCTATTCGTCGAGAAACGACCTCGAGGGTACCCCCTCCATGTCAGTATATTGACGTAAGGGGCCTTGACCAAGCGTCAACCGTTTGACGCAAAGGGGTGAGACTGTGTTGCTCAGGTCCTTTGCCACTGACCAGAACCAGGAAGTGCTGTGGTGTGAAAAGAAACAGACAATGATCTGCAATATTTAAACAATAAAAAAGGTAACCCAAAACTGTGTTAGTGTGTGTTACTCAGAACATTTGTTTGTCTGTGTTTCTGTAACCCCATGGGAGGAAATAGCGTTGTTAAATGTAGTCTAGTGTGTGCACCCACCAAACTAGCAGTAGCGTGCTACCTGGCTAACATGTGGCATGTGAAATGGATGGTGGTGTGGGGTGCTGGTGTGGTGTGTCACTGGTGGCAGGGGGAACTGTCACATTACCTCCCCCCTCTCCTGGCGTAGCCGTGGTGAGCAACCGAGACAGGTAGTCCGCCAACTGGTTGGTCTTGCCGGGTCGGTGCCGGATCCTGAAACTGAAGGGTTGTAAATCGAGATACCACCGGGTGATCCTAGCATTGCGATCCTTCATTGTGTTGATCCACGACAAAGCCCTGTGATCAGTTTCCACATCAAACTCCCTTCCAAGGAAATAATAACGCAGACTCTCTAAAGCCCATTTAATGGCCAAGGCCTCCTTTTCAATTGTGGAATACCTGGTCTCCCGAGGTTCCAACTTACGGCTGAGATACAGCACCGGTCTCTCCTCCCCCTCGTCCCCTTGTGTCAACACAGCTCCAATGCCTGTTTCTGAGGCATCCACCCGGACCAGGAAGCGCTTCTGGAAATTAGGACTACAGAGAAGAGGAGAGGAACACATGGCATTCTTGAGAGCAGAAAAGGACTGTTCACATTCTGGGGACCATCGTACCGGGTTAGGTTCACTTTTCCGAGTCAGATTAGTCAGGGGGGTGGCAAGAGTGGAGTAGTGAGGGATGAAGTTGGAATACCACCCGACAAGGCCTACAAATGACCTCACCTGCTTGCTGGGCATGACGGATTGCTTCAACTTTGTCCACTAGGGGGTGGATATGACCTCCTCCAAGCTGGAACCCGTGATATTGGACCTCCCTCTTGACCCACTCACACTTCTGAGCATTCAGGGTCAGGCCTGCCCTCTCGATGCGGCTCAGGACCTGTCTCAGATGATGGAGATGGTCCTCCCAGGAATGGCTAAAGATGACGACATCATCCAGGTAAGCAGCACTGAAGGATTCAAGGCCCGTGAGAACAGCATCCATCAACCTTTGAAAGGTCGCCGGCGCGCCATGCAGTCCAAACGGCATTACTGTGAACTGGTACAGTCCTGTTGGTGTACGGAAAGCGGTGTACCTCTTTGATGTCTCCTCCAGTGGAATCTGCCAATACCCCTTGCAAAGGTCCAGCGTGGTGATGTAGGTGGCAGTCCCAACACGTTCCACCAGATCATCTATGCGAGGCATGGGGTAGGTGTCAAAGCAGGAGACTGCATTAGCCTTCCGGAAGTCAACACAGGGCCGTTGTGAGCCGTCCTTCTTCGGCACCATTACCAGGGGACTGGACCACTCACTCTCAGATGGCTCTATCACCCCGAGGTCAAGCATCTTCTGGACCTCATCCTTCAGAGACCCCACCACCCGTTCCGGGATGCGGTATGGCATCTGACGAATGGGAGGAGTATCTGCCTTTTGGAGTCGGATGGTGTGCTGGATTCGTGTCGTCCGCCCTGGACCACCTCGGAATAGCTCCGGCACCTCCTGAAACAGCCTCTGCAACTCTTGTTGGTGTTGTCCCTACAGGTGCTCCGGATGAGGGGTTTTGGGCTGGAGGAGTTGTTGCAGGTTAGAGCCGGACTCACCATCTTCCTCCTTAACCTGGCGCACCAGTAACACCTTGGCAGGCTCACGCTCCTTCCACTCTTTGAGCAGGTTGATGTGGTAGACCTGGGATGGTTTCCCCTTGTCTGAGTGAGCCACCTCGTACGTCACTGGTCCCATCCTCTTCAGCACCTCATAAGGCCCCTGCCATTTGGCTAGCAATTTGTTGCTGCTGGTTGGCAGTAGAATCAGGACCCGCTGACCTGGAATCAGCTCCCTCTGCCGAGCCCACTTGTCATACCAGCACTTCTGGTCCCGCTGCGCCCTCTCCAGGTGGACTTGGGCCTCCTCACGGTACCTCTCGAGGCGTTCGCGCATTTGGAGGACGTAGGTCAGGATACCTTCAGGTGCCGGCTTCATGGTCGCCTCCCATTCTTTCCTCAGGAGATTCAGTGGTGCCTGTACCGGCCATCCATACAGGAGCTCGAATGGGGAGAAGCCAGTGGATGCTTGAGGCACCTCCCTGTAGGCGAACAGGACAAAAGGTAACCACTTGTCCCAATCACGGCCGGTGATCATCGGTCCGTGATCATCTCATTGGGCACTCCTACACGAGAGAAAAGCTGGACAAGGGCACCGATTATCTTTGGTGTCTTTATGCTTCGGAGGGGAAAGGCCTCGGGGAATCGTGTGGCATAGTCACAGATCACAAGGATGTACTGGTAACCAGCGCTACTCTTCTCCAGAGGACCAACCACATCCATGGCTATGCGCCGGAAAGGGGTACTGATGACAGGTACTGGATGTAATGGAACTGGCTTGGTTTTGATGTGTGTGGTGACCTGACACTCTGGGCATGTAGTGCAGAAATGTTTGACATCATTAAACATTGTGGGCCAGTAAAACTTTGACCCCAACCTCAAGTAGGTTTTCTGCTGACCTAGATGGGCTTTATTGTATGGTATTGTATGGGCTAGGTGTAAAACAAGAGACCTACAACTGGTTGGTACCACCAAGCGCTTCCCTGCACCCCCCACTGTTTGTTTTTTTCCTCTGGTTTAGGTTAGTTTGTTCATTAGCTTGTTTGTTTGTTAGTTGTTGTTTTATGTTTGTGTTTTATGTCTTCTTTGGTAAAAAATGCTGGGTAGCTTAATTTGGTATGTAGGACAGGCATTAATATAAGCATTATGCTTCTGCCTGTGCCTTTTCAGTCACTATTTTGTCGATAATGTTTTGTGTCGATAATGTTATTGTGTGATGCGACTGAATAAAGACTTTCAATTCAATTCAATTCAATACAGAATGTCATTTTCAACCACAAACCTTGGACCAGAATCTTGTTTCCCCTCCCCATCCTCAACCATCTTATACAAGAGAGACAGAGAAGGATCAGACATTTGCAGTTGACTAATGTCACTGGGAATGTCCCAACTGACACCCCCAGGCTCAGGGTAGGCTTCCGCCTTGTATTTTCTTGGGCCTTTGGAACCACCCTCACACAGATCACCATCAGGATCTGGAAGGGGCTCCAGGCCAGCTTTTACCTGGGACCTCGTTACCACAGCACACATTTCAGCTTTTGGTTGTTTTGCAATTAGGTCTTGCAGGATTGGCAAATCCCTCCCCAGGATGCAATCAACAGACAGATGGTCCACGACCCCCACTTGAAGCAAAAATGCCTGTCCATCTACAGCTATGGTAACCTCAGATGTGGGGTAACGTTTCTGGTCCCCATGAACACATTCAATGTCAGCTTTGTTCCCATAGTCAATGTTACTGTCAGACAGATGGCTTTTCTTAATCAGTGACATGGTACTCCCACTGTCTAACAAAGCCAGCACGAAGGACCCCACCCACCAAACTAGCAGTAGCGTGCTACCTGGCTAACATGTGGCATGTGAAATGGAAGGTGGTGTAGGGTGCTGGTGTGGTGTGTCACCGGTGGCAGGGGGAACTGTCACAGTATACAACAATAATATTTATATATTATATAATATTATTTATTTTATATACTTTAAAAAAATTTGAGAAATATTGCCACATTTCTTTTTTTTTTTTCTTTTTAGCAATTTTACCACCCATTTGTAGAATTAGAAACGTGTAAACATTTTTGGAGAAACTGAACCACTTTTTTCCTGAATTTTTTTCTACAATCTTTCTACAATGAATCTGGACTGAGTTGTTCAACATTGAGTCATTTTTCAAAGCCCCGCCCCCTGACCTGGCTTCACCTGAGATAAACCAGGTTAGTTATTAACAGTGAGGACAAAGTCCCAGGAATAACTTTATTGGACTCTGTCAGCCCCAGAGACGCAGACTGAAGAAGAGACGATCAGATTCAGCTTCGGACCAAACCAACAACTTCCTGTGAGTGAGTCCAGCTACAACACTGCTGCTTCAACCTGCTGACACTCCACACACTGAAGGTGAGTTTGACTAAAACCTGGACTCAGAGTCACAGTAAACTTCAGTCAAGTCAGTAGAGGAGGGAGGGGAGCCATGACTGACTCTACTTCCTGTCTGCTGTGTTTTCAGCTTCACTCACAGACTAAATGGCTTCCAGATTAGAGGAGGATCTCTGCTGTCCGGTCTGTACGGAGGTCTTCAGAGATCCTGTTGTTCTGTCCTGCAGCCACAGCTTCTGTAAAGACTGTCTGAAGAGCTGGTGGAAGGAGAAACAAGATCCACTGTGTCCAGTTTGTAAGAGAAGGTCTTCAATGGCAAATCCACCTCTTAGTCTGGTGTTGAAGAACCTGTGTGAGAGCTTCTTACAGCAGAGAGAGCAGAGATCTTCAGAGGCTCTCTGCAGTCTGCACTCTGAGAAACTCAAACTCTTCTGTCTGGACCATCAGCAGCCAGTGTGTCTCATCTGTCTTCATTCAGACACACACAAAAACCACAGATTCAAACCCATCGATGAAGCAGCTTCTAAACTCAAGAAGGAACTTGAGGAAACTCTGGAGCAGTCAAAGAAGAAGTTAAAGGGTTTTGAAGAAGTTCAGGTGAAGTTTGGTCAAACAGCAGAACACATTAAGGTCCAGGCCCGACACACAGAGAGGCAGATTAAGGAGCAGTTTAAGAAGCTTCACCAGTTTCTAGAAGAGGAAGAGAAGGCCAGGATGGCTGCACTGAGGGAGGAAGAGGAGCAGAAGAGTCAGAGGATGAAGGAGAAGATGGAGGCTCTGAGCAGAGAGATAGCAGCTCTTTCACACACAGTCAGAGCCACAGAGGACGAGCTGAGAGCTGAAGACGTCTCATTCCTGCTCAACTACAAGGCTGCAGTGGAAAGAGTCCAGCAGCGCCCCCTGCTGGAGGATCCACAGCTGGACTCAGGAGCTCTGATAGACCAGGCCAAACACCTGGGCAACCTGACCTTCAACATCTGGAACAAGATGAAGGACATGGTCTCCTACAGTCCTGTGGTTCTGGACCCAAACACTGCTGGTCTACGTCTCATCCTGTCTGAAGATCTGACCAGTGTGAGACAAGGAGACAAACAGCAGCTTCCTGACAATCCAGAGAGGATTGGTGGTTATTACTCTGTCCTGGGCTCTGAGGGTTTTAACTCAGGGACTCACAGCTGGGATGTCGAGGTTGGAGACAGTACATGGTGGGGACTGGGTGTGTTAACAGAGTCTATGCAGAGGGAGGCATTTGTCAATAATAATAATAACTATGTTACAAAATGACATGTGCATAACAGGATGTACCAGAAAGAGCAGAACTGAGAGTCACCATGACTCTAAGATAGCTACACACAGAATTTCACTACACATAGATCATGTGACCATAGGCCTGCACATCAGCACACGTCAGAGCTCACATAGACCATCACAGTAGTACACGCCTTGCATGCTGGGAGGGACCAAACCCACAGTGGGTAAGGCGGAACAGAAACATACACAGACCAGATCGTTCTCAGCTCTTCCTGGTAACACTGTCTATGTGTTACTGTATGATCTCCGCTCTCTGCAGACTGCGATTAAACACTTATCTGATTCAACCTTCGCCTCCTCCACTTTGTGTCTTGCCTCCCGACCTGGGTGAGATCCACACGAGCGGATCTCAACAAATGGGGGCTCGTCCGCGCTGAAGGGGGTGCAGGACAGTGGATGGGCCATTCGACCTAAAAGCTTTTCTTCATGGACAGAGGATAAGGACACAAGCCGGCACATAAAAGGTAAGCAGAAAACCTGTTATAACGAATTCTGCATATTGACTATCACTAGAACTGTGTCCTGTCCAATGTACATGTAAGTAAAGTAGCAAAAGAATCAGAAAAGTATTTTAAAACTTAAAGACAAAGGTAAAGAAAATAGAGACATAAAACAGCAGACGATAAAACCTTGAGAGTGGCGTAACTCCACCTGACGACCCGACGGGGTCCAGGAGCGGTTGATACCGCGGCTGGGTTGGATTCCCGGGGGTGAGGTCCCCTAATTATACTTGTTGATATCATTCTTGGAGAATTATCAACATTTAAAAGTAGGTTGAAGGCCTTAATATCTTGGAGATATTTAAATTATCTATTGGTTAAATTATTGCGGTAAGGGTGAAAGGCCCGGGGAGGAAGAACAGGCTTCCAAACCAAGCACGTCTGTCTGTCTAAAATTAAAGGGTGCGAGGCCCGTAGGAAAAACAAAATAATTTCTTACAAATACTTCTGAAGCATGCACAGTTTGATATGACTTTGTGAAAGTACTGAAATTTATTTTTTTCTATGAAAAAGTTCTAACTTGTCTGTGTTGTTGGAGTTATTGTGAGCAATATATGGGTGGGGAAGAATAAGACTCTGAGAAAACTCGTTGTGTGAATATCCATTTTGCTCAGCGTCAGCAGTGTATGGTCTCAGTGGCGGGGTAACCTTGCGGTGTTAACAAACGCCACCAGTTCACTGTTGTTTAGGGCAGCGAGTGCGTAAAAGCCACTCTGCAGCCCAGCTGTGCGCTTTGGAGGCTAAAACACCCAGTTGATAAACGGTGTGGGGTATGAGTGTAAACTTTGCAAAATCCTTGTGATTAGAACACCCAGAGTGAGACCGGGTCACTATAGAGTGATCTAGAAGCTTGTCTCCTGAGGATTTGCAAGGGGCTAACGCAGCTATCACTTCATTCCCTGCAAACGTACCAGCTGTGGAGCTCAGAGTCTAGACAAAATATGGATGGAGAATTTGATACAGAAATGAATGACAGTGGTTGGGGTCCCTGGCAGACCCTCTTAGCCCAAGTAGACACCACTGCAGACGCCCTAGGCGCCCTCACAAAACAGGGCAGTAGAGAAAAGAAGGTTGAAAAAGCCAAACAAAAGATGCATACATTAATCACTGATATGGGGAAAACATTGCAACATCGAGAGCCTTTACATACTCTCTTAGTAGCTAAAGTAAAAGCAGCAACAGAAAAAAAGAAAGAGGCTGTAGAGCAGGGAAAGACAGCAAATTGGTTTCACAGGAATGGGTGGAAAAAGGAGGAGGACGCGTGGGAGGAGGAGTGTCGAGGTTGGTCTGAGTTGGCTATCTGCTGGCAAGGGATGAAACACAAACACAGGAGTCCAACTCCCTCCAAAATGGTAACTGCACCTGACATCCTCTCATGCTCGCCCACATGCCCACCTCCATATGCACTAAACCCACCTGGCATGTTTCCCACATATAGGATTGGTAAAGGTACCATGCATATTATGCCCGTAGGTGGGCCCACATTAGAAGATGAGTTAGATGACGCCGACCAACAACGCACGGGGACGGCCCAGTTATACCCCACTGCTGAGTTGCATGCACACCAGGCCGTACACACTAACCCTTTCACATCCGCCCATTCACCGGCTGCGCCATTACACCCACAGTCGGCTCCGCCCTCCGTCTTTACCTCCGCCTTTAACTCGTCTCCACCGTCCATCACCGCGTCGGCTGCACCCACCGCCGTCTGCCCAGCATCGATTGCACCCTCCCAGGCGTCATCAGCCGGTTCACAGCCCCCACCGTTTCAAGATAGGGTAGACAGAGCAGGAGTAGAACGAGAGCAGAAAGTGCTATTGGAGGCAGAACAGACAGAACACTATGAAATTCTGATGGAACACGCAGCTAAGCTACAGGCTACGACTCCAGAGCTGTTAGAAAGAGAGGTTGAGGGAGCTAGGCTAAGGACCCTTTCAGGAGCAGCTACAGGGCAGTTAGCTAGCCAGTTCTCCCCCTCAGCCCGCAGACCAGTCGAGGAACTATCCCCTAACGGTAAGAGGAGTGTTTGGAGGTCACAGCCAGCTCAGGAAAAGGCACCTGGTGCACCACACACAATCACAATGGCAGCCGAAGTCCAGAGAGATGACGACCCTAACGAGTTCGGCATGCTCCTTGAATTAGAAGCTGAATACTCAAAATTAGAAGAGGAATCGGTGAATGACTTCGAGGCCCGTGATTACTTTGAAAAATTACTGATAAAAGACCATCAGAACGTACAACGGGCTAATGAATGCCTTGATGCTCAGCGGTTAGAGCGTCAAGCTGTAAGAGAGAAATTAATGAAGTCCCTGTCCCCCGCCAGAGATAGAATATTGCAATATGTTCCCGATGCCCAGCGCGGCGCTACGCGTTCAGGCACGCTCTATACCCTACCCCCTCCTCCTCATACCATTCTTCCTTTAACCACGGTCCCGGGGAGTCAACAACCAAAATACAAGTCGTTCTCGTTCGGTGACCTTCAGGCTCTGGTCGACAAACTGCCCCCTGTCACAGATGGAGGCAGTTTGTGGCTCAGCAAATTGGACTCCCTGACAGCAGGACAAACATTGGCCTTAGGTGATTTCCGCGCGGTTGCCGGTAGATGCATGACCTTAAGTAACAAACGAGACATAGAAATGGACGCTCAAACCATCAGGCTCCCAGACGACTCCCCACTCACCAACCACATAAATAGCATAGGCACAGCTATGCGCGCGCTATTCCCTCTGCCTAACTCTACAGCTATGCCCAAAATTCGTTGGGATCCTAAACAAAATCCACGTCAATTCCTGAACGCCGCTAAAGATATGTGGACGAACCAGACAGGACATTGTCCTAAGAATTCGGGCTCCCAAACTGAGTGGTACCGACAGGCTGTATTGAACGGCCTCCCTGAGTCTGTGCAAAACATCATGAAAAATAACCCTGACATGTTAGGATGTGACTCTTCCACGTGGGAGAAGCACCTCGTGCACCACCTCACTATCTTTCAAGATAAAACACAGAAAGAGGAGGAAGAACATTCTGACCTCCAAGCTCAGCTACTTAAACTGCAACTAGCCAAGGCTAGGGATGACGTCAATGATAAGAAAAAGAAAAAGGAGCAAGTTAAAGTAATGATGCAGTCAGCACAGGGACCGGAATGGGATGATCATATTGTTTTTCCTGACATGAATCCTACTCCCCCGTGGGAGTCACAGCCGCACCATAGGGGAGGTAATAACATGCGTAGGGGAAGGGGAGGCTCACGGGGTGGGGGCCTGAGAGGAGCTTACAGGGGGAGGTCACAGAGAAGAAGCCTTGCTTGTTTCCTATGTGGAGATCCGTCCCACTGGGCGAGGGAATGTCCACAAAACAATGACAACCAGCAAAGGGGCGGCCGTCAGCAGAGGGGAGGCTTTCAAAACAGAGGAGGCAGGGGTAGACAAGATCCCCAACCCACCACAGGGGGAGCTACTGGGCAGTTCCCCCAGCTATTCGAAGAGTGACACACCCCACAGAGAAGTCCTGAGCAACACTTAACGGCAGAACCAGTGTTGCCAGTGGCGGTCAACCACGACACGCTGCCATTTTTAGTGGATACAGGTGCTACTATCTCCACTATACAGACTGTACAAAAGAACTTGCTCTCATCTGAAGTCATCACAGTCATGGGTTTCTCTGGGGTTCCTACTACTCTGCCATATACCAAGCCTCTCACCACGCAGCTGGGGAACCAGACTGTGCTGCACCCCTTCGTGGTCTCTCCTGATGTCCCTTCAAACCTACTGGGCCGAGATTTGTTGACCAGACTGGGAGCTAACATTCTATGCTCCCCTGATGGTCTAACTGTCTCGTTCCCTGATGGTACCCAGATGAACTGTAACAGCACCAACACAGCACGCTCTGGACAATACCTCATGTCTCCTGTAGTGGACATGTCGGCAGACATCTACTGGGGCTTACTACATAGTGAAACACGAGAGCATGGCGGGATCCTGTCGGCCTACCTACAGTGGAAGCCCTGGATAGCCCAGCTACACCCCCTCCTGATCCTCCGCATGTTACATTGTTTTATGATAGACAAAACACAGAGTGGTATGAAGAACAGTTCAGCAGTCAGATAGAGGGTACTGATTGGAGTATAGCCACAGACAGCATCTATGTTGCTCCCATAGGTGTAGTAGCCAGTGTTAACCTACTACCTGCACAGTTACAATGGTACATGATGGAGGATGAGGCAGCACCACATGTCTCCCTCGCTCTCCATCCTGACCACCAAGCTAAAGAATTAGGTTCTATTGTAAAAACTGCAAAACAACAGACAGATTGGAAACAGCTGACGCCACAAATAATGTATTCCTCTACTGCTAAAACATATAAAATACAGGTTTCTTGCACAGATCAGGCACTCATGGAACATGTTCAGATCTCCCGTCACCACGGCCGTGAAAAGACAGATCACCCAGATTCCGCCGCCATGTTGGACTCTCTCCCAAACTCTCTGTGGGCCACTGGTCCCACTGATGTGGGTTTGGTAGACTGCCCACCTGTCACATTTTCTTTGAACACCACGGATCCAATCTGGCTTCCTCAATATCCGCATAAACTACAGGCCGAACTCGGTATTGCAGACACCATTGAGGGGTTGTACAAAAAGGGGGTGTTGATTGACTCACACTCTCAATGGAACACACCCATCTTACCTACGGAAAAGAAAGGTACCGGCAAATATCGGATGGTTCAAGACCTGCGTTCCATTAATAGTGCATTACGTACCGCCACGACACCGGTCCCAAACCCCTACGTTGCTCTCACCAATCTTGACCCCCGGCACCAGTGGTTCACCTGCATTGACCTGGCTAATGCCTTTTTCTGTCTTCCTCTAGCTGAAGATTGCAGAGACATCTTCTCATTTACCTATCGCGGTAGACAGCTGACGTACTCGCGTATGCCCCAAGGTTTCGCCCTCTCACCAGGTCTGTTCAATCAAGTACTCAAAGACATACTGTCAGAATGTGCCCTGCCACCACACACCACCTTAGTGCAGTATGTTGATGATTTGCTATTAGCAGCACCCACGGCAGCTGTGTGCCTCCAAGCTACCAAACAGATCCTACTACATCTGTCTCAGAAAGGCTTCAAGGTTAGTAAATCTAAGCTGCAGTTAGCCAGAAGAGCCGTCTCTTTCCTAGGCAGACAGATATCTCAGAGTGGCTCCAGCCTCTCCCCTCAACACAGAGACACCATCCTGCACCACCCAAAACCTCATCTGGTCAAGGAAATGCTTTCTTTCCTTGGCCTCACGGGGTTCAGCAGGAATTACGTCGCTGACTACACCTCTCTCACCACGCCCCTTCGTGACCTCATTCGTGAACATGGCATGCGTAAATTAACAGCTCCACTAACATGGACCACAGAGGCAGACAAAGCCTTCATTGATCTGAAACGAAGGTTATCCACGGCCGCCGAACTCGCGGTTCCCGACTACTCCAGCACTTTCTACCTTGATGTTTCTGGAACACCACACTGTGTTAACGGGGTGTTGTTCCAGAAAAAAGGGGGAGAGAGGAAAGTATTAATGTACATCAGTACGATGCTTGACAACATGGAAAAATGCACGCAGCACGTGGCCGGAATCGCAAAAGTCATTCAAAAAACAGCACACATAGTGATGGACCACCCACTACATGTACTAACAACACACAGCGTTGTAGCGTACGTCAATTCCGCCACATTCACACTCACAGCATTGAGACAAAGACGCCTGTCAAAAATCTTAGAAGCACCCAACCTCACATTCACGCATGAAGGCACCAACATGGCAGATCAAATGGGAACAGGTACGCCCCACCAGTGTGTAGATAAGGTCCAGAAGGAAGAAAAAGTCAGACCAGACCTACAGGCAGAGCCTCTTACTGAGGCTAGAGAACTGTACACAGATGGTTGCTGCTACAGACATGAGAAGCAAGGATTAATCTCAGCCTATGCAGTAATAGAACAGATAGGACAGAACACACGCACATTGAAAGCAGAAAGAGTCTCAGGACAACAGTCAGCTCAGAGAGCAGAAATATTGGCAGTTATAGAAGCATTAAAACTAGGAGCAGGACAGGTAGTTAACATCTACACAGACTCAGCATATGCGGTAGGCGCAGTACATCTAGAGCTACCACAGTGGCAGAGAATAGGATACCTCACAGCATCCAACAAACCCATTAAACATGAGGAAGAGATGAAGCAACTCGCAGCAGCTTTGATGTTGCCACAGAAGGTGGCAGTAATAAAGTGTAGAGGGCATGAAAAGCTAAATACAGCCACAAAGCGCGGAAATGACGCCGCGGACCTAGCAGCCAAACAAGCTGCAGGATATGTACATAGTATGATGATGGTCTGTCCAGAGAAAGACATTGACACAGACATAAATGAACATGCTGAAATCGAACATATAAAAACTGAGCAAAGAAAAGCCTCACCACAGGAGAAATCTATGTGGAAAAGTAGGGGTTGTACAGAAACAGAAGGTTTGTGGCGAGGTCCTGATGGAAGGATCATTTTACCGCCAGGAATCAGAGAAATAGCACTAAAAGAAGCACATGGGGTGGGGCATGTCGGAGCAGCACAGATGGTGAGAAATTTGGAAAATTGGTGGCACCCTTTTATGAAACAAATGTGTAAATATCATGTAAATACTTGTCCTGAATGTACGATGTACAACGCCAGACCAACGGTCAGACCCCACCCTGGACGTTACCCTCTGGAAACAAAAGCAGGAAGAGAAATTATCATAGACTACACAGATATGGTAAACTCGGTTCAAGGTTGTAGATATATGTTGGTATGTGTTGATGCATATACAGGTTGGCCAGAGGTTCTTCCCACAAGGAGGGAAGACAGTAAGACGGTGATAAAGTTCCTCATTAATCAGTACATTCCAAGACATGGTTTTCCGGAACGAATTAGGTCTGACAATGGCACACACTTTAAAAACCATGATCTGCAGAAGGTGGAGGAGGTACTGGGACTCAAACACAAATTTGGGTCTGTATATCATCCCCAGTCACAGGGAAAGGTTGAAAGGATGAATCAGACCCTTAAAAGTAAAATAGCTAAAATCTGTGCCCAGACCAAGATGAACTGGCTGGATGCACTCCCACTGGCACTTATGTCGGTACGTAGCTCAGTGAATCAGAGTACAAGGTTCACCCCATTCGAGTTATCTACTGGAAGAATGTTTCCAGGGCCACAAACAAAGCTCGTGGGGTTAACTTTGAATGATCAGTCTCTAACCCCAAAACAGTACTTTCATGCTCTGCAGACTCTTGTTTCAGAATACGCAAAGCAGGTTGGTGAAAACACTGGAGGAGAAACAACAACAACTCCCGACTCCGAGTGGGTACTGCTGAAAGTGACCAAGAGAAAGTGGACAGAGCCACGCTGGACAGGTCCGTTCCAGGTAAAGGAGCGCACCTCACACGCCGTTCGGCTGAACGGCAAAGGAGACACGTGGTTCCACTGGAGCCAATGTGCAGCAGCTGAAGCCCCCGCCAGAACCCTGGGGGAAATCCGAGAAACACTGCGTGAGCAGAACAAAGGAGCAAAGTCCACCGATCAACAAGGGGCAGAATAATCCCCTGGTGGCAAAAGGGTGAGGTAGTCTAACCAATACCCCTAGGGAGGAAGTGAAATAGCGTTCCTCTCCAACAAGTGGTGTGCCAAACCACCAACCAGGATCGTCGAGGCGCCCAGAAGAACATGCCGCTCACCTTCCTCATCATCTGTTGGTTTGTGGTAATGTTGGTTTTTGCTTGGAGTCTCCACCACCTGTACACCACAGGAACAACTACATTATAATACCTATAGCATTACATCTTGATGGGTACATTTTATCTTCTTGTCATATTTTACCTTATTATGTTTTAAAAGTACTGCGCATATTGCTAAAAGAGTTGTGTGACTGAGATACATAGAGAGTTTGAATCTGTCTTGGGAGTAACCCTGCCCTGGACTACTTGTTGGAAAATTCTCGTCACTGAAGGTTTTTACTGCTTGCTAAAATGTTACAATATGGGAAATGGAAACCTCTGTTGGGACACAGATAGCATGTGTGGCTCTACCAAGGGGTCTGTGATATATCTGAATGGAATAATAAAGTGAATGAGTGTTGATTTTTTGCTTACAGCTCAGTTTCACAGAGTGCCTTATAAGTGGTGTTGGTTTTGAGGTTGTTTGAGATGTTTTTCTTTTCATTTGTGTGATCTCTGTTCAGAGATCAAAAGGGGGATTGTCAATAATAATAATAACTATGTTACAAAATGACATGTGCATAACAGGATGTACCAGAAAGAGCAGAACTGAGAGTCACCATGACTCTAAGATAGCTACACACAGAATTTCACTACACATAGATCATGTGACCATAGGCCTGCACATCAGCACACGTCAGAGCTCACATAGACCATCACAGTAGTACACGCCTTGCATGCTGGGAGGGACCAAACCCACAGTGGGTAAGGCGGAACAGAAACATACACAGACCAGATCGTTCTCAGCTCTTCCTGGTAACACTGTCTATGTGTTACTGTATGATCTCCGCTCTCTGCAGACTGCGATTAAACACTTATCTGATTCAACCTTCGCCTCCTCCACTTTGTGTCTTGCCTCCCGACCTGGGTGAGATCCACACGAGCGGATCTCAACACATTCAACATAGGGTCTGGATTATGGGGAATAGGGTTTGATGAAGGTAAATACGAAGCATATTCACCATCACCTCCAGACATTGTTCTCCCAGAGCTGAAGAAGTTCCAGAGGATCAGAGTGAATCTGGACTTGAACAGAGGAAAACTGTCGTTCTCTGATCCTGATACTAACACACACATACACACCTTCACACACACTTTCACTCAGAAGATGTTTCCATACATTGACACTGCTAGAAACCTCCCATTGAAGCTGTTACCAGTGAATGTGTCAGTGACAGTGGAGCAGAGCAGTTAGAGATAAAGAGGACGATCATATTTATCATGTTGTTTAAAGGGAAAAGTCAGTGAATTGAACCTGTTAAACTTCACCTGTCCTCCTGCTGCCTCGTTATTACACTTTTCTTTTTTATCCTTTTTTTCCCTACTTTTCATGTGTAAAATATTTTCACTCTTATCAGTCAATTACTGAACATTTGATACTTCTTCTCCAGAAGAAGACCTGGGGTTATTCTCCAGATGAAAAAATGCCGAACATGAAAAGTTGAAAAGTGATTCTTGTTTCATTACATATGTAAAAAGTTTGTATCTGTTCACATGAAATGATCTAAAATGTATCAACGTGTCAGTTCATCACAAAAGCTGAATGTAGATTCGTTCCTGTTTTTCATCAACATAATAAAATGTTGTCTTGACTTGGATTCATAATATTCAGCTTCGTCTTTAACGTCTCCTGCATCTACACAACATCCCATTCTCTTTATAATTAGCAGCAGAGGAGGAGGAAGTGTTGAGATGAAGTACTGACACCACACTGTGTACAAATACTCTGCACAGGTACAAGTACTGCACTTAAACACTTAAGCAGCTTCCTGACCACAATTATGTCAAGTTTCAAAGCTGTCAGAGCTTGTGTTATTAATCTACATGAGTTTATATGTCTTAACTCCCACACAGACAACATGGTATGACAAGGAAATGTGTATGGTAGATAACTTTTTTTTTTTTTTATTTTACATCCCTATGAACAACAGTAAATTATGTATTCATCAAAAAACACACAGAAGGACCCTTTTTAAAACGAGGCACATGCCTAGAACTGCTCCTCTACATTAATCTGGACTAACCTGTTCAACATTTAGTCATTTTTCAAAGCTCCGCCCCCTCACATGACTCACCTGAGATAAACCAGGAAAAAGTGCATTGGACTCTGTCAGTCGCAGAGACGCAGACTGAAGAAGAGACGATCAGATTCAGCTTCAGACCAAACCAACAACTTCCTGTGAGTGAGTCCAGCTACAACACTGCTGCTTCAACCTGCTGACACTCCACACACTGAAGGTGAGTTTGACTAAAACCTGGACTCAGAGTCACAGTAAACTTCAGTCAAGTCAGTAGAGGAGGGAGGGGAGCCATGACTGACTCTACTTCCTGTCTGCTGTGTTTTCAGCTTCACTCACAGACTAAATGGCTTCCAGATTAGAGGAGGATCTCTGCTGTCCGGTCTGTACGGAGGTCTTCAGAGATCCTGTTGCTCTGTCCTGCAGCCACAGCTTCTGTAAAGACTGTCTGAAGAGCTGGTGGAAGGAGAAACAAGATCCACTGTGTCCAGTTTGTAAGAGAAGATGTTCAAAGGCTGATCCACCTATTAGTCTGGCGTTGAAGAACCTGTGTGAGAGCTTCTTACAGCAGAGAGAGCAGAGATCTTCAGAGGCTCTCTGCAGTCTGCACTCTGAGAAACTCAAGCTCTTCTGTCTGGACCATCAGCAGCCAGTGTGTCTCGTCTGTCTCCATTCAGACACACACAAAAACCACAGATTCAAACCCATCGATGAAGCTGCTTCACAACTCAAGAAGGAACTTGAGGAAACTCTGGAGCCCTTAAAGAAGAAGTTAAAGGGTTTTGAAGAAGTTCAAGTGGAGTTTGGTCAAACAGCAGAACACATTAAGGTCCAGGCCCGACACACAGAGAGGCAGATTAAGGAGCAGTTTAAGAAGCTTCACCAGTTTCTAGAAGAGGAAGAGGAGGCCAGGATGGCTGCACTGAGGGAGGAAGAGGAGCAGAAGAGTCAGAGGATGAAGGAGAAGATGGAGGCTCTGAGCAGAGAGATAGCAGCTCTTTCACACACAGTCAGAGCCACAGAGGACGAGCTGAGAGCTGAAGACGTCTCATTCCTGCTCAACTACAAGGCTGCAGTGGAAAGAGTCCAGCAGCGCCCCCTGCTGGAGGATCCACAGCTGGACTCAGGAGCTCTGATAGACCAGGCCAAACACCTGGGCAACCTGACCTTCAACATCTGGAACAAGATGAAGGACATGGTCTCCTACAGTCCTGTGGTTCTGGACCCAAACACTGCTTATCCCAGACTCATCCTGTCTGAACATCTGACCAGTGTGAGAGGAGGAGACAAACAGCAGCTTCCTGACAATCCAGAGAGGATTGATGAATACTGCTCTGTCCTGGGCTCTGAGGGTTTTAACTCAGGGACTCACAGCTGGGATGTCGAGGTTGGAGACAGTACCATCTGGACCCTGGGTGTGTTAACAGAGTCTGTGCAGAGGAAGGGAGAAGAGATAGAGTCTGGATTATGGGGAATAGGGTTTAATGAAGGTAAATACGGAACAGTTTCACCATCAGGTCCAAACACTGTTCTCCCAGTGCAGAAGAAACTCCAGAGGATCAGAGTGAATCTGGACTTGAACAGAGGAAAACTGTCATTCTCTGATCCTGATACTAACACACACATACACACCTTCACACACACTTTCACTCAGAAGATGTTTCCATACATTAACACTATTGATAAACTCCCAGTGAAGCTGTTGCCAGTGAAGGTGTCGGTGACAGTGGAGCAGAGCAGTTAGAGATAAAGAGGACGATCATATTTATCATGTTGTTTAAAGGGAAAAGTCAGTTAATTTAACTAGAGCCGCAACAACTAATCAATTAATCAAACAATAATCGATTATTAAATTAATTGTTTGAATAGTTATATAAGAAAAAAAGTCAAAATTCTCTGATTCCATCTTCTTCAATGTGAATATTTCTGGTTTCTTTGTTCCTTTATGACAATAAACTGAGTCTCTCTTTGGTTTGTGGACAAAACAAGACATTTGAGGACGTCGTCTGGTGGTTTGGGAAACACCGATTGATGTTTTTCAATATTTTTTAACATTTTGTTGACCAAATAACTAATCGATTAATCGTTTAAATAATCAACAGATTAACTGATAATGACAATAATCGTTAGTTGCAGCCCTAAATTTAACCTGTTAAACTGCACTTGTCCTCCTTCTGTCTCATTATTACACTTTTCCTTTTTTTTTTTTTTTTTTTTTTACGACTTTTCATGTGTAAAATATTTTCTCTCTTTTTTAAACTTTACATGTCATTTCACATTACGTATGTTGTTATTACTGTGTGTGGTGTGATGAGCAGAAAATGATAAATTACTTTCAATCAACATTTGATTAGTTTATCATTGATCAATCTTTATTTTAAGTTCTTCTCCAGATCAATTTGTTTTTTGTTTTTTTTAAAGGCATTTTCTCCCAATAAACAATACTTTTTAAAGAATTGTTGTCAGTAGTTTATAGAATAAAACAAGTGGTATCTTCATTTTTTCCAGAGCTGTGTGTATAGACCCTTTCAGAGAGTATAAACAAAGACAGGTGTGGCTCATTAGAAAACGCTCTGCTACACTAAATTGAATGGAGCCTTAATTAGTATCCTTGGTAACACCTGTCTTTGTTTATACTCTCTGAAAGGGTCTATATGTAAATATAAGGTAAAAATACCTTCATTACCTTACCTAAAATAAGGTAAGGTATTTATTATTAAACACACACATTATGTTATATGTGTGTGTGTGTGTGTGTGTGTGTGTGTGTGTGTGTGTGTGTGTGTGTGTGTGTGTGTGTGTGTGTGTGTGTGTGTGTGTGTTTAAATTTGGAGCACATTTAACGTTTTCATAGCTTTTATGTTACAAGAGGTAGATAGAGTTTTAATGTAGAACTCCATCTCCTCTTTTAAAGTATACAACAATAATATTTATATATTATATAATAAAAAATCTACATACATACAGACATTTGAGAAATATTGCCACATTTTTTTTTTTAGAAATTTTACCACCCATTTGTAGAATTAGAAACGTGTAAACATTTTTGGAGAAATTGAACCACTTTTTTCCTGAATTTTTTTCTACGATCTTTCTACAATGAATCTGGACTGAGTTGTTCAACACTGAGTCATTTTTCAAAGCTCCGCCCCCTCACCTGGCTTCACCTGAGATAAACCAGGTTAGTCATTAACAGTGAGGACAAAGTCCCATGAACAACTTTATTGGACTTTGTCAGTCCCAGAAACGCAGACTGAAGAAGAGACGATCAGATTCAGCTTCAGACCAAACCAACAACTTCCTGTGAGTGAGTCCAGCTACAACACTGCTGCTTCAACCTGCTGACACTCCACACACTGAAGGTGAGTTTGACTAAAACCTGGACTCAGAGTCACAGTAAACTTCAGTCTAGTCGGTAGAGGAGGGAGGGGAGCCATGACTGACTCTACTTCCTGTCTGCTGTGTTTTCAGCTCCACTCACAGACTAAATGGCTTCCAGATTAGAGGAGGATCTCTGCTGTCCGGTCTGTACGGAGGTCTTCAGAGATCCTGTTCTTCTGTCCTGCAGCCACAGCTTCTGTAAAGACTGTCTGAAGAGCTGGTGGAAGGAGAAACAAGATCCACTGTGTCCAGTTTGTAAGAGAAGATCTTCAAAGGAACTACCACCTTTTAGTCTGGCATTGAAGAACCTGTGTGAGAGCTTCTTACAGCAGAGAGAGCAGAGATCTTCAGAGGCTCTCTGCAGTCTGCACTCTGAGAAACTCAGACTCTTCTGTCTGGACCATCAGCAGCCAGTGTGTCTCGTCTGCAGAGATTCAGAAACACACACCAACCATAGAATCAGACCCATCAATGAAGCTGCTTCGAAACTGAAGAAGGAACTTGAGGAAACTCTGGAGCCCTTAAAGAAGAAGTTAAAGGGTTTTGAAGAAGTTCAAGTGGAGTTTGGTCAAACAGCAGAACACATTAAGGTCCAGGCCCGACACACAGAGAGGCAGATTAAGGAGCAGTTTAAGAAGCTTCACCAGTTTCTAGAAGAGGAAGAGGAGGCCAGGATGGCTGCACTGAGGGAGGAAGAGGAGCAGAAGAGTCAGAGGATGAAGGAGAAGATGGAGGCTCTGAGCAGAGAGATAGCAGCTCTTTCACACACAGTCAGAGCCACAGAGGACGAGCTGAGAGCTGAAGACGTCTCATTCCTGCTCAACTACAAGGCTGCAGTGGAAAGAGTCCAGCAGCGCCCCCTGCTGGAGGATCCACAGCTGGACTCAGGAGCTCTGATAGACCAGGCCAAACACCTGGGCAACCTGACCTTCAACATCTGGAACAAGATGAAGGACATGGTCTCCTACAGTCCTGTGGTTCTGGACCCAAACACTGCTGGTCCATATCTCATCCTGTCTGAAGATCTGACCAGTGTGAGAGTAGGAGATGAACAGCAGCTTCCTGACAATCCAGAGAGGATTGATTCTTTCTGGTCTGTCCTGGGCTCTGAGGGTTTTAACTCAGGGACTCACAGCTGGGATGTCGAGGTTGGAGACAGTACAGACTGGGGACTGGGTGTGTTGACAGAGTCTGTGCAGAGGAAGGGATTCGACATATGGTCTGGATTATGGGGAATATTGTTCTATGAAGGTAAATATGAAGCATTTTCACCAGGTTCAGACATTGATCTCACAGAGCAGAAGAAGTTCCAGAGGATCAGAGTGAATCTGGACTTTAACAGAGGAAAACTGTCGTTCTGTGATCCTGATACTAACACACACATACACACATTCACACACACTTTCACTCAGAAGATGTTCCCATACATTGACACTGTTGTTAACCTCCCAGTGAAGCTGTTACCAGTGAATGTGTCAGTGACAGTGGAGCAGAGCAGTTAGAGATAAAGAGGACGATCATATTTATCATGTTGTTTAAAGGGAAAAGTCAGTGAATTTAACTTGAGCCGCAACAACTAATCAATTAATCAAACAATAATCGATTATTAAATGAATTGTTTAAATAGTAATAGTAATAAACTAATGGATTAATCGTTTAAATAATCAACAGATTAACTGATAATGACAATAATTGTTAGTTGCAGCCCTAGATGTAACGTGTTAAACTGCACTTGTCCTCCTGCTGTCTCATTATTACACTTTTCCTTTTTTTTTTTTTTTTTTTTACAACATTTCATGTGTAAAATATTTTCTCTCTTTTTTAAAATATACAAGTCATTTCACATTACGTATGTTATTATTACTGTGTGTGGCGTGATGAGCAGAAAATGATAAATTAATTTCAATCAACATTTGATTAGTTTATCATTGATTAATTAGGGTCCGGGCAGCTAAGCTGCCGGGACACTATTGTATTCCGAGGAATTCTTCTTCTTTCTTTCTTTCTTTCTTCTTCCAAGGAAGTCATACTTCCCATGGGTGAAAACTCACCAAACTTTACAGAAACATCCAACCCCATGCCAGATTCACTCAACTCCAAGGACATGTGCCCCCCCCTCGTAGGGGGGGCACAATAAGCGTTTAAATTAAAAAAATTAAAAAATTCCTACCAAACCAACGGTAGATGCTACAGTGTTGAAACTTCACCACAATGTCGCCTCAATACTGCTGAAACTTTTGTCCACTTAAACTCATTACAAATTATGAAGTCCATCACTCTGTTATTTTCAATAACTGTAAAACTTTTAAAATGTATCTCCTCCCACAATTTTTGCTCAATTGACACCAAACTTGCTACAGAGCATCTCCAGATGCATCTCCAGAGCATCTTTAGACCCGTGGCACTGACTTCCCTTGTTATGAAGTCCCTTGAAAAATTGGTAAAGAGAGATCTCCTTAATAAGACTGAACACCTACTCGACCCCCTACAATTTGCCTATAGGGCCGGTCGTGGAGTTGAGGACGCCACCGCCACTTTATTAAACTGGGTTTTTAAACACCTTGAAGGTAACAAAAACCATGTCAAGCTGCTATTCGCAGATTTCTCGTCTGCTTTTAACACAATCCAGCCTCATATTTTAATCGACAAACTTTTGAACAACTTTAATCTAGATTTTAATACTGCAGGCTGGATTCTTGATTTTTTGACTGTGAGAACACAGAGGGTGAGGGTGAACGGATGCATGTCAGGGGAGATGTCATCATCCACTGGGTCTCCCCAAGGCTGCGTCCTCTCCCCTCTCCTCTATATTCTGTATACAAATGATTGCCGCAGTCGGCATGACAACAGATTCATGTTAAAATTTGCTGATGATTCTGTAATAGTCAGCCTCCTTCATGATGGTGAATATTCCCATGGTCCGGTGGTCGATGAATTTGTGGAGTGGTGTGATAGCGCTTTTCTGCAATTAAATGTACAGAAAACTAAGGACATGTGCATTGATTTTAGACGTAAGCCCCAAAACATCAACCAAAAAACCATCATCAAAGGCCAGACAGTAGACATCGTTGAAACTTATAAATATCTTGGAACTATTCTGGATAATAAGTTAAACTTTACTTGCCACTCAGATAACCTGCAAAAGAAAGGCCAGCAACGATTGTCTTGTTTGAGGAAACTTTCAAAGTTTCAGATTGATAAGTCCCTGATGATTTTATTTTACAAATCATATATTGAATCTGTGCTGACCTTTTCTCTCCTCTGCTGGTTTGGAAACCTTAACATCAAGTCAAAAAATGCACTAAGCAGAGTGATAAAAACAAGCAGCAAGATTTTGGGAGTCCAACAGTGTACACTAACAGATCTGTTCAACAGGCAGATAATTAGGAAGGCTAATGCCATTCTTTCTGACAGCTCCCATCCCTTGCACTCTGAATTTCAGCTTTTGCCTTCTGGTTCCAGATTCAGACTTCCTTGT